>NC_141868.1:5157500-6357500 GCF_024713525.1 Acromyrmex echinatior
AAGGTGCTTTTAAAATTTAATGATAAAACAGGACACTCCAGCATTCCCTTAAGATATATTTATAATTCTGTAATGTTAAAAATGAAAATTCAAATATTTTTTTTAACAAGAAGCTAATACCATTAGCAAATACTCAATCAAAGGTCAAACTTCATTGACTTATTTAATATGATATACTATATACTAATGCAAAAAATTAAATGACTTTGTACTTTTAAAAATGAATATCATGTACATATCAATTGGTCACTGTTATAAAATAAATTTAGAGAGCAGATAGGAGAATTGTATCTCTTATTATGATATCTGTAATGATTAAAGTCTATTGAATAGGATAGAAATTAATAAAAAAGTGAAATGTTTCTTTAATTGTCAACAAATAATTCCAAAATTATGCTTAATTGTTTTTTATAATATCGCGTAGTTTACAGGAAAACGAGCAATTAATTACATTATTAATTGTACAAACTGCATTAATTGAAATATAGAAATCGTGCGAATTATGTTGGTAAAAGTACCGATTAGGAGACTAGACTCCAATAACCTTCACATTGACATATGGTATGTTGTCGCGATCATGATTCCGAGTGACCTCCAACAGGATCCCTTGCCTACAATTTGAGATCCGCACAATTTTCCACTTTTAGATATACAAATAAATCTTATACTGTGTTGTATGCGTAGTTGCCTCTTCTAAAATACATTTTAAATTGGAAATTTTTTTTTATATAATAAAAAGGTGATTTTTTCGAACTTCTTTTTTTAATAACTTTTTAACAAACAATAAGTGACGGTTAAAACTTATTGAAAATTACTCAAAGTCAAAACCTTGATTCATATGCCCCTTTCGTCAATATTTACTCAATACAATTTAATAAAAATTTTTACGTATCCATACACCACACACCCACGCGCGCACACGCACATATGTACGCACATACATAACACAAATAAAATATGTCTGCAGATATCACAATACATGAAAGCAATAATTCAAGGAAGAGATGATAATAATTACTTACTAATGTTGCAAATTTGTTATTTTATAGCGTTTCTATAAATTCTATATCTAAATATTATCAATATTACATATTACTAATATTCTTGAAACTTCCACGGGTGCTTTCTATATAAAGATTATGCGTTTTGCGGGTTTCCTCCGTGTTCAGATCCATTCTTGGAATGCCAATATTTCGTAAACCTTGCAGTCTACTTCATTAGGGAGCAACCTGATACTCCTGATACAGCATATAGATTCCTAATACGAGATAATGGGGGCTCTTGCATCCAGTTTTACAAATATTGACGTCTATTAATTTAATCGAAATTCTGATATCTTATTAGGAGCTTATTTCATAGTAAGGGACTTTCCTCTATATGTTTTCAATTATTTATATTTGTCGTAAATATTATATAAAGTATAAACAATAAGATAGGAAACAAGACTATTTATGTTAAATAACATTACTTTATAATTCGAAGCGCCACTACGGTCTGAGTGTTGAGATGTTGAACTAATATATATATATCAGCTTGATCAAAAAGTTTCCGGAAGAGACCACCAGGTGATGCTCTGAGTCAGCTGATTTGAGTTCTTTTTTTTTGGCTAGGTTGCCACATCTATCATTGACATTTCCATCAAATTTTATCGCCATAGCTTGACATTTGTAAAAATTACGCCGTCTTGAGTACATCTACCTCTGCGCGTGTTTTCGATTTTTTACAGTTTTAAAAATGGAGTTGAATTTGCAACAACGAGTTTGCAACAACGATTACCATCCAACAGCCATCGAATTCACCCGATATGATTCCCTGCGATTTTTTTCTGTTCGATCGAGTCAAAAAACCTGCGAAGAACGCGTTTTAACAGCCGAAAGGAGGTAATGGAAAAATCGAAGACGGCTCTGATGGCTATACCAATAATAGAGTTCCAGAAATGTTTCGAGAGCTGGATCAAGCGCTGGCATAAGTGCGTTGCAATCGCTGGAGAGTACTTTGAAGGGAACAATATCACTTTTGATGAATAAACTTGTATTTTGAATTTTCTGAATGAATTCCAGAAACTTTTTGATCAAGCTAGTATTCAAATAAATGAATTAATTTTAGAAATAATAATTACGTGCCGATATGGTTGTCGGCTTTCAACGCAATCAATCTGAAATATTATAATAATCCCTTCAAATTTCCCAAATTAATCTTAAAAAACTGTAATAAACTTATTACTTGCGAAGAATTATTACTAAGGTCTCGGTAGTCTAAAGGCTCAGGACACTCGCACGGAATGCAGGAGATCCGGATTCGACTCCCGGCCGAGGCAATATTTTTCACAATAAATTTATTACAGTTTTTTAAGATTAATTTGGGAAATTTGGGGGGATTATTAATATTTCAGATTGATTGCGTTGAAAGCCGACAACCATATCGGCATGTAATTATTATTTCTGAAATTAATTCATTTATTTGAATATATATATATATATATATATTAGGTGTTGGAATTAATTCGTAGCGTTTTACAAGAGATGGGAAGTACTTTCATTAATGTATTTTTTAATGCTCATGTGAAATAAATAACATTCTTTCATTAAAAAACGCTACGAATTAATTCCAACACCTAATATATATATATATATATACCTATATATATATATATATATATATATATACACAGTGCGACAAATATGTTCCCGGTCACGAATCACATCTCAGCAACCAATGGCGACATCTGTGCGTTCAAACATGCATTTTAAAGGTTGAACATTTTGCTATCATCTGTCAAAATTTCATTCATTTTGGTTGACATATAACGAAGATATGACAGTTCATGTTAAACAAGATTTTGGTCGAGGTAGAAATTTACCAATTACTGGTGCATATTATCTCGAAGTTTTAAAGGGCAGAATTCATATTCGTATTCGCCCCGAATATTGTGATCCAGAAGATTGATCTTTGTTGCATGATAATGCACCGAGTCACACTTCATTGATTGTCCGTCAATGTTTGGCTCTTCTTTGGAAATCGTGTCTCTGTGTTAAACCATCCACCGTATTCACCTGATTTGGCCCCCTGCGACTTCTCATTATTCCCAAAATTGAAATTGAAATTGAAAGGACGCTTTTTTGATGACATTCCGACCATCCAATCAGCTTCTACACAGGCACTAGAGGCAATTCCGCAAACTGAGCTAGAATATGCATTTGAATCACTATTGAATCGCTGTAACAAGTGTATTGAAGTCAGAGGAGAATATTTTGAATAATAAAAAATATGCATATTGTTGTTTCAATTATGATTTTCAGGCCCTGTCCGGGAACATATTTGTGTATATATATATATATATACTTGTATATATATATATATACTTGTATATATATATATATATATATATATATATATTAGTTCAATATTTCAAAATTCAGACCGTAGTGGCGCTTCGAATTTTAAAGTAATATTATATAAAGTATTTAGTCCACATTTTTATAATATTTCGAAAATAAAATTTGAAAAAGTAAATATGTAAAATATTTATGTAACATTTCAAAAAAATAAATTGTAACAGATATTTATGAATATTTATCATAAATATATTCTGTGGGCATATTCTTAAAATATTCTTAAAATTTTAACTATTATCTAAACCCGGTTATTTTAATCGATTTACCTCCATAGTTATTTTTATTGAAAAGGATAGTATTATCATACTTTGTTACAATAATCATAAATTAATTACATTAAAAATTATTTAACACTTATAATAATTTTCGGTTATAATCAAATTGAGATTAATAGTGCTAAGAAGTAAAAAAACACAAAAAAAAGGTAAGAAAAACTTATGAAAAGAAGAGTATAAAAACCACAGCACAAAGTATTATTTATGATATAATATTTAATTATCATTATATTAATAAAACATTAGACGTTTCGGCCACAATCTGGCCATTTTCAATATATTCATAATATTCTTAAAATGCAAAATTACAAACATCTGACATTACATTCAATCGTAAAATTCATGTAAAATAATTATATCTAAATGTGTTCTTTCATTATGTGAAGGTGCATCATACAACAATGTTGCAAGGTTGCATGTTGAGGTAAAAAAATTTTGCCCAGTTTTGTTTCTTTAAAGGCCGTTGTAAGTAATATAGTGAACGAAATTTCTATAAGAACATTATTTTTAATAGAAAAATCTAAATGTCTTCTAAATAAAATTAAAGAAAGAGAAGAAAATTATGAAGGAATAATAAAAAAAATAAAAAAAACAAACTTAAAAAATAAAGTATATAATTTTTTTTATAAATAAATTATTTATAAATATATTTTATAAAGAGTTAAAGTCAATTAAAGTATTACAAAGAACGTAACAATTCTAATATTAATAATTAATATTTCCATCATTATGAGTAATTAACTCATGTATTCTATTTTCTATACTACAAACTAACCCAGGTAGCAAGGTGTCGTCTATTTGATTAGTCATTAATTAGTCTTTCTTATGACAAATGTGACGTTTAAAGTGATGTCCAAACATCGTAAAAATGATGTGAATTTGTCACAGGTACATAACGTCATAAATCAACGTTAAAAATTATTTTTTTGTATTATTAGTGATAACAAGGTGATGTCCATTTGGCATCATTAATTTAGTTATGACGAATCTATATGATTCGAAGTGAAAATTACAAAAATGATTTGCTAGGCGTTGAAGTTATAAATATTCTACTAAATTCAATTTACTTTTGTAATTTCTAATGTATTTTTAGAACCATAATAAACTCTTTGGCGTCTAAACACATAAAAATGACGTGATTCTTATATTTCTTATCACAAACTTATATTTCTTATCATAAACTGACATCAAAAATATCATTATTTTCGTGTATATCATTATTATCACATATATCATTATTAACGGAATAAATGACATTATTAATTGATCACTAATAATGTTACTAGTACGTCGACAATCGGCCATTTATTCGACGTCATTAAGTATGACATATTGTAAAGACGTCATAAATAAATGACATCATTAATTTGTTAGAAAGATGACTTCATTATTACATTTTGAATAAGTCATGTGACGTCAATAATTTAAAATGACTAAAATGACTATCAATGTCAAAATAAGAACAGACTTGCTACCTGAGTATCTTTTGCAATGTCATATCGATTTTATTTTCCATTCTTGTTTTATAACGTTTTTCAACTTCTTAATGTTATTGTAATGTTTATTATTTCTATATACTGCTCTTGATGGAATTCCTCATAAGTTCTCTATCTGATTTAAATCTAACGAAAGTGCCGGAAAGTTTACCACTTCATAAGTAGCAAATTTTTCAATCGAAACCTGCACTCTTGTGTTTTCTTTGCACTGTGTATAGCAGCATTGTCTTGTTGTAAAATAACATTTTCGTGAGTTTCTTCGATAAATGAAATTAAATAATCTTCTAATAAGTTGATATATTTTTTTGCGTTCATTCTACAATTATATAAATTTTGCATATTGATGTCTTTGAATAACTAAATGCAGTCCACATCATCAAACATCCTCCGCCGAAAAATCTGCTGGCTCTTGCCTTATTAGTTTGTAAATCGTGAGAGTAATATTTAAAACCGTCAGGTCCGTGTAGGTTACTTTTTTTTCCAAAAAATACGATATTTTTCTATTCTTCATAGCAAGTCATATAACTACAAGCAAACTTTAATCTCGCAGTTTTATGGTCTTAAATGTGAGAAAGACTTTTTATCCACTTTCAATCTTTATCTTGTTACAGTATTTGCTGCACACGTCGTGAGTTTAAAACTCTTGCTAGTTCACTAGCAGTTTTATTCCCGGTTCATATTTTTTTTAAATTTATGAATGATCATGTCTATTGTAAGTTTTGTAATGCCGCTTGTATAATGATTTTTATCATAGTTTTCACGCGATCTCAAAAAATTATCTATAGAATTACTGGATCAATTAATTTGTTGACGACCTCTCGAATAGAAATATCTGCATCACAATATGCTTATGTGAATTTTTATTCTTCTCAACTGAAAAACTTTCCTTGTGGCATTCTGCTAGAAAAAAAATTATTTTAAATTATTTAGAAATTATAATATTATTCCTGACACTTATTTTCCTTGAGAATGATGTTTCTGGTTTAAATGATAAAAAACCATTAACATTATTTTTATATAATAAGTATTAAATATATTTAATTTTTATACTTAAGTAATACTAATAATTTAGAAATTGATATTATTATACTTTTTGTTATATATAATAGCGCTGTTTTTTATTGTAAATATATAATTGTAAAGTAAGATGGCCAATATATTATTCGCAAATAATTTTCCGTCTTTAGACTTTAAACTGTTCTAATCTAAGACTTTTTAAGTTTCAATTTCTATAGCAATTTCGAAATATTTGTTTTTGTAATATTTATATCATAATATGCAATACTGTTTGTGATTGTAATATCAATTTCAAAAATATGACAAATGAATGTCTTGATATTAATATCTTCCTCATTATAAGCACGACCTTCAGTGTCTACCAATTACACGTTTGCTGGTACAAAATTATATTTAATACAACTATAACGATTACTAATAACATGTTTGCTGGAACAATTTTCATCGCGGAATGACATATCTTTCGAGTGATCTTACATCTTTTAAAATAAAGCAGCACGATAAAAACTTTTTATACATAATTATACATAAACGGTTATATATAATTTATTTATAACAGTTACAAAATATGTACAACCACTTATATATAATTATGTATGAAAAATGTTTTACTGACCAGTTAAATTTTAAAAGAGATAAGATTACTCAAAAGACATGTCATTTTGTGATAAAAATTGTACTAGCAAACGTGTCATTGGTAGACATTGAAGGTCATGCCTATAATGAGAATGTTAGGATTAAATGATCAAATATTCATTTGACACATTTTCTAAATTAATATTACGATTACAAACAATATTGCTTGTTACAAAAATATTACAAAAATTGAAACTTAAAAAGTTTTGAACAGATCCCTAAAATTTAAAGACAGAAAATTATTTGTGAAATTATAATTGATCAACAATTTTCCTTGAAATTATACATTTAGAAAAAGAGCAGCTATTATGCATGATAAAAAATGTAATAATATCAATTTGTAGATTATTAACAATATTTAAGTGTAAAAATTAAACATTAAAAACTTATGTATAATTATATAATAAATTATACATAATTATATATATATTTTTAATTAAATTTATAGTGATATATTTGTATATAAAATATGATTATATATATGAAAAAAAGATTATTTTATTATTAGGAAACTACATATAAATAGATAAAAACCTAGTTTAATAAAAATTTTCAATTTTTACTTGTTGCAATGACAAGTGAAAAACTTTTATATTTTTTCATAACTTAATAATGAAATAATTTTTTCATAATTTTATAATCAAAATATTTTATACCCTTATTAAACACACATACACACACTCACACACATTTTACAAAATCGTAGAAAAGTATTTATATTAATACCACTATTAATAATAACATAAAAAACGAGAATAAACATGTATGGGAATGTGTGTGGCAATGTGCGCGTGCGTGTATGTCTTAGAGATGTTACAAATGTTTTGATTGCATTAATCATAGAACAGGATTTGATTGGAGATGATTCTAATTTATATTAAACAGTTTTATTCAGTTTTATTACAATTTTCATAGGGAGCTTTTTACATCTTTTAAAAAAAAATCAATTAAAAAAATATTTATGTTGTGCTTATATGAATTGACGGATATATAAACGAAGTGAAAAGAAAGTGAAAAGCTCAATCATTCGATTTATTTCCAAAACTGTTGTAGGTATTACAATTGAACACAGCAGCCATGAACCAAATCTGTACGAGACAGATCATGAATCTTCTCAGCAAAGATATATCATTCGCTTCGATCAATTAACAATGTATCTAAATTACATATAGATCATGCTTTTTATGATAATTTTTTATCTTGTGAAAGTATTTGTGTACAATCCGCTATAATTAAACAACATTTCGATCATTCTCTTGAAAAAAATAACATAAATTTATAGACCTCATAAATTTATAATCTCTTTTATAGATTATTGATAAATACAAATTTTTTAATAATTATAGTATAATTCGTAGAAAACCTATTATATCAATTATGTACATGAGCTATTTGTATGTATTTTACTAATTCCGTGAATTAGTTTAAACTATAAAGACGTAGAACCTCTTCTTTTTACTTGTTTCAAAGTTGCTCTTAAATAATTGTTGAAGTTGACAGGGCTTTTATTTTTATTCGTAGACCGCGATCATAGAAACAATAATGTGGCAAAAAGTCGATTTCGAGTTTTGTCGGCATCGGGACGTTGTTGATCATTGTCCTTCTAGGATAAAGAACTTTGAGTTTCTTGAATCAGAACAATAATTGTGCCACTGACCGACCGAAGGGTGCAACTGATAAGCAAACTCATAGCTGGAATACAGGTATTCTCAAGAAATTTAATTATTCTTAAACAATATAGCTAATGAATAAAGACATAATATTGACATCCAAGTATCATTTTTAAGAAAATTTTATGAAGCAAATTTATGAGATGATAATTTTCGTTCAGGTGGTGAAGATGCTTGGAAAAAACCGTTCAGCCAGATTGTGATCACTAATTAGAAAGTTGAAAATCAATCAATCAAATTCTCGTTGTACGTGCGCGCCGCATATTTGGCCATCATAGTCTTCACTGAACGATTGACTATCTTCTTCATCCTGATAACGTTCGTTTTAATTGAAAATAATTTGACTGTCAATGTGACTTATAAAATGTCGACATACTTTGATATACTTCAACTCGTCATGTTTTATTTTCCACTAAGGCTAATACTGCTGTATGAATCAATAGTGTTATTCAATCGATGGATATATGTTATTATATTATTTTCTAATTTACAATGAACTTAAATCAACAATTCATCATTCTTATATCTCTATTGTCATGTATTTATTGAAGTGCGCTTAATTTTTGCAGAATTTTTTGCTGATGAACGAAATGAACACGAGACGCTTCTCGGAGGACACGCCGCAGTTGCAGTTTAAATCTCAAAAACCAAAGGAAGCAACTAATGCAGATAATCAAATAGACAGATATATTTCGAGAAATGAAAGTATCGTTCTGTCCGAACATCAAAGATTATCTAACCTTCCGGTATACGTAAAACTTCAGCGGGTTTCCGCCAGTGACCAATTGCCGCCGATTTTGTGCAACATCAACTTAACTATCGAGCCAGGTCAATTGTGTGCTGTAGTCGGTGCAGTAGGCTCCGGCAAATCATCTATATTACATCTACTACTGAAGGAATTAAATCCCGGCCACAGATTCCATAATCCTTACTCAGGGCTCCTCGAAGCATAATTTTCCGGGATACTACACTAACAATCCGAATCTGCGTATCTCCTATGATAATCAAGAACCCTGGCTTTTCGGTGATTAAAGATATAATTTTCTATATAATTGTCTAAAAAGTTTGTTCATAATAATTTTGATTAATAACGTGATCAGTTCAATCTCTGAAAGATATTTCAAATAAAATATTCATTCTAAAAAGTGAAATTTCTTTCTTTAAGATTGAATATTGGAATATTTTTATTCAAGATCAACTTAATTTTTACTCTTTAGAGAAAAAATTTACTTCAAATTATTTAGAGAATTCAAAATCGATTTTCTATTTAACAATATACTTTTTCCTGAAAATTCAATGTTACGTACTCAAAGAAAAATCAAACTTTTTTTGGGAAAATTTATATTCTGGGGATTAATATCCTCGAGAAAAAAGTCTTCATATGCATTTGATAATTAGAATTATCATGTCAATAGGAATTTGATTGCCGATATGAACTGTTACACGACAAATCAAATGATTACTTTTCACAAATAGAGGAGAAGACGGGCAATCAGATAGCGCAAAGTCTTTTAGAACAGGCGAAGAAGGCTTGCGAAAAATAACGATGGTTGCGAATTGAATTTGTCGGCGCAAAATACTGAGTGTGAGAGAGACATCACGCTTACAGAACAGACCGCAAATTTGCTTAAAATAAAAAAAAACCATTATATTGTATCACGATAGGGACTATCATTTACCTGCATTTTTTTCTCTTTTTTTATTAATGGACTCTCAACACATTTACTGATATTACTGACAAGGTACATTATTGTATTACTAAATTTGTATGTATTAAATATTAATTTTTTTGTTCATGGTTACTTTTCCACAATATTGTTTTATGACTACGTTGATTTTTGATAAAAATGACTCGCAGCGTACTACACGAAATGAAGAATTACGGAATTATAAATTATAATAGTACTATAATATCATGTATATATTTTTGGTTTAGAACAATGTTTAAATATTACAACAACATTGAAAATGACTCGATCGAAGTCGAAACGTTTGTTTTTGTTAATTGTAATGGTTATATGAATTTTTAATTTTAATTTAAATTAAAGTTCTTTGCTACATTATTGGCTCTTGGCCCTTCTTTTGTACTACATTATTTTATACATACATAGACTTGTTAATATTTATTAATTACAAAAAGATATAAAACATCGTATTAAGTTCATTATATCTTTATATATTAGCTCCTTTTCCATCATTTTACAATCAATCCACATGTATAGATGTAAGAACGGTTCCTGTGATATTTTGTGCGTGTTTAATACAATACATCTGAATTTTTACAGTGAATTAAAAAATAGAGCAAGAAGGCAAAATCATTAGCCGAAATCAAATTTTATTTGCAGTATATTGTATAAATCTTTTATTTTATAAAAATAAATACTATGATAGTATATATGTGTAAATACATAAAATTGTGAATACACATATATATATATATACAATATAAATATTCTGAGAATAAAAATAAAAAATAATAGTAAAATTAACTTTATGTTTTATGTTTACATTAATAAATTATATTATAATTATAAGAATAATCATACTTACCTTTACATTATAAAGAACATTACATTGTGCACATACTTTCAATATATCAAATATTTTATAAAAGTTATCAGTTTCAACTTAAGTCATCACGTGTCATTAAAAGCCATGTAAATAAAAAGCATCCATTAAGCACGTTTGTACTTAGAATAAAGACAAAATGTTGCTAGTATAGTTACATTTACAATCATTTGTGCCTTGTGATAATAGAGTAAAAGCATTAAATACGGATCAAGCACTACTTCCGGATCGCACATTATATTTAAATAATTATAGTATTTTCTATATATCAAATAATATGCATATCACAATATTCTTTGACATTTTCTTTATCTTTTTAAGTGACAATTGTTTTTTTATTTATTAGTAATAGCGCTGTATATTTTATTAAGGTCGTTAACTAATAAAATATGAAACATAAACTAGGATATATACCTATAAAAATTTATTTGAAGTATAATATCATAAAAATTGCCTTATGGTTTTTACAGGAGGTAGTAAATAGCTTTAGATTTCACGAAAAAAGTCAATATCATGCTCAACTGAAATTAAATCCAGAAAGGTAAAGCATTTGGTAAACTGATTCGCAATTAGTGTATGGCAATTAGTGTATCTAATTGTAGATAATTGTCAGTACTTAATTTAATCAAAATTAAAATGGTACTGAAATGAAATAAAGTCGTCCATAATGTAATCTTTATGATTATTTATAACTATTAAATATTTTATTAATTTGAATTTCCTTCTGAGTAAAAATACGAATTTTTTTTTCATGAGTGATCTACATTTAGTGATTTACCTCAATCTACGTATCTATAAATAAAAATTCCGTGAAAAGAAAAGCAATCTAATCTAGATTATCTATGTCCATTCTGTTGTTCAGTACTTGCTGATTATACGGCATACAAATACGTTATACTTCAGTGTACATATTATACAGTATAGTGTCACAAAGTAATTCCTAGAGAGAGATTGCAAAAACTATTTCTGAAAAGCTTATAAAAAATATTAAACCGTGTTTGTGTTTCGTGCAGCAAGAACTAATTCAGTAATTAAAATACTAGCCGATTCAAAAACTATGACAGAGACGCTAGAAAGAGCGCTGGCACCATTAATGACCTTTGGTTCATTCTTCGGTGTAGGCATGTTCGAATATCCTCGTGGACAACCTAGGGCGTATTTCTCTTGCCTATATGCTTTGGCTAAATGGGGCTCTTTTACGTACTTTTTGTACTATCTATATTTCATAAGAATTATGCAGAATAGTCAGATAAACTTCATCGAAGACATCCAAATAGTTCTTGTGAACACATTAATTTTCATTAGCCTTTGTCGTTTCAAGATAAACGTTTAGAAATGTATTCCCGGTCCCTATATAATATAACACTTAATCTTATATTACTTATTTTTTATTTAATAATATTTTTAATTGAGAGTATTAAAAGAGTCTTAAATTACTCTATTATCACAATTATAGGCAAATACAAAATTATAAAACGTTTTTATAAAAAGCTTTCAGTACCATTAACCATGATCTGCTTTTAATCAAACTCAAGCTGCAGTCTCTCCCATTCGATTCTTCCGCTAATCTGCTCATTCCTTACAAATCGCATGTAGCAAAAAAAGTCCTCAATATAATCTATTTTCTCTTTCCTATTCTTCTCATGCTGTTTTTTCTAGAGTACATCAGGGTTTAATTTATGGAATTTTACTTTTTAATATTTTAATCTGATTTGTCTAATGTTTCTCTATCCTCTGAGTTCTACATGTATGCAGAAGACATAATTTTTTTCAAATTCTTTCACCCATGTGAAGCTTTTGCAGCATGTTCTGCTTTAAATAAAAATCTAAAATTTATTACCGAATGGTCTCTATCTACTAATAATTCACTGCATCTAAATCCCTCTAAATCATCCTTGCTAATTGTCGGTTCCTCAACATTATTATCCTGTATTCAATCCTTCAATATTTCTATTAACTTCGTTCCAATTCCTTGCTCTTCTTCTATTAACCCTTTGCGGCACAATATCTTACATATATGATACCATTTTAACTTCAGTTTTCTATGTTTTTCATATAGTTTTTAACATATTATTACAATAAAAAGAACATTGTCAATGTTTAGAATATCAATTGTTATAAAAAAACTGTAGAAACATTCCTATTGTTAACGAAATGTATTTTATAAATAAACTGGAAAAATTCATCCTATTTTAACAATATAAGTATGATTGCGACTACTCAAAAATAGCTAATTAAATAAAGTTTGAGAGTTTTTTTGGGTCGATGATTTCGAATCTAAAATCAAAATTAAAAAATTCAAAATGGCGGATCCAAAATCGAGGACAAAAAATTAAAAAATTAGTTTTGGTGCTGTAAAATGCGAGTGTATATGATTTTAACTATCGCTTGACTATTTATTGCATCACTGTCTTACAAGGAAGGTTAAACAACTAAAAAGTTCAGGAAATTCTTAAATATTGTGTGCAAATATAGTAATTTGTCCGTAACACAAAACTATTTTTGTTCATGCGGAATTATGTTGATATAATATCTTTTCTTTTTCAAGTTGCAACTGGCTGCTCTATCAAAAGCCAAAATTAAATGTACGATATTTTATAAAAATAACAATTTCTTTATTCATACTTTGCTTGTAATTGTCTAAAGTATTTTGCATATTCCTTTACGTATATCAAAACTATTTGACTAATTTTAAGTTTTGATACACTGTTATTATTACTGTTGCTGTTGTTGTTATATAAAAGCTCATATAATAGTTACTGCTACTATATTGATGGATTCTACTGAATTTGCCCTTTACGCTATCTCGCGCAGCCAACGCGATATGAGACGAATACCTAGGGAACACGTGCATAGGTGTTTTCATTCATATTTGAAAAATGGTTCTTCGGAACATAACTATAACATACATTGTTGTTTGCAGGATCAAATGTCTCTTTGATTTTCGTTATATAAAATTTAAAAACAATTTATAAATAGGGATGCAAATAGAGGTATAAAATAAATAAATAATTAAAAAAAAATTTTTTTATTGTAGTCCTAAAGTACTTTTGAAATCATTCAAATTTTATTCCAGAAATTTTTTCCTATCTCTTATAACTTCGACGATATTCGTTTAAAAAAAACCGATTTTTCCCAAAAACATATTTTACCTCCTAAAACTGTAATTCTGAACGAACAAAAAATAGCTTTGTGTTACGGATGAACCACTTTACATATAATTTCAAAATTTTTTGAATTTTTGGGTTGCCTAGTGGCCCTTAGTTTTTTGTTACTAATAGGCTTTGTAACTGCAGTTTTGCTGACAGCTAACTATTTGCAAACTGCTTTAGTCTATTATATCATATTTTATGTTCATATCTATTACTCTTATTTACACGTGATCTTTTTCATAGAGCAAGAAATTAAATAAAAATAAAAATAAATATTTTGGACAGTTCAACACAGACACTTTGATGCTTACATTATTAAAATATAATTCTTTATCTGTCACATTTCCTGTACATATTGGAATATCAATTTTTACTCATATAAATTTATAATAATTTTTTTCTGTGTCGCATATTCGATAAATATGATTTTTTTAAAGGAAATGTGCTTACATGAACTTGCTATAGTAGATGACACGTTGGAATCTCTCGGAGCGTCAAAGGAATACCAAAGGCTACGTAAATAGATAATTCGAATAATAATCGGATGGATTGCATACGTCTTTTATCAATTTGCATATTGGAATTTTCTTGTTTACTTTGTTCTTAATTTTGACATAAATTTTATCTCGGTTTTGTTTGTAACGTATTTTATGTTTCTGACCGAATATCCGCCAAACATTATGTTAAGTGCTCTGATTTCTGCAGTTATCCTTGGATAGTATTGTACCTGTGTATACATTTACTTTGTAATCTATTATGACATTGTGCGTCAAAATATTTACAGTGTGAAACACATAAAAACCTTTTGGTAACATATAAAAAATGGAAGCCGTGTCTATTAATGACCATGAACTTGACAACATAATGCTTGATGACATATGTATGTCTTCTGTATTGTCTGTACAAAACATGTGTATATAGTACTTATTTTGAGTTTTGAAAATAAACTAAACAAAAATTATTTAAAATAAATAATTAATCACTACTTTTCATTGTTAAATATTTATAAGAGATGACTACCTTTAGAAAACACTGCTAAAGAAGAAAATGTTCAGTAATGTAATCGAATAAACATACGGTCAAAATTTCCACCTTCAATGAATTTGATCTTGACATATAACGTCATCAAAAAAATAACAGCAAAAGTGACGGTAAAATTGTCATAAAAGAGTAATGAAAACTAACAGTAAAAGTAACCCCCCCTCCCTGGTTGTAAGGGATAACCGTATGTCGATAAGTAGTTATGATACGATTGAATTAGACGCTATTGAATTTGCCTCCGCAATGGAACAGATCCAAAGTGATTCCACATCCAAAGTCTCCTGCGTCGAAGAATTTAAATGCGTTTCAAAAAATTTGTATAAAATTTCGCATAAAGTGCGCCCCAACCGACACAGTGAGCTCTTTAAATTAAAAAGTACGTCCGATTCGTATGTCCGTTTAGCGGAGTACGAGTTGAGGTAAGTTTTCACTTCGCCCTCCATTTGACTTTCAGCTCGTTAGGAGCTATAGGACGAAGCGAATTCCTTCCGATTTGCAGTTCTTCCCCACGGCTCCTTTGCGATTCTGAACCTGGACATGACCAAATCGATCTAATAATTCGGTTTCTGCTGCGTTTATCCCCTCAGCTCCATGCATGTGGGGTTTGGACGAAACACTTATAATAAATAGACTTGTAATTCTCGCCCGAACTCGAATGAATAATATCATATACATATTTTCAAAATGGCAACAGTTTGAAAAAACAATTCGAATTTTCCTAACATTTTTCCATTTATTTGACCTTCAAAAAAAATTTACATAGACTATTAATTCTAGCATAGGAGATAATGGCATATTTTCTGAGTATAACATAAAAGTAGAAGTCAGTAGAACTTTCACTTTTTTTAGAATCGTGATGACCATATTCAAAAACAAGAAAAAAGGCGAATAAAGTTTTGAATTATTTTAGTACAAGTATCGCTCCGTCTATCCATTAGAAACGAATGTGACGCTCAGATGGGAACGAAATTTATTTTATTGAAAACTTTCTAGAATGGAATTTTGAAAGATTGAATGTAAATAATGGCGAGCCGGTTATAGCAATTGATTGGTGCGCTTTATTAGATTGATCATGAGACACACAATATATTATTTTATCTCGTATATCTTGAACAATTTATTATTCTTCCAAAAAACATTTTTGTGAGATATTCTTATGACTATAAGCTTTCAAAAAGAGCAAAAATAATTGATATTTTTTACCCCTAAAACGTAAAAACTCCTTTAACAAAATGCATTTGTTTAATATTTTTAGCAATTGTTTCAAAATTTTGTTTAACATTTCTTAGCTTATTGAAAAATTTATTTTCTGTAAGGCGCATAGTTTTCTGATTTTCTTTTTCTTTATCTGTAAACGAATTATAGTTTAAAACAATTAAAATTGAATTATAAATTTTTGGACAAAATTCATTCTGCTGCTCATGTCTGCGAAGTAGAGTCTTCTACTCTCTCTTGAGAACGACAAAAGTTTCGAAATTGAGATTTTCTTTATCATTTCTTAGTCCAATATGGTGCTCCAGAGCTGTTATGTTGTGACAACATTTGCTTCATATTAAAACTGTACAATGTATACTTATGAAATAATAGTCCACAGACTAGCAGTTTGCACGAAGAAGAGAGAGAGAGAGAGAGAGAGCAATGTGGATTTTTTAAAATTGAACTTAGACGTTTAATTAGAACGTTATTGTTATATGAAAATTTACGTATATCTACATGTGCATGAGATATTAAGTAGTATGTAATGATGTATCGATGACTTGTAAATTGTCTGTGTATAAGTGATATTTACAATATGAATATTTGTCTGTACGATCCCCTTAAAACTATACGGTGGAAAAAATTTAAATTCAAATGTATTATAATCAATTAAATGTAAAGGCAGAGAGAATTAAGGATGTTTTATACATATTTTCAAAATGATAAAAAAATTAAGAGAAAATTACAGATTATTCTAAATCACGTTTAAAAATAATGTGACAAAGGTTTATTATCTGGATAATAAGTTTTACTAAATAGTAGTATTTTTTTAATCTGTGTTCTAATGCAAATATATGAAAATGCATTGTATATTATAGAAAAAATGTTAAATATCTCAATTTTTTAATATAAATTCGTTATGTATTCAGGGTTATATTAGGTGTTGGAATTAATTCGTAGCGTTTTACAAGTGATGGGAAGTACTTTCATTAATGTATTTTTTAATGCTCATGTGAAATAAATAACATTCTTTCATTAAAAAACGCTACGAATTAATTCCAACACCTAATATATGTAGAGTTACAATGCGATGAATGAACTAGTTGTCCAGTAAATAAACAAAATACTTTATTCTATTTCTAGTAATATATCTTCGTAAATAATCAGTGAATCGCAATAAAACTTTGCATAAATTATTTTATGTGAATATTTAAAGCACTTATAAAAGAAAAATGTAAATTTTTTTGTCATTAAAAGAAATTTAATATTTAACGATAACAAGAAAATACAATTTTCACGGAAAATAATAACAATTAAAATAAATACTACAAAAATGTTATTAAACAAAAATATGATCTTATACACACAACTTTTATATGTATATATTTTATTTGAAATGTTAAGCATACGTCCAAATTCCATTTTCTTTTTGTAGGTATATCTAAAACATTCTTAAATTATCAACCTAATATTTTTTAGATGTTTGCAATAAATAATATGTTCAAAAAGTATTTAAAAAAGTAACAAATAATATATTCAAAAAGTATTTAAAAAAGAATGTCCCGTTTAAAATCATTTCTTTTATCTGAAATATTATTTTCCGTATTGATTTGAAATAATTTGATGCAACTGTTAAAATGGTACACTCTTTATATGTATGTACATGTAGAGGAAAGGCCCCTATTATAAGACACCGAATTCATTTTGTGTAAATGCTAGAAGTAGTGCCTCTATAGGCAGAATTTAAAAAAATAGTAAGTCATTTTGGAGGGAATTTAATAAGTTTTAAGATAACGTTATATAAAATTTAATTCAAATTCCATTTTTTTTTAATTAAAGAAATGTAAAAAGTGAACAAATAGCAAAGTATATCAGTATTGCAATTAAAAAATTTTATTTAGTGTTTTTAAAATACAAACAAACACTGCCAGTGCGCGAAAAATGAGCACGCGATAGATTATACCCAGAACTCGTTTTCAGGTAATTGGAATCGAGCATCGCAGATATAGGCACTCGACATTCATTCCAGTTGTCTTTATTAATGTACAATAACATTTATACTTTAGCAACGATTTTTACTATAACATAGGAACATTATTTCATATTAGGAATATCCTGAATACCTCATATACGATTTTCCGCCTTACGATCATCAAACTTGTATAATTAAACAATTTAACATATCTTATAGTTTTCTATTAGTACGACTTTATTCTATTATATATGAAGAATTTATTGCCAAATATTTATTTATCAAATAATAAACAAGGTTTAACTGCTCATTTCATTGAAACTTGAAGACATCCAAATTCTAAAATCTTGTTTTACAGTGACTACAGGCATGATCTAATAATGAATATTAAATAGTTTTCAATCCAAGAGCAATAAATTCATGGTGGATAGATAGCGTCTATTAGTTTAGCAGAAATGCCGCTATCTCATATTAGGCGCATATCTCATAATAGGGGGTTTTCCTCTACGAATAATTAGTTTCAATTACGTAAAATAATATATTGTGAACCGCAAGTTATAACATTATTATTTATAAGTGAAATCTATAACATTATTGTTATATTGAATTTTACGTTAAAAATATATTTTGCTTAGTACTTTTCGTATGTCTTTCGGTTTATTATAACAATTATAATTTATTTATAGGCACATTCACTTATAACTGTGTCTTATATCACGCAAACTAAACGTAATATTCAAAGTACAAATATTACTACAAATGATATGGTACTATTTTTATGCTGTAGTGTTGTGTCTATTAAATTTGACTCAAATTTAATTCATTACTTACTATGTTCAGACATTATTATGCTATACTTTGAAACTAAAAAATAGATTAATTTTGGCTAATATTGAAGTTAAAAATAATGGAGTATCATTAAATGTAGAGTTGCTCTTTGATATCTGTGATATTAAAACATAATTGATGTTTTATAATGTCTTAAATTTACTTATCCGTTTAATACAATTTAGCAAGTATCCGAAATGTTAATCATGTTAGTGTATATCGAACGCTTATTTATTTCAATTAGATTTTGCAGTTTATATTGCAAATAAAGCAGACAAAAGTAGAATTTGGCTTGGGACAATACTACTTTGGATATAATTTTATCTGTAAGGTATGTCCACTTTTAAATAAAAATATAAAAGTATGTAATAATCGTATATATATATATATGGTATATATATACTATATATATATTCGTATATATGTACAGGAATGGGCAGTAACTCTGTCCACTTAAAATATTTACTGCTATTTATTTTAAAAAATACGTAATAATATATATATTGAAGTTGTATAGCATCAAGAAAATATACTGCTAACAGTTTTTTATGGATATAGGCGTTTCGATGACCTTCACTTTTTTAATGAAATTGTATAATGTTTTTTACACAACATAATAAGTATTCTGCATGTAAAAGATAGTGATCAAGAAACCAATAGTTTATGAGACATTTTATACTTTATTCTGGCATAATGTCGACGTAAAATATTTAATAACTTATAAACAATTAATTTTTTTATAATGTTTAATTTTATAATAATTTTTCATAACCTTAATACTTTTATAAACGGAGTATATATTGATATGAATAAGTTGATGGAAAGAAACACATAGTTGCTTAAAAAAAAATATGTTGTTAAAAAGGATAATTTTTTAAATAAGCATAACTATGTATTTTCTCTCTTTCAATTGATTTATCTCATTCATTCTATTCATAAAATTATTAAGGAATATAAAAAATATTAATAATTTACAAGTTATTTAATATTTCATCATGTCAATATATGTCAGAATAAAGTAGAAAATATTTCGTAAATAATTGGCTTTTTGATATATGTACCATTTTTTTAATAGTTTTATGTATATGCAGAATAATTAGATGAAGCATATTGTGTAAAAAAAAATCATATAATTCCATTTAAAAAAGTGGAGGTGAAATTTTCGCCTGCACCCGTAGCAAAAACTAGTAGTATAACAATGGCGATTCTAACCCTGGTCCTATGAGGTGGTGCGGGGCACGGAGGATACTCATAGGCGCGGGGGAGTAGGCGCGGGGAGTACTGGTAAGCTCGGATAGGGAGGGGGAGGCGCGGGAAGTCCCGGCGCTATCAATGTTTACTGATATAATGATACGTATCGCCATGTTGTGATTTTACGTATTATTGAGACCGCCGCCACCCAACACCCCATCGCCGCAGACGCTGCCGCCACCGCCGCCACCCCACACCCCGCCGCAGGCATCAGTGCCACCACCGCCGCCGCGTGGACCTCGCGTCCACCCTAAAGTGCGTTTCTAACTGTCGAAAAAAAAAATGCGTTGCGCCACCACCCCAACACCCACCCCAACACTCACCCTAAAAAATGCGTCCACTATAACGTGGACTTTTGTCTAGAAGATCGGTGGCACATCATCGATGTATCGGCTGCTACACAAAGCGCCTTCAATGAGGGATAGATGATGAAATCATACTGCATTCTTACAGTTCTTTCTTTCAAGATCAGAAACGTTGATAATGATATTTATCTAGGAAGAACCGTGAGATCGGGTGACACGTCGCGATGCGTTAAGAGAGAGAAACTGATAACGATATTTTTTATAAGAAGAGATCGGTGACACGTCGCCGATGCTGCAACCCAATAGGGAGGGTAGCCAAAGTTCACTCGATTGATTTTCGTATATATTCTTTTATTAGGTGTTGGAATTAATTCGTAGCGTTTTTTAATGAAAGAATGTTATTTATTTCACATGAGCATTAAAAAATACATTAATGAAAGTACTTCCCATCACTTGTAAAACGCTACGAATTAATTCCAACACCTAATATTTGATCCATGTCAACGCTCGTAACTGAAGCTTACGATTGAATGAAAAAAGTCTAATATACTGCCTATGTACATTATATGTACTGTCAGATGTACTGTCAGGTCGGACATGTCGCGACACAGAAGCGTTTTTTTTAACAGAAGCGTTGGCGTTTTTGGATACATACATACGTATATACATACATACATACATACATACATATGTGTTCATACATATACGTTCATACATATACGTTCATACATATTAGGTGTTGGAATTAATTCGTAGCGTTTTTAATGAAAGAATGTTATTTATTTCACATGAGCATTAAAAAATACATTAATGAAAGTACTTCCCATCACTTGTAAAACGCTACGAATTAATTCCAACACCTAATATATGTTCATTCATACGAGTACATGTATTATAAAGGAAGAGAAAAAAAAAATACGTAATAAATACGTTAACGTATTTTCATAAAAAAATTCTTTTATTAAAAAATTCTTTTTATTAAAAAATTCTTTTGCAATCACCAGTTATATATTTTCAATACATTTTGTAACGCGCAATTCTGAACATGTTATCCACATCGCATAGTATTAGCAACATCCAGCTTGGTTAAAGATTCCAGGTCTTCGTAAACTACATCCAAAGTCTCGATGCACATGCGTTCTCGCTCATCGTCCAAAAGCAAGTTCCACAGCCACGTTCGTTTTTCGCGTCCCTTAACGTACACCATAGCCATCATCTTCAAATACAGCTGCTGTGATCAGACGTTTCGCCTCGTTGTACGGGATCATCTCATCCTCCCATCGCAATCCATGGTGATAAGCAGTCAACAGGAAGCGCAAGACCTGTCGGATCTTGTCAAAAATTTCCATGGCACGGAACTCGTAAAAATGTAATGTGTGAAAACGATCTCCTGTTTCAGCACCGCCACTTCCTTCACGATAAATTTCTTGTTAACGATGAATCCTTGCAGATCCACGAACGTTGGCACGAGCATGTTGTCGAGAAGACTGCGGTCGATCGTATAATTTGCGACGTATCGTAGATCTTATATCGTGTCAGAGATGCATCTTAGGTGATTTTGCGCACAACATTGGTCAATGGATTATACTGAACCACGCGATCGTGTATGATGAGACAATAGGCCGTTGTATTTGCGGGTACATTCTCTTTACATTCAAAGTCTAATCGCACGTCCACGGTGCCACTCTTGACTGATTCGTTCTGTTGAGAGCAATCGATGATCACGAATGGACCATTACGTAAAAAAGTTGTAAAGGTGAGACTCGGCTCGAGATACTCGTATCCGTAGTAGCCCTTGCAGAAACGCGCGTACAAATCGTACAGAATCGCACATCTGTTTTTGTCCAAATCCAGATTCAAGTCATCGTACGGATAACATTCCGAATTTAGGTAAAGTTTCGCATTGGTTAATTTGCAATCGTCGAATCGACTTACATCCTCGGACATGACATTTTTTCGACCTGTTTGCATAGCGAAAATAACGTAGCGCGGCTTCTCGAGCTGAGTAGCCGTCTTGATGGCCCACGAATGCTTGGTTGTACTCTACAAGAGCGGAAATTCGTACAAATCCCACGAGCGAAAAGCCATGCTCAGATATCGTCCGCTCTCCAAAGCGCGCAGCATCGACAGCTTATTTATCTCGCTCAATAACACATGTGGCATTCGCCACTGTACTTTGAATAATTCGAGCGTTGGCTCTACCGCCGGATCTCCCGTCAGACAATTGTTGTCGTTGCGCGCTCGTATTAAAATCAATTCGTGACGAGCGTTGATCACCACGCGTTTGTAATCTTCGTAAAATCTCAGCAGTACGTAGAGCGGTACACAAAAATTAAAATATCCGGCTGCAGTAGTCTGCGCATCCCAGCCGGCATTCCGTAGAATTACGCTTCTGTCGGATGACATTGTTACATAGTTTTTGAGCGTGCTAGTTATATCCACATTTCTATTACGGTCAATCTCCACACCATTGAGTTCATATTGAATCTCATCGAATATGAACGCGACGCAATTATTTCTTAATACGACATGAGCACCCTGGACCACTTTGTTCTTCGTCAATTTTCCCTCGATATATAGAAAGCTTTCGTACGGCAGTGTGTACAGATCCTGTTGCTGTATGGATATTCTTATTTCGTCGCTGTACCCAAATGTGGTGTTGGCGAACGGACTATACGTGTGAGTCTCAATCTTGACGATGCGATCATCGAAGATTGGCTCGTCTTTAATGTTTAAGATATCAGTCATCTCAAATGTTGCACACCGCGAATCTCAAAGACTTTAAAAATGCAACGTTCGTAGCGCTGAGTTTCTTCTTCTTCCTGATGCAGCTGGATGAGCGAGTGTTGTCGAGCTGTGGCGTCACCGACCTTGTAAAGGATGCGTTATCTCTCTGCGTACGCTCCGTTCCGTTCAGCACGAGCATCTCACGCTCACGTTATTACTGTCGCCGTCGTACGTGCAATCTAACGGTGATCTCTTCTCCTCGAAAATCGTCTGTTCTGATCGACGATGCGTATCGTTAGATCTGTAATGCTCCGTGCGATGATCGGCAGGTAAATGATTTGCGTCGGCCTCTCCGATATCTTATATCCTGGCGCCACGCTCGGCGAAAATTCATGTATCGTGTGCGCGCTTTTGCCGTTGCTGTATACACCCGCGGTCACATTACACTCTACGCGGATAATGTTTATATTCATTATGTTGATCGACACGTCCTATTCGTGCCACCTTCGCGGCTGCAGTATACGCTTCGACGAAAATCCCAGCAGCGATCCAATGCTGTTGAACTTGTCAAAATTTATTCTGTACGCATTAATCTCACATTTCATCGTGTTGTAGTTTGCGCGAAGTGTAATCGGGTATTCTCCACCCTCATCATTATCATCATCATCATCATCATCATCATCATCAGCGTTATTGTCACCACGCACTACATCAACGGTTTCAAGTGCGTAGCGGTGCGGACGTTTTCGTAAAATCGCGCGTTTCAGAAATTCATTTATATCTCGCACTTCGTACGAATCTTCGGGAATTGTAATTTCCGCGTCGTCTTTGGCGAAATAAAATTTGTTGTTCGATTCGTTCACGTTCGGTATCGTGTGATAAGTCTCAAAAATCGCCAAACCGAGCTCGTAATCTCCGTCACTCAAATCTATGGCGGGGAAGTAATTCGCCGTGAGGACGGTGCTCTTTCCGCTAAGCGTAAGCGTCAACGACATGACGGAAAAAAGCGTTCGACTAATAATAAGATTTCACAGCATCTCGAGCTTTTTAAATTCACGCTCGTCTACCGTTTGTAGAAACCGCAGACACATCTGTCCGCAGAAACTTTGATCGTACGTCTGATAGGACGTGCCGAAACTGTCAAAATACACGACGCGATTGTTACTCTTCGCGTACGCTACCCAGTGAGTATCAGGCCCCGTCGCATCATCCAGATTCACGATACCGCTTTCGTTTCAGCGCACACCGCTCGTCGGTAACGTGTTACGCATGAAAACGCCTCTAAAGTATGGTTACGCATACGTCTCGCGAGCTCGTTCAATTGTACATTGGTAGTTGCGCCAGGCGACATTTTTATCGTCTTTTTGACGTTTTTTTTTTCTTTGCAGCTACGCCCTGTCCATGTTTGTATGGACCGAGATACAGTCCGCGTCCATATTTGTACAGAGCGAGATACAGTCCGCGACCCTGTTCCATCGCGCGATCGTGACGTTGCAGCTCTTCTAACTGACGTCGCGCGGTTTTACTATCGTTTACCGCTTTCGCCACGCTGGCTGCTCCGCCGATCAAGGACCCGAGTGCGCCCAACATTGGTAGAAACGGTAACGCACCGCCTCGTTTCGCCGTCGGAAGTATCCGCTTTTTTGTCACCTTTTTCTTCGTCGTCTTCTTCTTCGGTTTCATGCCCATGCCGATCTTGGTCTTGGCTTTCATCGCTGCCCAGACGGCAGCTGCGGCGGCTCTCTCGCTCAGAGCCGAATCTCTCACGACGACGCGTCCTAGCGCTTTATCGGCGAGTACCTTGTCCGCCGTGTGTCTATCGGTGAGATCATTGCTTCGAGAATACGCAATGTCGTGTTCTCGGCACGCCGCGTTCAGCGGATTTATGCCCGCGTCACCTCTGGTTAATCATTTCGTAAGTCGAGTGCCCGGACCGCAAAACTGGTAACCCGGAATATATAACTCGAAAGGAAGCGTGTTTATCGATCGATTTAGCAGACTGCGCGACGCCGACATTCGCTACAATCCTTTATCTTCGGTGTGGGGCCGTCGATATGCGTCTGCTGCCACGGCTGATTGTAGTGTTCGTCGCAGCGACGATAAGTTCGAACCTCCAAATTTGCCTTCACGTGTTCCGGAAGCTTGTCTCAGACGTGTTCGATGTATTCACCGTACACGCGTAAGAGTACGACCTTCGGTATATATTGTAACTGCTCGGCGCTCAAATCTCGAATATCGGAAGGATGACACAGCGCGAGATTCATTTTGCTACTGCGATTCGCGGATTCGCGCGCCTTTAAATAATCGTTCGAGAGCGCGTAGTCTTTAGTGAGCATGAAATTCGTGCTGCAACCGCTGATGATATGTATCACAAACTGTGACGTGAAATCACAAATGATGGGAGGCAGTGCGGAGAAGCGCAAGCACGGCGAAATGCTGCCGAGTACTATACGCGCGATCATTTGCGGCCCGTCGAATTGTGGTAAAACCAACGTTCTCATAAATTTGCTCGAGAATCCAAATGGCGTACGTTTCGAGAACGTGTACGTCTACTCGAAATCACTGCAACAGCCAAAGTATCGATATCTCGAAAATTTATTTATATCTATCGATGAAATCGACTACTTTACGTTTTCCAACAATAGCGACATCATTCCACCGAGGTGCGCCCAAATTCTATTTTTATCTTTGATGACGTGGCATGCGACAAGCAGGATGCGGTGAGAGAATACTTTTTGATGGGTCGCCACGCGAACGTTGACTGCTTCTATCTTTGTCAGACGTACGCGAGGATACCTAAACATCTGATACGCGACAATGCGAACCTACTGATCCTGTTCAAACAGGATTGTATCAACTTGAAACACGTTTACAATGATCACGTGAACACCGACATGTCCTACGACGAATTTTGCACGTTGTGCCGCGACTGTTGGCAAAAAAAATATGGATTTTTAGTAATAGACAAGGATAGTGAGCTTAAAGACGGGAGATACAGAAAGGGATTTAACGAGTTCGCAATACTGTAACGTGACTAGTCGTTGTTGATACTTCGCCAGAGACGAACATGGCTGATGTGCGTGAGCGTGAAAAAATCGCGAGAGAGATCGAGAAAACGAGCGAGTCGATCCGCAAGAAACATCACGCTCTGAAAACCGATAGAATCGAGGAAGACATGGCATTAGACAGACATTTTAAGACCTATTATCAAATCGCTGCGACAAATCGTTGACAGCTCCGATGTGCACGCGACAAAGAGACAGTCGCGCGATGATGGCGCAGCGTCTGCCTCCAAGCGCGAGAGGAAGGAAGAAGAAAAGGAGAAGGAGGAGGAAGAAGGAGAGAAAGAGAGTGAGACGTTCGAGCGTTCCGGATTCCGGATAAATCCGATGATCGATCGCACGATCGTGTACAGCCGATAACCTCCACTCCGCGTACGATGATCGTACCGACGATAGAATCGTTGGATAACGTTTTCGAAACGACGGACGACTCACTAACAACAAAGATTCAAAATCAGTTGCAAACTTCGGAAGGTCGAGAGGCGTTGCAAGCCGGCTTGGGTCCGCTGGGTCAAAAGTACGTCGAGGCTGTCCTGAGGGGAGCGCGAGATAAACAGAAGAGTAGTATACAGTCTGTTCAATAAGAAAGTGTCTGCCATAATCAAAAAACTATAAACATTTAGACAGTTTTTTATTTATTTTTTGAAGTTTTTTTGAACACATTATTAGCTATTGCACAATTACCTACCCTAGTATTTTGTCCAATCACCTCCATTACTGATTATTGCATGACACCTTTTTTCCATACTTTCGACGAGGTTATCTGCATATTTCTTTGGCAAAGATCGCCATATCTTCTTAATTTGAAATGACAGCTGCTCCACTGTGTACACTGGCTTTCCTTTGAGTTTCATCTTCATGTACGACCACACATTTTCAATGGGATTAGCATCTGGGGACATTGCCGACCATTCCATTCACTAAAAACACTGCCTCGTACCGCTTCAAGAATTTGGCACTCATTGTAAAAATAATAAATCCGCTGACGTAAACTACACAATGTGCTGGTAGGATATATTGCGCAAAAGAGCACGAAATAAAGGTTCAAACGAGTTTCAGGAAGATATCGCTATGGTCGCTCTTTGTAGAATAATGAGCATCACGTTCTTATTGAACATAATGAGCATTACGTTCTTATTGAACAGACTGTAGATTATGTATACGGCGTTTACCTACACAAGGATGGATTGATGTTTGGCAATAAACGTTTCGACGTGGATGATGCTGACAACATAATTATCGACAGTGTACGATACGCCGGTTCACCCGGTCTTTACGAGTTAATTTTCAAAAGAATTCCCGACGATCTCCTTTACACGGAAGACGATATGAACAAGTACAAGAGCATGCTGCTGGCAACGAATGCGCACAAACACAAGCATCATTCGCAGGGCCGATTATTGAGTAACAGGGGATACAAGTACAAATACGTAATCGCGTCGTTGGTGTCGATCACACCCAAGAAACAGAAGAAGAAATCTGGAAAGGGATTACCTCACGCAATGACATTAAATGACAACGCGATCGATTACGTGCACTGGGATGATCCCAACGAGTTGGTGGATCGTCTACGATTGCTCGACGCTTCGCACCGAGCGGGCAACAACGCTCACGACAACGAGATGCTGTCGATTATCGAAGAACTTCGCGAAGCCGGTCTTACTATAAATTAAATCGCGTATCGACGAAACGAGTCAGTCGAGTGGCATCAGCGAGAAAAAAAAATACTTTTGTCCTTTGTATTTGTATGTACACGTCGAATCATGAAAAAGAAATCCAGCGAAAAGAGAAAAATTAGCTCCGAGAGACGTCGACTCGAGGAATTGCATGCTCCGGCGAAAAGAAATTTTCCACGAAGACGCATCATAGTTCGAGAATATGACGATTTATGGCAGGCTGATATCGTTGAAATGCGTCCGTACTCGAGCTTCAACAGAGGCCACCACTACATACTCACCGTCATCGATGTGTTGAGCAAGTACACGTGGGCCGTACCGCTCAAGAGCAAGGGTGGAAGCGAGACGGCTGATGCTATTGTTGAGATAATTCGAGCAAGTGGAAAATGTCCTAAAAATTTACAAACGGATATGGGAAAGGAGTTTTACAACGTCGATGTGCAGAAAATCTTGAAAAAACACGACTTTAATCACTATTTCACGTATTCGACGTTGAAAGCGTCAATAGTCGAGCGGTTCAATCGTACGCTTAAAAGTGACATGTAGAAGATGTTTATACTCGGCAATTACAAGTGGATCGACGAGCTACCGCGTCTCGTATCAGATTACAATGCGCGCAAGCATCACAATATCGGCATGCGACCCGCCAACGTAACTCCCGCGATCGCCGAAAGACTCTTGGACACGGTGTACAGCGTGATAAAAATCGCTGGTCCAGCAAAATTCAAAGTGGGCGATTCGGTACGCGTGAGCAAGTACAAGACGATTTTTGAGAAGGGTTATACACCAAATTGGACCACCGAGGTGTTTACGATCGTTAAGGTGCATACCAATCCCGTAACCTATCTACTCGAAGACTATCGCGGAAAATCCGTCGCTGGTGCGTTCTACGAGCACGAGTTGCATCGCGCTATTCATCCGGACGTGTATCTCGTGGAGAAAGTACTGCGCAGGAAGGGAGACAAGGTTTACGTCAAGTGGCTGGAATTCGATCGCACAATTCATGGATACACAAAAACAATGTCATTTGATAAAATTTTTTCGTCTATTTTTTTTCTACATATAAAAAATATATCAATATAAATATATAAAATATATCAATATAAACGTTTTTTATTACTTCCCATTCATCATCATCATCTTCGTTTTGGAGTATACAAAAGAAATATGACACACATAAAGTAAGTAAAGTAAATTAGAATACTAGTATATAATACGTATTTAAATGTTAAAAACATGTGATATGTATTATATGAAAATATAATAATCGTAATACATAAAAAAATAATACTTGTACAAATGTAAAAAAAAAAGTGTAAAATACAATAGTAATACATAATAGCATAATACATATATTGTATTACAAAGGTATCCGCCAATGTCCCCATGGTAACGTCTCCGTCGAATCCGGTATGACGTATCGTTCGTCATCATATGGATTCAGAGCGATTTTCGATTCGGATATCGTGTACACCTCGTGTAATTTAGATCGTATACGATTGACGGCGAGTCATTTCAATCTCTTCGTTCAAACATCGCGTGTAATCGTCGAACGTTATCGTTCGCGCTACGATGTTATTCTTTACGCCTTTCGCCTTTTTAATGTCCTTCTTGCCATCCACTCTTACCGCGTACATCTTCGCTCTAAGTCCAACAAATTCGGTCATTAATACGTTGTTCTCATCAGGCCGAGTACTTTTTTGTTCGCGAGAGGCATATCGTACACGTTGTCTGCCGGATAATCGCTTGTGTCGAATCTAGCGATATCGCGTTTCATAGTCTCGTAAACATTGTCGCATTCTATATAGTAAATGAGGCTATCCGTGTCGGTGTACATGATCTTGCATTTGTCGCGATACATCGGTGACATGTACTCGTGATGAAATTCGTACAAACAGACTTTCGATATGTCGAGTATGCACATACCCACGTAAATCGGCTTGTTGAATTTCACCTCGAGTTTGCGTATTTCGACGGCAATCAAATTTTCCGCAAAGATTGCAGCTGTGAAAATTCGGTTTCACGATCATTGCCTCCGCGCCGTACCGTCTATCCCATTTTGTTATTAATTTTACATCGTGGTTGCGCACATTCTCCATGGTCTTACCGAATACTGCGTTATTCATTAGCTTATACAAATTTTTTTCGAAATCGTTTTTCGCGAACGTTCTAAATTGTGTATTGAGTTCAATGTAATCGCAGAGCCATGGAGATTGAGCGAATTGTAGCACTCGATGGATCTTTATTACGCGAAGACCGTGACGAGTACATTGCTGCAGGTTGCGATAATGGATGACGTAATGCTGCTTATCGTACAACGTCGCTAGAAGCTTATCTTCGCGCTTGCCAGGCGGTTTATCGCGCGTTGGACAGAAAGGTAGGTCAGTGTGTCGGTCGTGTAGATGCTGCGGATATTCAAGATCGACTTCGAGAATATAACCGGTAGGTGAATCCGGAGCGATCGCACTCACGTCAAAGTTCGCAGCGTCTTCGACCCACCGAAATTCGGTGTATGGTAAAGATTGACACATCGCCCATCCGTACAGATTATTCACATCATAGTACATCAAGTACGACGATGGTTTCGATGGATCGAACGAATACATGTACTTGTTATTAGCCTGCGCGTATCTGCTGGAGCATTGACTGAGGCCGCCGCGTATACCGCGCTCGATGAACATGACCATATCAATGTCGGTGAGCAACTCGAATCTTATGCGTGTATATTTCAGCATGGCGTCCCATGTGAAACCTGGCAATGTATAATAATGCGCGGGATCGAGACAGTAACTCGCGATGCAGCTATTGCGAAAATTTTCGAAAATGCCTGCTAATAACAAGACATCAGTTTTCAAGTACAGATCACTGTGCTCGCCGAGCGTTCGAATGGAGAATCGCTTCCAGATATTCGCGGCGTGAGTGTAATCGCTCTCAGATACTGTATCGCCTGTCAACGAACTGAAAAATAATTCGCGCGGGTAGCGTTCTGCAATTTTTCGACGCAATCAATGTACTCGTACGGAAAGACACCTTTTCGTGTGAGTAATTCAAATTCTTTATCTGATAATGTTGGAAATTCGGAACGTACAATTTTTAATTTATCTTTGTCGAGATACGACAAATTTATCAAGGCTTGCATTTAAAAATTTGAAAGAATCAATGAATCTTAATTTTATGCAATTTTTCTGAAAATTCTTTTCATTTGTGTCTTTGATGCTATCGACATGTTTAGTGAATGAAATATATTTTTCTTTAGTTATCGGTAGTATATCTACATGGCCACCGTACGCGATAGCAATTCCTTAATTATAAAATGCGCATCGTAGCCTGATAAATTGTGAAATACGATTGGAATATAAAACGAATTTTTATAATTTAAATTACAATTCGAATGCCATGGACCATGATATCTACCGGTGAGATGACAATGATCGCGAATCCGCATGTCGTCCGACGCGAACGGTTTCTCGCAGATGTGACAACGCGTCGCGCTACGGTATGCCTCCCATTGCTGTTTAGATAACGTTTCCATAGGCACTTTGGTAGATACGATATTTTTCACGCGATGCGCCAAATCGTTTGAGTTGTCGTGCGAACCACGCTATACAGTCTTCATCGCGACGGAAGTGATACGACGATAACGCGCCATCGTATGCATATCGCACGTAGTAACCTATGCTAAACGCGTCATGCTGTTGATACGCGTACGACAATGCGTCTTCCTTATCGGATTTCGTCTTGCGTAAGACGCATTCCAGATCGGCGTAGACGATGAACGGCACTCGTTCTCGATTGTTATAGTTGTCGAATCGAGCCACCTATCGTCCTCGCTCGGCAGTCGGATGGCGCAGTTGTTGATCTTCTGGCAGTCCACTTCATGCGACTGCAATTTTTCGCACGAACTGAAGTAATGAAGGCACCTACAAATAATAAAGAAATTTTTTCTATTTTTTTTTACTGTTTTTATTGACTATTTTTTTATTATACTTACCGATCACAAAAATATTTCCTGCTCTCGTTCCCAGTAATTTGTGATCTTACAAGGCGGGATAGATTTTTTATTCACGCAAAGTGTCTAATGTTGTCGTTGCGTGAATGTTGTAGGTACAGGAGATTGACATGCTTCTTCTTCTTGTCATTGGTGAGCCGCAGAGGAAAGACCTGTCTATTTTCGATGCTGTAGACGTTGATCGACACCGCGTTCAACCGTTCGAATTTTGGAATGTCTTTTAATGTCATTGGAAATTCGATACCCGCAAAATTTAATACTGCGGTGTAATGCGGGTATGATGATTCCCGATTTACATGTCTTTCTGCGGGGTACAGAGCGGCAACCACCGACCACGCGAAACATGCATTGTTGAATAAACACTGATCATCGCTATTTCTCGTGGCACTTCGATGTGACATCCCGCGTGTATTGGATTATGCTTATTCACATTCACTATCAAATTGAGGATTCGCGACAATGCCCACCGCTGTCGCGTTCCTGGAATTCTTCGAACGATGCTAGGATAGGCTCGACGACGTGTCGCTCGTACCATTCGTGCATATCGGTGCAACAATATATCTCGCTGTTCTTTGTAATTATGTTCTTATTAGCACGTTTATCCTTCGTCGCAAACTCGCCATTGAACGCGGTGTTCACTTTTACACTGCCATGTCTTTCTACAGCGTCTCGCACTCGCTCGAGCACTACATCGCCAGCGTCTTCTAAAAACCGCCGCGGCTCGATGTGAGAGTTTATCACCACACGTGTCAATATACGACTCTCAAACGCGGCATCGATCTCTCGCCAGACAAAAGATCGTTCGTTGCCACTCGCGTATTCGCCACTCACGTACTCGCCACCAATGTGCACGAAACGTCGCTCCAATTCCAATTTTGCACCCACGAGTCGCACGATCCTCGCCACCGCGGATTGTCTGTATCCAATGAGGCGTGGACGTTTGGCACGACAAAGCTCTTCGAGCTGCTCGATGCATTCGTCGCATCGTTGCAGCCAGAAACACTCCACCAGAGTAGCGACCTGGCACCCGCACTGTTCCAACAGTTCGCGTTCCACTCGCTCGTAGTTTTCCATGTTTTTTTTTAATGTGTGCAAAGTGGACACATGCTGCACGAGAATGTACAAAGATAGTCTGCAATTCGTGCTATCGAGCCTACCGAAAGAACTGGTCTCATACACCCTGACGTGATAATGTACTCGTATGAGTGAACGTATATGTATGAATGTATATGTATGAACGTATATGTATGAACGTATATGTATGAATACATATGTATGAACACATATGTATATATGTATGTATGTACGTATGTATGTATCCAAAAACGTCAACGCTTCTGTTAAACGTGTCGCGACATGTCCGATCTGACAGTACATCTGACTGTACATATAATGTACATAGGCAGTATATTAGACTTTTTTCATTCAATCGTAAGCTTCAGTTACGAGCGTTAAGACATGGATCGAATAAAAGAATATATACGTCGAAAATCAATCGAGCGAAAGGGGTACTGTCCATTGTCGCCAAGTTCGCCAAGTCCACCACCTTCGTAGGAAAAAGCGAGATATTGGGAATATCCTGGAGAAAAGGCGTCAAAGTCGCCAACGTGCTCATCACCAACTTCATCGATGCCATCGAAATATAAATCATAAAGTATAAGCATTGATAAACTCGCGAACAAAAAATAAAAAAAATAAAAACACGTAGAAAGACTCGATAAAACGTGTTGCGACAGGTTCGCAATTCTTAGAAAAAGAGGGGAGAGAATTATCTCCCTCTTCGATTCTAGAAGTTTTATATATATCGCAATTTACGCGGGTGTAATTAGTCTTGCGATACTCGCTTGTACGAACGGTTGAAAAAAAAAATAAAAATGTACTTCGCTGAAGACAGCAACACATCGTACAAAACGAAGAAGAACTGCAATAACATGTAAGTTTTAACATTCTATACACAAAAGAAACGTTTTTAACATTATGTATATACACAGCATGGAGCATCGCAAGATGCGTTTATTGAGCAGACGTTATGATCTGACGACTACGGGCTACAAATTTTTGGAAATTGGAATCAACGTTGGTCCACCGAATTACGTGGAGATCGCCCTGGGAGATCATCGCGGACATGAACTGCTGTTGTCTCTCGAAACGTGGAAGGATCTCTACGAGCAGCGATGGAATGTTTACAAGATGCTGCGAAACGAATACAAGGACAATTTTATAAGTGTTGGACCGCTAACTGTCAGTGTTTGCATGCTGAACGATGCTACGCTCGTACGTCTCAATTCTTCGTCCGTACGCATGATGATGACCGAAACGACGCTACGACGTATGTTTGAGTTTGACGAATGTATCGATATAACGTTCGAACGATTAACCCGACTCGTCGATACGATTGATGTCAAGTACGCGATAGTGATATCTTTAACAAACATCAGCTCGTCGATTGCGAGCTATTGGCTTTAGTTTTTAATACGTAAAAAAGAAATGATGTAATAATATGCGAATAAAAAAATTTTTTTTGTTCATATCATTATATATATGTACTTTCTTTACTTCCCGTCCTTTCTTTACTATCCATCCCATCCCATCCCATCCATTCATCCTATATATCTCGACGCGCTATAGCGATAACTTTTCGTGATGGCACTTATGATCTAAAGTGTTTTATACAACTGCTCCCCCCCCCCTCGCAACTCCACTCCCCTATAGATCCTAGGTAGGCTTGCTTCTCAACAGCGAAGATCGATTCTCAACGTCAGTCTTTGTCATGCTTTGTCCGCGCGTAAGACATGTTAAGACCTGAGTGATATTTTTTTTCCCCAACGTGCAACAATATTCTATCATTTAGCGTTAATGATAGAATATTGTTGCACATTTTCTGTGATTAAGTGAAGTGATCATTTTTTTATTGCGCAGTTATAACATGTAAAAAAAACAAAAAGTTGAGGAGACTGCCTCCTCCTCCTCCTCCTCCTCCTTCTCCTCTTTCTTAGAGGAGATTAATATCAGAATAATATCATAGTTGATCTCGCTCACTCAATTGCATGTAGATCAATTATTCAACCATCTCATCGACAATCTCGATGAGGATGTGGAGGAAGAGGAATAAGAATTCAGCGGAAGATGGGGAGGAGGAGGAGGAGGAGGAGGAAGAGGACGGAAAGGGAGAGAGTGTGGAGAAAGTAAGAATATTTTTTTTTATTATATAGTTTTTTTCTTTCTTTTTTTTTCTTTAATATTTCTTATTCGCGTTATAATATTGCCACGCATTTAGGGAGTGGACTCCACAGTGACTGTCTGAAACGCATTTTTTGGGATAGAGGTCTGCGATGATGGCCCGAAACGCACTTTAGGATGGACGCGGGGTCTGCGGCGGCGGCGGTCCCAATAATATGTGACACCACAACATGGCGATACATATCATCATATCAGTAAACACTGATAGCGCTGGGACTCATCATATCAGTAAACACTGATAGCACCGGGACTTCCCGCGCCTCCCCTCCCTTCCCAGCGTTAACCAGTACTCCCCGCACCTACTCCCCCGCGCATATGAATATCCCCGCGCCCCGCGCCCCCCTTAGAGGACCAGGATTAGAACCGCCACTGTATACACTACTAAAACTGTTACCAATATATTGTATCCCTCTTGATGCTATACAACTTCAATAAAAATATATTATTATTTTCAATAAATATTATTTCATATCATATCTTATTTCATATCATATATTTATCATATATTATTTCATATCTATAAAAATAGCGAAACACTCTAAGTGAATAGAGTTACTGCCCCACCCTGTATATATATATATATATATAACAAAATAAACGCATATATGTAAAATAGAACGTATTCTAGATCTTCTTACAAATAATTCTTTTGAATTTAACTCTTTTGCTTCTAATGCCGGCTATGACCGGCATTCACAAAGCGTATAGACGAATGGTATAGCCAGCATTCGCGAAGTAATTTATTCTGTTCCTTATAATAAGAGTTACGCCAAATTATTTCGTACAGCCGTATACAACCAAGTGTAACACTAATTTTCTCAAATGATATATATTTAAACATAATTAGTAGTAGTAGTAGTATATTGATGTCTATAATGCCACTGGCATGAAGGAAATAATAAAAACACGGTTTACGAAGAAATTATAATCATTTTGTTTTAAGGAATAGTTTTTTCTTTTAAATATGTCAACGTTGTTCAGGAGTAATTTTAAATGTCAAAAACTGTCCATATATGTTGTATACACTTTTGGCGTAGGGTCCCGATCAGTGGAGGTATTCCGGTGAACCACTTTCTGAGCAAAAAGGTTAATAAAACTGTTTCCATTAAGTATAATGGTAGCATACTTTCTTTCAGATGTATTCTACAGTTTTGTCCGCTACAATAATTCTTTCGCAGGTATATAACCGCAGGTACATTTCGCTGTTATATAACAGACTTCCTATTCTCGTAGTAATGCATGAGAAATTTTGGTTATGGTTTTATATAAAAAAGATGCGCGCGCGGGTATAATTAAATGCATTGTATTTAAACCAAAATCTCTTGTCATAACAATCAGAAACTATTTCTGGTTGTTATGACAAGATTCAAAATTTTACAACTAGATTTAGAACTATATTATAAGTATCATATTATTTATTACATTATAAGGATTTGTTTAATATGTTTCAGTTTGGTTGGAATTTTCCCGTCTCTTGAAAAGTGCACCAAAATCATGATTAATTTTAATCCCAGCGCACTATAGTAATTCAGTTATTATGTCAGTCGACATAAGTCGTGCGAATATGCTGTATTGCTTTATGTTTTAGCGATAGATTAATTTGAATTTCTCTATGTTACATACTGCTTTGTAAATACCTTATAGATTATGAGTGCATGATGTGCATGATGCATCATTTGTTCTTCTTTACATTCGATGAACAACAAGGAAAAACAGTATATTATACAAAAAAAAAATGATATTATTACATAGTAGCATAATTAAAAAGTTAATATGGGATTACACGAAAGCGTTGAAAATATATTGTATATATGGTAATACACATTTTATTGAACTAATCGTTACTGTAGTATTGAGAGAATGAAATATCAATAATAAATAAATCGTATTTACTTTTAATTGTTACCTGCGATTATAATATTTATTAAAATTCTAATGATATTTAATAATATTCCTCCACTTTGTTGTTAATGTCCGATACAAAGGAGAATAATTTTTATAATGGAAAAGGAATTTAATGTATACTGACACGTAAAATTCATAAAAATCTATCCTCAAAGAAAAGTTAAGTTATCCGTCAAATACTAACTGTCTTTTTATAGGAGGGTATGAATTTCAAATCTTGTAGATTAGCTTATAATATTATAGTAATAATTTTGACAGGATGTTAATTACAGTTATTTTAGTGGCATCTTTAAACTAATATTTAAATTCGCATATGTGAAAATATGTTCTAGCGCAGTGCTGGGATTTACTTGCACATTTCAGCAGATTTTCAGTTTAGTTCCTGTCCTAACACATTACTAAAAATCATCTTTTATTAAAAATGAATGATTTTTTTGTAGGATAGCTATTTACGAAGAAATATATATACACTGCAGTGCATTAAGTTGCTGGATCATAGTAGTGGGCCGACTTATCGACGTTCATTTTTTACTTAAATACTATCACTAACTTTACAGAAAAACTGCAAGAGACAAAAATCATTTATTTTCTTCTCATAGAACTCTAAGAATTTTTTCAGAATTTTTAATCTACTTTTTAGTATTGCATTTTCTTTTTTTCAATAAGTCGAGCCGCTATTATGACCCAGCAAATTAATGCACTGCACTGAATGCACAAACGACCTAGAGAGAGAGAGAGAGAGAACGGAAAAATAAAGAGCAACTGAGAAAGAAATTTAAATGGCAACTTACTTATTTCGCGCATGCGCACTCCATTTTGGCCAACACCTACACCAAAGGTGCTGTAATGTCCGCTAATAAAATAAACATGAACGTGTTTATGAACTTCTACTTAGCTTTAAGAGATCACGTCACACATACAATTTCCGGTGCACTCTGATGAACATGACATTACGTTGACAACAAAAATTCGCTATAATAAATGGAATATTGCCATGATTATGGAAATATATAACTAATTAATGTAACACAATATCTATAATAGTACAATAGTTTTATTTCCATCTATTTTCATTTTCTTTTCCTCAATTAACAAATGAAACAAGAAAAAGGCTACGAGTTAATAAATGTATCCTTTAATGCATTGCATAACAATGCTAAAGACCAAAGTATAATAATTTCCAAATATTGAACGTCAACCCAATGTTATTGCTCACAGATATATGTATATATATATAAATTTATACAATACCCTTTTTCTGTATAACAATACATTTCTATAATCTTTAGAGATCTAAGTTAATAAATAATTACCAAGTAGTAATAAAATAATCAAATATATTCATTGAATCTTTTTTTCTTAGCGAGCCAACGTAGGCGACACAAAGGAGTGTCGCGCGCTCTTATTTCTAAGGAGAGATAATTACCTCGAAGGAATTCGTAACATAAACACTGGCTAAGCACTGGCTTATAGAAATCCCTTTCGAAAATCAAAATTTAAAATTTCCCAAACTTTATGGAAATGAATTTCACTTTTATTATTTACAACAATTGGACGTTTATCACAATTATAATTATTCTTAGTATATACGTATTTTGTACACATAGTTTAACTCTAATGTTCTAACGTATTACAATAATAGAGAATTACATTCTCTCCCAACAATGTCATCAAGATTGATAAAGTTTCCCATAACGTCTACAAAGCATATCTGAAGTATTTATATACCAATACAGTCGATTTATATCTTATAAATACCTTTAGAGAGAAGGTATCAGGTAAGTGGAGATTATTATGAGCGATTATTGACCTAAATATTCATTGGACGTATTCAGCGGTCTAAATATTTGAATAAACGCACGTTGATATTGATATTTTTCTAGATCATTCAATCAAACTTTCAGATCTGAAAGAATACATCAATAGCAGCGAACGCTCATTTAACTGTTGAATCCGCTGAATGCGTTAAATATTGAAGTAACGTTTTTTTTAACAGAACTTTTTGATTTGACCAATACTTATTGCGAGGATAACCTCAAGAAGCAATGCATTTATAGAATAAAACAAAAAATTACTGTATCAAATGTTGCCTACTTTTATAACTTTGCAGTGAAGTATGAAACAGAGGTAGTCAAACGTTGTCACTATTAACATTTCATTGTGTATCTTATGTATTCATGTACGTACAATAATTGAATGCTGTTGGTAATTTTTTAGGAGCTGAGAGAATTCTGCGTCCGGTTTGCCGTTATTCATACACAGTGCGACAAATATGTTCCCGGACACGAACCACATCTCAGCAACCAGTGGCGACATCTGTGCGTTCAAACATGCATTTTAAAGGTTGAACATTTTGCTATCATCTGTCAAAGTTTCTTTCATTTTGGTTGACTCATGAATGGAAGATTTCCGTTCAATGTTCAACAAGATTTTTGGTCGAGTAGAAAGTTAGATGTGGAACAAAGCGCAGTGCTTAATTTAACGCCAAACATTGGTAAGGGGGGTGCCTCGAAACAGTTTCCGATCGTAGCACCAAAAGTTTCGGCATACAAAGGTAACAAGTCATCAGCTTTTTTTGAATGGCTACCACTTGATCAAAGTTTCCGGAGATACCACCATCCAATAGGAGTATACAATGAAATTATTTAATATGTAATATATAATATTCAGGGAATGGAAACTTTTTGAGAATGGAAAAGTAACAAGTTACAATTACTTGTTACCGAATAGAAAAAATAATAAGTTATTGTTACTAGTTACCGATTTTGAAAAGTAACTCGTTACAGTTACCATTGACTTGAGAAAGTAACTTTTCCTTATTTTTCCGTTATTTTTTTTTAAATCTATGACCGCCAATCACAGCGGACGGACTAGAGGCTCTCTAATCTCAAGCGCTATGCACTGTAAAAAATTGTGTAAAATTACAACTACAATAGATAATTTTGAGACCCACTATAATAGTTGTAAACATAGTTGTCCACACGTTTGTAAATTTGCAATATGCAAATAAAAATAATTTCACGGTTTGTAACTAAGCAGATTGTGGAAGTACAATTACAATGTGTATGTGTAGTTACAGGAATGATAATATAACAATACATTTCGCGTATATATATATATAAAATGTTTAATTATATACACAGTGCGACAAATATGTTTCCCGGACATGAACCACATCTCAGCAACCAGTGGCGACATCTGTGCGTTCAAACATGCATTTTAAAGGTTGAACATTTTGCTATCATCTGTCAAAGTTTCATTCATTTTGGTTGACATATAACGAAGATATGACAGTTCATGTTAAACAAGATTTTGGTCGAGGTAGAAATTTTAATATGGAATAAAGAGCAGTGATTAAATTTACCGCAAAACTTGATAAAAGTGCATCAGAAACATTCCGATCGATGCAACAAGTTTACGGCAGTCAATGTCTAAGTCGTACAGCTGTTTTTGAGTGACATAAGCGTTTTTTGGAAAGCAGAGAGACCTTTGAAGATGACAAAAAATCAGGACGTCCAATTTTGGTTCGAACACCCGAAATGATCGAAAAAGTACGTGATTTTGTTGCAAACGATCGCAATGCATCACTAAAAATGATGGAGGAGGCTTTAAATATCACTAGAGAAACGATTCGAATCATATTACATGAAGATTTGGGTAAAACGAAGGTTTGTGCGAAGTTTGTTCCACACACATTAAGAAGCGATCAAAAATCAGCGAGAATCAATTATTCCAGAGACATCGTTGCAGCCGCAGAAAATAATCCAAACTTCCTAAAATCAATTGTTACGGGATGAAACATGGTGCTTTCAATATGATCCAGAAACTAAGCGTCAAAGTGCGGAATGGAAGTCAAAAAATTCACCACAAGTAAAAAAAGTACGAAAAGTTCCATCAAAAATCAAGACAATGCTCATCACATTCTTTGATAGCAAAGGTATTATCCACAAAGAGTTTGTTCCAACTGGCCAAACAATTACTGGTGCATGTTATCTCGAAGTTCTAAAGCGATTGATGGGCAGAATTCATCGTATTCGCCCCGAATATCGTGATCCAGAAAATTTGTCTTTGTTGCATGATAATGCACCGAGTCACACTTCATTGATTGTCCATCAATATTTGGCTCGAAATCATATCTCTGTGTTAAACCATCCATCATATTCACCTGATTTGGCCCCCTGCGACTTCTCATTATTCCCAAAGTTGAAATTGAAATTGAAAGAACGCTTTTTTGATGACATTTCGACCATCCAATCAGCTTCTACACAGGCACTAGAGGCAATTCCGCAAACTGAGCTAGAACATGCATTTGAATCGCTGTAACAAGTGTATTGAAGCCAGAGGAGAATATTTTGAATAATAAAACCAAAAAATATGCATATTTGTTGTTTCAATTATGATTTTCAGGCCCTATCCAGGAACATATTTGTCACGCTGTATATATATATATATATATATATATATATATATATATATATATATATATATATATACAACGACTCTGAAACTGATAGACCTGTACTTTAGAAATTTTATTTTGAAAATACGTGAATTAAAATATCTATAGTAAATTAAGATCATATTTATTTGGTTATGTATTATTAACATTAAAAAGTCATTTTTGTCTATGCTTTCTTGGAATCAGTTAGTTATATTATGTATTATATTTGTTTCTATCCTATAAGTCATTGTATGTAATTTTATAATATATTTATACATGTTTTCTTATGCCAGTTAGTACATGATCAAATTTACGAAAAAAAAAGAGTAAAACAAGAAAGAGAATCATAAGAAGACATAAATCGAGGATAACACGTAACTTTATGTTTAATATTATTTGCTAACTTCTAATAACTTCAGTTTTTCTTTACTACCCCATAATTATAACGCAAATATGTCGCATCTACTGTAAAGACGGATTAGGAATAAATATGTTATTTTTTTCGATTATTCTTGTTAGCGTATGACAAAATAAAATATGATAAATACTTATCTCTTATGTATGTATGTATATATATATATATATATATATATATATATATATATTTTATATATATTCAGGCGTAGAAAGAGAAAGCGAAAATACTGATCGCATAAAGTGCAAGCAACGCGGACAGATCTACTATTGTGCTAAAGTTCTGTTCCTCGTCAATTTTTATTTTCAAATTTTAAATATCACATTGGCTCTATATACACTGACCCTTTGAGATAGTGTAGCAAAATTTTACTTTGTGCATAAAACTTATATTGCCACAGAAACACAGTACATTGAATGAGTTCGCCTACTGCTAGCTACAGAAATGCGATTATTCACTGTCTGCACTAATGCAACTAAAGATAAACGTTACAAGTGTGCTCGTTTTCTGATGGAAATAAAAATCGGAGTGTAAATCGAATGGAATAATAGAAGCGTAACGAAACTTCTAGGAGACAAAAATTGAAACAACGAAACATAAAAGAGACATTTACGATTTTTTTACATTCCGTTGTTTTAAATTTTTTCTCATCCTAGAAATTTCGTTTATGCTTCTATTACTCTCTCATTATATTCGATTTACGATCCAATTTTTATTTTTACCAGTATTCTGAAGACAAATTTCATACGATTCTACGCAGATTAAATTTTAAATGCGGCCATTTAAACATTTACACCGCGGTAGTTTTGAAGTACGTTTAAAGATCAACCTACTTGGACCCTCCACCATTCACACTAATTTTTAACGGCGATCCTCTTTTTTAAACACCCAGTTTCAAAATAACTGTAATAAAACGTATTATATTACAGTTTTATTAATGTGGCACATTACAGCTAAGAGATACGATACGTTTAACTTTGTGCTTGCTGGATTTGAATATTTTCATGTTTACATACAATTTATTATTTTTCGTGCAATATATTTTAATATCGAATTATACAAAAAAAGAATTATAATGTACAAAGAATAATATAAAATGTAATACAACATAAAATAGAATTAAATCCTTTTATATAAAACATAAAATACATAAATTGCTTCTACATGTTTATAACATTTTGTTTAGAAAAGATATCTTATAAAATACAAATAATAACATAAAATTAGTATATGATTCAAGAAAATCTGAATTCTGACTCAACAATAAGAATCATTACATTTTCATTTAGTAAATGTTTTAATAATACATTGTTTATTATTGAACAAATGTTTTTCCATACCTTCTAATATAGAAATAAAAATTGCTAAATTTTAAGATATTTGAAACCAAACATTCAAATAAGTTATTTTAATGAAATTTGTCTTAAAGTATGCGTCTGCAAAAATGGAATTACGAAGTAACGTCTTTTTTATTGTCATAACTATGTTTGGCAAAAACGGGCAGACTATAACATTGTAAGTAACAAATACGTTTATGGTGCAGAACATTTTTCGCAATTTAATCAGCAATCTAGAGTAAAAAGAGAATACTTGTTGAGTTATTAGTTTGTTGAGAGATAAATCTGTGTCAACCAGTTCCAAAACTTTGGTTTCCTCTAATATAACGGTAATATTATTTTATATAATATTATTTCCCTTTAGGGAAAGGTTGCCGATACCGCCATATCATTTTGTTTTTAGACAATATTTCTTAATTAAACAAAAGATAAAAATTAACTTTAAATACATAAATACGAACTAAAATGTGTTTTCTATCAGATAATATAAACAGTTTTTATAATATTATTTGTAGTTTTGTAATAATCAATTTTTTCGTTAGATAAGCAAAAATAAGCGTTCCATAAAATAATCTCCAAAACTGATACAGGTGGCAGTAATATAATATATGCCACATATTCCTATTCATTTTTTTTTACAGAAATTATCTGTATAAAATACCTATATGTAAATGTACAAGTATATAAGATTTCCCAGAATTTTTTCACTTCGATATAAAACATTCTTGCTAAATTATATGCGTAATTACTTTATGCCAGATGTAAATATGTAACGCAATAGTTTCTTATATACTATATGTACCATTATTTAGATATAGTTATTTGACATTATAAAGCAACATTAAAGAAAATTAAGTTAACTCGTGGTATGTTTAACATCAGACATGTGTGCCGATTTACATTGCACCCTGATTTTATATTTATTAAATCATATTATAAAAAACTAAGAGAGAAAAAATAATATAAATAAAACTAATTTAGGAAATTACAAGCATTTAAAACGATGTAATATTATTAATAATTTAAATAACAGTCACTGTTATTTAAATTACGCAATTTGCAAAAGAAAATCGTAAGAATTTTATTTTCGCATTCATAGAATTCGTTTTTAGCTGATTTTGTATAAAAACAAGTCAAAAATATACAAATTATGCGTTTACAATTTTCTAATTAATTAAACAGTTAATAGATCATGTTTTAGTTGGTAATATTAAATAAAGTGCAGTAATTAGTTTCTGAGAAATAAGAAGATGTTTAGAAAATAACCTATAACAGTATCGACGACTTTCCTTTATATTTATGTTATTCGTTTCATCTTTCATTAATTTACGAAAGAAAAAAACATAATTCTATTATATCTCGTAATAAGTTCATTATTTTTTCATAATAAGTTCATTATGTCTTTATATATTAGCTTCTTTTCTATCATTTTACAATCCATCCATATGTATAGATATAGGACAGTTCCTATGATATCTTGTTCGTGTTTATTAATAATATATCTGAATTTTTACAGTGAATTAAAAAAAAAGAGAGAAAGCAAAACAATTAGCTGAAATCAAATTTTTTATTTAGCATATTTAGTTTAAATCTTTTACTTTATGATAATAAATACTATATTATAATAGTGTGTACATATAAGTACATAAAATTGTGTGCATATATATATATATATATATATATATATATATATATATATTTGAGAATAAAAATAAAAAATAATAGTAAAATTAACATCACGTATGTTTGTTATATTAATAAATTATATTATCATTATAAGAATAATAGTACTTATTTTTACAAAGAGCATTATAATTTCATATGTCTTCAATATATCACATATTTTATTAAAGTTGTCAGCTTGAACTTAAGTCGCTATGTGTCATTAGAAGACAGGTAAGTAAAAATCCATTAAGCACGTTTGTACTTATTATAAGACCAAATGTTACAATCATTTGTACCTTGTAATAATAGAGTAAAAGCGGATCAGAATTCGGAAACACTAGTTCGGAAACACACATTATATTAATATTTAAATAATTATAGTATTTTTTATATATCAAATAATGAATGTCACAAGATTCTTAGCATTTGCTTTTTCAAATGTCAATTTTTTTTTATTTATTAGCAATAGCGCTGCACATTTAATTATTAATATGGTTAACTAACAAAACGTGAAACATAAACTAGGATGCAAAATTCATATAAAGTGTAATATCATAAGAATTGCTATATGGCTTTTACAGGAGTAAGTAGCAATAGATTTAATGAAAAAAGTTGATATCATATTTAGATGAAACTAAATCCCAAAAAGATAAAACGTTTGGTAAATTAATTCGCAATAAGTGGAGAATAATTGTCATTATGTAATTAAATCATCAGTAAAACGTATAAAACAGTATCGAAGTAAAATAAAATCCATAATGTAATTTTTATAAAAATATAAAATATGAAATATGAATTATTCTTTTAAGAGTGATCCACATCTAGTTGCCTTAATCTACGTATCCATAAATAAAAATTCCGTGAAAAGAAAGGCAATCTAATCTAGATCTAGATTATGTGTGTCCAATATTCTGTTATTCAACACTTGTTGATAAACGGCACTTATATACGTTATCCCTCAGTGTACATATCTTACAGTGTAGTTCCACAAAGTTCCTAGAGAAACTGCGAAAACTATTTCTGGAAGTCTTGTAAAAAATATTAAAACGTGTTTGTGCCTCGTGCAACAAGAACTAATTCAGTTAAAATACTCGGCCGACTACTCGGAAACTATGGTAGAGACGCTAGAAAGAGCACTGGCGCCATTATTGATCATTGGATCATTTTGCAATTTGTACATATTCGAATATCCTCGTGGACAACCTAGGACATATCTTTCTTACCTATATGCTTTGTCCAAATGGAGCTCTCTTATATACTTTATGTACTATCCAATATACATCATAAATTCGCAAGCAAGCTTCGTAAACATGAATGATTTCTCTTCGTTGTTTAGCATTACATTAATTCTCACTTGCTTCAGTCGTTTTAAGGTACAAATTTTAAAATGTATTCCTGGTCTCAATAGAATAATACTTGATCTTTTAGTATTACTTTTTTTGTTTAATAATATTTTTAATTGAGAGCATTAAAGGGGTCTTAAATTCACAATTACAAGCAAATACAAAATGATAAAACGTTTTTATAAAAGGCTTTCAATATTGTTAAACATGACCTATTTTTAGTTAAAGCTATGCAGTCTCTCTCATTCGATTCTTTCGCTAATCTGCTCATTTCTTACAAATCGCACGCAGCAAATAAGTCCTCAAATATAATTTTTTCTTTTTTTTTTCTTCTTCTCGTGCCGTTTCTTCTGGAGTACACCTTACCTCAGGATTCCATTCACGGAATTTTACTTTTTAATATTTTTATCTGATTTGTCTAGTATTTCTCTATCCTCTTCATGTATGCAGACGACATAATTCTTTTCAAATTCTTTTACCCATTTGATGCTTTTGCAACCTGTTCTGCTTTAAATAAAAATCTAAAATTTATTACCGAATGGTCTGCTAATAACTCACTGCATCTAAATTCCTTTAAATCATCCTTGCTAATTGTCGGTTCCTCAACCCCCGTTATTATCCCGTATTCAATCCTTATATCCCGATATTTCTCTTAATTCCGTTCCAATTCCACGCTCCTCCTTTATTAAGATTCTTGGTGTCCATGTTGATTCTTCATGGATATTCGAATATGTGCCTGTCAAGTGTCGCGCTGCTTACGCTTGTCTACGTCTTCTTTATCCCCTTCGCTTTTACATTCTTTCCTGCATTTAAAAACTTCTCTCTTCTCAATTACTCATTATTTCGTTATTTTACGATTACGCGATGTTATCTACGTTTTGGCTCTTAATCAATAACTCTTATATCGTGTGCAGAGTATCCAAAATTCTTGTCTCCGCTTCTTTTAATGCGTTCGTAAATACGATCATATATCTGTGTATTATCAGAGATCTGACTGGCTTAGGATGTGGCAATGTTTTATTCTACATCTGTATTGTTTCTCGTTTTTTCTTTTTTTTTTCTTCAATATTCCTTTATATCTCCTCTATATCCTCTTTCAATTAAACTTTGAACTTCATTCTATTTACTTTTTACCCCCTTGTCACCAAGGTACCAAGATTATTTATCATTCCACTATGTTCCGTACCGTTTTCTTCTACACTTTAGTCAAATATTTTAATTCTGTTCCTGTATCAATAAAAACCTCTTCCTCTTTGTCCGCCTACTTTCGTTCTGTTGCCTCGTATTTCAATGCATCACTCATAGTATTTAAGAGAGACTGTAACTGTATGTGTGTAGATGCTTGCACCTGTGTGAGTGCGTGCGTATGTATAAGATTTTAACTTTTTTCACTATTCATTGCATCGTTGTCTTAGTCCTATTATAGTTTTTTGTTGCTGGTAGGCTATATAACAGCAGTTTTGCTGACGTCTAACTATTTGCAAGCTGCTATAGTATATTGTATCATATTTTATGTCTATTACTTTGTTAACATGTAATTTTTTTCTTAGGGTTTTACAATGAATTAAATTAAATTTTAAAAAAATTTTTGTTAACAATTAATTCTTTTAATAATTAATTTTAACGCTTTACATTATTATAATATCTTTTTATCTGTCACATTTCCTGTACACATTGCAATAACAATTTTTATTCAAATATAAAATTACAATAATTTTGTTCTGTGTCGCATAATCGATTAATATGATTTTTTTTAAAGGATTTGAAAATGTGCTTACGTAAACTTGCTATAGTAGATGACACGTTGGAAGCTCTCGGAGTGCCAAAGGAATACCAAAGACTGCGTAACTGGATAATTCGTATAATAATCGGATTGATTATACACGTTTTTTATGAAATAGGAAGTGTTAATTTCTTTTTTTTTATTTTTCGTAATTATAACTACGTTATACTTTGGTATGTGACGTTAAATGCATTTTTGTATAATTACCCGCTATACATAAGTATGTTAAGTGTTCTGATTTCTGCAGCTATCATTGGGTTAGTATTATACATGTGTACACATGTGTATTTATTTTGTAAGTTACTTTTATTGACACTGTGCGTCAAAATGTTTACAGTGTGAAACACTTAAAGACCTTTCGGTAACATATAAAAAAGGAGCCATCTCCATCATTGACCATCACCTTGACGACATATGTATTGTATGTTGTCTCTATCTGTACACAACATATATATAATACTTTTGAGTCTTAAAAATATACTAAACAACAATTCCTTAAAATAAATAATTAATGACTACTTTTTATTATTAAATATTTGTAAGAGACGGATATCTTTAAAAAACGTTATGTGTATGAAGGAAGTAATATTGAGTAATATAATCAAATAGACATCAAAACTTATAGTATCTGACTCATACTATCAGAATTTTTATCTTCAATGAACTTGACCTTGACATATGTCGTAATAAAAAAGTAACGACAAAACTAATGGCAAAAGTAACTCTCCGTCCTTGACAGTAAGAGAGAGCTGCACCGCATGTCAACATATAGTTACGATATGATTAAATCAGACGCTATGCCTCAGCAATAGAACAGACTTCCATATCCAAGACACTTCGCGTCAAAAGACGTAAATGCGTTTCAAAAAATAAAGTTATAAAAGTTCCGTATAAATGTTTTATCTTTGTGATCGCAGCGTGCATACAATTATTTGGATGGTCCCGGAAGCACAACTGTATAAAACTCGTATAAAACTGCTGTGAAATTTTTACGAACTTCCTGAATGTCCCCGCGATTCTCTTTTGATGCATTAACACTTATGATGGGAGCATAAGCATAAACTTCAAAGTTTCAAATTGAATTATGACAAAATGACGTAATGTGATGTTTGGAAGTCACTATTAAAGATTTTCAGCGATCTTTGCACATTTCTCGGTTAAGGAAATATTAGGTATAGAGTTTTTGCAAAAAGTGATTGGAATTTGAAATTTACACTTTTCCTATAAAAATAAATGTTAAGGTAAACGTTCCAGTGACCGGATGTATATTGTACGTCCAGATATTAACACATAGTTAATTTATATATATTATTATTTAAGGATGTTCCGAATAGTAAATTAAGGGGTACCGGATATCGGATATCTGTCGTCAAATTTTTTTTGGATATCCGATTATCCGATCGGATAACGAATTTTCCGTATATCCTTCTGGATATCTAGAAAAAGGTTTTCATAGAAAAAAAAATGACATGGTCTTTTAACCAAAGATGCTTTAACGAAAAGTTTTTTAAGGAGGTCTTCATGTTAATCTGATTAGACGATTTTGGAGGCATTCTTTGAGAATTTTTTTAATAAATAAAAATTTAAGTATACATAAAAACTAATACAGGTCTAGAAAGTAAAAATATATATGTAAAAAAATATTTTTTGTAATATTAACTTTTTACAGAGTACTAATAAGGTGATATTGAAGTTACGCCTGCATTGCTAATACGATCAAATGATGAAGGTATCATATCGTTGATCTGAAAGCAAAAAGTAAACTTTTTTTAATGAGTGGTCTTGTAATTCTCGCTCGAACTAAAATAACTAATATCATATGCATATTTTTAAAATGACAGTTTAAAAAAATAATTTGAATTTTTCTAATTTTTTTCCTTTTATTTTATCTTCAAAAAAATAGAAAAAATTAATGTAGATCTTTAATTCTAGTTTCCTTAATGATTTATTCTTTGAGTATAATCGTAAAAGTACAAGTCGGACTAATGATCAGTTAGAATGGTTTTTTTGGAATCGCGATCACCATGTCCGTAAACATAGTTTTGGGAAAAACGTGTTTGAAATATTTTAGTACAGGTATACCTTTTCATTTTCCGTTAAAAACGAAAGTAACCTCAGGAGTGAACGAAACTTTGTTCTATTGGAGAGAAATGTTCTAGAATGATTTCGAAAGGTTGAACATAAATAATGATTAGCAATTGGTTGATACGGTCTATTTGAGTCGACTAGCGACCTCAAAAACGACGTCATTTTATCTTAGATATCCTGGACAATTTTTTTCTCCCAAAAAATGTTTTTGTGGGATATTCTTAAGACTGTAAGCATTCAAAGAAAACAAAAAGAATCGATTTTTTTTTAGTCTCAAAACGTAAAGATTTTAATAGAATGAATTTGTTTAATGTAATTATGTTAATTGTTTAGCAATTTATTTATCATTTCTTAGCTTACTGATCGAAATTGTTATTTTCTATTTAAGATGCGTATTTTTTTGGTGACTTTTTTCCATTTTCTGGAAGCAAATTATAAATTAAAACGACTGAAACTAAATTATAAATTTTAGAGAAAACATATCTTGAAAGTCTACTTCATATATATAAAATATTATAACTAAGTATTTTTCATTCATTTTAGATACACAAGTTCTAGATTTCATCGAGTCAATGAACTCTTACATGTACTCTGTTCTGACCTGTCCGGAAACAGTAATGTAGATTACAGAAGACAAAATGGATCCATCTTTGTGCATCAGCGGATAACAGCAGCTAAGAATCACATTCAATATATATGGATTATAATGTAATAATTATTTAATAAAATTACTATATACACACATGTGCACGCCAATGTATATACAGAATGTCTCAAATTAACTTTCACATTGACATATTTTAAAAAGTATAAAAAATATTTTCTATGAAAGTACAACTGTTTCGGAAGGGGCCTATTGTAATCACGTTATTTTTTTCTAGATAGAGGTACCATGAAAAGACCCAATGAAAAAGATGTAATGTTTATTTGCGCTTTTTAAAATAGAATTATATGATTTTTTAAATCATATGATTTCTCTATAATCATTCTACATGTACAAGTTTTAAGACAGAATTTAAAAAAAATTAATAATTTACGATATATTATAGATACATTTTTTTGACACATATATTGACATGACACATTAAATATCTCGTAAACTATTAATTTTCTAATAATTGTAATATCCTAATACTTTTATGAATAGAATAATGAGATAAATCAGGTGTAAAGAAAACACATATTTATTTGTTTAACAAAAATATTCATTGTACTTTTTTGATAAAACTTTAATAAATGGGCGATCTTTTGCCAATTTTGATAATCTTGATGTATTGTCAAGGGCATAACCCTGAGGAACTTTCTACAGGTTTTTTAATCATCGCTTGTTCTTCTTTAAAAAGCTGTTATCAAATAAAGCTGATAATATATACATATATTTAAATTTTGGTTTTTTTCCCAAATGGAGTAAAGCAGACAAATTCTCTGCTTTTAATCGCAAATTCTTTTCTTTAAAATACATATTATTTGCTTTATAATACAAATTCTCTCCTTGAAGACACATATGCTCTGCTTTCAAAATGAAAATAATATAAGAAACAAGCTTAGTTAGAATATGATAAAATAGGAAAAATAAAATAAATAATTTCAACCAATTATTCAACAAATATTGCAGAGTATAAATAAACACGATCACGCGTTCATAATGTAGAAGGATATTTTGCACTTAAGCAGAGGGAGAGTGGATCCCTTAAGAAGGAATTGAAATCTAAAGTCATCTAAATTACCAAAATATAATTTTTGTATAACAATTACTTTTTTCTGTTTTACTTCTTCGAAAATCCTTTTCCAGAATTAAAGAATACGGATTAATATAAGGCGTATGACTTTGCTCATGCGGTTTTTTTCCGAAATTCGAGGCTTTATTGTAAAAAACTGGTTATACTGTAAGATTTGTGATAACAATTTCAAAATAAAAAATTATCTTTATTGTATTCTCTTTTCTTTTTTTTACAATTGTCACTTGGAAAATTTTTAGAGACGTAACTACTCTCGCAATATATCGAAGACTGTCTCTGCAGTCTGAGGGTTTTCTTTTATAAGGTTCCAATAGAGTCTAATCTTATTCTAAAGTCTCACTTCTATTCTTAGAGGCAAAGTCCTAAGGTAGGTTGGTGGACTATGGTCACATTATAAGGTTCGAAAATGAGTCTAAATAGAATCTAGTCTCACTTCTATTCTTATCTTAGAGGCAAAGTCCTAAGGTAGGTTGGTGAACTATGGTCACAATAGAATCTAGTCTCACTTCTATTCTTATCTTAGAGGCAAAGTCCTAAGGTAGGTTGGTGGACTATGGTCACACCTTCCCCCTTATAAAGAAATTTGGAGTGTAATCAAATTTTATAGTTAATCAAACGTTTTAATACGCCTGATTGTAACTCGAGATTTGGGGGTTGAGCAGAGGAAGCGGTATAATGGGCGTGTTGCGTTGGAGCGTGATTTCCAAAGCTACATTGGTTGTAACAATTTCCGAGTAGTTGCTTGAGTAAATTAATTATACTTGAAAATAGTCCAATCTTATAGAGGAATATGAAAAGGATAGAACCAAGGGCTATGTATCCGGTTAAATGGAGATAATGCTTGAATGTTTCCTTCCAAGTGATAGTTCTTTTATGCTGTGATATTCGGTCTGCTAAATTATCTAATTCGTCTATTGTTTTGCCTAAGGTTTGTAGATGCTCTGGATTAATATGAGTTTCTCTTATTAAGTCCATTGGTATGTCAGTCAGTTGATGTTTCTCTAACATTTTATTGATTGATATTTTATCTATTAAATGAATTGTATTGTGAATTTCAATTTCGTCTTTAAATAAGTTTTCGGGTTTCAAAGTTGTAGTTTCGGAAATTGCTGTACAATCTGGTTCTAAGTGAAGTATAAAATTTTGGTATACTCGTACATTTCGAGGTGTTTTATCGGAACAGAGTATATGCAAAGCTTCTTCTCTAGGTGCAATTCCTATCCAATCTTGATTCGTATGAAGTTGGATCCATAATGTATTTTGAATTTGCATATACTTTGTTGTACATTTTTCTGTATCGCGTTTTGTAATTATTTCAGTAAGACAATTATCTTTTATACCCATTTTATAATTGGGATATGTCCGCTTTAATAGTTGATATTTTCCGAGTTTCTTTGCGGAGCTTAATTCTAATTCGCTAATAGGCATAAACGTAGTTCTAAATGGATCTAATAGGATAAGTTTTTGAGTGGTGTCTACTATGGATTGTTTTAACCATCCGTGCCTAGGAAGGGATATTACTTTAGTTAGTTCTAAGAATTTGTCTTCTATTAACGGAATTATTAATTGAATCAGCAATCGTTTTTCTGTTAATGCTATCGATATTTCGCTTATATCTATTAGAGTAATGTATTGCGTCTCCTCTAAGGGTACGGGAAAATTATCTACATGTTTATGTTGCCTCAAAGCGTTGAATAAATCCCTGGGTGATAAAAAACGTATGGCTTGATAGTTCCGTGTCTTCCGTTAGTAATAAGTTCTTCTGCTTTTCTAATTTCATCAATTAATTTTCTTAATTCGTCGTCTAAATCTAATAAGGATTCATCTATCCAAATATTTGCTTCAATGATCTGAGACAAGTTTCTGAGGCGGTTAAACTGATCGTTTATGCGACTTATCGCGTTTGAAGTTACATCGACAATTTTTTCGTTAGTATGTAAAGTTTTAAGTATGATACTAGTTTGATTTTTAACGTACTGGATAACATTTTTCTGATCGGTATATAATTTATCTAATTCGCTGTTATAATAGTTCGCATCGGAATCGGACAGAGTTCCAAATAGAGTTTTACTTACTTCACCTATGAAGTCAAATAAACCGCGTTTAGTTCTTGTTTTTGTTCTGAGTCCTGCTAGATACAATACATTTTCTAAATCATTCGCTATTTCTTCGAATTGATTTATTCGCTTTATAATTCGTTTTCTGGAAGAACAAATCCAGTTTTGATTATCAAGCTTTCGAAAACATGTCTTTAATAATTCCTTATGTGTTCTTAAGTATATGGTAATTATCTTCTAAATCGTTTAGGTTATATCCTACAACTATCTTCCACTGCTCGTGATATAATTTTATCTTGCTTAGAGTTTCGAGGTAAATTACTTCATCGTTGTCTAGTTGAGTAATTGAATATTTTTCTGCGCTGTTAATAGGATGACCCTGAAGTATCAAAAGGAGAAGTATCGGGATGATCCATTTCAGATAATCCATCGCCTGGAATAAATGATTTTATATCACTTCGATGGTATTGTTTAATTTCACCATTTTCCCTAACGTGGTAAGTTATGTGTTTATCGTGTCGGACAACAGGGAAAGGACCTTTCCACCGTGCCTCAAACGATTTGGCGTTGAAGTTTCTTATGAGCACCAAGTCATTATTTTCTATCGGCGTATAAGTTTTGATAGGAAGGTTGGAATTTTGATAGTCGCGTATGCTCCTGCGCGCTTCTTCCAACTTATTTTCATGTTGAATATGCAAGTTTTCGATTTGATTTTGGAGAGTCAATCGCTCATCTTCTTCACTGAAGATGTGATTGGGCTCTCTCCCGAATTGTAATTCGTAAGGTGTATAACCTGTGTTTTTATTAATTGTGCAATTATAAGTGAGCATAGCCTAGGGCAGAATACTATCCCATTGCTCTTGTTCTTTAATATAATGCCTTATATATTCGGCAAGTATTAAATGCGACCTCTCGTTTTTCCCATTAGACTGCGGGTGATATACCGAGGTAAGTACGTGTTTAATGTTAAGCTTATCGCAAAGCGTTTTAAATTCATTAGACGTGAATTCAAGGGCGTTATCGGATAGTATCTCCTTAGGTTTACCGAAGTATCTCAGCCAGGAGCACCATAGTGCCCTAATAATTGCTGTAGTCGATTTATCTATAAGCGGTTCTACTAGGATATATCGAGTAAGGTAATCTTGAGTAACAAGGATATATCGGTTTCCTTTATTTGTAACTTCGAAAGGCCCCATGATATCAATGGATATCTTTTCGTTGGGCATTCGAGGAATGTCGGGAGAGGCGTAGAGATAAGGTTTCTGTGCACCAGGTTTATTGTACTGACATTTTTCACATTTATCAATGAATTCTTTAACATCGATAGTTATGTTAGGCCAATTATACTTTTGTCTGATTTTTTGAAGTGTTTTTTCGACGGAGTAATGTCCGCCTAATATACCAGAATGAGCGTCTGATATAATTTCCTTTTTGTTCGTTATTTCTGTGAGATATTGGGAAACGTGAATACATAATTTATCTCCGAGATAATATTCGTCAATTACCGAAATTAATTTATTGATCTCTTTCTGGTCATGTACTACGTTAACATGATGATCGTCCTCGGTTAGAAAGTCATGCAATCTAATACTCATTTGTCTGTGAGTGGCATGAGGTGATATGTATATTTCGTTTTCTCTCGTGATCTCAGGAGGAGTTTCAATAAAAAGTATAGTTTTGTTGGTCTGCCTACCAACCTGGTTTCTTATTATTATGTGTTTGTTAATACTTGGTTTCGAGGATGAGGGAATGGAAGAAGGAGATGATGGGTGCTTTTGTAATTTAGGATTTCCCTTGGGTAGGAATTCGTCCGTAAGTATTGGTATTGGAAATTTTTCTTTAAACCATTGAGGCGGTCGTTCTTCTATTATAATTTTCGTTCTAGACTGTAAGTCGTACGTGTCGATTAGCTCGTCAATTGAGTCTTGAATTTTAGAGTTTACCGGTCCTACGAAGTATAATGTCCATTCATCAGGATTAGTATTCGTATCCTGAAGAATCGGTAAGATTAAATTTCGAAGGTTTATTGTGGAGGCGAATTTCGGATCGATATTTATCCAGTCCGGAACCGGATCTTGACTAAAGGCAATTTTAATTTCTTTCTTAATTCCCGTAATCTCTGAAAGCATTTTTCTTATTTCTTCGTCCGATACGAAGGAATCAATTGCATTGACCGGAATTCTTGAGAGTGCGTCAGCGTTAGTGTTAGTTTTCCCGGATTTATAAATTACTTCGTAATCAAATTCTTCTAACTTTAATCTCCATCTCATTAATCTCGAATTAGGATCTTTAACGTTTATGAGCCATATTAAAGGTTTGTGATCTGTTACGATAGTGAATTTTCTTCCATATAAATATTGTCTGAAATGTTTAGTGGCCCATACGATTGCGAGTAATTCTTTCTCCGTCGTACTATATCGGGTTTCGGCTTTATTAAGAGTCCTGGAGGCGAAAGCCAGTGGCTTATCTTTGCCTATTGTCCCTTGGGATAGTATAGCACCGATAGCTTCGTTTGATGCGACAGTGGTCAAAACGAAGGGTCTATTCCAGTCAGGATATGATAATACTGGTTGTGACGTCAATTTTGATTTCAGAGAGTTGAATGAATGTTGTTGTTCACTCGTCCATTGGAAGATTGAGGATTTTTGTAAGAGGCCTGTCAAAGGTTTTGCTACTTTGGAAAAATCTTTGATGAACTTGCGATAATAACCGACAAGTCCAAGGAATTGTTTTATCTCCTTAGGAGTTTTTGGAATTGGATAAGTTCTGACCTTTTCGATCCGATCAGGATTAGGCTGTATACCGTGTTCGGAAATGACGTGTCCTAGGTATTCAAGTTCAGGTCTGAGATATTCGCATTTATCTGGTTGGAGTTTCAATCCTACTTGTCTAAGTCTTTCGAATAAGATTCTTAAATTTTTATTGTGCTCTTCGATCGTTTTTCCGTAAACTATTATGTCGTCAATGTAAACAAAACAATTATTCAATCCTTTCCTATCAATCCTTTTAATCCTTTATTCATCATTCTTTGGAAGGTAGGAGGCGCATTCTTTAGACCAAAAGGCATACAGGTGTACTCATAATGTCCGTTTGGTGTAGAGAAGGCCGTTTTTGGAACGTCTTTTGGATTCATTCCGATCTGATGGAAGCCCGATGCTAGATCGAAAGCGGAAAAATAGCGCGCGTTGCCCAACTGATCGAGAATTTCATCAATATTCGGAAGAGGATAGGCATCTTGGATGGTTTTTTCATTAAGTTTTCGGTAATCAATTACTAGTCTCCATTTATTTTTGCCCGAAGCATCTTGCTTTTTGGGCACGATCCACAAAGGGGAATTATAAGGTGAATCTGATTCTTGAATGATTCCTTTTGCAAGCATGTCTTTAATTTGTCTTTTTATTTCTTCTTGGTGTATCGGAGGATAACGGTATTGTTTAATATGGATGGGATTTTCGTCATGGGTTTTGATTTCATGTTGCATTAAATCAGTGAGTGGGAGAGGATCTCCTGGTAAGGTAAAAATATCGTGGAATTCTAATATGATATCTCAGATTTCATTATAGTGTTCTGGGAGATGCAAGAGGCGAGTATTTTCTTTTAATAATTCTGATCGCGTATTGTTTAAAGTTTCTTTGATGATAGAATAAATTGGTGCTTCGCAATAATCTTCGACGCTTTTAATTTGAGAGTGCAAATATGTCGGCAGTATGGGTTTATTAAAATCGTTCATCCTCGTAATTGCTCCAGTGTCATCCTTAAATATAACTAATACTTCGTTTTGTTTATACGTGTCGTTAGAGAGTGGTTTATCGCATCGCTTGAATTCTTTTCCGTTTAATTTTAAATATTCGTTCGAAAAGACAAAATTGTTCGCCGTGAGAAAATCGATACCTAATATGCCCTGATGTTGTACCGGTGAGTAATCGTCTAATACATGAAATGTATGTTTTTTCCCAAATATTTCAATTATTACACCGTATTTAGTTTTTATCGAATGCGTTGTAACGCCAGATACGATTATTGAATTTGTTTTTGGCAAGTTTTTATCATCTATAAACATTTCGTGTATTAGGGATATATCGGAACCCGTATCTACTAAAAATATGACATCTTTAAAACCTGGTATCTTCAGCTTAATTCTGGGAGCTCTGACGTACGTCCCTCCGGGTCCTTGGTATACCTTTCGCTGAGGTTCTCGTCCGGATCCTGATCGGTTGCACGTAAATGATGCGATGCTCGGTCCGGCGGTCGGTTGAAAGACTGGCGTTCGCGAAAATTCTGCTGGCCTCGTTGTTGGTGGAATACTTTTGTTCGGCACTCCTTTTCTTCATGTCCTCGTCTCTTGCAGTAGGTGCACTCCTTGGTTTGAAAGTGCGTTCTGGGTTGGAACGGTTTTTTGGATGTTTCGTATCGTTGTGTTCGCAACTTTCTTAACTGGAGTTCTGCTTCAAAGGCTCGTGCTTTCGAAAATGCTTCGTTCAATTGGATGAATTCAAATGAGTATAAATGATCACTGATTTCTGTCTTTACGTTGCGGCGAAATACTTCGACTGCTTTTTGCTGATACATCTGTTCTTGCAAACAGATCGTAGCAATGCCGGTACTCTGTGAATTAACCGTGTGGATGATATCGTCTTGGATTCGAAGAAAGCGATTTATGAATTCATCGATGCTCTCGTTCGTTCGCTGGATGCAGGTGTCTCTTTGGACCTCCAGAGCGGAAAGATTCCTGGCTTTGCCGTAGAGGTACCGTAGTTTTTCGTACAACTGCGGAAAATTCGGGGTGGTATCCGTTCGTATTGAGTGTTTTGCTCTTCCTACGAGTTTCTGGGCGACGATTCCACAGAGAAATAGCTCATGTTGATCCACGGCCAGTCGTTTCGAGGCTATTTGTATATGATTAATGAAAGTTTCGACTTTGAACCGTCGAAATCGGGTATCAATGGCATCGCTTTATTATAATTCTTTATAGGTGCTTCGACAGTTCCTGATTCGAAAGTTTCTGGTGTCATTTCGCTCGGTTGTTGAAGTCGCGTTGGATTATATAGTGTTCAACCGTTATTGATTCCATTTTGTTTTTTAGTTCAGTTATTGTGTCCATCATTTGGATCATTCTGTCTGCTAATATTGCTAGAGTGAGCGTTTGCTCACGAGTAGGGCTCTGTGCACGCGACATTGGAGCAGTAATGAAGAGTCTCGATTCTAGTATGTTACTGTCCGCACTTGACTCGGTGGATGTATCAGAGTTGATAATGTCGCTTACCCCTCTGTAGTTTGTCCACGCCAGTCTGCTTGAGTTCGGTAGAGCAGGATAATCTTCGAGTCCTCCTTGAAGGTAACTAGTGCGACTAGTATATCGTCCTCGAAGTAAAAGCAAAATTTCACTGTTTTTCTTGCTAATTATCCCGCACCGCTGCCACCATTTGTAAGATTTGTAACAATTTCAAAATAAAAAATTATCTTTATTGTATTCTCTTTTCTTTTTTTTACAATTGTCACTTGGAAAATTTTTAGAGACGTAACTACTCTCGCAATATATCGAAGACTGTCTCTGCAGTCTGAGGGTTTTCTTTTATAAGGTTCCAATAGAGTCTAATCTTATTCTAAAGTCTCACTTCTATTCTTAGAGGCAAAGTCCTAAGGTAGGTTGGTGGACTATGGTCACATTATAAGGTTCGAAAATGAGTCTAAATAGAATCTAGTCTCACTTCTATTCTTATCTTAGAGGCAAAGTCCTAAGGTAGGTTGGTGAACTATGGTCACAATAGAATCTAGTCTCACTTCTATTCTTATCTTAGAGGCAAAGTCCTAAAGTAGGTTGGTGGACTATGGTCACAATACATTTATGATTCAAATTATTGTCCATCGCTGGCCATTACTTTTTCCCATCTTTCGGGCAGCATACGAATCCCGCGAAAAAACTGATCATCTTTTGAGGCGATCCACGAATCGATCCAATTTTTGACTTCTTCATAAGACCAGAAGTGCTGGTCAGCCAGGTCGTGTGCCATTGATCGAAACAAGTGATAGTCAGAGGGAGCAACGTCTGGAGAATACGGCGGGTGGGGTAGGACTTCCCATTTCAACGTTTCCAAGTATGTCTTGACCACTTTCGCAACATGGGATCGAGCATTGTCATGCTGCAAAATCACTTTATCGTGTCTCTCGTTGTATTGCGGCCGTTTGTCTTTCAATGCTCGGCTCAAACGCATCAATTGCATTCGATATTGATCGCCTGTGATTGTTTCAGTCGGTTTTAACAGCTCATAATATACTACACCGAGCTCGTCCCACCAAATACAGAGCATGATATTGGAGCCGTGAATATTCGGTTTGGAACGTCGACGTAGAAGCATGGCCGGGAACTCCCCATGATTTTCTGCGCTTGGGATTATCGTAATGAACCCATTTTTCGTCCCCAGTCACAATGCGATGCAGAAAGCTCTTCCGTCTTTGCCTTTCAAGCAGCTGTTCACAAGCAAACAAACGTCGTTCAACATCTTTCGGCTTCAACTCGTACGGCACCCAATTTCCTTGCTTCTGAATCATTCCTATGACTTTGAGACGTTTTGAAATGGCTGATTGAGTCACTCCTAATGATCGTGCCAATTCTTTTTGATTTTGACAAGAGTCTTGACAAGACTCTGATCAAGTAATGCCTTCAATTCTGCATCTTCGAAAACCTTCTCTCTTCCACCACTATGCTGGTCTTCGACATGAAAATCACCGTTCTTGAAGTGTTGAAACCACTTATGATACGTTCTTTCATTAATAGCGGCTTCACCATAAATATTTGAAAGCATTCGATGAGCCTCAGCCGCAGATTTCTTCATATTAAAGCAGAAAATTAAAACCTCCCTCAAATGACAAGAATTTGGCTCGTAAACTGACATTTTCAATCGAGAATAACTTTATGATGCAGACACAAATCGACTAATGTTTCTTTTTGGATTATGTTGACAGATTCCCAAGTTTATTGTATGACGTCTATGATCTATTTATTTCGATCACCATTTACCGCTAAAGCCATCTATACGAAAACCGAATGAGCAAAGTCATACACCTAATATTTATCTGCAAAGTAGAGTCTTAACTGAGAACGACTAAAAGTTTCGAAACTGAGATTTTCTTTATCATTTCTTGTCTAATATGATACTGTCGTAATAACGTTTGCTTCATATAAAAGCTGCGCAATTTGTATTTATGAAATAGTAGTTCATAGACCAAATAATAGTTTGCACGAAGTAGCAATGATTTCTTAAAATTATACTTACAATGGAACACTAGGTGACGGTGTCGGGAATTTTGATTCTTTTTATAAGGCTGTTCTTGAAGAGGGAAAAAAGATGGTATGTGTCGGGTTTTTAACCATTGGCCCATAATTTCGAAGAAATCTATTTTTTAAATCAATATAATAATTTGAGAAACTTATTGTATAGGAAAATATCAATACCTTAAATTTTACAATACCTTAATTGTAAAATTTTATCATCAACTTATTACATTGACAAATGAAAATTAATAAATTATCTAAAATGATAATTGACTAATACAAATTATAGAAATCAAAGACTTTAAACAATACAGCTGGATCTTGATTCTTATGTGAATTTATATACTACGTATGTAGTCCCCAGAAAAATGCGTCAAAATGATTTTTCGATCTTAAAACGCTAACTTTATTAACCTATCGTAGCAATATCACGAGTTAAATTAATTAGCAAATTTTTTATGCTTATTCGCATCTTCGAAACGATTTTAATATGTCATTCAACATTATTAAGATTGTTTCGAAAATGCGAATAAGCATATATAATTTGTTAAATTGCTAGTCAATTTAGCTCGTGATATTACTGCGGTAGCTTAATAGAATTAGCGTTTCGAGACCGAAAAATCATTTTGACGCGTGTTTTTGGGAACTACATACGTAGTATACAAATTCACACAAGAATTATACAAGCATTAAGATACAGCTGGACCGTTTAAAGGCTTCATTCTATAGTTTGTTGTCACATTTACGGTCCTATAATATATTATATATGGAATAATTGATTATTTTATATTAATTTATTTGAAATGTATTATATTAATTACTAATTAACTTTGATGTAATGAATACATTACAATGATTCGTTAAAGAAGTTGAAAATTAATTTTATTTTTCAATAATTAATAAAATGTATTTTGTATTAATTACGAATAATTCCAATAATGTATACATTGTTGCGAACAGATTATTTAAACATACAGATTATATTGTTATAATTATTTCGCTGATTATGTATTCTAGTAAATTACAATAATTAATATTTATAAATGATTTATACAGTGTAATAAATTAGTGAGGAAATATTAGAATTAGTGTCGTGTTAATACCTTCTTCTGTGATGCATTAAATTACTTAATTATTATTTAATACATACTTAAATGGTACATTAACATCTTTTAGTTGCCTCTTCACCTAAAAAAAAAAAACAATGTAACAAAAATATGTATTCAAAAGTATTTAAGAAAATATTTCTCCTTCGAAATCGTTTTACTTTTATCTGAAATACATTTATCCATATTGTTTCTAAATAATTTGATGCATTCTTCCACAAAAAAAAAATCACGTTTGAATATAATACAACAAAGGTTACGGATACAGACATATCGAATGAATGATAAAAAATTCAATTTTTTAATATAAGTACATTATGTATTTATGATTACATTATGTACTTATACATTATTTATACATTATGTATTTATGTAGAGTTACATTACGATGCATGGACTAGTTGTCCAGTACACAAACAAAATACTTATTTGTTTTATATCTTTGTGTATAATAATTAAGTTACTTTTACTCAGTAACTTATTAGTAAGTAACTACTCGCAATGAAACTTTGCATAAACTATTTTATGTGAACATTTAAAGTACTTATAAAATGTAAATTCCTTTATCAATAAAAAAATTTTAATTTTTAACAATAAAACGATTAAAATAAATAAACTACAAAAATGTGCTATTAAAAAAAACATAATCTTATTAATATAACTTTCATATGTATATATTTCATTTTAAATGGAAATATTTAACATACTTTCAAATTTAGTTTTCTTTGCAGGGACTGTGCGTCTAATATCTTTAAATTACGCTTAATTATTATTTAATACATACTTAAATGGTACACTAACATCTTTTAGTTGCCTCTTCACCTAAAAAAAAAAAAAACAATGTAACAAAAATATGTTCAAAAGTATTTAAGAAAATATTTCTCCTTCGAAATCGTTTTACTTTTATCTGAAATACATTTATCCATATTGTTTCTAAATAATTTGATGCAGCAGTTAAAACGAGATTATCTTATATACTTGTATGTATATACAGTTGTATATACATATGTATACAAGAATTTCAGTTACGTGAAATAATCACACATTGTGAACTGCAAGTTATAACACTATAGCTTATATAGAATTCTACGTTAAAAATATATTTTGCTTAGTACTTCTCGTATATGTCTTTCGTATATGTCCCACGGTTTGATTAATTATAACAATTATTTACGATTTATTTACAGGCATGTCCATTTACAATTATGCCATATATCACGCAAATTAAACATAGTATTCAAAATACAAATGTTAATACAAATGATATGGTATTTTGATAAGGCTGTAATATTCTATACGTTAATATATCAATTGATTGCACAGCGTCATATTACAATTTATAATATTATCTCGAATTTAATGAGCTATTTTGATTTCGCTTTGTATAGCATTTTATTTCTCACATTAAACTACATATGTCAAACTGTTTATCATAAGGTATAATTAAATTAAAAGCTTTAATTATTTATAATTAGAATAATAACACAAGCAACAATGAAATTACACATGTCAAAATTTTGTTTGAAATGGTTAAATAAATGCAAAGTTTACAGTTTTATTACAAATTTTCATTTTACATTAATATAATTTCAGATAAACGAGACAGTAGCAATTCTTTACAAATTGTCCAATTATAATCTCGATGAGGACTTACGTGAACAGGTAAATAATTACAACAAAGTTGTAACTATTTGTGTAAGTTGTGTAATTTTACTAGCACTCAAAATTCGGACACCTACATAAATTTCATCGATTATGTACAAAATTGGGACATTACACAATAATTGTGTTATTCTTTTATATATTTTAAAGTATTTGTACTCACATTCTAACGCCACAAAGGATAAGCTAGAAAAAGTTTTAACAATTATTTTTTATTTTATATTCAACAAAAGCGAATTTTGGAAAGTTATTTCATACCATTAATACGTATTTTATTATTATACTATCATACTTTTATTATTATACTTTCAATTTTACTATCGACTATATATACTCACAAAAAACCTGGCCACTAAGTTTTTTCACAAATTTTTAATATTTTCAAATAATGAACAACAACTCAGTGAAAAATCATTGTATCGATATTTTTTAAAAAGTATTTCAAAGCTTGAAATTTCTACTTTTCAAATCGGTACTTCAAAAAACGGTACTATTGATATTTCATAAAGTTACACAAACATAAATAAAGATGCATAAACTCTCAAAACTTTTTATGAACTTTGCGAAATTCCATGGCGCCAATTAAAAATTACGCACAAATGAAATTTACAGCTTTCGAAAGAATGAATTTTTATCTTTAATTTGTTTTTTTATAGATCTCTGTATAATTTTTCACCGAGTTATGGTGTTCAGGCATTGAAATCCCCCAACACCGGCTTATTTCAGTAGTCGGCTTCCGGTGCCCGAAGAACCTCGTCATACTTAATGTCCGCAAGATTTGGGGGGGGGGGGGGAAGTAACAGCTAACCACCACTGTCCTTTCACCACAGTCCACGGAGCCAAAGTCCCTCTCTCTATGGAATATCATGCACGGAATCTTTGCCCACTGTCTCGATTATCGAGAGGAGCCTGCACAGCGCTCCAGATCGATATCCGATTCCCCCTCCGCTAAGTGCCTATGGCGGCCCAGAGCTCGGTAACAGCTCAGGATGAGTTCCCCGCATCACGACAAGGTCACACCCCCGCGCGGTGTGTTGTTAAATAACTTAACTCTTAATCTCGACTCTCTCTTACTCAAATGTATTAAATTTGATAATAAATTTTGATTCAAATTTAATTTATTATTTACAAAGTACATACATTAATATGAACATTTTATTTTGGAACTAATAAATGGGTTGATTTTCACACGTACTGAATTTAAAAATAACAAAAAAATAACATCAGTAAATGTAAGGAATTCTCTTTGATATCTGCGACAAAGTATCATAATTGATGTTTTAAAATAATGTTTAAAATGTACTCATCTATTTGAAATTTATGCAAGTGTCCGAACTCAAGTATGGTAGTATATATTTAACGCTTATTAAATTATTTATTTCAATTAGGTTTTGCAGTTTATATTGCAAATAAAACAGACAAAGGTAAAATTTGGCTTGGGACATTTCTGCTTTGGATATAGTTTTATCTGCTGGGTATATGTCCTATTTTAAATAAAAATATAAAAGTAATAAACGTATATACACATATGTGTGTGTGGTGTGTGTGTGTGTGTGGTGTGTGTGTGTGTGTGGTGTGTGTGTGGTGTGTGTGTGTGTGGTGTGTGTGTGTGTGTGTGTGTGTGTGTGTGTGTGTGTGTGTGTGTGTGGTGTGGTGTGTGTGTGTGTGTGTGTGTGTGTGTGTGTGTGTGTGTGTGTGTGTGTGTATGTATAGAGAGGGACTGTAACTCTATCCTCTCAGAATATTTCCGCTATTTTTAAATATGTAACAATATATTTATTAAAGTTGCATTGTATTTTATTTTAAAAAATGGAGGTGATTTTGAAATCTTTGAAACGCCTGCATCCATAGTTAAACCGTTAGCAGTATATTATACTCTCTTGATACTACATAATTTCAATAAATATATCATTTTATATCTCTAAAAACAGCGAAAACATTCTAAATGAATAGACTTACTGCTCCATCTTATATATATATACAATAGAATGAATACGTACATATAAAATAAAACATATTCTAGATTTTCTTGACAATTAATTCTTTTGAATTTAACCTTTTCGCTCCTAACGCCTATTATGTCCGGCATCCACGACGCGATCCGTATAGACGAACGCTGGCTATTCACGAACAAATTAATTTATAATGTCCTTTATAATAAAAGTTACGCCAAATCATCTTGTACAGCAATATACAGCCAAACGTAACCAATTTTGTCAAATAATATATATTTAAACATAATTAGTAGTGGTAGTATATTGATATCTACCATATAATGCCACTGGCATAAAGGAGGTAATTAAGAAATGGTTTATGAAGAAATTATAATCATTTTGTTTTGCGAATAGTTCGTTTTTTTTAAAAAACGTGTCAAGGCGTTGTTCAGACGTAAAATGTAATTTTAAACGTCCAAGACTATTCATGTATATACTTTTGGTGTGGAGTCCCGATCAATGGTGATACTCCGGTGGACCGTTTTCTGAGCAAAAGGGTTAACAAACCTATTTTCATTAAGTATAATGATAATGTACTTTCTTCCAGATGTATTCTACAGTTTTGTCCGCTACAATAATTCTTAAGACGGAGGTATGTAACAGACCTTCTATTCTCGCAGTAATGCATGAAAAATTTTGTTTAAGTATGGTTTGATATGAACAAGACATGGTTTGATATACGCTCGCGCGTATATAATTAAATACATTTTATTTAAATCAAAATCTCGTCATAACAATCACAAAGAATTTCCGGTTGATAAGATTCGAGATTTTACAACTAGAAGTAGAGCAATATTATAAGCATTATATTACTTATTACATTATAAGGATTAGTTTAATATTTTTCAGTTTGGTTTGGCAATTGTTGCTGAAGAATATTGATATTTATAATTAGTTATTTTAGTCTCAGCGCACTCTAGTAGTGCAATTATTGTGTCAGACGATACAAATCGAGCAAATATGCTGTATGCATTGTTTTATGTCGTCGTGTTGTTTCCTGTAATGAATTGAAATAAAATGGTATGTATCATGACTGAAAAAACGTTTCCTCTTTCCGTTATCAATATAATTTTGAGAAAAATGCATAGAAATTTGAAAGTTATAACAATAACATTAATTTGAATTTCTCTGTGTTGCCTACATATTACTTTGTAAGTACCTCATAGATTATGGGTGCATGATGCGCTCAAATTATCCATTATTTTCCTTGTTTACATTTTGACCAACAAGGAAAAATAATACAATATGCATGAAACGAAATGCCCCAATAATTAACAAAAAGCCATATTTGATCAATAAGATATTCTGCGGGTAGTTAACAAAAAAATTTATCCAATTAACGACTAATTCTAGTATATTTAATAAGATATAATTATAAGTGTCGTTCAAAATACAATAAAAATGATATTATTACGTAATAGCATAATCAAAAAATTAAAAATGCGGGATTATATGAAAGCGTTGAAAATATTGTATATGTATGGTAAAACAAATTGCATCAAACCAATCATTACTGTAATATCGATAAACGGAATGAAATATTAACAATAAATAAATTGTATTTACTTTTAATTTCTAACTTGCAATTATAAAATTCATTAAAATTTATATAATAAAATTTAACTAATTTACCTTTACCTTGTAATACGCTGGTTAGCATCCAATACAAAGAAGAATAATCTTTATGATGGAAAGCGAAATTAATACTGATGCCACGTGAAAATTCATAAGATCTGTCCGCAAAGAAAAGTTAAACTATCCATAAAATTCCAATAGTCTATTTACAAGAGGGTGTGAATTCCAAATCTTCTAGACCGCTTATTATAATAGTGATTATTTGGCAGGACATTATTTGTTAATTACAGTTACCATTTTTATCGCATCTTTAATATAATACAATATTAAAATTCGCGTATAAGAAAATATATTTTAATATATATAACAGTGCATCGCAAATGCGAGTGAGATGCAAGCGCGTGCGCGCGCTCGCATTTTCTAGAAAGTTCGATCAGCCATTACTGTTGTCAGCGGCGTGTGTGTGTCACAAAATAAGATCTTGAATTTAGTTAGTTGGGAGTACAAATTAGTTTGGTCCGTTTTTTTGTGTTCAAAAATACATTTATTTCAAAACAAAATGAATGAACAGATTAATTAAAGTATTGTCCATCGCTGGCTACTACTTTTTCCTATCTCTCAGGCAATTTTCGAATTCCATCTCGAAAAAATGACTCGTCTATGGAGGCGATCCAATTTTGGAGCCTATTTTCGATTTCTGCGAAAGAAGTCAACCGGTGACGTGCTGCATCCTTCGGAACAATCAGTAATCAGAAGGAGAAATGTCCGGAGAATACGGTGGGTGCGGTAAAACATCCTATTTGAGCGTTTCCAAATATTTTTTTACGACTTTTGCGACATGAGGCCAAGCGTTGTCATGAAGAAAAATAACTTTATCATGTCTTTGTTCATATTCCGACCGTTTTTCTCGCAATGCACGGCTCAAACGAATCAATTGTGAAGCCGATACTGATCCCGTAATGGAATCCAGGTTTCAGCAGCTCATAGTAAACAACACCCTCTTAGTCCCATCAGATACAGAGCATGATCTTCGAATCATGAATGTTCAGCTTTGATGTTGATGTTGAGGTCGATGGCAACGATTGACCGGGCTTATCGTAGTTTTTTCTTCTTGGGTTTGTCGTAGAATATCCACTTCTCATCTCCAGTCATAATCCGATGCAAAAAATCTTTTCTTTGTTGTCTTTGAATCAGTTGTTCACAAGTGAAAAATCGCCTTTCAACGTTTCAGTTCATAAGGCACTCAATTACCTTGTTTTTGAATTATTCCCATGGCTCTCAATCGTGTAGAAACGGCTTGTTAAGTTACTCCCAATGATTCTGCAAGCTCCTCTTGCGTTTGACTCTGATCTTCTTCGAGTAATGCCTCTAATTCTTTGTCTTCGAATTTTTTTGTCTGTCCGAGGCTTGTCTTCAACGTTGAAATCTCCATCCTTGAAACTATTCCCTATATGATTTATCAGTTGGAGCAGTGTCACCATAAACTTCGACAAGCATTCAGCTGCACTTTTCTTCCAATTAAAGCAGAAAATTTGAACCTCCCACAAATGTTGCTTGGTTAACACAAAATTCAATATTTCCAACACAGTAAAAATCAAGGTTTTTGTATGAAATTCAAAGCGATATAAACTGAATGTTATTAGCAGATGTCTAACCTCTCTGAAAACGCCAAAATCAGCTGTCACTATGAATCATTCACAATAGTCGGAGCCATCTTTTGGAAAACGGACCTAACTAATTTGTACTCCCAGAGATAGATTAAAATGAAAAATTTCCTACTTATAATTTTGAATAATTTAAGTAGCACTTATGGTCCATTTTTAAATAAAAATTTTTTTTTTATTCATGTTACGTCCAAACCCTTGAAAATTTGGTCAAGGAGACAATGAGGGAGAATGGAGAGGGTATGGAAGGATGGTCAGACTCAATCTCACAAGTATACGCGCGGAGGCGAACATCTGTGAATCGTACGCACCTTTTAAATCCCGGAATGTGAGTCAACCTCCGAAGGGATGCTATGACACCTGTTCCGCTGGATAGTGCGAACGTCGGTTCTACTTTTTCGGTCAAGGAACTTAATCCTTTTGACCCGGGACTGGACCTCGTGCGATCTCGGGTATTCGAGGGAAGTGAATGCGAGAGGTGATATTAATAAAAGACAAAGGAATACCTTAAGTTACATTTATTAATAAAATAATAAACAAAGGGTTTTGTACATTATAACTTCTCTTTATATAAAAAATATATATTATCTATAGAAAAAATATATACTATCTTGTGGATGAATGCGTGTATGTGTGTGCGTGTATGTGTGTGTGTGTGTGTGTGTGTGTGTGTGTGTTTTTGACAATGAATGTGTTTTTCCATGGGAAATGCGGGGGTGGACTATAAATAATTATGACTTACTTAGTAGCTGTCCCCAAGATATCGGGTAGGTTCTAGGCGAGTGGCCAAGGAGATCCGTCGTCAGCGAAGGCTAGTCGCCGTGGCGTATGGCTAACTTCAGTTGCGATTTGATTACAAGTTCACACTCGGACGGGATCGCGAACTGGCGTGATTAGCGCGGGTTATAATGATTATCACTGTCCAAGACAGTGAGTAACTAAGCGCGAACTCCACTGACGTGGACTGAATGGTTTAAAATTCTGTACTGACGTGAACCGGGTGCTTCAAGATTTCGTACTGACGTGAACCGGGTGCTTCAAAATTTGGTACTGACGCTCTGTGCTTCCGCGGGACCTCTATTTATACTCCGAAAAAAGGGTGTTGAGCCCTTTGTCTAGGATGCTAAGTTAGTTGCAATGTCACTCGAGATTTACGATTTTTATAACGTTCTATCGTTATTGATCTAAAGTACATAGAGTTTCGAGAAGAAGAGAAAGTGATTTATGGTTTTCCTTAAAGAACCAAGATTGCTCCGAGACGGATGACGAATTCTGTTATTCTCGCGGAAAATATGGCTAGATAACAGATGATTACCATGCTACCATTGTCAGTTGCGAGTCTGGTTTCAGATAACGCTCCTGTTGGAAGTTATTCTATGCGTTTACGTTTTTTTTTTTAAGTGCGACATGGTGCCTGTTTTCTAAGATAAAATTGTTAGTCAGTCTCGGATGATAAAGCCTAGATTTTTATTATTGCGTGACTTCGACACATTTATAATGTCTTTGCAATCTTGTCTCTTTTCGGGCCTACATTAAGATTATTATTCTTTCCAAGTTGATTGACATTTACGAGTTTTCGCGGCGCCTGTCCGGTCCCTTTTTCAATTCTGTCAGTCCGTTATCAGAAGGCGCTGCTCGGGTCTCGTAGACGCCAACCATAGTCGCGGCGAAGAGAAAGAAAAAATCGTGGCGTCTGTAGGATGTAACATTCAGTTAAATTGAAAAACTGCATTTCATATTCAGAATATTGAATTGAGTAGTATCACGTTTGCACAGAAATTGCTGATATTTTTTAATTTAACTGAATTAAAAAAACTGTACTTTTTATTCACAATTCTGAATTGAGTATTATTCACGATGCACAGAAAAAGCTAATATTATTTTTAAATTGAAAGGCATAGAGATATGCTCCATGCAATTCCTATAAATAAATAAAAATGCATTCAGAATTGAAAAGTGTTCATTTTAACATTGAATCAATATTTCTGAAAATATGAATCCATTTCAATTCATTTCAATCCATTCTCGTTTGTTGGGGATTTATTGTTCATAATATTTACTTTTTTTATAGATAGTGGGCCCCGCAAGAAAAGAAAGAATAGTAATTCTGAAAAGTTTGCCAGCACAATAGACAAAATTGCAAACGCATTGTGCAACAATAACTATTTATCTATTAATCTTTCGCCTATTCCAGTTCTAGATGAAATTGATGCATTTTTGTCATATTAGGATGCAGCTGTGAGAAATTGACGTTACGCAAACGGCACGAGAGATAATGAAAAAATTTTTAGATATAATATACGATTCTTTGGCAAAATATGCATAATTTTTATTTATTATATTATATATTGTTTTGTTTTTACAGTATATATTGTTTTTCATTAAGTATCGATATCATTAAATACACTGAATTTATAAATTAAAATTTATAATATATTAACACTGATTAAAAATTGCCATGATACAGCTCCCTCTCATTGTTAAAATATCGACAAAATACTAAACTAATACTAATATGACTACTAAAGAGTCAAGTAAGGGTCTAAGCACAAGAATTGTCATAACACTTACTTAGAAACATAAGTAACACACAAACTTTGACGAACAATTTATTGCCGTCTCTTGGAAATTCCAATCAGTCACAGTTCTAGATTAACTTATGCAGTGATTCCGACGATCGGCGTGAATATGGCGTGAACGTTACATTTATTTGTTCGCATAACCTTGGTAAAAAAATTTCTCTGAATTTCTCCGAAAATTTTTCTAAAAAAGTCTGAAAATTTTCCTGAAAATATCCATATTTTCGGACACGTTGCAGAGCTTTTCAGAGAATTTTTCAATATAAATTTAGATATTTGTCAGAATATTTCAGTGACTTTTAAAGATTTTCATAAAATTTTTTACAATATATTCATAGACTTTTAGAATTTTTCAGACATTTTCAATGTGATACTTGAAAAAAAATTTATATTTTAAGACTTATAAATTTTGTTTCTTTATTTAACAGAAGTTCCATACAAGATATATGTAATGATTTTACCCGAAATTATTTTGAAAAATACACTTACCTAATGGGATTCGAATCTAGGACCTCTGGATTATAAGTTTTCTACATTATGTAGTACATCCCCTCCCCACTTCCTCAACTGATAAAGCGTGTTATTTATAGTATATCTATTTAAGTTTCAGAGACATCAATGAATTCGCATGAAATTCAGGAACATTCAGACCCTTGAAAATGATTTTCAAAGGAATCCTCTGAAAGCCTTTGAAAAGTAAGATACTATTAAAATTCTATCTTCAGAAATATCACTAAATTCCCTAATTTCAACAAAATTCGAGGAATTTTGTTATTATATATATATATATATATACATATTGGGTATGGGAATAAGTTTCCGCCTTTTTTAAATGAAAAAGATGTGTTTATTTAAACAAATCTATATAAGTGAGTTTATTCAAAGTATGTTCCTTCGGAAGTGACAACTTTCTCCCACCTTTCCGATAATAAACGGATTCCTCGAATGAAAAAATCTGGTTCTTTTGAAGCAATCCATTCATCAAGCCATTTTTTTATATCTTCATAAGAATTGAATCATTCTCCAGAAAGGGCCGACTGCATGGATCGGAACAAATGGAAATCTGAAGGAGCAATGTCCGAATACGGGTGGGGCAGAATTTCCCACTTTACTCCTTCCAAGTATTTCTTGACCAGTTTTGCAACGTATGGCCTAGCGTTGTCATGTAACAGAATCAGCTTGTTGTGCCTATTGTCCCATTCCGGTCGTTTTTCTTTCAAAGCTTGGTTTAAACGTATCAGTTGTAGCCGATAACGATCGCCAGTGGTTTCGGACGGTTTGAGCAGCTCATAATATATAATACCTCTTTGATCCCACCAGATGCACAACATAATCTTCGAAGCATGGATATTTCGTTTTGGCGTTGATGGACCTGGTTCACCTGGCATCGCCCAAGCCTTCAAGCGTTTAGGGTTATCGTAGTAGATCCATTTTTCATCGCCAGTTACGATACGATGTAGAAAACCCTTCCTTTGTTGTCATTGACGAAGCATCTCGCAGATGACCAAATGTCTTTCCATGTCTCTCTCTTTCAATTTGTATGGCACCCAATTTCCTTCTTTTTGCACCATTCCCATTGCGTGTAGACATTTTCCAACAGTGGATCTATCAACATTTAACTCTTTTGCCAACCTATTGAGCGATAAACACGAATCTTCTTCGAGTAATGCTTGCAATTCTGCATCAACTTTTTTCCCTTTGCGTTCTTTGTCACGCACGTTAAAATCACCACTGTTGAATTGCCGAAACCATTCTTTACAACTAGTTTCCGATAGAGCATGCTCACCATAAATATCTACGAGCAAACGATGCGTTTCCGCAGCACTTTTCTTTAAAATAAAATAATGGAGTAAAACTTCCCGCAAATGTTGCTTTTTTGGAATAAATTCCGACATCTTCAACGCAAAAAAAGTTACTCTTTGTTACGCTTCAAACGAATGCCATCTATTGGACTCAAAAGTTTGGACACACACCTTTCAAAAACATGTCTTGCCATTCTATCGAACACACGAGCAATGCTACTAATGACATCTTTCTGCAATGGGCGGAAACTTATTCTCATACTCAATATATATATATATATATATATATATATATATATATATATATATAAAATGTATAATTATATATATATATATATATTATTATACATTTAACAGCAATACACGAAAAATTTATGTTATTGTTACTGATTTGATTGCTTTATTTGTTTTAATACAAACGTTAGTAATAATATTACAAGGTAAAGATAATCCCTTTTAAACGCGGTGATAGAAAATAATAAGGAGAGGTCACTCCTCTCTGTGCCTTGAAGAAGAAGAAGAAGAAGCGAACATGGCGAGCGGCTAGAGTCTCAGAAATCCTTTGGAGAGAGAGGTGTCTTTCACTATGTAGTGAGCCTACATCAGAGTGACGCCATACGGGTATCACTTGTGATTGGTCCACCATGTTTTAAACATTCCCTCCAGTTTTTTAAATTTTGAATTCATGCTAAAAAATGCTCAAAAATTGTGACAAATTAAAAAATAATAATATTATAAATAAATATTATATATAAAATAATAATATATATAATATTGTATATAAAATAATGAAACTTTAACGTATATTATTTATTATAAAATTTCATTTATTTTGTACTATTGCAATATTGTACATTTTGTAATATTGCACATTACTTTATACAAAACGTTATTTATTGCACTATTTATTTGCGCTATTAAATGCGCTAGTTTATTATCTATTTTCTGTTCCCACATTTTAGGAGCAAAATGCATCTGTAATAATATAAAAGAAATCAAAAATTCAGAAAAATATTATATATGTATATACCATTTTATAAAGATTATGACAAAAAGAGAAAGAATTAAATTCGTAATCAATGTGATGACTATACATGTACGAGGGGTATCCAGAAAATAAGTTCCGTTTGTATTATACGTTTAGTAAGGTCGATGTATGAGCGAGCTGGCAACACAGCATTGAAGAGGGGAAGCTACCGAATAGAATGAGCGGTGTTCGGCGTCAGTAGCTCGTGAAACACGATCAGGAGAGGTTATCAAAATGGAGTCCTCCACTTCGCGTCCCGCCACCTCCATTCCGATTCCTTCTCAAATTGTTTTGCGCGGCATCATTCAGTTTCTTTTTGCTCAAGATTTTAAATCGGTTGATATTCACAAACAGCTTGTTTCTGTATATGGAGAGAGTGTGATGAGTGAATCTATGGTGCGGAGATGGGTCCGAGAATTTAAGGCAGGAAGACATTCGCTTGAAGACGAAAGTGGGAGAGTTTAGTTGGGATGTTTTGACCCACCCACCGTATAGCCCGGATCTAGCACCATCGGACTACCATCTTTTTACGAAACTGAAGGAGTCCTTGGCCGGAAAACGCTTCCAAAGCGACGAGGAAGTTCAGACAGCTGTAACTAACTGGACTAAAGAACTGGCGGGAAGTTTCTATGCAGAAGGGATTTCGAAGCTTGTTTCCAGATATACAAAATGTATTGAGATTGACGGGAATTATGTAGAAAAAGACTAGAAGTTGTCAAGTATTATCCATGTAAATTTTAGATTTTTTCAATAAAAACTTTATTTGTAAAAAAAAACGGAACTTATTTTCTGGATACCCTTCGTACTTAGTGGCAAGACACTACCGTGTCTTCAGATATAGGTGTACAAATAAGTTTCCGCCGTTTGACAAAAGACGGCGCCACTAGCAAGCTATGGCTAAAATTGTCTGATGTAAAACATTATATCGTAAGGTTGGACATCTATCAACAACATAACCTTGAAATACTAGCGATTTTGTATCAGCATCATATATTTTTTTTTGTGCGAAAATGCCGAGTTTTGAGCTGAATAAGCGTCATTTGCGGGAACTTTTGATTTACTTCTTTAATTTAAAAAAATCTGCAACAGGTTCATCGATTGCTTGTAGAAGCATATGGTGAGGCTGCCTTAAGTGAGAGAAGTTGTCGTGAATGGTTTCAAAAATTTAAGAATTTGATGTCGAAGACAAAGAACGTAGCGGAAGGCCGAAAGTGTATGAAGACGCGGAATTGGAAGCATTATTGAATGAAGATTCGTGCCAAACGCAAAAAGAATTTGCACTTACATTTTGACTTACATCAATAAAACATTATGTATCGTTCTTTCAATAAATGTTTAATTTTCGATAAAAAACGGCGGAAACTTATTTGTACACCTAATATTATAATTAATCTGTGTATATTTTATGTTACATTTTTATTTTAATATTTTAAATACATTATTTATAAAGAATAAATTACTTTACCTCACATACAGATGAATTTTTTGACGGTGTCCAATTTTTATATTTGCCATTTATACTCTTTAACCAATTCATTCGGCGTTCTGTGTCTTTCGGAATTATTTTCATAACATATCCTCTTTTTAATGAATTGTTACAAAACGATATTGTATATCCAACTATATTTCTAAAATAATTTCGATAATTTTATTTTTATCAATGTACCTTTATGTATCTATGTCGTTCAATGCTGTTGCACCTAATCCTAAAACTGACAGTCTGTTGGATAGACTGAAACGGTATATCTCTTTCTCTCTCACAGAATTTCGCTAAAACATGACGTCATCTCTCGTATGGAGCCACTTTGATTATAGGCTCTCTACCACTATGCTGCCTCGTGCGCTCTCAAGACTCGAAATTAAAATTAAGCATTAACAATTATATTACGTAATATTACTAAAATTTGGATAATTACAGAAAATATTTTAAATATCTTGTTATTTACATGATTTTCAATATAAAATAAGATATATTTACATAATAAAATTTACATAATTTTTGTGGACTTATATAATTTCTGTAAAATTGTATGATTTTTTATACAGGACTAATCATGTAATCTATTTTATATCTATTATATATGTAAAAAAATCTTTTTACAGTGTAAGTGGCTTGTGTCGTATCGTGTCCAATCATGTGTAAAGTAACGATAAAAGTAACTGTAAAATTCGTTATTATTATAAAAAAAATGTAACTTCGTTACCGTTACAGTTACCAAAGAAAAAAAAATAACCAGTAAGGTTACCAAAAAAAGTAATTTGTAACGGTAACTTCGTTATAAATAACGAGTTACTTCCATTCCCTGATAATATTACATATTGTATATCAATGCTCGCAAAGATTTGCACATTTCGATCCGGCGAGCTACCTTCACTATTGCTCGAGGCTCGGCGGCCGAACCGCCGGGCGTTCACATGAGCGCTCTGGCTCAGGAGCATTTTGTAACTTAAACGTGCGAAGATCGTATTTTACATTATTAAAAAATATTTTTCTTGCAAAATAATTTTTAATAATGTTCTCAAAAAATCAAATACTAACTTTTCTAAAACATTTTGTCATGATAATTCTTGCCTATCATTCAATAATTGTTATAAAAATTTGCTACGAGAAGGTCTATAACAGACGTGCGAAGATTAAAGATTGAAGCAGGATACTGAATCTGGAAATTCTCGTGTTTTCATACGAAGTCTTATCAGTCCAAGTAACGAGGATTTATATCGCAATAACGATTTTCTTCTATAAGCGATATAATGTATCATTGTATTAAAATGATAATTATAAAAGAGTTGCACACGAGGCGAAAAAAGAGTCGAGTGAGTAGATTGATTTTCTTTGACAGTACAAATGATTAACGTAATTTTTTTCCATTCTATTAGCCAACGTGTTCTATACTGGAAGAATAACTTGCAAATTTGAAAAAAATATTTCTCTCAAAGGAATATTTCTTTTAAAGAAATATCTCTCTTAAATCTATATCGTAACATTATTTATCTCGCTTTTCTTGTGCAAAATTGTATTTCACATTTTATCTGCAAAATTTCTCAGTATTTCTCTCGGAGATGCAGTCGTCATTTTCACTTGAGTCGTAGAAGCGAGTTGGAGTACATTATAGAATAATGGTATTAATAAATCTCATATTATTAATAATGTTGGCTATTACTAAAAGGGCTCAGATTCCCTTTTCTGTGGGACAGCCATCGGCTATAGCTGCTCCTACATCAGTGTCAGCATTAGTGCATTCTTTAACATTGGTTACTGCGGGGATATATTTAATGATTCGTTTTAATAGATTTTTGATGAAGATAAATGTAAGGATAATTCTAGATTTTTTTCTATTATTACTATATTTATATCGGAAATTATGGCGAATTTTGATTGTAATAAAATTATTGCATTATCAACTTAAGTCAATTAGGATTGATAATAATAATTTTGAGTTTTCGGTTTAGATTAATAGCATATTATTATTTATTAGTGCATGCAATTTTTAAGTCTATGTTGTTTATGGCTGCGAGGTCTGTTATTCATTCTATAAAAAATAAAGATATTCGATTAGAAAATTTAAATGAAGTAATTCCTTATGTAATAGTAAGGTTACTAATTTCAAGTGTAGCATTAAAGAATGTTCCTTTTATATCAGGATTTTATAGAGAAAAGATATAATTAGAAATAATCTATAGGAAAAAAGGAGTAAATATATTTATTAACATTACAATCCGAAGCGCCACTACGGTCTAAGTATTAAGATGTTGAACTAATATATATATTATTCAAACGAATGAATTAATTTCAGAAATAATAATTACGTGTCGATATGGTTGTCGACATTAACGCAATTAATCTGAAATGTAATACATTTATATTATAGTTAAAATTTTTACTAGATTTATCGATTAAAAATTTAATTTTATTTATTATAAGTTATATATATTTATATTTATTTTTGTTTATTTTAGTTATCATAATATTTGTATTTATGTAATTTTATAATTTATCAATTATTTAGATAGTTTATAATGTAAAGCATAATATTGAAGATATTAGGAAAATTTAAAAAAATTTTTAAATAAATATAAATCTTAATATTATTTTTATAATGAAAATATAATGTTCTTTTTAAATTATATTTAAGAAGTAAATAATGAATTAGAAGTTCATTTTAAATTACTTCAACTAAAAAATTAAATTTAATATTCAATAATATTATTGTCAATAATACCTCTTGTTTGGTTTTATTTAATAATAAATTTATATAATATTTTATAATATTTTTTAATATAAATTATAATTTTTATATTAATTTACCTTATCCCTCTATATTTTCTTTTCAATCATAATTTTTCTAGAATAAATTTTTAAAAATGATATGCCTGACATTAAAAAGGATTATTTTGATGAAATAAATTATGTATATATTTTTATTATACTTTCATTATTTAAAATACTTTCATTATTTATCTTTCCTATAAATCGCTCTTAACTTATATTTAACAGAATTATTAGGTGTTGGAATTAATTCGTAGCGTTTTTTTAATGAAAGAATGTTATTTATTTCACATGAGCATTAAAAAATACATTAATGAAAGTACTTTTAAAACTTATAAATACTTTGTAAAACGCTACGAATTAATTCCAACACCTAATAAATTATTTCTAAAAACTTCAAAAATGTTTATGCCTCTTCTTTACATTAAAATATATATTGTAATATTATTATAATTATTTTATTATTTATAACAATTATTTAATTTGATTTTATTGCAGAACAGTCAAATTGCATAAAATTGCATCGATCTAAAAATACAATACATCAACGGTGCATAAGAATTGTATTGTGGTAAACATGCATAAAACTTATTATTATATATTATATATTATATATTATATATATATTTTACATATTATATTGTATTTTATATTTTATACATTATATTTTATATGCTTTTTTTATTATATAAATAAATTATATATTTTATTTAAATTACCTTAATTTAAGCAAGTTAAATTATGTAAATTATTTTATAATATATAAATTATTTTTTAAGTCATTTAAATTATTTAAAAAGTATTTAAAGTATCTATATTATCTAAATTAATTAGATTAATATTTATAGATTATAATTATATTATAAAATTATCATATTAATACAATAATTATAATAAGATCTAAGTAAAAATTTTTAATAAAAATTTAATTTATATTTTGAAATTTGTTTAACAATTATAGATATAAATAAAATTTTATGATTAGAAAAAATTTAAATAATTTTTTTTGTAATAGATAATATTTATAATAATTATATTATAAGAAATAAAATTTAAGAATTAATATTTATTAAATAATGATAAATTTTAGTGCCTGCAATAGCGGTTAAACTATAAATTATAAATAAATTTAAATTAATTAGTATTTAATAAGGGAGTATAAAAGATCTTTTTAAGAATTAAGATTTTTTTTTATAAAAATGAATTTTTATACGTAAAATATGCAAAAATTTAAATATAATATATTAAAGAAAGAGTAATAAATTTAATAAATAATTAATTACATTGTATAAGAAATTAGGATTCCCTATTATTGTAAATGAAATTTAAAAGTGATTGAAAATTAAATGTTGAACATTAAATTTAAATAATTTGGTATTTTAAGGAGTTAGAAGAAATTGTTTTATAAATGACAGTCTACGATAGAAGGATCCTAATAGAAATTTTTATGTATTGTTACTTAAAAATTATTTTACAAAGAAATATAATTAATGAATTAAATTTTCAATTTGAATTCAAATCAAAATGTAGAATTATTAGATAAAAATGAGTTACATTTAAGTGAATTAAGGATAATTTTTAATTTTAAATATTTACGTAAGGAGGATTTAATAATAAATTTATTAAATTTAATAGAATGAAATTTAAATAAAATATGAACAAATTGTCTGTCATTCTTATAAATAAAAATAGTTGAAAGAAGTAGTAATAAAGTAATTATATAGAAATGTGTATTTAGTTGTGTAAATATAATTAATTAATTTAATATATTAATATTAAAGTAAAAAATGAATTAATTGTTATTTTTAATGTGTTAGAAATAAAAAAAGTGGTGTGATAATAATAATTTCAAAAATTTATTTTTAATTAAATATAATTAACTTTATATGTTGAGAAGGGATCGCGACGCAGGGAAGACTCGAACTGTTATTGTTTTTATTATGCATACAAAAGATGAACATCCCGGTGGTAGAAACGCCATCTGTGGTCAGCGATAGCGTATCGTTAAAATTTCTCAATATTATATATTATAAATAATATTTTTGATAGATAAGAAAAATTTTATAGAGATAATTAAAAATGTATTTAAGAAATTTAATTTAAATTAATTGGAAAAAATAATTAAAAATAATTATATAGGAAAGTAATGTAAATGGATTTTAATTAATGTATAAAAGTAACTTTAGTCAAGTGTACTTTTTTGTATCAGTGTTTATTAAAATATAATTTATAAATTATTAAATTTCTCGAATTTAAAGAGCTAATAAAAATTTATGTTAATGTGTAATAATTAGTTAATGTGTAATAATTATTAAAACTAAATTATTAGGAGGAGATATTCTAGTCAAGATTTTTAAGTAACTAATATCCCAGCCTTCTATTTTTCTCAAATTTACTTTAAACATTAAAATACAAAATGAAGTTATTTATTATTTATTAACTAACGTATCGCCCTGTTTTTTATTTACTTTTTACTCTATTGTCCAAATATTATATGATATCTATAAACAAAATTTTAAATTTTTCATATCCTGATCAAAACATTATCATATAATATAAAATTAATATAATTTAATTTATAATATTGGGAGTACAAATTAGTTCGGTCCGTTTTCCAAAAGATGGCTCCGGCTGTTGTGAATGGTTGTGAATGGTAATGACAGCTGATTTTTGCGTTTTCAGAGAGGTTAGACATCTGCTAATAATATTCAGTTTATATCGCTTTGAGTTTCAATACAAAAACCTTGATTTTTACTGTGTTTGAAATGTCAAATTTTGTGTTAACCAAGCAGCATTTGTGGGAGGTTCTAATTTTCTGCTTTAATTGGAAGAAAAGTACAGCTGAAGTCCATCGAAGTTTATGGTGACACTGCTCCAACTGATAAATCATGTAGGGAATGGTTTCGACGTTTCAAGGATGGAGATTTCAGCATTGAAGATAAGCCTCGCTCTGGACAGCTAAAAAAATTCAAAGACAAAGAATTAGAGGCATTACTCGAAGAACATCAGAGTCAAAAGCAAGAGGAACTTGCAGAATCATTGGGAGTAACTCAACAAGCCGTTTCTGCACGATTGAGAGCCAAGGGAATAATTCAAAAACAAGGAAATTGGGTGCCTTATGAATTGAAACCGAGAGACGTTGAAAGGCGATTTTTCACTTGCGAACAGCTGATTCAAAGACAACAAAGAAAAGATTTTTTGCATCGGATTGTGACTGGAGATGAGAAGTGGATATTCTACGACAATCCCAAGAAGAAAAAATACTACGCTAAGCCCGGTCAATCGTTGCCATCAATCTCAACATCAACACCAAAGCCGAACATGCATGGTTCGAAGATCTGTATCTGGTGGGACCAAAAGGGTGTTGTTTATTATGAGCTGCTGAAACCTGGCGATTCCATTACGGGCGATCGGCTACAATTGATTCGTTTGAGCAGTGCATTGCGAGAAAAACGGCCGGAGTACGAGCAAAGGCATGATAAAATTATTTTTCTTCATGACAACACTCGGCTTCATGTCGCAAAAGTCGTAAAAAAATATTTTAAAACACTCAAATTGGTTTTACCGCACCCGCCGTATTCTCCGGACATTGCTCCTTCTGATTACTGGTTGTTCCGAAGGATGCAGCACGATTTGGCAAATCACCGGTTCACTTCTCCAAAATTGGATCGCTTCCAAAGACGAGTCATCTTTTCGAGATGAAATTCGATAATTGTCTGAGAGATGGGAAAAAGTAGTAGCCAGCGATGGACAATATTTCAATTAATCTGTTCATTCATTTGTTTTGAAATAAATGCATTTTTGAACACAAAAAAACGGACTGAACTAATTTGAATTCCCAATATTTTTCATCCTATTATATTTTTATATTTTTTATATATCATCAAAATATAATTCATTTTCACATTATTTATATTTATTATATATTTTAAATATTATTACACATCATATATAATAAATATAATATACTTTATTATTACATACATACAAATTATATACTTATATTATTTAATTTAATCTTTTAAATATTTTTTATATATCCTTATTCGAGCGGCGACGAAGCGCTCTTTCCCCCTTCTTGCGCACCGCCGTCGCCGCCACTCGACTATGGGCCGTCCTATTCGCGCGGCGCGGCTTAACCGCATATTAACTTAGATGTTTCTTTTTTTAATTCGAAAACTACAGCGAGTATCTCAAAATGGCATAAGAATTTTTGTTCCGTTTAATTCATTCTCCACCCCCACCCATCTTAAGAGACACCCTGTATATATATATATTAGGTGTACAAATAAGTTTCCGCCGTTTGACAAAAGACGGCGCCACTAGCAAGCTATGGTTAAAATTGTCTGATGTAAAACATTATATCGTAAAGTTAGACATCTGTCAACAACATAACCTTGAAATACTAGCGATTTTATATCAGCATCGATTTTATATCATATATTTTTTTTGTGCGAAAATGCCGAGTTTTGAGTCGAATAAATGTCATTTGCGGGAACTTTTGATTTACTTCTTTAATTTGAAGAAATCTGCAGCTGAGGCTCATTGATTGCTTGTAGAAGCATATGGTGAAACTGCCTTAAGTGAGAGAAGTTGTCGTGAATAGTTTCAAAAATTTAAGAAATTTGTGAATTTGACGTCGAAGACAAAGAACGTAGCGGAAGGCCGAAAGTGTACGAAGACGCGGAATTGGAAGCATTATTGAATGAAGATTCGTGCCAAACGCAAAAAGAACTTGCACTTACATTTTGACTTACATCAATAAAACATTATGTATCGTTCTTTCACAATAAATGCTTAATTTTTGATAAAAAACGGCGGAAACTTATTTGTACAATTAATATATATATATATATATATATATATATATATATATTAAAGATATATACCAATAAAGGAAATGAGATTAACATTAGGTGCGCAACTAAGTTCTCACTGTTATTTTGATGGCATTTTCATCAAAATAACAGCGAGAACTTAGTTGCGCACCTAATAACATATGTATATATTATTATATAATACCCAGCTCTAAGACACTTAGGATTATCACTCACACAATCTAATCTCAAATATTAAATAAAATAAAATAAAATCTATAAATATAAAAAATGTCACTAATACCATCAATATGCTAACAAAAATTATTAACTTTTATTTACTAAATTCATTCAAATATATAAATATTAAACCCAAAATCCATAATCTCAACATCACTAACATTAATGAGTAATAATTATATCCCACATGTATTATAAAATTGAAACAATAAATATAAAAATTAATATAAAACTAAATAAATAACATAAATTATAATAAAATATAATAATTATATTATATTATCAAATATAATTATAAAATTTATAAATATAATTATTATAATAAATTTTATTATATGAAATTCTTTAATAATTTTTATTAACTAATAAGAAATTATATTACCCTATAAAAAATAATTTAATAAAATAAAATCAATTAATAAATTATAATAATAAATAATAACAATTAATAATATAAAAAAATTCATTCTTTTTTATACTTTCTCTTTTAAATCTTTACTTATCTTACCTTCTCTTTTAAAACTTTTTAAACTTAAGTATGTAATAAAGTCGTTACCTCTAAAATGAACAATTATAAACTAATAAACCCAATCCTAATACTCTCTCACAAACCCTGAAAATTAAATAATAAATCAAATAAAATTCTATTCGTACTATAACTGTATATATAATTATCGATTTATTTAATACTCAATAATATTATAATAACTCAATTATTATTAATATAATTAATATATATTTATATATAATATTAACACTAATAATATTAGGTGTAGTAAAAAGAAATCCATTATTTTTCCAATATGTGGCTTTAGTAATCTGTATCTCGTCTACGCGTGATACAGATTACTAAAGCCATCTATTGGAAAAATAATGGATTTCTTTTTACTACACCTAATATTAAAGAAATTTAAAAAACTTGCATATAAATTATAATATCTGAAAAAATATATAAATGGTTTATAGTTTATTACAAAAATATTAATTTTGTAAATTAAAGATATAAACTAATTTATTAAAATAAAAAATAAAAAAACATACTATTTATATATACCTTTAATCTCCAAAATTAATATTCTTTATCTTTATAAATTATTTTATTTATTTTTCTTTGATTTTTATCCGCTATTCCACTCTACCTCTCCCCTACTTATTCCTTTATACAATAATTTAATTTATTACTAATTTATTATCCACTATCTATTACTTATTATCTTTTTACACTCTTTTATTATATATATATATATTTTATATATATATATATATATATATATAGGGTGTGTGTCTGGAAATAATCGCCAAATATTTCATGGGCAGGTAGAGAGGACTAAAGTGAATCGAAAAGTCCTCTACCATTTTGCAATTTTCGCAGTTAACAAGATATTGCCAAATATTGGTCTTGAATAATTTTTTATTCAAATACTATCAACTTTATAGAAAAACTGCAGGAGACAAAAATCATTTATTTTCTCTTCTCATAAAGTTCTAAGAATTTTTTCAGAATTTTTTATCAACTTTTTAGTACTGCATTTTTTAACTAGATGAGAAATATAGTATTAAAAAATTCTGAAAAAATTCTGAAAAAATTTTCAGAACTTTATGAGAAGAAAATAAGTGATTTTTGTCTCTTGCAGTTTTTCTATAAAATTGATAATATTTGAGTAAAAAATTATTCAAGACGAATATTTGGCAATATTTGGTAATTAATATCTTGTTAACTATTGCGAAATGGTAGAGGACTTTTCGACTCAGTTTAGTTCTCTCTACCTGCTCATGAAATATTTGGCGATTATTTCCAGACATCCTGTATATATATCATATATATTAGGTGTTGGAATTAATTCGTAGCGTTTTTTAATGAAAGAATGTTATTTATTTCACATGAGCATTAAAAAATACATTAATGAAAGTACTTCCCATCACTTGTAAAACGCTACGAATTAATTCCAACACCTAATATTTATATGTATCATATATATATTTAAATAAATATATAATATTGTATTCATAAAAATAAATTGTTTAATTAATAAATTTTCATTAATAAAAATACTACCATAATTAATAGATCTCATCTTTTTAATTCCCTTAAGTTATACACCCAACACTCATACCAACCAATAAAATATATTTTATATTATAATTTATTTTATCTCTATTAAAAATTTATTTTCATTTAACCTTATTTTTCTAAATCAATAATAATAGTAATATTATAATTAATTCATTAAATATAACCAATATTAATAACTATTTATATAATCACCACCCTCCCCCTCCCGTTTCTATGATTAAATTTTCTATTGCAATCTTCCTATTTTTTTTTATTAATTTTTAATTATACTTATAATCCTAATTAACTCTTTTAATGTCAGCTCCATAATTATTCTATTAATATTTTACTCTTTATTAATCTTTATTATAGTATTAGGTGTTGGAATTAATTCGTAGCGTTTTTTAATGAAAGAATGTTATTTATTTCACATGAGCATTAAAAAATACATTAATGAAAGTACTTTTAAAACTTATAAATACTTTGTAAAACGCTACGAATTAATTCCAACACCTAATATCATTCTGATCAAAAAATTACATTTATTCAATTATTATATTCCTTACACTAATCAGAGGATTACTTATTATTTTTTTATATTTTACAAGAATATTTTCTAATATAAAAAATAATTATCATATTAAACCCATTCTAATAATAACTTTCCCAATAAACATACTCATACTTATAATATAATAATAAAAATCTCTCTCCCGTCATTGAATCCAAATCTATTTTTTATTACCAATTTTCACTTAACTTTTATAAACTCTAATATTTTTAATATAAATTTTTTTATTAATAATAATACAAAAATAGTTAAAAATATTTTAAATATTCATATATATGCTTATAATATTATATATTATTGCTCTTAATGTCCATATTTATAATCATTAAAATCTACTCAATTAAATTCTCCCTATTACGAAAAATTAACTAAAAAAAATATATTTATTATAATAAACTCCCTATAAGTCCCCAATATCGCTCATTATCTTTTTTATTAATCCTTTCTCCCTTTAACAAATATTTATTTTATTATCCAAGCCTTAAACTCCATGTAATTATCCACTTTATTTTATAACACCTAATGAAAACTAAAGTACATTATCATTCTATTTCTCAATATAAATGTAAAATTATTTCAAATCATCTCCTAATATACAATTATATTATATTATACAATATCTTCACATTTAACCAGAATGACATTTTTTATTCGCCTAAGATATCCTTCGATCCCTGCCCAAAAAAAACTAGAAGAAGTTATTGCCCTTACATATCAATTTTAATCTTTTATATTCTTCCTTGCATCAAATGTAAATACTATACTTTACTTCATCCTCAGCTATAATCTCTAACCAACTTATTTATTGAATATTCATTAATTCCTTTATTTTATTATTATAACATCAGCCGGAATCCAATTAATTGAAACAGCATACATCCTAATTAGCCAAATTCTTACCTTAAATTATTTTTCATTTTTCATTAACTTATCCCTAAATTATAAAACATGAAAATTTATTAGTTATAATTAATAAAAAAGTATAAATTTATATAATTTTTATCTTATTTATTTTTTTAATTTATTCATCTTTAAATTATTAAATAAAATAAAATTTTTTATTTTATAATGTAAACACATAAATAGTTAAATATTTATTTTATTATAAATAAATATTAATTAATTATAATAACATAAAAAAATTAAATTTATTAATTAATTATTATTTTTCTTAATAAATTATATAATTTTATTTTATTATTACTTTTTATTACTCATCTCATTCTACATATTATAATTAAATTTATACGTATATATATATAATAATATAATTATATAATTATAGTATGATATTTATATTACATATACAGGGTGTCATGAATATACGGCCCCACTCGTCCCGAGCAGATAGAGTGGACTAAATTGAATAAAAAAGTCCTCTATCATTTTGTAATGCTCGCAATAATTAACGAGATATTAACGTTTAAAGATAGCCGAATACGCGCGTCTGCTCGACTTACTATTGTCAAAGGTACGGCCCACTGAGCGCACGGCGCGCGGGCCACGAGGAGCGTGAATGGCCTAGCAGGCGCGCCGCATCCTTTGAGCTTAGATGCTCGCGATGGTATTGACAGTAAGCCCCGCTCCTCGCGGCCCGATAATTATATTACATATATATATATATATATATATATATACATATATATATATATATGTAATATAATTATCGTACTATAATTATATAATTATATTATTTATTATTACATATTCTCCTCCCATATAAATTATAAAATTTAATTATCTGCCCCTTCTAATCTTCTTATAACAACCTATTCAATCCTTTCTTTTTTTTTATTCTCTTTATTATATTCTACTTACTCAACCTTATTCTAAATACCCCCCATATTAAAATAATTAAAAATACTATCAAATTAATATATAATCATATCCATAATGAAATATTCATAATGAAATCTTACTCTCTAAAGGTGTTAAAAAAACTACTCTTATTAAAACATAAATATCTAAAATATTTAATCTAATCATATTTATTAGTATACAATTTATATATCTTAAAATCATTACTTATATATTATATTTATATTTAATATTAAATTCTAAATTTAATGCACCATTCTGCCAAAGTAATGAAATTAAACATTAAACATAATTCTACAGACACATACATATTTATATTACATGTATATTTATAATTTATTTAATATATTAATAAATTATTAGGTGTTGGAATTAATTCGTAGCGTTTTACAAGAGATGGGAAGTGATGGGAAGTACTTTCATTAATGTATTTTTTAATGCTCATGTGAAATAAATAACATTCTTTCATTAAAAAAACGCTACGAATTAATTCCAACACCTAATATATTTATTTTATCCTAAACTAATTTTTACTTATAAAATTTTAAAATTATAAATATAGTCCCTTCGTACAAATATTTATAACCTAATTATAGATAGAAATCGATCTGGTTCACGTCGATCTAAACACAAATCATGTAAGATTTTAAAAATCGAACAGACTTTAATATTAAATTTCTACATTTAACTTTTATCTTAATGCAACATCAAGTTCGCAATTAATTTTATCAATCTGATCTTTCTAAAAATATTACGCAGTTATCTCTAAGGTAATTATTTCCTATTTAATTTTAAACAAAGATCATTCATTTAAATTTACTTCTACTAATTTAATTTTAAATTAAAGTTTATAAAAGTTAACAATCCTCCCTAAATATATAAATATCATTAAAATAATTTATATAATATATTTATATATAAAATTCTATATTTTTTCGTCCCATAATATCATCTAATATGTTTTATTTAACTATTAAATTCAACATATTAACTACATTTATTTCAGTTTACAATTAAACAATAATTTATTATACTGTCTTTGTATAGTCGATATACTGCTGCTATTTAATTATTATTAATCATTGAGCAGATTATAATAAAAATACTTTTTATTATAATAAAAAAACAATGTTTTTTAAACAGTTAAACTTATCTAATTTGCCTAATTCCTAAAATCAAAATCTCCAAATATAATTTTTATTGTTTATTTTTATACATATTGATTTCAATTATTTTATCATTATTATTTTATTTTTAATAATTTAAAATATTTCTTTATTAATTTTTATCTAATTAAATTCTTTAACTAAAAAATCATCATTTTTATTTTATTATCCCATATTTTTTAATAAATATTAATAAATTACAAAAAAATTAATCAAATTTTTTTACAATTATTATTATTACACTACCTTTCTTAATAAATTATTAAATTTTTTTTATAAAACTAAAATTTTATTAGTATTAATATAATAGTAAACAATATAACGTTAAAATCATTTTAATTTAAATTATATTAGGTGTTGGAATTAATTCGTAGCGTTTTACAAAGTATTTATAAGTTTTAAAAGTACTTTCATTAATGTATTTTTTAATGCTCATGTGAAATAAATAACATTCTTTCATTAAAAAACGCTACGAATTAATTCCAACACCTAATAGATTATCTCGTAATTACTTTTCCTAAATAATAATATTTTAAACAAAAAATATATATTATATCAATAATAAAATATTATAACTAAATAAAAAGACTAGAAATTTTTAAAAATTACTTGAATACCTCCCCCTAATAATTTATTTTTAATAATTATTATACATTAACTACCATAAATTTTTATTAGTTCTTTAAATTCGAGAAATTTAATAATTTATAAATTATATTTTAATAAACATACACAATTTATAAATTACATTTTAATAAACATGATACAAAAAGTACACTCAACTAAAATTACTTTTATATATTAACTAAATCCTATTTACATTCTTATATAATTATTTTTAACTATTTTTAACTATTTTTTCCAATTAATATAAATTAATTATCTTAAATACATCTTCAATTACCTCAATAAAATTTTTTTTAACAATCAAAAATATTATTTATAATATATGAAGTTAATTATTTAATTAAAAATAAATTAATGAATTTATTATTATAACAATTCCTTTTTTTTATTTATAACACATTAAAAATAATAATTAATTAATTTTTTTTACTTTAATATTAATATATTAAATTTATTAATAATATTTACACAAATACATAATATTTACATAAATACACATTTCTATATAATTATTTTGTTATTACTTTCAACTATTTTCAATTATAAAAATGATGGGTAATTTGTATTATACATATTTTATTTAAATTTCATTTTATTAAATTTAATAAATTTACTATTAAATCCTACTTACGTAAATATTTAAAATTAGAAATTATTCTTAATTCACTTAAATGTAATTTATTTTTATCAAATAATTCTACATTTCGAATTCAAATTGAAAATTTAATTCATTAATTATATTTTCTTATAAAATAATTTTAAGCAACAATACATAAAAATTTCTATTAGGATCCCCCTATCGTAGACTGTCATTTATAAAACAATTTCCTCTAACTCTTTAAAATATTACCAAATTATTTAAATTTAATGCTTAACATTTAATTTTTAATCACTTTTAAATATCATTTACAATAAAGGTAGGATATCTAATTCTAATTTCTTATATAACATAATTTAATTATTTATTAAATTTATTACACTTTCTTTAACTTATTTAAGTTTTTACATATTTCACCATATAAAAACTCATTTTAATAAAAAAAATCTTAATTCTTTAATGTTTTATATTACCTTATTAAATACTAATTAATCTAAATTAATTTACAATTTATAGTTTAACAACTATTGTTGGAAATATATAATATTTACCATTATTTAATAAATAAAATTGTTAAATTTAATTTCTTAAATATAATTATTATAAATATTATATTATCTATTATAAAAAAAATTATTTAAATTTTTTCTAATAATAAAATTTATATATATCCATAAATGTTAAACAAATTTTAAAATATAAATTAAATTGTTTTTAATTTTTATTTAGATATTAATATAATTATTAATATTATAACTTCAAAATATAATTATAATCTATAAAGATATTAAGTTAAATAATAAATATTAAACAAATTTTGAAATATAAATAAAATTTTGTTTAATTTTTATTTAGATATTAATACAACTATATATATACATTGTATTATTATTATAACTTCAAAATAATTATAATCTATAAACATTAAGTTAAATAATTGTACTATCTAGATATCTTAAATTTTTTTAAATAACTTAAATAACTCAAATGACTTAAGAATAACTTTTATAAATTAGCATTAAATAATAACGCATTTAAATAAAAAAATAATTGAATAATAAATAATAAAAAATAAAATATAAAGTATAAAATATAAAACGTATGAAAAGAAGAGCATAAAAAACCACCGCACAAGTTATAATTTGTGATATTTAATTATCATTAATTACATTAATTAAAACATTAGACGGTTCGGCAACAATCTGGCCATCTTCAGTAAATTCACAATATTCTTAAAACGCAGAGTTACATATAGCTGACATTAAATTCAATCGTCATATGATATAATTATATATAAACGTGTTCTTTCATATGTGAAGGAGCCTCGTACAATAATGTTACACCGCCAATTATCATATCGCGAAAAGTGTAGAACGAGAATTTCCAGATTCTAATTTAATAAATTTGCGTATCATTAATATCTTCTAATCGAAATGTGTAAGACTAGAATCGTTACCTGTTTTATGATGAATCTCAAGTACATCCTTTGCACGGAGGGAAATTAGTAGTGACATTGTGTGTTATTATTTGTCATGTCATATTTTGCCACTATTTATACAGGGTGTCATGAATATACGGCCACACTCGTCCCGAGCAGGTAGAGTAGACTAAATTGAGTAGAAAAGTCCTGTACCATTTTGTAATGCTCGCAATAATTAACGAGATATTAACGTTTAAAGATAGCCGAATTTGCTCGACTTACTATTGTCAAAGGTATGGCCCACCGAGCGCGCGGGCCGCGAGGAGCGGGGCTTCCCGTCGTGAGTATCTGAAAAAAGGTAGAGGACTTTTCTACTCAATTTAATCTACTCTATCTGCTCGGAACGAGTGAGGCCGTATATTCATGACACCCTGTATATATGAGTCAAAAGTTTAGAAAATTCTACAATTATTTATTAAGTGTGAGAGAGATCTTTCTTAAGAAGAGGCAGATAAACATCAGGCAAACCTTCAGTGTCACTTTGCTTATTGATACCACTTATTTAACCTTTAATGTATAATATATCATTTCAGAAATTCTTCTTTTCATAAATGATTGTTTTGTGTCTAAAATTCTTATGTAATCCCAATCCAATACATGCATCTCATTCAACTGGTGACGTGAAACCACTGACATCACGGAAGTGGATTTTCTTATGTTAGCCTTATGTTCTTTTATACGAGTATTTAATTTCCTTTTTGTTTGGCCAGTATAAGAAGATTCACAATTTAAACAATTTATTTTGTAAACTACTCCACGATGGTCATCCTTAAGCAAAGGATTTTTTCCAGTTTTTATAAATGTATTTATTTTATTCATGGGTTTATAAGGTATATTAAAGCCATATATATGTGAAAGTTTTTTAAATTTTTCAGATACTTTGCTTAAATATGGTACCGTGAAAAACTTTTTCTTTGAATTAGAATTAGAATCACATTCGTTATTATTGTCCTCACGATTTTGATCTAAATTAGTTCTACTTTCCAAGGTTTTTATTCTACTTTTTATTGTTGAAAATATAAATTTAAGAGGATAATTATTCATTTAAAAAATGTGAATTAAATCAGAGATGTTTTTTTTATGAAATTTTGGATGGGATAAAAGCAAAATTCTATTTAATTGCTCGATGATTACGCCCTTTTTATACAAATTATTATATGTTGGGAATACAAATTAGTCCGTTTTCCAAAAGATGGCTTCGGCTGTTGTGAATGGTTCATAGTGACAGATGATTTTGGCGTTTTCAGAGAGGTTAGACATCTGCTAATAATATTCAGTTTATATCGCTTTGAGTTTCAATACAAAAACCTTGATTTTTACTGTGTTTGAAATGTCGAATTTTGTGTTAACCAAGCAGCATTTGTGGGAGGTTCTAATTTTCTGCTTTAATTGGAAGAAAAGTGCAGCTGAAGTCCATCGAAGTTTATGGTGACACTGCTCCAACTGATAAATCATGTAGGGAATGGTTTCGACGTTTCAAGGATGGAGATTTCAGCGTTGAAGATAAGCCTCGCTCTGGATAGCTAAAAAAATTCAAAGACAAAGAATTAGAGGCATTACTCGAAGAACATCAGAGTCAAACGCAAGAGGAGCTTGCAGAATCATTGGGAGTAACTCAACAAGCCGTTTCTGCACGATTGAGAGCCAAGGGAATAATTCAAAAACAAGGAAATTGGGTGCCTTATGAACTGAAACCGAGAGACGTTGAAAGGCGATTTTTCACTTGCAAAGAGCTGATTCAAAGACAACAAAGAAAAGGTTTTTTGCATCGGATTGTGACTGGAAATGAGAAGTGGATATTCAACCCCAAGAAGAAAAAATACTACGCTAAACCCGGTCAATCATTGCCATCGACCTCAACATCAATACCAAAGCCGATCATTCATGGTTCGAAGATCATGCTTTGTATCTGGTGGGACCAAAAGGATGTTGTTTACTATGAGCTGCTGAAACCTGGCGATTCCATTACGGGCGATTGGTATCGGCTATAATTGATTCGTTTGAGCCGTGCATTGCGAGAAAAACGGCCGGAATATGTGCAAAGATATGATAAAGTTATTTTTCTTCATGACAACGCTCGGCCTCATGTCGCAAAAGTCGTAAAAAATATTTGGAAACGCTCAAATGGGATGTTTTTCCGCACCCGCCGGATTCTCCGGAAATTGCTCCTTCTGATTACTGGTTGTTCCGAAGGATGCATGATTTGGCAAGTCACCGGTTCACTTCTTTCGCAGAAATTGAAAATTGGCTTCAAAATTGGATCGCCTCCAAAGACGAGTCATTTTTTTGAGATGGAATTCGAAAATTGCCTGAGAGATGGGAAAAAGTAGTAGCCAGTGATGGACGATAAATTTAATTAATCTGTTCATTTATTTTGTTTTGAAAGAAATGCATTTTTGAACACAAAAAACGGACTGAACTAATTTGTATTCCCAATACTAACGGGTGATTCGAAAAATAATTTAAGTATCTCCCAGAATTAGTAGGTTTTTTGTAAATATCGAAGATGATTCTTCCTTCTCGTCTGATTAATTTTACGTCTAAAAAATTTATGCCGTTTTCATCACCAAAATCAACAGTGAATTTAAGCCTTTCATGATATAAAGTAAACAATTCCAGAACTTCCTCAACCTTGTCTTTATGCACCGCTAACACAATGTCATCCACATAACGGAAATAAAAAGAAGAGATAATATTATTAGTAGTAATAATATCTTGTTCTAAGTCTTGTAGAACTATGTTCGCTAATATAGGGGCAAAGGAGAGCTCATTGGCATGCCAAAAATCTGTCTAAATATTTTTTTGTAGAATTTAAAAAATGTAGAGTTAATTATAATTGCTTTAATAAACTCATGTATAGGAATCGAAGTCTTATTTTCAATCAAGTTCCACCTACGTTCAATGCTTTTTAATACTAATAAATCGGTCGAAATGTTCGCGTACATGGAGACCACATCAAATGATATAATACTAAAATTTTATTACTGCCAATAATATTCGATATTTACAAAAAAACCTACTAATTCTGGGAGATAAATTATTTTTCGAATCATCAGTTAGTACATTAAATGGGCCTAATCATCGAGCAATTAGATAGAATTTGCTTTTATCCCATTCAAAATTTCATGAAAAAAACATCTCTGATTTAATTCACTTCTTTTAATGAATGATTATCCTCTTAAATTCATATTTTCAACAATAAAAAATAGTATAAAAACCCTGGAAAGTAGAACTAATTTAGATCCAAATCGTGAGGACAATAATAATGAATGTAATTCTAATTCTAATTTAAAGAAAAAGTTTTTCACGGTACCATATTTAAGCAAAGTATCTGAAAAATTTAAAAAACTTTCACATATACATGACTTTAATATAGCTTAAAAATGAATAAAATGAATACATTTATAAAAACTGGAAAAGATTCTTTGCTTAGGGATCACCATCCTGGAGTAGTTTACAAAATAAATTGTTTAAATTGTGAGTCTTCTTATGTTAGCCAAACAAAAAGGAAATTAAAAACTTGTATAAAAGAACATAAGGCAGACATAAGAAAATCCACTTCCGAGATGTCAGTGGTTTCACGTCTCCAGTTAAATGAATTGGATTGGGATTACATAAGAATTTTAGACACAGAACAATTATTAATGAAAAGAAGAATTTCTGAAATGATATACATTAAAGACCGAATAAATGGTATCAATAAGCAAAGTGACACTGAAGGTTTGTTTGATGTTTATCTGCCCCTTCATAAGAAAGATCTCGCTCACACTTAATAAATAATTCTAGAACTTTTTAAACTTTTGACTTATATATATAAATAGTGGTAAAATATGACATGACAAATAATAACACACAATGTCACGACTAATATCCATCTATGCAAAGGATGTACTTGAGATTTATCATTATATATTTTTTTGATGTAAAACAGGTAACGATTCTAGTCTTACACATTTCGATTAGAAGATATTAAATTATAAGCAAATTTGTTAAATTAGACTCTCGAAATTCTCGTTCTACACTTTTCGTGGTATGATAATTGGCGGTGTAACATTATTGTACGAGGCTCCTTCACATATGGAAGAACACATTTATATATAATTATATCATACGACGGTTGAATTTAATGTCAGCTATATGTAACTCTGCGTTTTAAGAATATTATGAATTTACTGAGGATGGTCAGATAGTAGCCGAAACGTCTAATGTTTTAATTAATGTAATGATACTTAAATATTATAAACTATAACTTGTGCGGTGGTTTTTAATGCCCTTCTTTTCATACGTTTTGAATTATAAACTACGTTCGTTTTTATAATATATATAAAATATAAAAAAAAATATATATAAAAAGTATATATTAAGTGTACAACTTTGATTCCGCAGTATTTTTTCCGAAATTCGAGGCTTTATTGTAAAAAAATTGATTATACATTTATGATTCAAAGTATTGACCATCGCACTATTGACCTGGCACTACTTTCTCCCATCTTTCGGGCAGCGTACGAATCCTGCGTCGAAAAAACTGGTCATTTTTTTAAGCGATCCACGAATCGATCCAATTTTTTACTTCTTCATAAGAAAGTGCTGGTCAGACAGACCGTGTGCCATTGATCGAAACAAGTGATAGTCAGAGGGAGCAACGTCTGGAGAATACGGCGGGTGGGGTAGGACTTCCCATTTCAATGTTTCCAAGTATGGTATATCTTGACCACTTTCGCAACATTAGGGTCGAGCATTATCATGCAAAATCACTTTATCGTGTCTCTCGTATTGCGACCGTTTGTCTTTCAATGCTCGGCTCAAACGCATCAATTGTGTACAATACTGATCAACTGTGATTGTTTCAATTGGTTTTAACAACTCACAATACTACGTCGAGCTGGTTCCACTAAATATAGAGTTTGGTCTTGGAGCCGTGAATATACGGTTTGGCCGTCGACGTGGAAGCATGGCCGGGAACCCATGATTTTCTGAGCTTGGGATTATTATAATGAACCCATTTTCCGTCCCCAGTCACAATATGATGCAGAAATCCCTTCTTTGCCTTTCAAGCAGCTGTTCACAAGCGAACAAACATCATTCAACATCTTTCAGCTTCAACTCGTACGGCACCCAATTTTCTTGCTTCTGAATCATTCCCATGACGTTTTGAAATGGCTTGTTGAGTCACTCCCAATGATCGTGTCAATTCTTCTTGATTTGGACACGAATCTTGATCAAGTAGTGCCTCCAATTTTGCATCTTCGAAAACCTTCTCTCTTCCACTACAATGCTGATCTTCGACGTCAAAATCATCGTTCTTAAAGTTTTGAAACTACTCACGACACGTTCTTTCACTATTAGCGGCCTCACCAGTATTTGAGAGCATTCGATGAGCCTCAGCCGCAGATTTCTTCATGTTAAAGCAGAAAATTAAAACCTCCCGCAAATGACGAGAATTTGGCTCGTAAACTGACATTTTCAATCGAAAATAACTTTATGATGCAGACACAAATCGACTAATGTTTCTATGGGGTTATGTTGACAGATGCTCAAGTTTATTGTGTAACGTCTATGATTTATTTATTTCGACCACCACTTACCACTAAAGCCATTTATAGGAAAACGGCGGAAACAAAGTTGTACACCTAATAATTTTTTAACCTTAAGGTTTCATGCACTTTTGATAATTATGCATTTTTGTTGCGATCCAATTTTTATTTAAATTTGGTGCGGTTTACTTTAAGTGCATTTTTGGAATTAAAATGATTTATACACGTTCACGAAAATGAAATTTTTATGTATATTTGGTGTTGAAATTTAAATGCATTTTTCGTTGGATGCAATTAAATGAAATTTCACTGCTATGCAATTATTATTCAATTTTGGTTAGATACTTTTTTGAATTTTTGTATAATTTTACGAATTTTATTCTTTTTAGTTTTTAGCATTTTTTGTATTTTTTTAACGTTAAAGTTTCAGACACTTTTACATTTATGCATTTTTGTTGCGATTCAATTTTTATTTAAATTTGATGCGGTTTATTTTAAGTGCATTTTTGGAATTAAAATGATTTATACACGTTCACGAAAATGAAATTTTTATGCATATTTAGTGTGTTGAATTTTAATGCATTTTTCGATGGACGGAATTAAATGATATGTCACTGCTATGCAATTATTATGTCATTTTGGTTATATGCTTTTTATGAATTTTTGTATAATTTGCGAATTAATTCTTATAATTTTTAGCATTTTTTGCAATTTTTTAACGTTCAAGTTTTATATACTTTTGACTATAATGCGTTATTGTTGCTATTACAATTTTTATTTAAATTTAGATCGGTGCACTTTAAGTGCATTTTTGGAATTAAAAGGATCTATACACGTTCACGAAAATGAAAGTTTTATGTATATATAATGTGTTGAATTTTAAATGCATTTTTCGATGGATGAAAGTGAAGATTAAGCAAAATTTCACTGCTATGCAATTATTATGTAATTTTAGTTAGATGCTTTTTATGAATTTTTTTATAATTTGCGAATTTTAATCCTTGTAATTTTTAGCATTTTTTATATTTTTTTAACATTAAAGTTTCAATCACTTTTACATTTATGCATTTTTGTTGCAATTCAATTTTCAGTTAAATATGATGCGATTCACTTTTAATGTATTTTTGGAATTAAAATTATGTGTACGCGTTCACGAAAATGAAATTTTTATGCATATTTGATGTATTGAATTTTAAATGCTTTTTTCGATGGATTCAATTAAAATTGAAATTTCATTGCTTTGAAATTATTATGCAATTTTGGTTAGATGCTTTTTATGAATTTTAATATAATTTTACGAATTTTAATTGTAATTTTCCTTGTAATTTTTAGCATTTTTTATAATTTTTTAACGTTAAAGTTTCATGCAATTCACTCTACATTTATGGGTCACTAGTTATCGAGCGATTTCAGTTCATGCAAGTTTGAGTTTTTCGATAATTATAAATTATATTACATTTTATTAATTTTCAAAATGAATTAATTTTCAATATTTATTCTAGAAAATTGAAAATACGTTGGTGAATTTTTAGAGATTTTTTGAATCATTCTGAATAGGTGAAAAAACAAACGGTTCTAGTGATCCAGTGTTTTGTATGAATGAGGCATCAAAATTGTAGTTTGTATAGTAAGGGTTAAATATTGTGAGTGACGCGATAACACGCGTAGTAGCAGAATGGAAGGAAGATAAAGAGAGAGAGGTTCTTATTTTTACAGAAAAAAAATTAAAATATTGTCTGAGGTCTAAGAGAAATAGGCACGGAATTTAGTGGAACGATGAATGTATGTAAATATGAAACCGGAATTTACCAATAGATGGCCATAGCTGTCAATGTAGTTGATAGACCGCGTCATTGACGCCATTTCCTTGTTCTGACATCTGACAAAGATTTTCAACTTACAACAATACAAGTTTCATACAACAGTATAGTTTGTAATAGCGTTGAACATGTCGAATTTTGTGTCTGGAAACTACGATTTGCGGACAGCATTGATTTTCTGTTATCATTTGAAGAAAACTGCTGCAGAATCGCTTGTCGAAACTTACGGTGAGTATGCTCTTGGTAAATCACAGTGCATTGAGTGGTTTAAAAAATTCAAAAGTGACGATTTTGACGTGAGAAACGAAGAACGTGGAAAACCACCAAAAAAGTTTGAAGATAGCGAATTGCAAGCATTGTTGGATGAGAATGACGCTCAAACTCAACAACAACTCGCGGATCAATTGAATGTGACACGAGAAGCCGTCTCTATACGTTTGAAATCCATGGGAAAGATCCAGAAGATGGGAAAATGGGTTCCACATGAACTGCATGAAAGAAAATCGAAAAACCTTGCGAAATGTTGCTCGCCAGGTCACAAAAGAAAGTCATTTCTCCATCGAATTGTGACTGGCGATGAAAAGTGGATATATTTTGAGAATCCTAAGCGTAAAAGATCATGGGTAACTCCAGGCAAACCATCGACATCGACTGCAAGGCCAAATCGCTATAGACGGAAGACAATGCTCTGTGTTTGATGGGATCTGAAAGGTGATCTATTATGAGCTGCTAAAACCTGGCGAAACCGTTAATACTGAACGCTACCGACAACAAATGATCAATTTGAATCAAACTTTGCGTGAAAAAAGGCAACACAAAGTGATTTTGCTTCATGATAATGCACCATCATACACAGCAAAACTGATCAAGGAAACGATTGAGGCATTTGGTTGGGAAATACTTTCGCATGCGGCTTACTCACCAGACTCCGTCCGATTACTACTTATTTGCATCGATGGGACACTTGCTCTACAGCACTTCACTTCTTACGAAGATGTATGAAAATGGCTAGATGGCTAGACTGGTTTGGCTCAAAAGAGCAACAATTTTTTGGCGTGGCATCCACAAATTGTCAGACAGGTGGGAAAAATGTATAGCTAGCGATGGGCAATACTTCGAATAAAATATTTTTTATCATTTTATCATGCAATAAACGTGTATTTTCTATAAAAAATTTCGGTTTCATATTTACATACCTGGTATATGGTCGTTTTTACGGATCCAAATAAGAGAAGTGGAGGCTCCAGAATTTTGGATGTGCTGTAAACGATTAAGGAGTTGTTGTTTAAGCGCCGAAACGTAGACGACATCGAATTAATTAAATAATGCGGTAGCGAGTAATTGAGAAATGAGGAGTTTTTAAGAAAGGATGTGGCGAAAGGAATAAAGAAGACGGGCGTAAGCAGCCCGACACTTGACGTGTGACTCGAATGCCCATGAAGAGTCAACCTGAACAAAATTCTTAACTTTTTAAAACATACATTTCTCTTTTGTAAAATTCAATTGAAATTTGTTACTCGAGAGTTTTTCGTGGTCACTGATTATGAATCTGGCCTCAGATTTTCAAAATTCAAAATGGCGGACTAATATGGCAGGCAAAAAAATGAAAAATTTCTTGATTTTAATAAAACTTGTTACTGTTGTGGGAGTTTTCGGGGTCGTTCATTACGAATCTGACCTCAGAGTTTAGAAACTCAAAATAGCGAGTCCAAGATGGCGGACCGAGAAACAAAAAGTTCTTGATTGGGACGAAACTGAATACTCGGAAGTTTTCGAAGTCGTTGATTACGAATCTGGTCTCAAATTTTCAAAATTCAAAATGGCGGATCCAAGATGAAGACAGAAAATTAAAAAATTAGTTTTGGACTGTAAAATGAGATCAAGTAATTCTAATTTTAATTTTAATTTAATTTTTTAAATTTTAATTTCAAATTAGCAATAAACTATCCAAAAACATACTTGATCCCATTTTACAGCACCAAAACTAATTTTTTAATTTTTTGTCAGTTAAGTTTCATTGGAATCAAGAAATTTTCGCTTGTTTGTCCGTCATTTTGGATCCGCCATTTCGAATTTTTTAATTTTGACTTTAGATTCGTAATCATCGACTCAAAAAAACCTCTCAGACTTCATTTTCGCCTAATTAGCTATTTTTGATTAGTCACAATCACATTTATATTGTTAAAATAGGATGAATTTCTCCAGTTTGTTTATTTATAAAATATATTTCGTTAACAATAGAAATGTTTCTATGATTTTTTTATAACAATTGATGTTCTAAACACTGACAATATTCTTTTTATTGTAATAATATGTCAAAAACTGTATAAAAAAACTGAAGTTAAAATGGTGTCACATATGTGAGATACTGTGTCGCAAAGGGTTAATAGAGGAAGAGCAAGGAACGAAGTTAATAGAAATATTGAAGGATTGAATACGGACAATAATGTTGAGGAAGCAATAATTAGCAAGGATGATTTAGAGGTATTTATTGCAGTGAAGTATTAGTAGAGAGAGATCATTCAGCAATAAATTTTAGATCTTTATTTAAAGCAGAAAAAGCAAAAAGCATCAAATGGATGAAAAAATTTTTTAAAAATTATGTCATCTGCATACATGACGAGCTCGTAGGATAGAGAAACATTAGATAAATCAGAAATAAATATTAAAAAGTAAAATTCCGTAAATGAAATCCTGATGTACTCCAGAAAAAACGGCACGAGAAGAAAAGGAAAGAGAAAATAAATTATATTTGAGGACTTTTTTGCTGCATGCGATTTGTAAGGAATGAACAGATTAGTGAAATAGCCGAATGGGAGAGACTGCATAGCTTGAGTTAAAAATAGATTTTTTAAAAATAGATCTTTGATTAAAAATAGATCATGATTAACGGTACTGAAAACCTTTTATAAAAATTATAAAACGTTTTATAATTTTGTATTTGCCTATAATTGTGAATTTAAGACTCCTTTAATGCTCTCAATTAAAAATACTGTTAAATAAAAGATAAGTAATATAAGGTCAAGTCTTATTATATAAAGACTGGGAGTATATTTCAAATTTTTTACCTTGAAATGACAAAGAATAATGGGAATTAATGTGTTGACGAGAACCAATTAGATGATTTGAGTGCCGGATCCCGAGCCATTATATTGCAAAATACTTATTAAATATGGATAGTAATGAAAGTACGCAAGAGAGCCCCATTTAAGCCAATGCATATAGGCAAAAGAGATACGCCCTAGGTTGTCCACGTTGAGGATATTCGAACATGCCTAAACCGAAGAATGAATCAAAAGTCAATAATGGTGCCAGCGCTCTTTCTAGTGTCTCTGTCATAGTTTTTGAGTCGGCTAGTATTTTAACTGAATTAATTCTTGCTGCACAAGACACAAACACGTTTTAATATTTTTTATAAAGTTTCTAGAAATAGTTTTTGCAGTCTCTCTAGAAATTTCTTTGTGAGTACTATACTGTATGATATGTACACTGGAATATAACGTATTTATATGCCGTTTAATCAGTAAGTACTGAACAACAGAATAGACACAGATAATATAGATTGCCTTTCTTTTCGCGGAATTTTTATTTATAGATATGTAGATTGAGGCCACTAAATGTGGATCACTCTTGGAAAAAAAATTCATATTTTTATTCAGAAGGATATCAAATTAATAAAATATTTAATAGTTATAAATGATCACAAAGATTATATTATAGATGATTTTATTTTATTTCAGTACTGTTTTATACATTTTAATTTTGATTAAATTAAATATTGACAATTAGATCCCATATATTAATTGCGAATCAGTTTACCAAATGTTTTACCTTTTTGGATTTAATTTCAATTGAGCATGATATTTTTTCATGAAATCTATTTACTACCTCCTCTAATAACCATAAGATAATTTTTATAATATTACATATTAAATAAATTTTCATATGTACAATATATATCCTAGTTTATGTTTCATTTTATTAGTTACCGACTTTAATAAAATGTGCAGCACTATTACTGATAAATAAAAAAACAATTGACACTTAAAAAGATAAAGCAAATGCTAAAGAATATTGTGATATGCATGTTATTTGATATATAGAGAATACTATAATTACTACTCGTAATTATTTAAATATAATATGTGATCCGGAATTAGTGCCTGTAATCCGTATTTAATGCTTTTACGCTATTATTACAAGGCACAAATGATTGTAACTATACTAGCATTTTGTCTTTATACTAAGTACAAACGTGCTTTTTATACGATTTTTAATGACATATGATGACTTAAATTGAAGCTGATAACTTTGATAAAATATTTGATATATTGAAGGTATGCACAATATAATGCTCTTTATAATGTAAAGATAAGTATAATTATTCTTATAATGATATTATGATTTATTAATGTAAACATAAAACATAAAGTTAATTTTACTATTGTTTTTTATTTTTATTTTTAAAATATTTATGTGTGTATATATGTATATATATATATATATATAGATATATATATATATATGTATACACAATTTTATATACACTTATACTATCATAGTACTTATTTTCGTAAAGTAAAAGGTTTATACAATATACTGCAAATAAAACTTGATTTCGGCTAATTGTTTTGCCTTCTTTCTCTATTTTTTAATTACTGTAAAAATTTAGAGATATTAAACACGCACAAAATATCGCAGGAATCGTCCTTATATCTATACATATGGATTGATTGTAAAATGATGGAAAAGAAACCAATATATAAAGATATAATGAACTTAATACGATGTTTTATCACTTTTTGTAATTAATAAATAGCAATAAGGCTCTGTAAGTATAAAACAATGTAGTACAAAAGAAGGGGAAAGAGCCAATAATGCAGCAAAGAACTTTAATTTAAATTAAAATTAAAAATTCATATAATTACAATTAATAAAAACAAATGTTTCGATTCCGATCGAGTCATTTTCAATGTTGTCGTAATATTTAAACATCGTTCTAAACCAAAAATATATACATAATACTATACAATATTAAAATTTATAATCCCGTATTCTTCATTTCGTGTAGTACGCTGCGAGTCATTTTTATCAAAAATCAAAGTAGTCATAAAACAATATTCTGGAAAAATAACCATGAACAAAAAAATTAATATTTAATACATACAAATTTAATAATATAATAATGTATCTTGTCAATAATATCAGTAAATGTGTTGAGAGTCCATTAATAAAAAGAAAGAAAAAAACGCAGGTAGATGGTAGTCCATGTCGTGGTACAATATATTGGTTTTTTTATTTTAAACAAATTTGCAAAAGTAACGAACATTTAACTTTCACGATGTCAGATAACGAAATGTCGAGAAGAAAAACATTTCGAGAATGGAAAAACGGTAAAACAGGGGGGAAAAGGAAAGAAGATATTAAGAGGGAGATCAATCTTTTCGTAATGTAAATTGATGAAAAATGAAGCAAATCATATAAATATAAAGAAAAGTCGATACTGCCATAAGTTTCCTAAAGCGATACTCTCTTACTTCTTAGAAACTAACTACTGCATTTTATTTAATATTACTAACAAAAACATGATCTGTTTAGTTAATTAAAAAATTGTAAATAATTCGTATTTTTTTGGCTTATTTCTATATAAAATCAGCTGAAAACGTATTCTATGAATGCGAAAATAAAATTCTTATGATTTTCTTTTGCAAATTGCGTAATTTATATAATAGTGACTATATTATTAATAATATTACATCGTTTAAAATGCTTTCCTAAATCAGTTTCATTTATATTATTTTTTCTCTCTTAGTTTATTCATAACACAATTTAAATATAAAATCGGGGTGCAATGTAAACCGGCACATCTATTTGTAAAACAAATCATAAGTTAACTTCATTTTCTTAATGATGTTTTATAGTGTCAAATAACTCTATAGCAATGGTATATATATGACAAAGCATATGAAAAACTATCGCGTTACATATTTGCATCTTGCAGAACAGCATAAAGTAAATACGCCTATAATTTAACAAAAATATTTTATATCGAAATAAAACGATTCTGGAAAATCTTATATACATTTACTTGTAAATTTTATATAGATAATTTCTGTAAAAAAGGGAAAGAATAGGAATATATGGCGTATATTGTTATTACTGCCTACTGTATCAGTTTTGAAACTCATTTTATCGAATGCTCATGTTTGCTTATCTTATGAAAAAATTAATTATTGCAAAATTACAAACAGTATTATAAAAGTTGCTTATATTATCTGATAAAAGATATTTTTTAGTTTGTATTTATGTATTTAAAGTTTATTTTTATCTTTTGTTTGAAATTTGAATTATCTTTTGTTAAGAAGTATTATCTAAAAACAAAATGGTGGTATCGGTAATCTTTCCCTAAATGTATAAAATAATATTATATTAGAGGAAATCAGGGTTTCGGAACTGATTATCACACGGAATTGACTCTCAACAAGCTAATAACTCAACCATGTATTCTCTTTTTACTGTAGATTGCTGATTAAATTGTGTAAAATGTTCTGCACAAAAATCATGTTTGTTACTTACAATGTTATAATCTGCCCGTTTTTATCAAACATAGTTATGTCAATAAAAAAGACATTACTTCGTAATTTCATTTTTGCAGACGCGTTACTGTAAGACAAATTTCATCAAATTAACTTGTTTGAATATTTGGTTTCAAATGTCTTAAAATTTAGTAATTTTTATTTCTATATTAGAAGATAAGAAATTAAAGTTTCCGATCAATAATAAAGATTAAATTATTAAAACATTAAATGAAAATGTAATGATTCTTATTGCAAAGCCAGAATTCAGATTTTCTTGAATCATGAATTGAATTTTATATTATTATTTGTATTTTGTAAGTATATGAGATATCCTTTCTAAACATAATATGTATCGAAAATGTTATAAACATGTATAAGTGTTCGAGATGCTTTCGCAGGTTCGGTGTACGTGCGACATGCGGATTGGAAGCTTCTGAAACAATTTCAAACGCTTCTAGAAGTTTTCAAAAAACAAACCTGTATGTACGTATACAAATTCCAACCGCTAAAACGGCAATCACATTCAGAATAGTCACAGCGCACGCACGCTCGCGTGACGCGAAATGCGTAACAAACGGACACCCCAATCAGGATTCCTGATTTGGACGCGCATGGCAATAGTGTACTGCTTGGACGTCTCGGTCGAGACTTATCAATCGCGACTCAAATCATGGGAGCCTCAATTTTTATAATTTTCTAGAATCTCATAGGCGATTAAAAAAGAAAGCCTTTGTTCTACCAAAGGAATAAAAGGCCAAGTCTAGCTGTGATCCTTCTTTCTTCGCTTTTTCCAATTAAAGTGAACGCTCCGCAATAAGTGCAATCGCCTGTGAGACGCTCTGCTACCAGAAAACCGCTGCATTCGATTCGTGATCAAGGATTCGCGTAAGTCGAACTGTAGTTCAAACACCTTCTCGCTCAAATTTTTCTCGCTGTCACTCTCGCTTTGACTCGCTCTCGAACAATAAGCAATTTATATTTTATATTTTATATTTTATATTTTATGTAAAAGGATTTAATTCTATTTTATGTTGTTAAATGTATAAATTATACATTTTATTATTTATTTTTATTCTTTGTACGTTATAATTTTTTCTTTTGTTCTATAATTTGATTCTATAATTTGTTCTATAATTAAAATACATTGCATGAAAAATATTAAACTGTATGTAAACATGAAAACATTCAAATCCAGCAAGCACAAAGTTAAACGTACCGCATCTCTTAGGTGTAGTTTGCTACATAACAGTAAAACTGTAACACGTTATATTACACTTATTTTGTAACTTGATGTTTAAAATAAAAAAGAGCGTCACCGTTAAAATTTAGTGTGGGTGGTGGAGGATTCAAGGGTATCTTTTGATCTTTAGAGCTAGTCACTTCAAATTACAGCGGTGTAAATGTTTAAATGATTGATTTAGAATTTAATCTGCCAGAACTGTACGAAATTCGTCTTCAGAAAAGGTGAAAATAAAAATCAGAGCGTAAATCGAATGTAATGAGAGAGTAATAGAAACATAAACGGAACTTCTAGGAGGCGAAAGTTGAAACAACGGAATGTAAAAAAAAACGTAAATGCCTTTTTTACGTTTCGTTGTTTCAATTTTTGTCTCCTAGAAGTTTCGTTGCGCTTCTAGTACTCTCCAATTCCATTCGACTTACGCTCCGATTTTTATTTTTATTAGAGAACGAGCACACTTGCGTTTATCTTTGGCTGCATTAGTGCTGACATTGTATAAGCGTGTTTCTATGGCTAATGGTAGACGAACTCATATTCGGTGTACCATGTTTCCATGGCTGTAGTAAAGTGTAAGTTTTGTGCACGAAGTGGAATTCTGCTATACCGCCTCAAAGGGTCGGTGTATATTGGGCCGCAGTGTGATATTTAAAATTTGAAAATGAAAGTTGACGGAGAGCAGAATTTTAACCCAATAATAGGTTTGTTCGCGTTGCTTGAATGCTTTATGCACTCAGTACCTTCGCTTTCTTTCTCTTCAACGTCTGAATATATATTTATCCCACTTTAAGTGTATATACTTTTGAGAATTTCAAGCTACGCGAACAGATATAATTGGTCGTCTATAGTGCGCATTGCATGCTTGCTATAGATATACTCTTGTTTTCGTGTATACTTCAATTTATCTCGTTGCAGCGTGTATAAAATACTTAAAAATCAAGATTTCATATAAGAGATAAGCATTTATCATATTTTATTTTGTCATACGCTGATACAAGAATAATCGAAAAAATAACATATCTAATTCTAATCTGTCTTTACAATGGATACAACATATTTGCGTTATAATTATGGGACAGTAAGTAAAAACTGAAGTAATTAAAAATTAGCAAATAATATTAAACAATTATGTTTTATCCTCGATTTATGTTAAGTAAGTATGGTTTTCTTTCTTGTTTTATTCCTTTTCTTCGTAAATTTGATCGTGTACTAACTGAACATAAGGAAACATATATAAATATAAGTATATATTATAAAATTACATACAATGATTCATATAACAGAAATAAATGTATAAATATAGGTATATATTATAAAGTTACATACAATGATTCATATAACAGAAACAAATGTAATACATAATATAAATAACTGATTCAAAGAAGGCATAGACAAAAGACTCTTTAATATTAATAATACATAAACAAATATGATGTTAATTTGCTAAATATTTTAATTCACGAATTTTCAAAATAAAATTTCTAATAGCACGTGTTGATTAGTTTCATGAGTCGTTGTAAGTAGATATACTAGGCGGGTTCTAAGCCATGGGGCTAGAGGGGAATGCGGGGTGCGGGGAAGTACTTGTAGGCGCGGGGAATACCTAACGCGGGGGAAAGAGGGTGAAAGGTCTAATCTCCTACACAATAGGGCTCCTACACAATAGGGCTCCTTTTTTTGTTATCAAAATTAGATCATGTTTTTCTTTAAAAATGCATTGATAATAAAAGTTTGAATTTGACCATGACATATTTTTCTTTTCTTTAAAAATGTATCGATAATAAAGGCTTGCATGTTAGAGAAAGATAGAGCGCGCGTGCTACGAGTGAAGAAAGGATGGAAGAATTAATAGAGTACGAGTTTCTTTTGTATGATACAGTTTTTCAATTTCTATGGTTTTTCCTGGCGCGTCGAGGCAAAGGATGGGAAGTAAAAGACAATACACATGAAATAAGGCGAACAAAAATGTTTTATTTACATCTTATTACATCGGTTTTCGTACTTATTAAAAACTAAAGTTAATAGTTCGCAATCGATGAGCTGATGTCCATTGAAGATGTCGCTATCACATATAATGTTCTCAGATGTGATGTTGGAGAATCGCTTATAATAAAGGCCTGCATGTTAGAGAAAGATAGAGCGCGCGTGCTATGAGTGAAGAAAGGATGGAAGAATTAATAGAGTACGAGTTTCTTTTGTATGATACAGTTTTTTCAATTTTTATGGTTTTTCCTGGCGCGTCGAGGCAAAGGATGGGAAGTAAAAGACAATACACATGAAATAAGGCTAACAAAAAATGTTTTATTTATTACATCGGTTTTCGTACTTATTGAAAACTAAAGCTAATAATTCACAATCAATGAGCTGCTGTCCATTGAAGATGTCGCTATCACATATAATGTTCTCAGATGCGATGTTGGAGAATCGCATATACTTGGTATCTACCATATCGACGAGTCGAGCTAATCATTCGAACGTTACATCGATACACGTTAAAGTCAAACATACGGCGTAGCGTCGTTTCGGTCATCATAATGCGTACGGATGAAGAATCGAGACGTACGACCGTAGCATAGTTCAGCATGAAAACACTGATGATTAGCGGTCCAATGCTTACAAAATTATCCTTGTATTCATTTCGAAACAGCTTGTAAATATTTCCTCGCTGCTCATAGAGGCTCTTCCACGTTTCGAGAGACAGCGATAGTTCGTGTCCGCGATAATCTCCAAGGACGATCTCCACGTAACTCGGTGGGCCAACGTTGATTCCAATTTCCAAAAATTTGTAGCCCGTATTCGTCAGATCGTAACGTCTGCTCAGTAAACGCACCGCACGATGCTCCGTACTGTGTACATACATAATGTTAAAAAACGTTTCTTTTGTGTATAGAACGTTGAAACTTACATGTTATATTCCTTCTTCACATCGTACGATGCACTACTCTCTTTAGCGTATATTTTTTCAATCGTTCGTACAAGCGGGTATCGTAAAACTGATTGCATCCGTGTAAATGGTAATACTTCTGGAATCGATGAGAGAAGACAGGTCATATTTTGCATGATCACTTGCATGAGCGTACGGAAACTTTACATTCGTTGGATCCCACACAATTTGACCGAAGCTCAAAAACAGGCTCGTGTTAAATGGAGCAAAGAAATGCTCAAGAAATTCAACCGAGGTCGATCAAATTTGGTCTACAATATCGTTACTGGAGACGAAACATGGATCTATGGATTCGTATGAGCCCGAAAGTAAACAACAATCCACTGTTGGGGTATTTCAAAATGAATCGAAACCAACCAAAGTTGTTTGTTCACGCAGTGCTGCCAAGCAAATGGTTGCTTGTTTCTTCAGTTATACCGGACATGTGGCAATCGTGACTTTAGAGGATCGAAGGACTGTAAATACAGATTAGTATACAACAATTTGTTTGCCAGAAATCATAAATGAATTGCGTAGAACAAACCGAAATCATCACATCATCCTTCATCATGAAAATGCCAGCTGTCACACAGCACGTCAAACTGTTGATTTTTTATCCAGTAAAAATGTCGCATTGATGACTTATTGTCCATATTCACCTTATTTATTACCTATGATTTCTTTTTGTTCCCAAACATTAAAAAGAAGATGCGTGGTGAGCGATTTGAGTCACCAGTGCCTGAAGCAGCTGTTGAAACTGTTTTGTACACTGATTTCTGAGGTTACAGTCTCAGAGTGGAAAAAATGCTTTGAAAATTGGTTCGAGCGTATGCAAAAATGTCGATCTTAAAGGCGAATACTTCTAAAAACAATACTATTAGGTGTTGGAATTAATTCGTAGCGTTTTACAAAGTATTTATAAGTTTTAAAAGTACTTTCATTAATGTATTTTTTAATGCTCATGTGAAATAAATAACATTCTTTCATTAAAAAACGCTACGAATTAATTCCAACACCTAATACTAAAAACCATTTACCGAATTTTACATGTTTTTTTTCATATTGTTTGCAGAAACTTTGCCAGCAGCCTACGTACTACAGCAAGAAAGTTCTCGAAAGATTAAGTGAAAAAGTTACTTGTAATTATTTATTTTTAACAGTAATTTTTGTAATAATAAAGGTTTAAATATGGTTAATTACAGACTATGCTTAGAGGACTATCTGCCGATGAGTTGCATATACGGTAATATATATTATAGAGTAAGTAAGCGTATATTTCAGCGCACTCACTAATTCAAGTGATCATCTAAATATAGGCTGTAATTCGTTATATTTGAATCCTCATATTTCAAAAATTTCTGCTTAAAATAAAAATTTACAAATAACTTTTTAACTTAATTTTTCGAGATCTTTCTTGCTATATAATACTTTGATTCGAATTTCAGAACACCCTATATATGTGTATATGTATGTATATGTACATATACAGGTTATAACACTGAAATAACGCCCTATTAATCATATAGTGTTATTTCTATAAAAAACTGAATCCTCTACCATTTTGCAATTTTTTCAATATCTTTTTTAGTTACCCAATGAGCAAATGTCTAAAATCGTATAAAACAGTTAAAATATTAATAATATAAAATATACATAAAGCAGCATTTATGTACAATAATAAATCTAATATGATACATCTAATATATTTTAAGATGACACTGTATGATTTAACAAAAATATTCAGAACTGCACAGATTTGGAAATAATAAACGTTATTAAAGCATAGCTTGTTAGAAGTGAGGATTTAATAATAATAATAAAAATACTAAAATATAGCTGAGAAAATATAAATACCTAATAATAAAGAAAATCTGTACAAGGTCCGCAGCGTGAAAATTAATTCACAAATCTTTGTGAAAGGAAATTTGTATTGAAAGTGACTCGATTAAAATCCAGACGTTTGTAATAAATTGCTCCATTGATATTAGTGTGTCAGTTATTTAACTTTGAACTGTAATGTTAAAAAATACACCAAAGGTTACGTCAGTCTGACAGACCACTGTCATATTTCTGCTAATTTTGTAAGTCCTTAAAATGAAGAATGTACGCTATGTGTAGTATGTATGTACGTGCATACGTTTTACATACGCGTGACGCGATGTTTAATCATACTCGGGTCAATTTCGGACATCTTGTCGACGTTGATATGGTTCTATTCGTTGAACACGATACATGGCGGTACCGTTCGACGACTGTTGTTCAAAGAAAAAGAAAAGAAATACGAAAAGATCTCGATTTAGAAATTGAAGTTGAGGTTTCTGGGAACTCAGTGTGTATAGTTAGGATTAAAAGTGGTGCGATAGACATTCGATAACGGTTCGATAGATGTTTGACATTAATTCGAAAGATGTTTTTGACAGTGATTCGATAGACGTTCGACGATGGTTTAATATCTGTTTGATAATTGTCATAAATGTTTTGATTGTAGTTCACTAATACTATCAACATGTGTTAGTGGGTACACGATATAATAGTAAAGCATTTTTCGGTTGATAATTTAAGTTTAACAGATGAAAGTGCATAAATTCTTCTCGGTGAAACGTCGATGTACGGCAGTTGTGGCCACGTTAGATACGATTTTGCATAAGTGTAATATAAAAATTTTTTTCTATGGAAAATCGATGAATCTCAACATGTTTTGCGGTAAGATTACTCTGTTGGATACGTAGAAACACAATTTTGCAGTTTCGCATAAATCAAGCGTGCCGACTTCAGCAATACTTGTCGCCAATGATTATAAATAAGTGAACATCCGTTTGATCAACAACTAATGAATCGTGATCAACAACTAATGAATATCGTTTTTAAGGGAACATGTATGAACACAAAATTGTAATACATAATTTTATAATACCACTGTAGTTCCATCCATGATTGCGTTTCAAGATTGGAAAGGACTTTATTGCGTGGCTTATAGAATTGTCTATGTACGTATGTATATAAATTCAAACCGAAATATTTAGGGAATAAGATCAGCTTCGAATATAGGATTTTTTTTACTTAATTGATGAAATTAAAATTTATTGATGCTGTCGTGTATGTCAAGGGACGCGAGAAACGATCGTGGCTGCGGAACTTGCTTCTGGATGATGAGCGAGAACGCATGTACATTGAGACCCTGGATGCAGTTTACGACAGAACACATGGAATCTTTATCTAATCTAGATGTTACTAATATTATACGATGTGGACAACATGTTAAGAATTGCGCGTTACAAAATATATTGAAAATATATAACTGGTGGTTGCAAAAGAATTTTTTAAATAAAAATACGTTAACGTATTTATTATATATTTCTTTTCCCTTCCTTTGTAATGTATAAACGTATGTATAAACGTACGTATGTGCGTATAAACGTATGTATAAACGTATGTATAAACGTATGTACATATGTACGTATGTATAAACGTATGTATAAACGTATGTATAAACGTATGTAAAAACGTATGTATTAGGTGTTGGAATTAATTCGTAGCGTTTTACAAAGTATTTATAAGTTTTAAAAGTACTTTCATTAATGTATTTTTTAATGCTCATGTGAAATAAATAACATTCTTTCATTAAAAAACGCTACGAATTAATTCCAACACCTAATACATAACATTAAATTTTCGAAAAAAAGTATATTGTTAAATAGAAAATCGATTTTGAACTGTCTAAATAATTTGAAGTAAATTTTTTCTCTAAACAGTAAAAATTTAGTTGATCTTGAATAAAAATATTCAATTCCAATATTCAATCTTAAAGAAAAAAATTTCACTTTTTAGAATGAATTTTATTCTAAACATCTTTCAGAGATTGAACTGATCATGCTATTAATCAAAATTATTATGAACAAACTTTTTAGACAATTATATAGAAAATTATACCTTTAGAACCTTTAGTACCATCGAAAAGCAAGGTTCTTGATTATCATAGGAGATATGCAGATTCAGTTTGTTCGTGAAGTATCCAGTGGATAAATTGCTTGGGAAATTATACTTCGAGGAGCACTGAGTAAAGATTATTTATTACGGAATCCGTGGTCGGTATTTAATTCCTTCAGTAGTAGATGTAATATAAATGATTTACCGGAGCTTACTGCACCGACTACAGCACACAATTGACTTGGCTTGATAGTTAAGTTGATATTGCATAAGTTGGCGGCAATTGGCTACTGATCCAATTGGCGGAAACCCGCTGAAGCTTTACATATACCAGAAAGTCAGATAATCTTTGATGTTCGGACAGAACGATACTCCCATTTCTTGAGATATACCTGTTTATTTGATTTTCTACATTAGTTACTTCCTTTGGTTTTTGAGATTTGAACTGCAACTGCGGCGTGTTCTCCGAGAAGCGTCTTCTATTCGTCCATCAGCAAAAAATTCTGTAAAAATTAAGCCCACTTCAATAAATACATGACAATAAAGATATAAGAATGATTGTAGATTTAGTTCATCATAAATTAGAAGATTCATCGTAAATTAGAAGTTCATCGTAAATTAGAAGATAATATAATAATATATATCTCCAATTGATTGAATAACATTATTGATTTACCCAGCAGTATTAGTCCAAGCGGAAAGTAAAACGACGACGAGTTGAAGTATGTCAAAGTATGTCGACATTTCATAAGTCACATTGACAATCAAATTATTCTTCATTAAAACGAACGTTATTAGGATGAAGAAGACAATCAACCGTTCCAGTGAAAGCTATGATGGCCAAATATGCGGCTCACACGTATGACGAGAATTTGATTTGATTGATCTCCAACTTTGTAATTACTGATCATAATCTGGCTGAATGGTTTCTTCCAAGCATACATCTTCACCATTTGAACCGAGAATTATCATTTCATAAATTTGTTTCATAAAATTTTCTTAAAAATGATATTTGGATGTTAATATTATATCTTTATTCATTAGCTATATTGTTTAAGAATAATTAAACTTCTTGAGAATACCTATATTCCAGCTATGAGTTTACTCATCAGTTGCTTTCAGTCGGTCAATGGCGCAATAATTGCTCTGATTTTATGATTCAAGATGCTCAAAGTTCTTTATCCTAGAAGGACAATGATCAAAAACGTCCCGATGCCGACAAAACTCGAAACTTTTTGCCACATTATTGTTTCTATGATCGCGATCTGCGAATAAAAATAAAAGCCCCGTCAACTTTTGTTTAAGAGCAACTTTAAAAGAGTAAAAAGAAGAGGTCTTACGTCTAGTTTAAACTAACTCACGGAATTATAAAATGCATACGAATAGCTTATGTGCATAATAAGTTTTCTACGAATTATACTATATAATTATTAAAAAATGTATTTGTATTTATCAATAATCTACAAAAGAAGTTAATAAATTTATGTTATTTTTTTTTCAAGAGTGTAATTGAAATGTTTAATTATAGCGGATTGTACACAAATACTTTCACGAGATAAAGAATTACCATAAAAGACATGATTCATATGTAATTCAGGTACATTGTTAATTAATCGAAGCAAACATGACATCTTTACTGAGAAGATTCATGATCTATCCGATACAAGTTTTGTTCATGACTGCTGTGTTCAATTGTAATACTTACAACAGTTTTGGAATAAATTGAATGATTAAGATTTTCACTTTCTTTCCGCTCCATCCATACATCCATCAATACATACAAGCACATAAATATTTTTTTAATTCATTTTTTTTTTAAAGATGTAAAAAGCTCCCTATGAAAATGGTAATAAAACTGTTTAATATAAATTAGAATCATCTCCATAAATCCTGTCCTATAACTAATGTAATCAAAATATTTGTAACATCTCTAAGACACATACGCATGTGCACATTGCCACACACATTCCCATACATGTTTATTCCCTTTTTTTATGTTATTATTATTAATGATATCAATATAAATAGTTAGATATACATAAATGAATGTACAAAATACTTTAGACAATTAAAAAGAAAGTATGAATAAAGAAATTATTATTTTTATAAAATATCGTACATTTAATTTTGGCTTTTGATAGAGCAACCAATTGCAACGTACTTGAAAAAAAAAAGATATTATATCAACACATAATTCCGCACGAACAAAAAATAGCTTATGTTATAAGCAAACTACTATATTTGCACACAATGTTTCAGAATTTCCTGAATTTTTTAGTTGCTTAACTTTCCTTGTAAGACAGAGATGTAATAAGTGGTGAAGCGATAGTTAAAATCATACACACATGCACGAATGCACACACACACACACACACACACACACACACACACACACGTGCGCGAGCAAGCACCTCATATATACCAGTTACATGTGTCTCTCTCTTAATTATGGTGGAGGGGATAACATGGTGTGCTCAGTTTGCAAGCGTCGATCTCTAAATCTCCATCCTTTCTTTCTATAAGTGTCGTTTAAGAAACAAAGCTTCTTTTCTTGTTTGACATCATAATGTATTTTAAGTTCTCTTTCTATAGAAAGAGAAAAATGTGTTAAACCTAAAATGTGTTAAACAAGAAACGTTTAATACCAATTTCACGATGCAAAACAGTTCAGCATTCATATTCGATTCTTGTATTTAAGACTATCTTAAGTACAATCTTAAGATATCATAAGTCAATCCACAGACTGTATTAGCATCTTAAGACATTATTTAAAACAGTTTCAAAATAAAAACTGACTGAATATTACGCCATGTTTCGCATTTCACAGTTGGTAGCTTTTGTCTCTAACGTGACATCCATAGAAACCTTGGCGGAAAAATTTCTATGCCAAAAAGTACGCCTTTCTACTTCTACGACTATGCGTAGAATCGCGTTATTAAACAAAAAAATAACTACGCCAAGCTACGCAAAAGATGTAAAATGGCGTACTTGGATCTAATTAGGTATAGAAAGTACGCCAAAGTACTCGCAATTAATAATCATTACTTTCTAAACTAACTATGCGTTTCTGTGCTGGACTACGCTAAACTAATACTTATTCTTTCGTAGTGTTTCAAGAAAGTATGCCATTCTACGCTTTTTTACGCAGAATTATACTCTATAATTGGGCACAAAAATAACAACGGCAAATTACGCGTATTTACTTGAAAAATGACGTATTTGGAAGAATATGTACAGATGCTTGCAAACTGAGCAAGTACGCACAATTAATGATCATTACATCCTGAACTACGCGCTTCTTTACCGAACTCTTCTAAATTGGTTTTCATTTTTTTGTAAGTATTCAGAAAAAATATGCCATTCTACGTTTTTCTACGCAAAATCACACTCTACAATCGAAGTTGGTCACAGAAATAACTATGTCTATCTACGCTAAATTACATTTTTTTCTCATAGAACTCTTAAAATTTTTTCAGAATTTTTTATCAACTTTTTAGTACTGTATTTTTTTATTTTTACCAATATGAGAAAATACGACATTAAAAAATTCTGAAAAAATTCTCAGAACCTTGCGAGAAGAAAATAAATGATTTTTATCTTTTGCAGCTTTTCTATAAAGTTGATAATATTTGAGTAAAAAATTATTTAAGACCAATATTTGACAATTTTTAGTAATTAATATCTTGTTAACTAATGCGAAAATTGCAAAATGGTAGAGGACTTTTCGAAATTCATTCACTCTACCTGGTCATGATAGGTGACGAAATATGTTAAAATCACTCTGTATACATATGGATTGATTGTAACATGATGGAAAAGAAGCTAATATATAAAGATATAATGAACTTTATCTCTTTTTGTAATGTAAATTAATGAAAGATGGAGCGAATAATATAAATAGGAAAGTTGCCGATATTGCCATAGGTTTCCCAAAGCGATACCTTCATTTCTCAAAAACTAACTACTGCTTTATTTAATATTATTAACAAAAACATGTGTTAACTATTTAGTTAATTAAAAAATTGTAAATGCATAATTTGTATATTTTGATATGTTTCTATACAAGATCAACTAAAAATTCTATGAATGCGAAAATAAAATTCTTACGATTTTCTTTTGCAATTGCAATTTAAATAATAGTGACTATTATTAGTGTTACATTATTAATAATATTACATCGTTTTAGATGCTTGTAATTTCCTAAATTTGTTTTATTTATATTATATTTTCTCTCTTAGTTTTTTTATATAACAATTTAAATATAAAATCGAACTGCAATGTAAACCAGCACACTTGTCTGTAAAACAAATCATGAGTTAACTTCATTTCCTTAATGTTACTTTATAGTGTCAAATAACTCTATCGGAGCAATATATATATTAGGTGTAGTAAAAAGAAATCCATTATTTTTCCAATAGATGGCTTTAGTAATCTGTATTTCGTCTATGTGTGATACAGATTACTAAAGCCATCTATTGGAAAAATAATGGATTTCTTTTTACTACATCTAATATATATATATACTATATGTGGCAAAGCATATGAAAAACTATCGCGTTACATATTTGCATCTTGCAGAACAGCATAAAGTAAATACGCATATAATTTAACAAAAATGTTTTATATCGAAGTGAAAAGATTCTGGAAAATTTATATACATTTACTTGTAGGTATTTTATACAGATAATTTTTGTAAAAGAAAAAGAATAAGAATATGTGACATATATTATTTTTTATTATATTATATTATTTAAATAAAAAAGTTTTCTACTTGTTATTGCAACAAAAAAAAATTGCAATTTTTATTTAGTTGGACTTTTGTCTATTTATAGTCTTCCGGAAAAAAAATTTTTTTCATATACAATATAATCACATTTCATATATACAAACCTATAAATCACTATACAAAATTATGTAAAAATTTTTATTATGTAATAAATATGTATAATTTATTATATAATTATACCTGTATGTAGATATATTTCATATAAATATAAATCTTTGGAATATGTATTATAATATTTCAAAGAATATTTGAATGCTGAACAAGGTTATTGTTCTAGAATTTTTTGCAAAATGATATGGAATTTAACACGTTCAAAATATAAAATAACAAGTTATCATAAAATGAACTTAATTTGTTTATTTCTATAATCATTTGGGGCTTTTAGATTAAAATTTGTAATATATATTTTTTTAATATTTAATGTTTACACTTAAATATTATTAATGATCTGCAAATTGACATTATACTTTTCATCGTAAATAATAGTGCTGTTTTTTTTGTAAATGTATAATTGCAAGATAAAATGTTTTTAATTATTCACAAATAACTTCCTGTCTTTAAACTTTGAGGATCCGTTCTAATCTAAAACTTTTTAAGTTTTAATTTTTGTAGCAAAATTGAATCATTTATTTCTGTAATATTTATATTGCAATATTATTTATAATTGTAATATTAATTTCAAAAATAGATATTTGTCTATTTAATCTTAATATCTTCCTCATTAAAAATATGACCTTCAATGTCTATCAATAATATGTTTGTATTGATATAATATTTATCGCGGAATGATGTGTCTTTTGAGTGATCTTACCTCTTTTAAAATATAATAGTCCGTTAAAGAATTTGTCATACATAATTATACATAAACGGTTGTACATAATTTGTAACTGTTATAAATAAGTTATATATAACCATTTATGTATAATTATGTATAAAAAATATTTTATCGTGTTACTATATTTTAAAAGAAATAACATCTCTCGAAAGACACGTCACTTCATGATGAATATTGTACATGCAAACGTGTTATTGGTAGTTAATTTTTATAGTTTATAGTTAATTTATAGTTAATTCTAATATTGTACCAGCAAAAGTGTTGGTGGTAATCGTTGAAGGTCATGATTGTAATGAGGAAGATATTAGGATCAAGTGATGATACATTCATTTGTTATATTTTTGAAGTTAATATTACAATTACAAACAATATTGCATATTACATCATAAATATTACAAAAAATGTCTGAAAATTGCTACAAATATTGAAACTTAAAAAGTTTTTGATTAAAATAATTTAAAGTCTAAAGGAAATTACTTGCAAATAATTGACCATCATTTTACCTTGCAATTATACATTTACAAAAAAAACAGCACTATTATATATAGTAAAAAAGATAATAATATCAAAATTTGCATATTATTAATAATATTTAAGTATAAAAATTAAATGTTTAAAATATATATATATGTATTACAAATTTTATTCTGAATGCTTCAAACGATTATAGAAATAAAAAAATTTTACTTATTTTTATAGGGACTTGTTATTTTATATTTTGAATGCGTTTTGAATTATATTTTGATTCTACATTATTCTGCAAGAAATTCTAGAAGAAAAATTTTTTTCAACATTTAAATACTTTCTAAAATATTATAATACATATTCCGAAGATTTTTTTTGCGCCGAACACGATGTTGGCAGAATTGCATAGTGCGTCAAGATTTTATTCTTAGGAATAAATTAGGATGAAATGAGCAAAAAATAACACTTTTAGTTTGTGACGTGACGTTTTCCGTCCGTCACAAGGGCCGCATGGCCTGATCGAATAGTGCAGTCTAGCGTCCTGAGTCTTTTCACATTTTGAGGGGCGGACGCACCTGCGCTTTTTTTCCCGCGACGTTGTTTGCGTACCTTACGCGTTCCGCGTTGCCGTTTTCGTTTTCCCGTTTCTGTGTATTCCCATACCGAGAGTTACAAAGGCCGGCGATTCCTGCGACCTTGACAGAATGACGCCACCTCATCGGAGAGAAAAGGAGAAAGAACGACCAGGATTGGGAATCAAGAGATGACCGCTGACGGACCCGCCGGGGACGCACGACACCTGACTCCGGGTTGCACGCAGGTGATATCCTTCATTATTACGCTCTTTTTGTTGTCGCAAGGCATTTCCTATCGCACCATCTTCCAGGCACAAAGCGGACCGAGAGTTGGAACGGCATGACGGGGAAGGCCATTCTACGTCCCAAGGACGGCGAGAGCCCCGAATAGGCATCTCGAGGCCACGAGGAAAAAGATTCCCACGATCTCTCGAATTTCGCGCGCCAGGACATGCGACACGGGCATGTCGTGGTTCCCGCGATTAGCGGAGCCGCAGAGCCACCAATCATGAGCGATAAGGCCCCCTCGCGGGGATAACGAGCCCTGCGTGCTCCCAGGAAGCGCCGGCACTTGTGCTGTGACCCGCTTGGCGAAAGCACGCGAGAGGACGCAGAACACCAACGAAGCGAGATCCTTCCAAGGTTGACCCGGACGAGCACCTACGAGGGAGTCACAGTGAGACAAACGTCACATTTGTAAAGTCGCCGGTTTCTGCGTCCGGGAGGCGTAGTCTTATCGGAATTCTGTCAGATGTATGATATTGAGTGCACGTGGCATTAGAATACCACCGTGCGGTAGATTTTCGGGGATTTCAAGTATGCGTGTCGCCTCCCGGAACGGCGACTTGTCGTCGGAATAATCCTACCTACGTCACAACCAAGGCCACAGCTTCGTCACTCGTTGTCGGTTTTTTATCGCGGATGACATGGTGCGTCGAAGTTCCGTACCGTAGTATTGTCGCGTATCGTCTCAAGAGTCTGTAGCGTTTGCATGTCTATTAGGGCATCGATCCTCTGTATCATAGCCATTAATGACAATTTATAATAACAATTGATAATTATGCGTATTCTGTCGTATCGAGACTGCGTAATGTCGAGTTTGTACATATTTGAGCCTTCTCTGCATCTCAGCTGAGCGGCGCGAGGCCCCGCGAGCGCGCACGAGGTCATGCTGTGTCCACGCTACAATCGTTGCCGAATTTCTTAGTATTTGCGAGGCAATGAAGTATTGTTCGTATAATTCGCGAGAGCATCCCGGTGTGGCGTGAGCTCGTGTCGCGAGAATCTAACGAAGTTGATACGTCTAACATAAAGCCTCGGGGCCTGCATGAGTCCGTTATCGCGCTCAAGAACTTATCGTCTCGATTGTATCGCCAGATGTAAATGCAAGTTGAAGACTTATTTAATATATCTGTTACTTTTGTTATTGTTGATTCGTGTGTACTTTATTCTCGCCTCTATTCGCTCCTCCAACCGATAGGATAGCTCCGCTATCCTCGACCGCGAACCACCCCCTCTGCCAATTCCGAGGCTGAGCTACCGGTTGGGAGCCCGTTGACATTCACAACATTAGAATATGGCATAAAGAAAATATCGCATAATTTCGAGAAAGAGTGGCACGCTCGCTCGTGCCTGGCGCCCAACTTGTTCTGTGATTGTGTGTCGCCCTTAAGAGCGGCCGCGTAAAGACGCGTTTCGTTTAACGCCACCCGTCATCCGATCGTCTACGAAAATCTCAGCTGTGAGTGTGCGAGGAAGTTGCGCCACGCTCGTGAGTGCGGTTGCAAGTTATTTTTTATACTAAACAATATTATATGAAATGAATTAAGAAGTATTTCAACACAAATAAGGAAGAAGAAAGTTATTTTCAGTCAAAGTGTGACTAAGTGTTTAATAATATTCATATGTGCAAGTGATTATAAAATATAACTATACAAATACAATTTTTACGATAAAATAAAAAATTGTTTTGAATATATGTACGGAAATAGTCAACTTGATGAAAATAAGTGATACGGTCATGTTCTAGAATTTATTTAAAAATTCTTGAATTGTACTTTTAGATTCGATAGACTTTATTTAGAAACAAGGTTTTGTTTTGCTGTAAAAAAGATTGAAAACAGTAAAAAATGTCATTTCTTGCCCATTTCATCTCAATTGAACTCAAAATCTTATGTGCTACTTGAATCTTACCAATGGCATCGTGTTCATCAAGAAAATATCTTCGGAATATGGTATGTACTCCGGAGAGAAAGAAAAGTGATTTTTTTGAACAGTGTAATAAACTTATGCAAACGACTGATAACGATAAACAGTAAACATGCAAGATAATGAAATCAGTACAACGCTCTATTTCTTTAAGCACTAAAGGAATTTTTTGCATTAAAGTGGACTTTACAAACTAATTTCTTAATTAATCACAATTAAAATTCGACATTAAAATTTCTTTATCAGATAATTAAAAAATTGAATCATTATTTATACATTGATATGCTTCCAATATTATCCTAAATATTAAACATTGCATACTGATTCAACGATTCCGTAAAAGAGTTGTACAATTACTACTTAATAAATTAAAGCAAAATACACTTTTTCCGACTAGAAAGAAATTTTTTTCTCTTTCTAGAAGGAATCTAATTGGGCCAGTGCATATATGGATTCACAAAGAGTTGAGAAGTAATGCGTTATTTGTAACGCTTTTTTCGTTACTTTCTTCGGTAACGATCATGATTCTACAATGAGTTGATAGTCGGAAATCTTGTCTTAACCAGTTTTAACCTAAAGAGGTGATTATGATTTTTCGCATCTATTTGTTAATTACAGCGTTTAATTCGACTAATGGGAAAGAATAAAGACGAATTTGATCAGTCCTAAGAAAATCGGTAGTCTGAGTCGTACAAGTTAGTTATTGACCAATTTCACCGATTCACCAATAAGATTTAGGACTACCGATTACCGACTCATTGTAAAATCAGCTTAACATATTAGTAGAATATCAATGTATATACTCGACCATGGGGCAAGCCGCGGGGTGAGGGGCCGGGAGGAAAACTGGGTGAGAGAGGTATTGTGGTGCGGGGAGGCAGCCAATGAGCGAGCTGCTTTGTCCTCTCACCACCTCTCATAGTTTTCCTCCCTGGCCCCCGTCTTCACGGGCGCATGTGTGTGTGAGCTCGTGATGTCACGACGTGACGCGCGACGACGATCCAGCGAGCTCGAGAGCAGACGAGCGACTGAAGGAGTTCGCGTGTTTTTTCTTCCCGCGTGCGCTGTCACTCTCGTTCGCACCAACGCTCGCTCACGATTAGGAGATAACGCCTATATAACGCCCACGTTCGCTCGCACTACTAACGCTCGTTCAGCGTGAGTAATTATATATCGTATGATTCCACACCCATTTCCGTTTTCCTTTTGCTACTTTTTTCCCATTAAGTTTGCGTCAGCGCGAGTTTCCTTTATGTAAAGATATACATATGCCTATCTTTATGTAAAGATATATATATATATATATATATATATATATATGTATATAGGTAAGAATATAGAAAATACTTTCGCACATTGTAAAAGTATAGGTTTTATCATTAATGTTACAATTAACGTTTTCCGAAAATCAAAGCGATCAACTCGCAATCGAGTATGTCGTTGCGGTCGAAGGATTCGTTATTATGCATCGTTTTTAGCACGTTCGCAGATTTCGTGACAGTGGACGCGATAGCAAGAAGTCATGAAAATTTTTTGTCGACGTTATCGATCATTGCGGTTAGAGAGGAAATGAAACGATTAACACAGTGTTCGAGATTAAATATATTAAGTACAGTACTTTTCGACATGGATAGACGAGCTGTACTTGTTTCTAGACGCAGTATTGGTAGATTATTTATTCGTCCGAAGCGTAACGTTAGATTTCCAACGTATAGTATTATACATCGGAGAGGGCGCACGTATTTCTTTATTGTTTTCGTCGTACTGCAAAAGAGACAAGATAACGTGTTTTTGTTCGAGAAGCTCTCTCCAGATGTCCGGTGAAAGCGGAATCTCTTTACCGTGACAATCTTCCAAAATGATAGTTACGTGAGAGGGGAGTGTGACATTGATACCAATGTTCAAGCATTTGTAGCCAGTTACAGTCAACGGATATCTTCTCTCGAGATTGCGAACGGTAGGACGATGTGCGATTAGATGTCTGTAATTAAGGAAAAAAGAAATTAATAGATGGAAGGAAAAAGAGACGCAAAGGAAAAAATACCTACTTATTTGATTGATATGTTGCCTTTATCTGGATTTGCATCAGTTGAATCGTCGACTGTTTTTTTCTTCGTGCTTCGTTCATCATGATTGTCCCGTTCCATAAGATAATTTTCGGTATCCGCGTTGTTGAGCATTCTCACGATCGAAAAAAAAAGCTTGGAAAGTGCGTACAAACGATGTTGCCGGAATGATCGTTCCTTTCGTACTGATTGTGTAAAAGTATTATAGTATGTCCTTCCATCCTGTCCTCCTCCTCCTCCTCCTTCTTCGTCTTATTTCTCGGTGTGTTTTGTCAATGTGTATTACTCGATCGAATTAGTCGACCTAAGATATCCTGCATTTGTTGTAATAATCTGTCTCTCGAACATTCGACGTTGAGTACGTTTAGATTAAATTTACCAGCCTCTGTTACGGTTCTCGTGAACTCGTTAAATGTGTAAAATTGTTGTTTTTTGGCAAAGTACAGATTACCATTTATATATCGGAAGGCCAAGGTCGGAGCTGACGGTATTCCTGGGAATACCGCTTGTAACGGTGATACGAGCGAACATTCATACTACATTCGTCTATCTGCGCCACATCGTTATTATTGAAGATCGCATAGATTTGTCCTCTGTTAGTGTTTATTACGGTATCGATCAAAGCGTTCGGGGGAAATCCTAGACTCGAAAGACGTTTTGGTCAACCTTCTTTCAATTTGAATTTGGGATACTCGATCATATATACCATATTATTTACAAATAGTACTAGTTCACTCGAAGGCTTTGATACGCGGCTGATAATAAGAAATTCTTCGGAAGGAAATCCATGTAGCTGTTTAATATGTGTGGTCCATCGTATTTTGTATCATCTATATTTATCAACCATACGTAGCGTTGGTACATGACGAATATTCGATGATGTAATACCAATACCGTATCCACATATTGTAAAGTACAGAAATCTACGTACTCGAGTTTATTTGTTGTAATTTCGGTAGTTGTCGACGTCGATGGTTGTGTAGTTGTTGTTAGTTTTGGAGTTTTAATTCCATAGAGTTGTTGAATGACTGGAAAATGTCCACTATGTTTTCTATGTTGTCCTCTATGTTTAATAATAATAAAATCATTTAACGATTTTATTATTAGCAGTAACAAATGTGAACATTATGGAGTCTTCACGCGAACTGTGCATTAATCCTAATGCGTGTCCAATTTCATGTGTTAACGTGTTAAGCAGATAGTCCTTGTTATACTAGCAGATTTTTCGGTTAGATGTATATGCCACTGTTCTGTACTATCTACATGTATTTCAGCGGTGTAATTGACAACATTTGAAGGATAGAACGCGTGAGCGAATATTCCACTAGGTCCATCGAACGAGGAGGAGCAAATTTCTTTGTTACGTTTTCGATCAGCGTACGTGTGTGTGCCACTACAATAAGATATTAAGATGTCGGGATTTAATGTTTTACGTTGGAACGATAAAGACGAATTCGCTGCCCATAGCGAGAACGCGAATGCGGTAGTTTTCAAGGTGCACATCCGCTAAATGGAAGTTCCACGTGAGATATGTTTTCGCTCATTTCTTCCTACCTGTATTGTGCTCGTGGTGCAAAATGTCCGGGAGACCATATCGTGGTTTACGCATTTGATACAACGTATAGTTATTCAATGTACCATCATCCGGTATTTGATAATATTCTTGAAATAACGAAATCGCCTGTTTAATTTCTCTCTCTTCGAATGATAATTGCGTATTGTTTTCACTGTTACGCAAGTAGCCGTACTTTTGTAGATACAGAAGTGTTTCAGTGTCTACGCCTTGATTTGTCGCTGTCGTTGACGTTGTCATCGTAGTAAGCGTAACGAAGACGACGACGATGACGATGACGAACGCGGGAGACATCGCTATGTAGCACAAGTATATGACACGCAGCAGAAACGATGTGTACTCGAACGCTTTGTTAAGAGTAATGAATCGCGTTTCGTACTTTTTTCATGTGTTTTTTTTACATTATAATACGATAGTGTGTGACATTTGATAAAGAAGAAGAGAGCTTGAAAAAGATATTATACGATTTTGCGAATAACATTAGTCAATGGATTGTACTCTATCACCCTGTCGTGAATAATAAGACAATAAGCTTGTGTTCAGTGAAATATTTTCCTTACACTCGAATTCTATACGAATATCTACAGTAGCGCTTTTTATCGATTCGTTTTGGCGAGAACAATCGATCACTATGAATGGGCCGTGTATAAGAAATTCCCCGATAGATAACATAGCGTCGCGATTGTTGTGACCATAGTACGTCTTTTGAAATTTTACATACATATCGTAGAGTACAGCGTATTTTTTGCGTTTTCGAAATCTAAATTCATATCGTCGTAAGGATAAAAATCAGAATTTAAAAAAAGTTTCACATTAGTGAGATTATACACGTCGAATTACGAACCATTTTGCGACGGTACGTTTCTTTTTCGAAACGCAAAAATTACGTATCGTGGTTTTTCCAATTGCGATGTTGTTTTAACAGCCCACGAATGCTTCGTTGTGTTTTGAAGCAGAAGAAATTCGTACAGGTCCCACGACCGGAAACACATGCTGAGATATCGTCCACCTTCCAACGTTCGCAAAGTGATAATTTATTGACATCGTTTAGCATTACATGTGGCATTTTCCATTGTATCTTCGATAGCGTGATTTTAGGTTCCACCGATTCGTGCGCCACAACGTAATTGTTATCGTTACGCGCACGTATCAGGATAAGTTCGTGTCGCGCGTTTATTACTATGCGTTTGTAATCCTCGCAAAATCCTAGGAGTGTGTTGAGCGGTACGCAAAAGTTGAAATCATCGGATAGCGTTGTGTGAAATAAGTGCATTGTGCCGTCCCATCCTGCATTTTCTAACATTATACTCTTGCTACTGGTTAACGATATGAAATTTTTGATCGTACTGGTAATACCAACGTTTCTAAATCTATCGATTTCCACACCGTCTATCTCGTATCGAATCTCATCGAACATGAACGCGACGCAATTATTCGATAGTTTTGGAGGCTGTTGTTCAGATGTGTTTCCATCTCGTTTTTTCGTTGAAAATTTTCCCTCCACGTAGAGAAAACTCTCGCACGGTAACGTGTACAGATCTTGTTGTATAGGTATTCGTATTTCATCGCTGTATCCGAATGTGGTGTTAGCGTATGGGTTGTAAGTGTGAGTCTCGATCTTAATGATATGGTCGTCAAAGATGAGTTCACCTCCTACATGTAGAATATCGCGATTAATTTCTCACGACGAATCCCAGAGATCGTAGAAATGCGACGTTCGCAGCGGAGGAGGTTCAATCTGTCCTCCGTTCCTCTCTGCTTTCCTCCAACGTATCGTTTGGTGAGCAATGATAGTTGCGACGTCTGAGGTACGATTGTCGTCGTAGATGTATTTTTACAATCGTGTGACTCGTTCAGAACGAGCATCTTTCGTTCATGAGCATATTTTTTATCATCTACGCCGTATATGAAGTCGAATCGATATCGCTTCTCCACGAAGGTTTATCAATTGTCCGTTTTGATTCACTATACGTATCGTTATATCGGTATTTCTCGCGACGACTGGGAGATAAATAACGTGTGTAGGAGTATCGGACAATTTATATCCAGGTGGAACGTTCATCGCGAATTCGTGTATCGTATGCGCTGCTTTATCGTTGTTGTACGCACCCGAAGTAATGTTGCATTCTATATGAATTACAGTTACATTTATAATGTTTACAGGTTTGTCAGACGCGTATCACTTATTCGGTTGTATTACGCGAGAGTTTGAATAACCTAATAGCGAACCGATGTTATTCAGTTTCGGTAAAAATATATTCGGTACGCACATTTGATCTCGCTTCTCATAGTATTCTCTTTGGCTCGAAGAATCATCTCTTCTGTACGAGTACTATCGTTGCCGTCGTCGTCGTCGAATATGTATTCATCGTCATCACTATCTTTATCGTTAGGCGTTCGTCATTGTGAAGAATAGCAACTCTCAGATACTTGTTTATAGCACTCAATTCATACGATCCTTCGGGAATCGTTATCACTTTATCGTCGGTATCGAAGTAGAAGTTATTATTCGTGGAAGTAACATTCGATATCGCGTTGTACGTTTCGAAATTCGCAAGACCCAATTCGTATTCACCATTACTTAAATCCAACACAGGGAAGTAACTCGCTGTGAGGATACTGGTTGTTCCAATTAACGTGAGAGTCAACGACATGATGTAATCGAAAGTAAACGCTCAACTGAGATGACTCACACGACGCATTATTAGATATATTTTTTTCTCCAATCTATTTCTCGAAGAAATCATAGACACAACTGACCACAAATATTCTGATCGAACGTTTGATAAGAGCGATGATTATACGTTACGTTGTTTCCGAGATAGTGTTCGAGTTCTCTTGACTGTCTAAGATTGCCAAAACCATCGAAATAAACGGCATTATTTCCCTTTTTCGCATAAACAACCCAGTGTGTACCCGCATTTTCCGAATTATCGAGATTTACGATACCGCTTTCATTACGATGTGGTTTCGTCGGTAACGCGTTACGCACAAACACAACTCTGAAGAATGGTAAACGCAAATGATGCGCCGCACGGCTCAACTGTTCGTTCGATGTGACATCGGAGAGCGGTATTTTAAAAGTCTCTAATGTTTCCTTCGATGTTTTTTTTACCTCTTGCCTTTCTTTTCCTCACGTTATCACCGCCACTATGTTTGTAGGGCGCTAGATACAGTCCGCGACCTTCCGTCTGACGTCGAGCGGCTTTGCGATCGCTTAGCCACGCTCGCCGCTCCACCGATAAAAGATCCGAGCGCACCTAACTTGGTAAAATCGGAAACCTCCGCGTTTCGTTATGCGGAAGTAGTCTCTTCCTTTTCGTTTTTTTCCTTCTCTTCATACCCATCCCTAATTTCGTTTTTGCTTTCATGGCTGACCATAGAGCGGTTGCGGCAGCTTTCTCACCAAACGTCGAATCACTCGCTGTTATATGTTCGCGTGCTCTTTCGGCGAGAACTCGATCAGCAATGTGACGATCGGCAAGATCGTTGCTTCGCGAATAGGCGATATCATGTTCGCAACACGCCACGTCCAATCGATTTACCTCGATCACCACGCGCTAGACTTTTCGCGAGACGAGTACCGGGTCCACAAAATTGATATATGTACTTCGAACGGAAGCGCGTTTATTGTCCTGTCAAGTAAACCTACTCCATACACAGGAATCATTCCCTACTCCACGCTATCTTATTTCATACGACATATGTCGCAATTTTTGATAAGTGTGGTGGACCGTCTATGTGTGTTCGTTGCCACGAACGATTGTAATGCTCTATACATGGATGATAACGTTGCACTTCAGGATCCGTTTTTAAATGTTCCGGTAACCGATCCCACAGTAGCTCCACGTAATTCTCAAATTCCTATAGAAGAACAATCTTCGGTATGTATTGCAATTGCTCGGCGGTAAAATCGAGAATCCGATGTTTACCCATTAGTAAGAAAAACATTTTTTTGCGATAACAACAACGACGACTGCTCTTTACAATAAAACTGCGAATCGAGTGCTTGCTCGGGGATATAAATAGTGCCGAAAAACTCGGTCGCGTTATATTGCGCACGCGCATTACACAAGTAGATGCGATTCGTACGACAATCACGAGCAATAGGAGTGTCGAATCTCAACCGCAAGACGCGACTCATGTCCAATGAAACGGTTGGAGAAATTCGTAGACACACAGTCCTTTACTACCGAATACAATTCGTTGCATTATCTGCGGACCGTCCAACTGTGGTAAAACAAACGCTTTGATAAGTTTGATAGAAAGTCCACATGTATGTTTCGAAAACGTATACGTATATTCGAAATCTCTCTTTCAACCGAAATATCGATATTTGGAAGAACTACTCGAATCGATAAATGGTATCGGCTACCACGCATTTTCCAACAATCGTGACGTCATACCACCGAAGGAGGCACTTCCCAATTCAATATTCGTATTCGATGATGTGGCTTGTGATAATCAAAATACTATTAGAAAATATTTTTCTATGGATCGACACACGAACATTGATTGTTTTTATCTCTGTCAGACGTATGCAAAAATACCGAAACATTTGATACGCGATAATGCAAATTTTTTGATACTATTCAAACAAGACGGTACTAATTTAAAACACATTTATAACGATCACGTGAACACTGATATGTCGTATGAGAATTTTTGCACTTTATGCCATTTATGTTGACAACACAAATATGGTTTTGTGGTAATAGACAAAGATAGCGCATTACGCAACGGTAGATACAGATGAGGATTTAATGATTTCGCTGCAAAAAAATTATCTGTAAAAAAAGTGAGCAGTACTTCTTTGACGTTACGATAAGATGGTCAGAACGAAAAGTATCTTTGAACGGGAGAGAAAACAGCAAAACTGATCGCGAAGACACGCGCGTCGATTCATAAGAAACACCGAGCATTGAAGACTAGCATAATGGAGAATGAGATCGTTCTGAAGAAACAATTAAAACTGTTATCGAACCGTTGAAACAAATTGCTGGAAACACTGAACGTGGAGATAAATCATTTGACACTAAGTTTATGGAGAGTAAGCAAAAGAATAAACGTGAGTACAATGATGATGAGGATGACGACGATAATGACGATGACGATGACGATGACGATGACGATGACGATGACGATGACGATGACGATGACGATGACGATGACGATGACGATGACGATGACGATGACGATGACGATGACGATGACGATGACGATGACGATGACGATGACGATGACGATGACGATGACGATGACGATGACGATGACGATGACGATGACGATGACGATGACGATGCAATTCCAACACAAATTACTCCCCAGCGTTTTCCATGGAACAAACAAATAAAAAAGAAACAATCAAACGTTATGCCTGATTCGTCTATAATTCATTCGACACCAATAGAGTCAAAACAACAACAACAGGTAACTCCTTTTAACTTGCGGGACGAAGAAGTTTTTAAAATCGGTGATGATCCATCGCTCGAAACGTCTGTCAGACAGATGTTGAACACACCTCAAGGTCGTCAGAGATTGCAAAATCAGTTAGGACCGTTAGGACAAATATACTCTTTTAACTGGTAATGCAAAAAACGAAATCGATCTTGTCTACGGTATTTTATTTTGATGAAAACGGTACGATGTTAGGTAATAAAAAATTTGACATAGATACGGACGACACTACAATCATAGATGGAGTGAGGTACAAAGTTACACCAGGTGTATATGAGCTAATCTTCAAGAAGATTCCAAACGACGCTATCTACACAGAGAATGATAAACAAACGTACAAACATATATTATTGATGACGAATGCTCATAGACGTGACAATAACGCCAGAATGCCTATTAAGGGGATGCTGAAGTGTCCTGTTTTATCATTAAATTTTAAAAACGCCTTTCTCGTAACTATGTTTATGGATTGAAAAATCCTTCTCCACAATTAAAATATCGACAACAACGCAAATCGCCAGCTACATTTGAATACGAAAAACGAAAGAAAATTAAAGAACTTACACTTTTGTTATTGGTTTTTGTAGTCACAATATGTGTTGCATATAAGAGTTTCAGATCTTGCACGTTCATAAAAAGTAGCTGGCGAATTACGGAAAACCTAAATGAACAATCCTATGCTTTTAGAAACGCGGTAGGAGTTGTAGTATAAGAGAAAGGTGTGTACAAAAATTTCGTTTGTATATTACGAGTGAAATTGATGTGAAGCCATGAAACTGAGCAATATTTTAGTTCCGCGATATTCCGACAGCGGCGCTGTCATGAAAAGTGCGTCGCTGAACCATAGAAATGATCTGAATTATCGACCTACTCAGACCCATATCAATAAACATGCCCTGGACAAAGTTTTTTCTTTTGAGAGGAAAAATAATAAAATAAATATGATATTAGTTATTTCAATTTTGTTGAAATAATTTCTTCCTAAACAACAAACATACTATATTATTTACATATGAATACAAATGAAGATAACTATTTTAATTACACTGTTCTGTCTTTTACATACATTTTATTTAGTAAATTATTAATGCATATATATATAAAATAACATATATATATATATATATACACGTATATATATATATGTGTATATGTATGTATGTATATATATATATATGTATGTATGTACGTATATATATATATATATATATATATATATATATATTATATATAATAGCATAAATACACACGCGTGTGCGTATGTATGTGTCTAAACTTTATTTACTGAATTATTTACACATGCATATATCAAAGTTCGGAACGCGATGTGTGTTTCGGTTGAGCTTCCTTTCTGCTCGGATGTCGGAACGACAAGCGGCAATCTCGTAGTAGACGTAGCATATAAATGAAATTTTTGAATATTCTTTGCTCTTATACTAAAGCTCGTAACTCTCGTTTCTGCAAGCATAGTATTGTTCTTTGAGGTTTTTTGTAAATCGCCAGCTACTTATGCAAGGTCTAAAATTACTGTATACAGCACATTTTTGACTCGACTCGGATGTCGAATCTTAGTAAGAAGCGTCATTCTTCCTAGCGATCGCGCGCAAACGAAGTAGTATCGCTATTCAATTATAGAAATGGATTGAACCATTGTAAATAAACCAGCAATATATTATCAGCCGGAAACGCCATAATAATATATTTTTGTATATATAGAAATATATATCAGGATCATTATTTAGAGAAGGAATCGTGCATCCTTGCTGCATCGACGATGATGCCAGAATCGATAGAAATCACATTCTTGCAGAACGTGATTGAATTGCAGAACGAAACAGAAGTACGACAGAGTGAGACAGAGAAAAAACAGAAAAGGGTAGAAACTCCGATTGTAATCGGTGAGACTCCGCATGCCGAGCTGGACTCGTCGAACGAAACAGCGAGTCTATCCTTCAGAGTCTCTCTCTCTCTCTCTCTCCTTTCTCTCCTCTCTCTGCTCTCTTCTCCTCTCCTCTCCTCTCCTCTCCTCTCCTCTCTTCTCCTTCCTCTCCTCTCCTCTCCTCTCCTCTCCTCTCATCACCTCTCCTCTCCTCTCCTATCCTCTCCTCTCCTCTCCTATCCTCTCCTCTCCTCACCTCTCCTCTCCTCTCCTCTGCTCTCCTCTCCTCTCCTCTCCTCTCATCCCACCCCCCATCTCTCTACGATCGCTTGTTTCTAGCGACCGAAGATGCTTTCTGGAAAATTTCGGCCGCTCAATGTGTATAATTAAGAGGAGAAGGAACATTATAGATAACATATAAGTTTTAATAAATTATACTAATTCTATATCCCTCTAATTTATGTATAATAGCAAAAATAATTTCAAAACACGATAATTTATATTTCCATGATTTTCCATAAGCGTTATATACCACGTTTATAGAAATGATTTGCAAGACCTCGGCGTGGTCTCACACGTAAGATGCGAGATCTGAATGTTAGAGATTTCATGATCAATTCCTTTTTTGTTTTTTCATAATTATTTTTTTTTTAAATAAGTGACATTGTTAACAAACATATATTACAGACTAAATGTATTTTTATTTAATTATTGAAATTATATGTGTATTTCTAAGCGTTTTAATTTACCTTTAGAAAAAAATCATGTTTCTGTAATAATGTTGAAAATTCTGATAATCAATCAAATCGCAAAAGTGCGATTAATATAATTATAAGGATTATTAATATAATTATAAGGATGATGTCAATATAATTTTATAATTAACAAATCAAAAAGCCTTTATATGTGCAATATACAAATAATTTTTTATTTATCTATTAAAGTGATTCGGTATTCTTCCTATAATTATTGGAATACATGTTAAATTTTGGGTCGACTTTTGAAGTATCGCCTTCTTTCCCCCCGCCGCCGCCGTTCAATGCTCGATGGCTGAGCTGCACCGGATCGCGCGCGGATGTGTATCTTAAGAGCGTTGCACTAAGAAATATGCTCCATACCTTATAGCAAATTATTAATCCTTTACTTTCCTTACTCTTCTGTGATGTCTTCTTTATTCAACATGCCTTCTTTATTCACATGTTGAACATCACGGAATTATTGAAGTCGAGTCATTCCAGTTTAAAATTACGCATCTCGTTCTGTATCGACTCTTATTAGTCTTAAATTGATATTATCAGTATTCTATATTAAAAGATATTACATTTTGTGGCACATAAGCGTGGTCAGTAGCTCTTTGAAAGAAAACCGAATGTATCAATGTAATGTATAAAAATAATAAAGTAAATATTTTAAAAGTACATAATATTTAGTAAAATGTATATACTTATTAATGTTCAATCATTACTATTATTAAGAAAATAACAATTATGTAGGAAAGAAAATTTTTATGATAATTTTCATGCTAAAATGTTGCCATGATAATTTTCATGTTGGAAGATATGATAGCAGCATGTTTCTTATACTGTGACGCTCCTAAGATGCACGTCTGCGCGCGATCCAGCGGTTCAGCCATTGATTGTTGAGCGGTTGTAAAGGAAAAATAGGCAGCACTTCAGAAATTGGCTCGAAATGTGTAACTAGTTCTGAGCACACTAAAGTACACATATAATTTCTATAATTTTATAAAAATATATTTGAAGTAATATGTTCATTAATAACGTTATTTATTTAAAAAACAAATTATGAAAAAAAGGAAAAAGCAGGATCGAACATAGGATCCTCAACGTTCTGATCTCACACCTAATGCCCAAGACCACGCTGAGTTTTTGCGGATCACCTTTAATAGTTTACGACTTTCCATGCACTATATGTATCGCGTTCGTCGAGGTGATCTGCAAGAACTCAGCGTGGTCTCGGGTGCAAGATCAGAATATTGGAGATTTTATGTTCGATTCTGCTTTTTCCTTTTTTCATAATTTTTATTTAATAAATAACGTTATTAATAAACATATTAATCATCCAAATATATTTTTTATAAAATTTCAGAAATTATATACGTGTACTTCAATGTGCTCGAAATTAGTTGCGCATTTCGAGCCGATTTTTGAAATGCTGCCTACTTTTCCTTCACAACCGCTCGACGCTTGACGGCCGAACCGCCGCGTGAACGTGTATTTCAAGAGCGTCATAGTATAACAAACATGCTGCGACCATACCTTCCAGCAAATTGTCATGAAAATATTTTCCTTCCTACATAATATTGTATTTTCTTAATAATGGTGATTGAACATTATATTAATAACTTAATGCAGTTTACTAAATGTAATGTAACTTTTAAAATATTACTTTATTATTTTTATGATACATTCTGTTTCAAAGAGTTACTAATCACGTTTTCGTGCCACAGAATGTAATATAAAATTTTACTTTACCGCATCATATATCTGGTCATCTATTTGTATTTTTTTTTTAGTGGAATAAACCTGGAGAATATACTTAAATGACGTATCAATAATAGAACTTCAAAGATAATAGAGAGTTTTTTTACAACGTGGATTTAGATATGGTGAACGCCTTTTCTTAATTAGTCGCTAAGGAAAAGATAATGTGATCATGATATCGATTATGTATCTTTTTTCTTAGAGTGATAAATAAAAATTTTTTGTATATATATATATGCATACATATATCATTTTGCATGACGCTGTATGTGTAGAAAACAACGGCGTTATACGAGTCAATCAGCTGTAACCAGTGTGACCCGCGTTCACAGTATCATTGCCGGACAATAGTAGTCAATGTACTGTAGTGTAATAGTATTCTACACACAACCATATATATATATATATATATATGTGTGTGTGTGTGTATGTGTATGTATATATGTGTGTATATGTATATATATATATATGTATATATATTTATATAGTGTTTTTTGTCTACAAAATAGAAAAAATGTAGTAGCAGAATATTGTCTGCCTTTGATAAGAGAAGGTTATGGGTGCTTTATAACAAGCGACTCAGTACAATACAGTACAATATCTCATCCTTGTATTATTGAACAAAATTGTAATGATGCACCGTGTCGCACTGTGTCTCTTGTTGGAAGGCACTCTAGAAGGCCAAAATTAGTTATTGTGATGTGTGTTTCTTGTTGGCACTCTATAAAGCCAGAATGAGAAAGGTTAGCATCTTTATGTTATTCGTGAAAATATCACTTTTATTTATCATACAAGTGATATGATTAAATTTATTGTTATAACAATAAATTGCGCTTTGCCTAATTATTATCCAATGTCAGAGGCGTTAATCGTGAGCTGGCTAGCTATAACAAAATGTCACAGCCATAAATCATATTTTGGCTAGTTATAGACAAATGTCAGAGGCGTTCATCGTGGGCTGACTATATTTAATTCACTGTCAGAGGCGTTAATTGTGAGCTGACTAGCTATAACAAAATGCCACAGCCGTAAATCGTGCTTTGGCTAGTTACAGATAAATGCCAGAGGCGTTTATCGTGGACTGACCATTTTTAATTTATTGGCAGAAGCATTTCGATTATTAAATTTGGTGAAATACAATTACGGAACCAATTTATAGAATTTTGCATCTGCAATTAAAAAAATACAAATAGATGCATTGTCATGATGGAATCAAAAGCTAATTGCTTGATATAACCGAAACAAAGAAACTAATGAAGAAAAAACCTGAATATCAGTAAAGCTTCTTTGAAACCTTACAACTTTTGTCTGAAGCGTTTTTTCTAAAAATGTTATGTAATAGCCTTAGCACAAGGATGGTCGTAATTGAATCGTAGAATCATAGGGCATTATATTTTGGCGTACTAGGCATGCTGATACAAGTTCACATTCCTTTACGATTAGTTATAGTCACCTTTATATTCAGCTCCTAAATCCGAAGTCTTTTTGGACACCCTATATAATATATATGTTATACATATATGAATATATATATATATACAAAACATATAATACATTACACAGTCAATAGTCACATGCATAATTTTTGTACGATGCTGTGCGTTTATGAAATTTATGTAAGTATATTATATTCAAAGTGTTTTAGCAAATATATACACTTACAGGTCAATGTACGTTGACTAACAGCAAGTTACAATAAGTATATTTTTACTAAATGAACACTCTGACTGTGACTTAGATATATTTTCGGATGCAACCATGTATTTGAAATACATGTATACACGTGTAATGTAATAGCACTTTTTCCTTTATTCCTAATATCATTTTAACTTAGGATGTAACATGTATTGTCAGTACGTAAATACATTGCACATACATATGTAGCTATTCCATCTCTTTTTATTATGTTTAATGAGCCTTTTACAATTATAAGCCATAAATCAGCCATAAATAAAAAGTCAAACGCTAAAAATTGGCTGTGATTGATCAATTTTTAGCTTCTGACTTCTGATTTGTAACTAATGTGTTATTGTAGAAGGCCCATAATAAAAAGAGATAGAAGTTACTCATACTTAGCTTTTCATGCAGATATAATATAGACACATTAGTGAATATTAGAATTATATTTTATGTGCATTATGATGTGTACACACATTATAAAATATATTTCTAATTCATATTCACATACGTGTGTAGCTACTTCATCTCTTTTTATTACGTGTAACAAAAAGATGTATTGATGTCCTTTTTTTTCTACGTTTAATAAAAAGAGATATGTTTTTTTATGATCAAATATTAGTGATATATGCTTTTATATTTTCAATATCAGAATATACATACAACTAACATAAATCAAAGCTAACGATAGTCAAACGCAGATGATCAGACGTAACATCTTAAAAAAAATAATCAAATTACGAATTCTCTGATAAATCCTCATTTTATGTGTATATATATATATATATTAGGTGTTGGAATTAATTCGTAGCGTTTTTTAATGAAAGAATGTTATTTATTTCACATGAGCATTAAAAAATACATTAATGAAAGTACTTTTAAAACTTATAAATACTTTGTAAAACGCTACGAATTAATTCCAACACCTAATATATATATATATATAAATGAATACGACATTGCACATACATAATGTAACTCTTTTTTTACTCTGTCTAATAAAAAGAAATAGATACTTATACATTACTAATATGTCGACTATATATCTAATATAGAAAATTGTATGTACATTATACTATGATAATTCTAACATTGTTGTAACATATAACAAAACATTATTAGTGAATATAAATTATAATTATATTTTATATGTATTATAATGTACATATACACAATAATGTACAAAATATAATTTTAATATTGCATATATCATTAATTCACATGTTTATGTCTTCACTAATATGTCAATAATAGTATAATATTTTTTGTGGTATTGTATATATACACATATATTATAATGCACATAAAATGTAATTGTAATTCGTATTCATGAATGTCTTTTTATATACAACGTTAGAATTACATTTTATATATCATTATACATATTATAATATAAAATTTTAATATTGCATAAAAATGGACATAGAGAATATCTGCATGAATATCCATATGTATATATATTATGATATTCATTTATGATAATATATTATCATAACCTAAAATGGCATTGGATGTAAGAAAAAAGTGCTATTATGGCTTCGTATCGATATATCTATTAATTAAAAATCTGTATTTTATGTATATTACAGACTTTTAGTACTGGTGATATATATTAGAACACGGCCTACATTGCATGTGTATATAATACAACTAAATATGTATATAATGCAACTAAATTTCTAAGGTCCGATTCTACAAATATAAAATTAACTTCAATTATGTTTATTTTTTTTTCAATTCTAAAATTGGAAAATTTTCCAAAATAAATCTTATATTGTGGATCCTAATACACGTCCCTGTTAAGATGGTAATGTAGGAAACGGAATAAAAATATTGATAATTAATCGATCGAATTTCCTGCATGATCATATTAACTCAGAGGGCGTAAGCAGCTTATACACTGGAAATGAAAACCTGTAATATCGACCGTGATCAATTCGGCCTTCGCTCCAGCATCCCCTTAAGAGTAACAAGGGACACAAATACAAAAACATTATCGCTCCGCTCTTAGTTACTCATCATAAAACCAGTGACACGAGTATTCAGGTATAAAGGCAAATATACCATCCGCTGCGAAATTGATCGACAATGAAACGGATTACGTTTATTGGGACGATCCCAACGAGTTGGTGGATCGTCGTCGATTGCTCGATGCTTCTCGTCGAGCAGGTAATAACGCTCACGACAACGAAATATTATCGATAATCGAAGAACTTCGCGAAGCTGGATTAATTATAAATTAAATTGTTGTGACGAAAAGTGCGACAGTGGTCAGGCTCGCGCGAACTCGATATGATGTCTGTGAATAAATTTGATATGTCTATGAGGAGAGACGAAATCAAAAAGTCGCGATCGTCGATAGAATCTTTACGAAATTACGTACACGACAGTGGGCTTTGTCTAAATCCGGATCATTACAACGCGAAGGAGCGAAAAATAGAACACGTAGCCACGCCGGAATTCGACACCGATGTGGTAAACAAAAGTTACGTCGAATATACGCTTCGAGATACGCGAAACGAGATCGAGGAATCATTTAGAACGATAAGGAGAGATGCACAGGAAGTGCATAGTGATGTGGAGAAGATGCGAGGAAACATGGAAAAGAGTATGACGAGGATGTTTGACGAGATTCAGCATTTAAATCGAGATGTAATTGTACGAATGAAAAATGTAGTGACCAATGAGATATTGGAGAAATCGTTTAAAACTATAGGGAGAGATACGATCGTGCGCGCGCTTCAGGATACGCAGAAAGATATCTCGAACGATGTGGGAAAAGTGCGAAACAACGTGCAGGAAGTCTCGAAAAGTGTAAACGCGCTATCGACGAAAGTGTCTAACGAGATTCAGCGCGGTTTAACTGACCTGCGTCAACAAATGCATAATACGGTGATGGAAGAGATGTTAAAGACTAACGAAATTCAACAAGGTGTAACTGATCTGCGTCAATGAATGAATAATACAGTGACGAAGGAGACGTTAGAGAGATCGTTTAAAACGACAGGGAGAGATACGATCGTACTGGCGCTTCAGAAAGTGTCTAACGATATTCAAATGCTGCATCACGGTGTATCGACGAAAGTGTGTAACGAGAACGAGATTCGGCATCTGAATCGAGGTATCTAGGTATTTAAACACATTCACAGTTGTCGAATAGGAAGGTTTAAAAGATACGCGCAAAGCTCGTTTCCTGTAAAACAGAGAGAGAGAGATAGATGAGTGTCGAGAAACGAAAATTCGAGAATGAACTCCACGCGCCCGCGCGAAGAAATTTTCCACGTCGTCGCGTCGTAGTGCACGATCGCGATGATTTATGGAAAGAAAGTAATCGAGATGCGTCCTTATGCGCGATTCAACAAAGGTTACAATTACATTTTAACAGTTATCGATGTTTTGAGTAAATACGCATGGGCTCTACCATTCAAGAGCAAGAACGGAAGCGACGTAGTCGCAGCGTTATCTAAAATATTTCGCAAGGACGAACGATACCCACGAAATCTGCAGACAGATCAAGGAAAGGAATTTTACAATACTATCGTGCAGAAAAAAATTGTGAAGAGATACAACATAAATCATTATTCGACGTATTCGATGATGAAAGCGTCGGTAGTGGAACGATTCAAATCGACGAGTTACCTCGTCAATTGTCAGATTATAATCATCATAAACATCGAACTATTGGGATGCGGCCGATAGACGTCACATCCGTCGTTGTAAAACGACTCTTGTCGACGGTATACAGTCGAGTAAAAATTGTCGCTCCAACGAGATTCAAGATAGGCGATCCAGTACGTATTAGTAAATTCAAGACAACTTTTGAAAAGGGTTATACATCTAATTGGTCCACCGAGATTTTCTACATCGTTAAAATACCACATACGAATTCTGCAACGTATCTACTGAAAGATTATCAAGGGAAGCCGATAGTTGGTGGATTCTACGAACATGAATTACAGCGAGTCTCTAACCCTGACGTTTATCTCGTGGAAAAAATACTACGCAAACGAGAAAACGAAGTGTATGTGAAATGGTTAAGAATAAACAGTTCACATAATTCTTGGATAGATAAATCGAATGTATTATAACTTTCTTTATTTATTACAATAAAAAACTACAGTATTGTTTGAGATCGGTAATTCGAAAAAAAGGTAAGAATTCCTTCGGTCGACCGACAGTAATTGTTATTGAACGCACGCACAAGGCGAGCTCGTGATTTCATCTCGAGCCTGACATTAAGCCTCGTCAAAGTCAGGGATTCATCGTTCTTTAATCTTTTCAAAACAATTCGGTCCACGCAAACAGGCACCGGCAACGGATCATCGAAAGTTCTAGAACAATTCAATTCGCGGACGCGAGCGCCGCGCTCCGACGAATACGTCACGCGCTGTCACCAATCCCGCGTACAGATTTTCTGTCGCGCATGACTGTTACGTTGAACGTCGTTAGAAAAGAATCGAAAGCGCCAATCAATTTGTACAACCAATGCGATAATTACGATTGTGGCAAAATTCAATTTGATTTCTCCCAAGAAGAAAGCCCAGACCGAAAGCAATAAATGCTTCGATCTCGCCGTTCCTCCGGGGCAGATTGCTTACATAGTTTACACCGCTTACACCATTTACACCGCTTAAACGTTTACACCGCTTAGAGTTCTTGGAGTTCTTACTTCTAAAGGTTCTTCGAGTTCTTAGAATCATAGTCTCGCTACTATACCGCTTCGTAAAACCGCCGCGCTAACCGCTTAGTGAAACCACTATAAAACGAATCTTTCCGAGAAAATCGCCGAGATTTTCCATCACCGCGATTCCAAATACAATTTTGAAAAAGGTGACCGCATTTGATATTTTGTTAATCTAATATTTAATTAATTATATTTTTTGACTCTGTAACTGATCATATTAAAGAAAATTCTTTTGTTAAATTAAAAGAAACGGAGTTCTCTTTACTGTCGTGCATCATATCAACCTTGTGCCGTTCTCTCACTCGAATCTTTCCGCGCGGTGCATTCTCGCACATTTTTTGGTCCTTCGAGCCGGATTTGAATTAGCGAGAAAGACAATTAGACAAACGCCACATCACTCTAAAAATTTCATGTCATCGCTCTTGCTTTGATTCGCTCTCGCACAAGCATACACATTACAGAGGTATTTTATAATGTCCCCAAGGTAGAGTAGCGACCGATTTGGGTACGACGTACCGCTTATCATCGTATGAACTAAGAGCGAGCTTCAATTAAAATACTGTGTAAACCTCGTGCAATGTCGATCGTATCGACTGACGTCTCAAATGAATCGTTACATCGTTCAAACATCGCGCATAATCGTCGAAAGTGATCATTTTCGCGACTACATTTTTCTTGATACCCTTTATTCTCTTCGTATCGCTCTTTCCGACCACTCTCAATGCGTACATCTTCGCTCTGGGTCCTATGAATTCCGTCATAATCGCACCATCATTTTCGTCTTTCATCAAATCGGGTATTTTATTATTAACGCGTGGAATATCATACGCATTTCTCTCAGGATAATCACTCGTGTCGAATCTCGCGATATCATGCTTGATGTTCTCGTATACATTCTCACACTCCAAAAGATAAATCAAGCTGTCCATGTACATAATCTTACATTTATCGCGATACACCGGTATCATGTATTCATAGTGAAATTCATATAGACGCAACTTAGATATTTCGAGAATGCACATACTACTTATATCGGTTTACTTAATTTTATCTCGAGTTTGCGCAATTTGACAGCGATTAGATTTTCAGAAAAAATACTTCTATTGTGAAAATTCTGTTCGGTTTCGCTATCATCACTTCCGCACCATATCTCCCATCCCAACACATTACAAGTCGAATGTCAACATGATCACGATACGTTCTCTATCGTTTTTCCAAATACCGCATTATTCATCAATTTGTAAAGATTCTTCTCAAATTCGTTAATCGTGAGTATTCTAAATCTCGTATTAAGTTCAATATATCCGCGAAGCTATGGGGATTGTGCGAATTGTAATATTCGATGAATTTTTCGTACGTGTAGTCCATGCCGAATACATTATTGTAAATTGTGATAGTGCACGACATAGCGCTCCTTATTGTAAAGAGTGGCCAGTAGTTTGTCATTCCGTTTTCCGGGAGGCCGTTCGCGAGTGGGGCAGAACGGAAGATCTGTATGAGCGTCATGAACGCTTTGCGGATACGCAAGATCAACTTCTAGAATATAACCGATAACGGAGTCTGACGATACAGACATTACGTCAAAGCGCTCGATGTCGTCGACCCAATGAAATTCTCCGTACGGTAAGGATTCGGACATCGCCCAACCATACAGATTATTCACATCGAAGTACATGAGATACGTCGAAGGTTCCGAAGGATCATATGAAGATGCGTTGTACTTATTATTAGCTTGCGCGTATCTATGCGAACATCGACTTAAACCACCGCGTATACCACGTTCCAAAAACATCACTATGTCGATGTCAGTGAGTAATTCGAATCGAATACCAGTGTATTTCAACATAGTCCCACGTATATCCCGATAAAGTGTAATAATACGTCGGATCCAATCCGTAACTTTCAATACACGTATCACGAAAATTTTCGAAAACATCTGCTAATAAAAGCACATCTGTCTTGAAATCACTGTAATCGCCGAGAGTCTCTGTGCAAAAGCGTTGCCAAACGTTTATCGCGTGTTGATAATCGGAAGCGGTTTCGTCGGTCAACGAACTGTAAAACAACTCACGCGATGGTAAACTAGTCTCGTCTAGCTTATCAACGCTGTCGATGTACTCGTACGGAAACACTCCTTTCCGCGTAAGCAAATCGAAATCCTCAGTGTCAAGATTGGAAAATTCCGATCGCATGATTTTCAATTTACTCTTGTCGAGATATGATACCAATTTTTCGAGAATAGTATTGAGAAATTTGAACGAATCCACAAAATGCACATTCCCCAGTTAAAGTTTACTGTATCTCCGACATGTAAACGATATATAATTTTCCTTCGTTATAGGTAATACGTCAACTCTACCCGCAAAACTATTACCAATATCTTTTATTATAAAATGTGCGTCGTAAAATTATGTTCTGTCAAATTATGAAAGAATACAGGAATAACGTATGTATCCCGATAATGTAAATTACAATGTGAATGTGCAGGACCTCTGTAACTTCCAGTCAAGTAATAATGATCGCGTACGCGCAAATCTTCCTCAAATGATCTTTCACAGATATGACAATGAGTCACGTTTCGAAATTTTTCCCACTCGACATTCGATGTAAATTCCGCCATAATCACGTTCTTGTCAAATATCGTTTTCGCAATTTCGATGCGCCAAATCGTATAATTCCTTGACAAACCATGACACAATCCCCGCGATAAGATTTGTATATCGACACAGTTTCATCGTGTATACACCGTATGTAATACTCTACACTGAAAACCTTGTGATGCTGATAGGTGAATCTCGAAATGTTTTCATTGTTGGTTCTCTTCTCTAGTATACACTCCAAATCCGCATAAACTACAAAGAGAAGTCGCTCCTTCTTATTATATTCGCGAAATCACTTATCATTCTCATTCGGAAGAATAACAGCACAATCATTCGTCGTAGTACAGTCAATGATGTGAAGCGATAACTTCTCGCTCGTATAAAAGTAATGTAGACATCTGTAAAGTAACAAGTCGTACGCGTTACACAATTTTTTTATTGCCCTATACTATATATGTACAAGAACAATTAGTATACCCACCTATCATACAAATACTTCTTCCCTGTATTCTTGCTCAATTGCGAATCTATCAATCGTGACAGGTTTTTAATCCATGTGAAATAACCGATGACGTTTTCGTCATCGCGTCTCGACTCTTGCAGGTACAACAGATTTACATGTTTCTCTTTCTTCTCTTTGGAAAGACGAAGAGGAACGATTATATTACCATCGTCTTTTTTCCCACCCCTCTCTCATTCGACAAATACGTTGACAGATATATCGTTCAAAAGTTCAAATTTCGTAATTTGTTTTAAGATAACGGGAAACTCGATGTCTCAAGATTCAACACAGTAGTATAATCCGAATACGATGATTTCCTATTCACATGACTTTCAACTGGATACAGAGGCGGCCACCGACCAAGCGAAATATGCATTGTCCATCAAACGCATTGATTACCGCCTTCTTCAGCATAATTTCTCGTGGCAGCTCCACCCAACATCCCGCACGCATAGGATTGTATTTATTAACATTTACAATCAGATTCAATATATGTGATAGCGCCCATCCACTGTCACGTTCCTGAAATTCCTCCAGTACTGCTAAAATATCGTCTGTCACATATTTATCGTACCACTCTCGCAGATCGGATGTGTCAAAAAGCTCGTAATTTTTCATAGTAATATTCTTAGCAGATCTCTTAGCATCTGCGACGAACTCACCGTTGAATATATTCACTTTCAAATAAATATGTCTCTGAAGATTATCGCGTATCCGATCGAGGACGATATTTCTCGCGTCATCGAGAAACTGTCGAGGTTCGATATAATTCGAATTTAACACCACACCAGTCAATACGCGATCGTTAAAAGCTGTTTCTCCAACCACGAAAATCCCCTCTTTTGCGATTCGACATAGCCAGAGCTCACATGTTCGAAATGTTGTTATAAAACATTTCTCAAACCTTCCAATCGTGCTAGTCGAGCGATCGCTGCATTTACAACTCCGGTAGATGTTCGTCGATGTTTACTGTTTCGACACATCTCCCGCAAGAAATCGAGACACTCGTCATATTTTCTTCCCATACTCGATACGTGTCCGCCATATCGATACTCGTCGCACGATGAAAAAGATCCTCCATCTCCTCATCCATCTCTCTCTATATTAAACAAAATCACTACCCTCGCTTACACGTGAACCAGAGCGTTTCACCGCAACTATCTATAGGTATGTCGAATTTAATTTTTTTGTACATTCTTCCAATATCATCGATTCGCACACCTTTCATAGCTGCGTTCTCATACTTTCTTGTGCGATCGTCAACAAAAACTACCGCACTTTGAATCCATAAAATCTCTCGTGAACATTGATTCTCAATCTCTCTCCGTAAATGATGTGTGGTTAAGTTCCAATACTTCTCCTTTATGCAGGATGTAACCAATGTAGGACTCGATACCATACGCTCGTAACAATACATATCGCTACCTACATCCGAAACCGCACTTGATGGATCGCTGTCCGTACTCTCGTTCGGATTATTATCGTTATCGCTATCGCTTAACATATTAAAATCACTGTGAGAAGAACCTTATCTCGTATGCATTTATATATCATTCCTTCGTCGGAAACAAAAAACCGCAAGTCCATCTTATCTTTTACAAATAATATGCGTATAAAAACACGACGCATCCTATCACATTCAAAGGATATTGTATCCTCAAACACACACACACACACACACACACACACACACACACACATATACACAGGATATGTGTAACGGAAAGAAATCCATTATTCACATTTTTCTTTTAATTTTTAATAAAATGCAAATTAAAATTAGTACATACATCATAATATAATAAAAATCATCGTAATATAATAAAAATCATCATAATATATAAAAGAATCATAATAAATCATCATAAAGTAAAAGAGAGAGAAACACATACTACTTGCTTTGAAATCGCGTCCACTGATTACACAGTTTCAAAACATTCTGCAACGCGCAATAGCTACTGTGTCTTCCACACCGAAACGTATTAGTAGAGTCTAGATTTTCCAACGATTTAATTTCGTTGTAATGTACATCGATCGTTTCGACTATAACATTGTCATTGTTTAGAATGTCCACTAACCACCTCCGTTTTTCGAGTCCCTTTACATAAATGACCGCTTCGCTTTCTCCATTGACAGCTTCAGCGATCAGAACCTGGCTGCGCCATACGATACGGTACCACCCCGTCGTTTCATCGCAATCCATGATGATGTGTCATCAGCCATGAGGCGTGCGACTGATCAGCCTTCGTCAGGAAACGATAGCATCTGGCACGTAAAGATGTAGTGTGTCATCTCGCTTCCATTCATCAAAACTGCTACCTCCTTCACAACGAATCGCTCACCCATGACAAATCCTTAAACAAAAAAATCTTACACTTAATACACATGTTTTGTAAAAAAATTAACAAAAGAGATAAGAACTATACCTTGCAAATTGACGAATGTCGGCACCATAACGTCGAGATATGTCGCCACGATCAAACCAAACCAATGTGACAATCATGCGGTGCTTCTCTCTTTTATCATGTCCTGCGAAGAATATGTGTGCTCTCTCGGTGTAAAGGAACAATCGTATGTAAAAGTGAGATAACTATGTAGTACGTGATAAAATAGGATATGCGTAAGTAGATATAATATGTGATTATCGTATGCGAAACGTCTCTTCCTCTCCCATATAATTTTTTTACAAAACGTTTTTCTTTTCTTTCGTTAGTGATGATACTTTCCTCAAATCATCAATTACACAATCCAAAAGCCGATTCACCATTTGCTGCTTACGATCTCTAGGAGAAGATGTCAAAAATTGTGTTCTTAATTTTGCATATTTCCACCATTGACATTTTTCCTTATTTTTAATATCATATGAATGTCATACACATCTACGCGAATCAACTGATGTCCAGTCTGTCCTTCGGAGTGCTCACGGTGTACAGATGACCATGTTCTAATTTTGTAATGTATTGGGATATCCATCGGTTCGCTATTTCGAGGTTGAAGCAAAAAGCGCGTCCATACCTCCAGATGATGATTCTCCCGACGATGCAAATATCTCACGATCGATGTTCGGTGCATCGATAAGTGTTGTTGTCATGTGACATCTAAAAAACTCCTTCAGATCGTGCAACCATTCGAAGAATGTATTTCTCGTCATGAAATCTTCCATAAACAAATGACGTAACACTTTGCTCTCGGAGATAGAGAAGAAACGATTCAACTCTTCCATAGAATATGTAGAATTCAGCAAACCTCTCGTTTTCAACGCGTCCAAAAATGACATTAATGCATCTTTCATTGTCTTTGCCTCCCTCATACGTATCGTATTCGGGTCTACTTTTCGCTGATTTATCATATAGGTCTGTATGCATCCAATCATCATTCGCAAATTTTTTACAAACGTATTCGTAATCCACGTCTGATGTATTAAATCGATTATAGAACCCATAAACATTTCATCGAACACGTCTTCCTCTTTCTCATCCAATAGTTGTTCAAACGATTTCTCAGTGGACCTCGTCGGTTGTTCTTCGACCTCTTTACTTTGAGACTCCATCGTAATACACAACTAATACGTTCGAAATCATCAAAAAATATGACGAAAAAAGCCTCGCCCATATGCATTTATATACTATTGTCCATCGGACATGTTGATGGATGTGATCTCTATCGAGGACACAAAACTGCATAAAAATAGACATCCTTATGAAAATTGAAACAACGTCATATGAGAGAGAACGCATCCTGAAAGAAGATGCAATAATGTTTATCACATCCTTGTGGAATGTATCAAGTAGACAAAACTGCATGGACTCTTATCGTATCCTCAAGGATGTGAGGAGAGAATTGAGTAGCTTTTTTTTTTATTAAACTAACAATTAAAAAAACACACGACAGTGTGCGTGGTGTCGTCGCGACGGCGAGCGAGATCGAAACGTCGGTGCGAGTAAGAAGCGAAACTCCTAATCGCGAGCGGGCGTTGGTGCGAGCAAGAGCGAAACGTTGGTACGAGTGAGAAACGAAATCTCCTAATCGCGAGCGGGCGTTGATGCGAGCGAGAGCGACAGCGCACGCGGGAAGAAAAAACGCGCGAACTCGCTCGTCTGCTCTCGAGCTCGCTGGATCGTTGTCGTCACCAGTGATGCGAATTCCAGGCCGCTTGAAGCACGCGATCAGCGCCACCGTTCGGCGGCCTGGCGCAATCGGTAGCAACACAAGCATGAGCCCGTGTCCGTGTGACTTCGTTAGTTAGAAGCGTGCCGACTATTATCGCTCTGTCCTTTATGCACTACGTTCTTATTGCTTGCCTTGTCGGCGCACTGAGAACGAGAGAGAACATTGTTTCACTCAAGCGAGCGTCGAGCAACCGAAATATGCTTTCTCGGCCTCTCGGTTCTCGACGTCAGGCGTGTATCAGGAGACATGGAGGCATGGGAACATTCTAAATAACATAAGTTTTAATAAATTGTAATAAATTGTAATATACCCCTCCCAGAATATTATAAATCGTGTCAAAACGCGACAGGAGATTAATTGTTTATGATTTTCCATTCTTATTATGTACTACGATCATAAATTCGATCCGCAAGAAATTGACGTGGTCGAGCGCGTAAGGTGTGAGATCGGAAATAAGTACTATAATTAGTAGTAAACATATGTATTAGATCAAGTATATTTTCATATAATTTTTGAAATTATTGCTCGTATGTGTAATTTTGAAGCAATAGTTGTAGGAAAAACCCGATTCGCTTTTCAATAGGCAAATAAAAAATTATTTTAAAATTACGCAACATATGAAGGCTTTCAATTGTACACTACAAAATTATATTGGTATCACTTTTATTTATATTATTAATAATCTCATTTTCAAATTTTGTTCATTAACAGAATTTTAAATGCGGATGTGATAGTTATTAGGTGTTGGAATTAATTCGTAGCGTTTTTTAATGAAAGAATGTTATTTATTTCACATGAGCATTAAAAAATACATTAATGAAAGTACTTTTAAAACTTATAAATACTTTGTAAAACGCTACGAATTAATTCCAACACCTAATAGAAAGAAACATTTTATACAAAATATTGATCGACGCAAAGCGTATTTGTCATAAACGCTAATTTCGAATAAATTTTATTCACGTTATAATAATGAGATAAAATATTTTTCACGCTCAATTACAATTATATTTTCGAAGAGCTTGACGCTCAGGAGCGTCATTTATTGTTATAAATTTTTTTAGTCCATAAAATCATGTCAAATACTCCAGATGTCAATTGTTGTTTTTTTGTCACAACAATTAGTCGAACTTATTGAAACACATAATTTCCAGATTCTATTAAATGTGAAATTTATTGATAATATTAATAGCGCTTCAATTGAAAAAATTAATATAACTGTGATATATATATATATATATATATATATATATACACACACATATATATATATATATATATATATAAATTGTAATACCTGTGTTAACAATAAGTTCAGTTGTGGAATCCAAGATTTGGAAAAGTATATTGAACTGCTCAAGAGTCGAAAACAAAATATCTAACTCTAATCATGAAAGACGATTTATATACAATTTTGTTTATTTATGAAGATTATTTCTGACGTTAGTCTCTTTTGAAAGAATGATTCTATATCTGAATATTATCCCAATTAAATTTATGACAATATTCAAATTGGTGTTGTGAGACCACATTGTGAGCGCTATTTAATTTTTTAATGTTAGTTTTATGTTTATTTATTCCAGCTTTAACTTTCCTTTTAATTTGGTCCACGTAAAAGAGATGTTTTTTTTATATGAATCTTTCATCGATTAAATCGAATACCATACATGTCGAATCATTATTTTTTCTACAATTTTTGATTTTAAGGTACACGAATAATTGCACTTGTTATATATAAATATAACAAGAAAATATATTGACCTTATACAGATGATTAATTAAACTACTTGTGTCACGAAAATATATTAAGAGGAAAAAAGGAAAAAAGGGATTTTCGCGTGAAACTACCAGAGTACTGTCCGCGCATTTTATTTACTCAGCCACATCGATTAAATGAGTTTGACATTTACTAGTGCAATATAGAATCCATACGATGAACGCTCTCGTGTTTTCGTATTCTTAAGAATCTCGAGTTTTCGATGCAACGTGCGATATTATTATCAAAATAATCACTCTCCTTCTCTACTTTCCTATATATTTTAAACATTAATCGGAATAAAGTGAGATGTATTAGATATTATTATAGTGCATACTTCTACGAATTACGCAACATTCAAATTTGTCAGTGTGAAAGTATCCACTCTCGGCCAATATGTACGTCTTTTAATTTAAGATGTTATGTTAAGTATGTTATAATGAAATTAATTGTAATACTTTTAATTATACCATAACTTATAAAGTAAATTATTTAAAAAATATTGTAGTGTCATCTTATTTATTTTAAATAACGTACATATTGTTGCTCAACGGAAACCGCGAGAAGGTGGTGGTCTCTTCCGTCAGGAGGGAAATGTAAAAAATTGTCATTAAAAATAAATATAAAATTCATAAATAAAGTTACAATCTATTTACATTTGCAATTCTAGTCAAAAAAGAAACGTTAAAAATTAATTTTTTACATTTCCCTGGGTGTTGCGTATGTGTGTGTATGTGTGTGTGTGTGTGTGTGTGTGTGTGTGTGTGTGACAATATTTTTAGCTTTCTAGATTTCTTAAAGAACTTTTAAAGAAATCTTAACGTTGCTGTGTGTGTCGACTTTAGACGTTTCGCTCATTGGGTTCATAAGCGTTATATCCACACGGACAATATTTTTGAGCTCTTCAGTCTTGTGTCCGGGAATTTTAATACGCTGATTTTTTCCTTCCCAATGAGTAAGATGTCTAAAATCGACGCAAGATCAACTTTATATCTCTCAAAGTTCTTTATGAAATATCTTCAAGATGTTTCTTAAAGAACTTTTAAAGAAATCTTAACGTTGCTGTGTGTGTCGACTTTAGACGTTTCGCTCATTGGGTTCATAAGCGTCATATCCACACGGACAATATTTTTGAGCTCTTCAGTCTTGTGTCCGGGAATTTTAATACGCTGATTTTTTCTTCCACACGGACAATATTTTTATTATATATTTAATAAGCTTTTAAATGTTATGTCCTTACGGATATTTAGGGAAGTTTACAAAGATTTAAATTTTACATTTAATATTTTTAATCTATTCTCGAGGGACCAGCAATATCATTTGTATCAGTAGCACGTAATCCTAAAGTACTGCGTTTTTTTTTAGCAACACTACTGTACAAGTATAATATGTTCGTCGACATACGAGACAAATGTTTTTCTTCGATAGTCATACTTAAAGAAGTTTCTCCTCTCGCTTTTAATGCTGATTTCACAATGCAAGCGGCATTAACAGAAACTGACGACAATTTGTTGCGTTTTTTTGTTTTCAAATCAGTTAAAAAGGAAAACATTCTCTCCGCGTCGGCATTTGAATTTGGAAGAGATCGTACAGCATTTAAAAGTTTTGTTAAGTTTGGATATTTATCGATATCCTTTGGATGTTGAGATTGCAAAATTTGTTTCCACATATCATCGAATCTTAATTTAGCGAGACTGATTTTCTTCTGCAATGCAAAATCTAATGGCAATGCAAACCATTCCTTTCTTAAAGCGTCTTCATCGAAACCACCGATAGTTTGAGCTACGAATAAAACATTGCTGAATGATGTTTCTCTATCAGTATCTTGTAAACATACTGAAGACCCAAAAACATTTAATTTTGATTAAAAAATATCGTTTACAGGCAATCTTTTACGAATTTCCTCAGCAGCAGTCATATAAAACATCAAGCAGTTGCTTCGAACTATTGTAACTACGTTTTCGTGTCCTTGCATCATTAATTCGTTAAGATATTCCTGACATTCTGATCCTAAGTTAATTTCGTTAAGATTTCTTTGATTTTCTTTTAAAGAAAACAGTATATGTACAGAAAAACATTGTATATGCTCATTTTTTAAAAAATTTTGGCATATTTTATAAAGTAATGTTAAAGATTTTGGTTGCAATTCATGAATTCGTGTTTCTAATGACTGAAAATGTGCATTAAATTTGTTAAACAAATCTAAAATATACTGTAAGAAAAGAAAATAAGCTTTTGTCTCTATATTATCCATTATAGACAATAAATCTTTGGCAGGACCTGCTTTTTCGCTTACAACTATTTCATAAAGGAAGTATCTTATTGTATCCCAATATTCTAGAAGTCTTTCAACACAAAAATAGCGAGAAAGCCAGCGTGTATCACATAATTTTAATATTTTAAGACTTTTTTCTTGAAAGCATTCACAAAATTCAGTGAATACAGCTGATCGTTTTGGACTGCTGTTAATATATCTAGCAATCTTTTTAATAAATTCCTCGCAAAAATCGGGTATTTTATTGCACGCAGCATTCGCTATTAACGCGGAGGAATGGCAAGGGCACGAGAATGTTAGTAAACGTGGACATACTTGTTCCAATTTTTTTTTAAACGATAAATGTTTCCCTGTCATGACAGACGCATTATCGCATGACAAGGCAACAATATTTGTAAATGGTATCTGTAATGTCCACATTTCATTTCTAAATGCTTCATACAACTTTTCTGCACTGCAATTTCTAGCATCAATATCAATTAATTTGACTAATTGCGTTCGATTATCTAATGTTTTTGGCTCAATGTATCGAACAAGAAAAGTCATCCATTTGTCATTGCAAATATCAGATGTTTCATCGATAAATATTGTAAATTTTGTGTTCTGAATTTTGTTCACAACACGTTCCGTTTCAATTGGACTCAAAACGTTTGTAATAATATTTGTACATTTTTTACGACTCATTTTCATGCTTTGTAATACATTAGGATCCTTTCCAATATATTGGAACAAACTAAGAATCTCATTTGCAGTTGTATGAGCAATATTTTCTTCCGTGATTAATGTGGCAAATCGTATTTCTGCTTCTTTTATACGTTCTTCAAATAATAAAAGCGATTCATTATTTTGTACATTGAAATTTTCATTCGATTCACTTGTTTCATTAAAAGAATTTTTACATTTGTTTACATGTGCTTCGGATTCTGCGTGACGATAGATGTGAGATAAATGAGCAGTAAGATACTTGTCACAGATTAAACAATAAAATAAGTTTTCATCATGTGGCGCTTCACGTAACCAACATTTGAACTGTTCAAAATATAACCATTTCTTTTTAAATGTTAATGTATTGTTACATTTTTTAATTGAAGTGTCGTTAATAGATGAATGAATTGAAGTATCATCATTAATGGACAATGTATTCTTTTCAAGATTATTTTTATGACACGCAGAATTCGCATGTCGCGAAACATGTATTGAATCGCATGAATAATTTTTATTGCACACATTGCAATAATACATATTGCTATCAGCTGATACTTCGCGTATCCAAAATTTGTATCTTTCGTCTGTAAGCCAAGCTTCTGAAAAACTTCGCTTACGTTTTTTAGTTAATTCGTCACACATGTCTCTATATTGCTAACTAAATATATAAATTAAATATATAACTAAATATTTAATTAAATATACAATGTATATTGTGTGTGTATATGTATATGTGTGTACATGTGTGTAAAATTTCACCTTACCTTCAATATTGTAGTTAATATTGAAAAATTTGATGCGGCGATACTGCTTGCGACCATGTGAGCAAAAATCAACAATAACATATAGCGCATCGTTGCGGCAAAACCTGGATGTTTATTTATTAGTTCGCGAACGCGATTCACATATGCATGCATACACCGCGTGGAGGAGCTGCACGAAGTAAACAAAGAAAACAACGACGCAATGGAAGGTTAGTGCAAACAATTTATTATTTTAACATAAGCGAATATTGAATATCGAAATTACTTTGATAAGTAAAAATATCCAGTATCTGGTATTATCCGACACTTTTTTACTATCCGACCGGATAATCGGATATCATCAGTATCCGAGAATGTATCCGGTTGAAATTAGATATCATTAAATTGTTGATTTTTTCTTATACAAATGTTGTAGAGACAAGTATGCATATTGCATATTCATACTATAATATCTTATACATTGTTGTAAAATAATAATTTTTTTCTCTATAGCCTTTTTCTTAGAAAATACTTTCTCGGTATCCGGTCAGATATCCGGAAAATGTAGGATATCCGACTCGAAGAAATTGCCTTCTCAGATATCCGATATCCAGTTTCCGGTAATTTTAAGATGTCATGCATCTCTAATAATAAATCTGTACTGTTCATATTTATTATAAATATTAATATAAATTAAAATTGGTATGCTATAACTAGAGTATCATATATTGCTAGATTTCCCATAAATTACCAGAAATATTATATATATTAGGTGTTGGAATTAATTCGTAGCGTTTTTAATGAAAGAATGTTATTTATTTCACATGAGCATTAAAAAATACATTAATGAAAGTACTTCCCATCACTTGTAAAACGCTACGAATTAATTCCAACACCTAATAATTTTAACGAAATCTTAGGTTTCATCTCACATTTTCAACTCACTTTGTATGATCGGAACCGTCGGCATTTACATTTAAGATTTATAGCTAATTATTCATGCTCAACTTTGTGCGTTGTGGCATCACCGAGTTTTCTTAAAAGATTTTTTTGTAAATAATTATAAAAATTTTTTAAAAATAATATAAGTCCTATAGTTTTCAACTAGTCTTTTTATATTAAAAAAAAAAAAAGTTATTAGGTGTTGGAATTAATTCGTAGCGTTTTACAAGAGATGGCACAAGCAGTACACTATTTCGTTGTTACCTATAGTTCTGTATACATTGTAAACATCTATCATTTGCCGTACATAACCTTTCTTGAAATCATAAATAACAATACTGTATAATTCATTGAATATGTCAAAATTTGTGCCAGATAAAGTGTTTTTGCGGGGAGTTTTGCTTCATTACTTTAATATGAACAAAAGTGCAGCTGAAGCTCATCGTATTTTAGTGGATGTGTATAGTGAACATGCTCTGGCTGAGCAAACGTGTAGGAAGTGGTTTGCACGTTTTAAAGCTGGTGATTTCGACTTGGATGACAAGGAGCGACCTGGTCAGCCGAAAAAATTTGAAGATAACGATTTGCAGGCACTGCTCAATGAAAACTCATGTCAAACACTTAAAGAATTATCTACGTCATTGGAAGTTGACTTCTCAACAATAGGAAAACGTCTTAAAAGTTTGGGCATGATCCAGAAGGAAGGACATTGGGTCCCATATGAATTGAAACCAAGGGATATTGAGAGACGTTTTCTCACGTGCTAACTGCTGCTTCAACGGCAGAAAAGAAAAGGTTTTTTGCATCGGATTGTTACCGGTGACGAAAAGTGGATCCATTATGACAATCCAAAGCGCAGAAAGTCATGGGTTAAGCCCGGCGAACCATCAACATCAGTGGCAAAGCCCAATATCCATGGCTCAAAGCTCCTGCTCTGTATTTGGTGGGATCAGAAGGGTGTCATATACTACGAACTGCTAAAACCGCATGAAACCGTTACTGGAGATCTCTACTGACGGCAACTGATGCGCTTGAGCCGTGCATTGAAGCAAAAACGGTCGGAATACTTCGAAAGACACGATAAAGTCATCTTGCTGCACGACAATGCTCGCCCACACGTTGCAAAACCGGTAAAAACATACCTGGAAACACTTAAATGGGAAGTGCTACCGCACCCGCCGTATTCTCCTGATATTGCACCTAGCGACTACCACTTGTTTCGATCATTAGCTCATAGCTTGTGCGAGCAGAAGTTCACATCTTACGAAGATTGTACAAAATGGTTCGATTCCTGGATTTCATCTAAAGATGAACAGTTCTTCCGACGCGGTATTCATTCACTGCCCGAAAGATGGTCAAAAGTAGTAGAAAGATGGGAAGTACTTTCATTAATGTATTTTTTAATGCTCATGTAAAATAAATAACATTCTTTCATTAAAAAAACGCTACGAATTAATTCCAACACCTAATATTTTACTTAAAATGCCATAAAAAATTATCAGTTATTATAATTTATGTGGGCACATTAATACAAAAGGCTTAACTCAAATAATTTATAAAAATCTCTTTTTCATCAGGCATGTCTTAGAAATATTGGTATTAGATTTAGCAATCCTACATATATATATATATATATGTCACACACACACACACACACACACACACACACACACACACACACACACACACACATACACACACACACACACACACACACAAAATATATATAATAATATATATATTGGATCATTTAAAAAGTATCCGCGGTTTTTTCATTCAAAAATTGAACAAAAAACCGCGGATACTTTTTAAATGACCTAATATAATAATATATATAATATTATATTATATATTTTACACACATATATATATATATATATATATATGTATGAAGGATATAACGATACATGCACTTCATGCGTATAATATTTATCTATTTTATTAGGAAAAAACAAATTGCAACGTTCATCGCTGCCGCAAGTAATGCTCCAATTGCAGCAATTAGAATCGAGATTGCAATTGCAATCTCAGCAAATACTGCAATTGCAACATTACCTGCAGCAACCGCAGCAGCAGCAGCAGCAACCGCAGCAGTAATCGCAGCAGCAACCGCAGCAGCAACCGCAGCAGCAACCGCAGCAGCAACCGCAGTAGCAACCGCAGCAGCAACCGCAGCAGCAGCAGCAGCAGGAGCTGCAGCAACCGCAGCAGCAGCAGCAGCAGCAGGAACTGCAGCAACCACTGCAGCAGCAGGAGCTGCAACAACCACAGCAGCAGCGGGAATTGCAGCAGATGAGATGGGAGCAGCTAAGAACAGGTATTATTTCTTATATATATATTATACATGAATGTAAGATATTTTATACCTTAATGTATACATACATTTGCACATTAAATATAAAATAGCTTAAATTATTTTAATTTTCAACATATATCTTAATATTTTAATGCACAAAATAATGAAATGAATCAATAGACATAAAGAAAAGACAATATTACCTTTAAAAAGTATATAGTTGCATGTTGTAAAAATGACTTTTTGCTATAAACAAGGTATATGTTTTCTTTATATTAATTAACAGCCCAACACAAAGATGACTGTATCTGAGTCATGAAACTTACGTTATTAGAATTATTAGAATTATTAGAAGAATCATAATTCCATTTTAAATTATCTCTAAATTGAATTTTTAGTGCGAAACAGACGAGGTCACGGCCGCTCCCGTGCATTGTGGTATGGACATAGAGCCAAAGTTACAACACAACTTTATTGGGGAGGAGGCCGCGGAGAAAACCGAGGAGGAAGAAGCCGAGGATTCCGAGGAGGAGGTCGTAGAGGTGGCCGCAGAAGAAGTTATGCAGGAGGCCGTGGAGCAGGCCGTGCAAATTTAATACAAAATTTTTATTATAATTATTACTAAAAATAAATTTGTTAAAATTAAAAAATTAAATTTATTTTTTATTTATTTATTATTTAACATCAAGCGCGCGCCTGTGTGTGTGTGTGTGCGTGTGTGGAAGCAAAAACGAAACATTTTTTTTCACATAATATTTACTAAAGAGGTACATACGAAGAGTACTTCGAGGTACTTCGAAATATAAAGATTATGCGATATAAAGATTTCGCGGGTTTCCTCTGTATCCAGATCCATTCTTGAAATGCCAACGTTACATGAATCTTACAGTCTACTTCATCAGTGCATAATCTTTATATAGAATACCCAAGGAAGCCTCAAGAAAAATACTTCGAGATATACATTTATAATTTTAGATTAAAGATGGTGTAACCTTTCAATTGTTCAATTTAATTTCATTATAACATACTTGACATAACATCTTAAATTAAAAGACGTACATATTGGCCGAGAGTGGATACTTTCACACTGACAAATTTGAATGTTGCGTAATTCGTAGAAGTATGCACTATAATAATATCTAATACATCTCACTTTATTCCGATTAATGTTTAAAATATATAGGAAAGTAGAGAAGGAGAGTGATTATTTTGATAATAATATCGTACGTTGCATCGAAAACTCGAGATTCTTAAGAATACGAAAACACGAGAGCGTTCATCGTATGGATTCTATATTGCACTAGTAAATGTCAAACTCATTTAATCGATGTGGCTGAGTAAATAAAATGCGCGGACAGTACTCTGGTAGTTTCACGCGAAAATCCCTTTTTTCCTTTTTTCCTCTTAATATATTTTCGTGACACAAGTAGTTTAATTAATCATCTGTATAAGGTCAATATATTTTCTTGTTATATTTATATATAACAAGTGCAATTATTCGTGTACCTTAAAATCAAAAATTGTAGAAAAAATAATGATTCGACATGTATGGTATTCGATTTAATCGATGAAAGATTCATATAAAAAAAACATCTCTTTTACGTGGACCAAATTAAAAGGAAAGTTAAAGCTGGAATAAATAAACATAAAACTAACATTAAAAAATTAAATAGCGCTCACAATGTGGTCTCACAACACCAATTTGAATATTGTCATAAATTTAATTGGGATAATATTCAGATATAGAATCATTCTTTCAAAAGAGACTAACGTCAGAAATAATCTTCATAAATAAACAAAATTGTATATAAATCGTCTTTCATGATTAGAGTTAGATATTTTGTTTTCGACTCTTGAGCAGTTCAATATACTTTTCCAAATCTTGGATTCCACAACTGAACTTATTGTTAACACAGGTATTACAATTTATATATATATATATATATATGTGTGTGTGTGTATATATATATATATATATATATATATATATATCACAGTTATATTAATTTTTTCAATTGAAGCGCTATTAATATTATCAATAAATTTCACATTTAATAGAATCTGGAAATTATGTGTTTCAATAAGTTCGACTAATTGTTGTGACAAAAAAACAACAATTGACATCTGGAGTATTTGACATGATTTTATGGACTAAAAAAATTTATAACAATAAATGACGCTCCTGAGCGTCAAGCTCTTCGAAAATATAATTGTAATTGAGCGTGAAAAATATTTTATCTCATTATTATAACGTGAATAAAATTTATTCGAAATTAGCGTTTATGACAAATACGCTTTGCGTCGATCAATATTTTGTATAAAATGTTTCTTTCTATTAGGTGTTGGAATTAATTCGTAGCGTTTTACAAAGTATTTATAAGTTTTAAAAGTACTTTCATTAATGTATTTTTTAATGCTCATGTGAAATAAATAACATTCTTTCATTAAAAAACGCTACGAATTAATTCCAACACCTAATAACTATCACATCCGCATTTAAAATTCTGTTAATGAACAAAATTTTGAAAATGAGATTATTAATAATATAAATAAAAGTGATACCAATATAATTTTGTAGTGTACAATTGAAAGCCTTCATATGTTGCGTAATTTTAAAATAATTTTTTATTTGCCTATTGAAAAGCGAATCGGGTTTTTCCTACAACTATTGCTTCAAAATTACACATACGAGCAATAATTTCAAAAATTATATGAAAATATACTTGATCTAATACATATGTTTACTACTAATTATAGTACTTATTTCCGATCTCACACCTTACGCGCTCGACCACGTCAATTTCTTGCGGATCGAATTTATGATCGTAGTACATAATAAGAATGGAAAATCATAAACAATTAATCTCCTGTCGCGTTTTGACACGATTTATAATATTCTGGGAGGGGTATATTACAATTTATTACAATTTATTAAAACTTATGTTATTTAGAATGTTCCCATGCCTCCATGTCTCCTGATACACGCCTGACGTCGAGAGCCGAGAGGCCGAGAAAGCATATTTCGGTTGCTCGACGCTCGCTTGAGTGAAACAATGTTCTCTCTCGTTCTCAGTGCGCCGACAAGGCAAGCAATAAGAACGTAGTGCATAAAGGACAGAGCGATAATAGTCGGCACGCTTCTAACTAACGAAGTCACACGGACACGGGCTCATGCTTGTGTTGCTACCGGTTGCGCCAGGCCGCCGAACGGTGGCGCTGATCGCGTGCTGCAAGCGGCCCGGAATTCGCATCACTGGTCGTCACGTCACGTCGTGACGTCACATACACATGCGCCCGTGCCGACGGGGCCGGGGAGGAAAACTACGAGAGGTGGTGGGAGGACAAAGCAATTCGCTCATTGGCTGCCCCTCCGCATCACAATACCCAGTTTTTCCCCCGGCCCCTCACCCTGCGGCTTGCCCCATGATCGAGTATATACATTGATATTCTACTCATATTATTATTTATATAATTATAATTTATACAATATAATATTTGTGTAATATGGATTCAAATGTTTAATTGCTAAAGGAGCCATCAAAAAACAGTATGACAGAAAATTTCAAAATTCGTGGTTAGATGAGAACATTTTTAAAGGATAGTTGGTTCCCCATTCTAATTTAAATAAAACTTAAAAAACAATTGTGATTATAATTTCAAAAATATGAAAAAAAGAGCATATAGAACCACAAGCACAAATTATAGTTTGTGATATTTAATTATTCTTGCATTACAAATTACAATAAAAACATTAAACGTTTCGGCCATAATCTGGCCATCTTCAGTAAAATTAATAATATTCTTAAGACACAGAGTTACATCAAGTTGGAATAAAATTCAACTGTTGTGTGTTATAATTGCAAAAATCGTGTTTGCATCTATGCGACGCTGCTTCGTATAATAATGTTAGAACGTTAGATGTCATATCGTGAAAAGTATAGAACGAGAATTTCCAGATTCTAATTTAAAATAATTTATTCATCATATATAATATATCATTAATATCTTTTAAACGGAATATAAAACGAAAGAAATATTACTTGTTTTACAGCAAAAATAAATCGATGAATTTCAAGTATAATAATTGCACAGATAGAAATTTGTCGTGACGTTATGTGTTGTTATTGGTCGTATCACATATTTTTTTTACCGCTATTTATATGAGTCAAATAGTTTAGAAAGTTCTAGAATTATTTATTAAGTGCGAGAGAGATCTTTCTTTAGAAGAGGAAGATAAACATCAGGCAAACTTTCAATATCACTTTGTTTATCGATCCCACTTATTTGGTCTTTTATATGTATCATTTCTGAAATTCTTCGTTTCATGAATGATTGTTCTGTATCTAAAATTTTTATGTTATCTCAATCAAACTCATGCATCTCATTCACACGGTGACGTGAAACAACTGATATATCAGAAGTAGATTTCTTTATATCAGTCTTGTGTTCTTTAATACGAGTTTTTAATTTCCTCTTAGTTTGGTCAATATACGACGATTCGCAATTCAAACAATTAATTTTATAAACTACTCCACAATGGTCATCCTTAAGCAAGATCTTTTTCTGTTTTTATAATTGTATTCAATTTATTCATCGGTTTATAAGCTATATTAAAACCATGAATATATGCAAGTTTTTTGAATTTTTCAAAAACCTTGCTCAAGTATGGTATCGCGAAAAATTTTTTTGTTATTGGAATCATATTCATTATTATTTTCTTCGTGATTTTTATCTGGATTAGTTCTATTTTCCAAAGTTTTTATTCTATTGTTAATTGTCGAAAATACGAATTTAAGAGGATAGCCATTATTTAGAAGAGTGTGAATTAATTCCGAAATGTTTTTTTCATAAAATTTGGGATGGGACAACAGTAAAATTCTATCAAGCTGCCCAATGATTACTCTTCTTTTATGTGCTAATGGACAATCTTCTAAAGAAAGATCTCTCTCGCACTTAATAAATAATTCTAGAACTTTCTAAACTATTTGACTCATGGATATAAATAGCGGTAAAAAAAAATATATGATACGACCAATAACAACACATAATGTCACGACAAATTTCTATCTGTGCAATTATTATACTTCAGATTCATCGATTTATTTTTGCTATAAAACTGGTAATGTTTCTTTTGTTTTATACTCCGTTTAAAAGATATTAATGATAGAATAAATTATTTTAAATTAGAATCTGGAAATTCTCGTTCTACTCTTTTCACGATATGACTTCTGACGTTCTAACATTATTATACGAAGCAGCGTCACATAGATGCAAACACGATTTTTACAATTATAACACACGACGGTTGAATTTTATTCCAACTTGATGTAATTCTGAGTCTTAAGAATATTATTAATTTTACTGAAGATGGCGAGATTATGGCCGAAACGTTTAATGTTTTTATTGTAATTTGTAATGCAAGAATAATTAAATATCACAAACTATAACTTGTGCTGTGATTCTTTATGCTCTTTTTTTCATATTTTTGAAATAAAACTTTTTGCAATATATATTATATAATTCTAGCTTTAAATATTGTAGAATATTATATGAAGCATTCGCAAACGGCTAAACATATAATTTTACAAGAAATTTTTTCATCACTGGGTTGATTTAAGTACAGCAATATTGTAAAAGATGTTTTGGGAAAACACGAAATAGAAAAGCTAATTGAAAATTTAGAAACATAAATTTTTCATAGAAAGCACGGATATTATAAATACGAAATAGATGAAAGCACGGATATATATGTATATATATTATAGATACGAAATTTATGTGCCTGCTCGTACGATATGTTTCCCCTAATGATAAGAAAATAAAAACGCAATTGTTAGAATTATTAGCATTAGATGCAAGAGATAGCGCAAAAAAAGTTTTTTTAACTTTTAAAGAATTTTTTTCTATAAATGGAATTACTTTAATAAATATCATTGGAATGGCAAGCGATAATCCATCGATTATGATTGGACGTAATAATTCCTTCTTTTCTCGTTTAAAATCTGAAATTCCTGGTTTAATAATGTTAAAATTGTATTTGTCATTTTTTCGCGTTAATTGCATGTAAAGCTTGCAAAAAATTATCGCAAAGTTGTGAAAATTTAATTAGAAATGTTGCTACTTACGTTTCGGACAGTGCAAAATGATGTGCAATTTTAGGAAAATTTCAAGATTTTTTTTTAATATTGAAAGAAACAAAATTTTAAAATTGTGTAATACTCGATGGCTAATTTTACATAAATGTGTCGTAAGACTGTTTAATAAATGGGAAGTTTTAAAAAGTTATTTTACTTTAGCAATCGTAGAAGACCAATCAAAATGCGCAGAAGATATTTTGGCATTGTTAAATGATAATAGTATTAAAGCTCATTTTTTATTTCTTAAATATTTATTAAATTATTTTAATACATTTAATGCCTTATTTCAATCATGTAAAATTTTAATACATAGATTATATACTTGTAGTAATCAAATAATCAGTGAAGTGCTCAAAACTTTATTATTCCCGAGGTTTTAAATGAAATTGAACGTAGAAGATAATCAAAATATATTAAACATCCGTTTAATATATTATATGTAGGATCAAAGTGTGAAAGTTTCTTATTGGCTTAATCTCTTGAATTTGTGCAACAAATTAAATTAAAATGTTTAGATTTTTATAAAACAGAAATAATGAAACATTTATCTTATAAAGACACTTTTTTTGAACAATTAAGTTTTTTGGATCTTAATGTTGCACTTTTTATTAAAAATATAATAATTTATTCACAACCTAAATTAATTTTTTTCCTTTTGTATTTGTTATTTATTTACTCATTTTTTAATAATTTTTTAATTAATTAAATAACATATGCAATAATGGTTTCGATTATGAGAGTAAATCGTTTTCACAGAACAGTCCATTATATTCTTTTTTCCTCTAAACTAAGAAATATATTATTCTAAATAATCAGAACTACTAATTTTTGATGACGTAAAGGTGTACCCTTTATCTATTAACATAGCTTTCGTTTCGACATCCAATTCTTCAAAACCTTCTGTCCAGATTACAGTCGTCATGTTTTTAAAATAGAAGTTTAAGCAATATTTCATCAATTCCTAAAAAATAGAAGTTACACATACATAAGTGAATTTAAAAACATGTAGGATAAAGTGAGGTTAGTTGCGCATAAGGGCAAATTGATTAAATGCAAATATCTAAATAATCAAAATATATACATAGATACGTTTGTCTAAGTAGCACAAAGACAGAGAGTACTGTGCCTTAATACAATAATCCGGCTGTCAATAACCAAATACGTGCACTTTTTCATTTTCATATACTAAACGTAAAATTATTAGATGAGTACTCTTTTTGGTCTACGTGATAATTAAAACTATTAATAACAATCAAATGTGTTTTTGGAAGTTATTATCGCATTTTTTAACTTTAATATTCAAGTTGCTATTTTATTTATGGTTTTTCAGTTATAAATAAGTATTTCAGTCAACACCAATATGAAGCTTGTTCGACTCAATAGCCATAACGAATTTTAAAAACTCAGCTGCTCAAATGAAATCTATCTTTATTGATACTTTTTATTCTATTTTAACAATTAAATATATATTTTACGTTTAATTATTATTATAAAGAGTAAAGATTTTCTAATTTTGTTAATTAATAAAAGCATTTAAAAAGAGCAAGTATTACAAATTATTACACTATTAATAAAAATTTGATTAATATATACATATTCCTTTCCCCAAATTTTTTAATCATATAGAATTTCTTTAAACAATTACCTTCAATTTATCCTTCGAGGATGCTCAACATTCCCCACAAGTGGCATATTGATCCACTTTGCATCCTTATAATGAAGATATTTTTTTTCATAGTTATGGATATTAATGATTTATAAATACTCAATTATTGAGCCAGATGAATATGGTTTAAAGTATTTACCATTAGTCTATCATAATTGTGTGAAGATTTGTAACTTAAAAAAAATGTCACAGCTCCGCTCTACTCTAATACAAAGATATATTTTTACAGCTAATGAATTCTGTTTCTAAGGTTACGGTTACAGTCTCGCTACAAATGCTTTGAAACATTTTGTTGACCAATTAGAAAAAGAATTTTACAAATTGACCAATCAAAGCATTCGTTTTATTTAAAGCATTCGTAGCATCGCGTTGACCGTATCCTAAAAGTGATATTAGCAGGTGGATAGCTTCAACAGAATCGAGGCGAACGAGGCATTTACCTCATGTAAATAATTTAAAGGGAGCGAAAAAATGGCAATTTAATTTTCTACATATTCTAATTCATGATTTTGAATTACGGTCCACTTGATGATAATGTATTAAACTGAAGTTAATGAAAAATTATTTAAGGTCATCATTAATAAGTTAAAAAAAATTACACAAGCCTACAGAAAAAAAGTACTAGGGTGAAGACCCAGCTATGCTGATGTATTTTGAATCGCTGAATACGAATCTGACATCAAAATAGGACCATCCAGGATAAATGTTCAATCTAGAGCAAAAAAAATGGATCAAAAACCTTGAAATCTCTGCTTTTATTAATATATTCTAAGACTATTGGCAAAAAACTTTTGATTAAACCTAGATCATTTCCCAATTAAGAAATACTTATGAGCCGTCAAAAAATACTGTACTGAACGCTCTGAAATACTAATACAAAAAGCAATCCTTAATATCTCAATTTTTGGACAAGGTGGCAACAAACGCTGTATTTACGTCCTCTACACCTCTTGCATAACTTTTAGCAATGAACTCTAAGTGACTTACATTACAGACACAAATTAAATCTATAATAATTCCCGAGGAATTACATCACAGACAAATTTTCAGGCAAGCAGCCATCAGACATAATAACTGCCCGTACATCACATCTCTACCGTTGTATCCGTGAATATTTAAAAAAAGATCGATTTATGTTCGTGCGCGTTTCCGCTTCTTTTGTCTTCAAATATTATTGATCACATTACGGCTTCACCCTCACAGCACAGAAAATTGAAGCAATATTGCTGCAATATTGCAATATTGCAGATTGCAATATAATATTGCAGAGATATTACAGAAATATAAATTAACAATATACCTACAAAATGTCAGTAATATGCTTATAATATTCCACAAACATTGCAAAACTGTAATTCTTTAATTGTTACAATAATAATAATATAAAAATAAAAGTTTTTACAATATTTATGTAGTACAGTCTTTTAGTTTAACACTTATGATATAATAATTAATATAATTCATTTTATATTTAAATAAAAAATTTATTGATCTATTATTTAATAGCTATTTCATTAGCTAAGCTTTATATTTATTTTAAATATAAAATCAAAAGATTGTATAATATCGAGTTTGGATACAATCAATGCATCAATATCGGATAAGACGATAAACAATTAAGCTGCTGAAAATGATTTATCGAAATGTTAATTATATGATCAATGATGTATTTATGCCTGATGTGAACGCATGAATAAATCGGCGCCCAAACTTTATTGATAAATTTCATATCGTCTTTTTTTAATTGATTTTAATTAACTCGGAGTGGTTTTGAATTAAAAAGAATCACTGTGATTATCAAGCGACTGTATTATTATATTAATGTGGATAATATTTGTAATTTGTTCGGGATACACACATACATGTGCTTTATCCTTACAAATAAATTTTTCGTTCAGAATTAATACTATATTTATTGGAATATTTTATTGTATGATTTGATCATAAAAAATTGCTTTTAAAAAGCACATATCACTAGAAATGCAATTTGTAGAAAAATTAAAGTTATTGAGATATATGTCTAGAAATAGTTTTCATTTTAGAGGCTTTGTAAAAAATTTACAATATTGCTGCCAAATACATTACAATTGCTGAAACGTTTTGTTGCAATATAACTAACAACGGATATCTTAACATTGTTGGAATTTTACAACATGATTCAGCAACGTTTCGCAACCACCGTAGAATATTGCAATGTTTTAGTGAAATCATTCTGCAATGTTTCTGCAATCTTTCTGTGTTGTATGGGACCCTATTGCCCCCCTGCAAGGCAGCACACCTTCCCTGGCTTCATTACCACGGTGGATCAGAAAACGTCCTTCACTCCAAACTTTTGTGTAATATATCTAAATTAAATAAATATAATATATCTAATTAAAGTTAGTAATTATTATTATTAATATATTCGTGATGATATCGTCGTAATACTTTACTTTGCCGTCATTAGTCAAAGCGAGAAAATTAATCGTGTTAGTTGCAACTTTTACAATTCGTGTGTTGCTCCAATCAATTTTATGGGAAATATAATACAAATGTAAGAGCTTTTCAAAATTTGCCATAATTTTATTTTCAACCTGAGAGTCTAGATTGAACTTCAAAGTTGAATGTAATTTTTGCACTTATATCTTCCCATATTTCTTTTAAAAAGATAACGTGATCATTGATTTATTCAGTTAAATTAATTATACAAGATATTATTTTTTTAGATTGAAATCCCTGAATATTTTTCCTTAATAATACGAAGAAATTTTTCAAATGAAATTGGAAATGAAACTGTTTCGAGAGGTACATATTTTGATCACATTTTTTTCTAATGGGAGCGCTAAAAAAATACGAAGGTCATTTCCACTACTCTAAATAAAATAATATAATTTTTTTACACAATATGATTCTTCTAATTATTCTACGTATAAAATTTATATGAACAGAATATAATATGTGGGATCATTTGATGTAATGAAAACGCAATTGTTTATTTCTAAAATTGCTCGTTTAATTTCATATTTTTTTAAGCAATTATGTGTCTTTTTTTACACAAATTGATTCTCTATTATTCTGTTTGTAAAAGTATTCAAGTGCAAATGAGAGTATTCGTACAAAGAAATTTGTTTTTTTATAAAAAAAATCTTTGTAGAAAATAAATATTAATTAGCAATTTTATACAGTGAATACATTTTATTCTAACATAAACAAACGAGTTTCGTATGTATTCCTAATTTTAAAAGCAAAATTTTTCTGTACGAATACTTTTTGAACATTAAAAAACTTTTCAATTTTTAATTTTCACTTATTTTTCGAATAATATATTTTGTATAATTATACATCTTATATAATTTTAAGAAACATACAGTCCGTTTTATTCTTTATGAATAAGTTATTAATTATCCAACAAGAAATCATCGTCAATTAAACGTTGAATCGATGTCAAATTGATGTTGAAATCATCGTATTTATATCGATTCGACATCAATTCGATGAATCATTTCTCGCTGGATAATATTTACTTTTTAAAAATAAAGTTTTTTTAAAAAATATTTTCTCTGTACGAATACTTTTTGCACTCACTGAATGCTCAATATGACGACCAAATGTTGCAAGTTATTCCGTTCAGCGATCCTAGCAGTATAGACGACTCACTTTTGTAGGATGATATTCATTATTTATGTAGTCAGTATTCTTATAGTCGATGCATGATCCAGTGCAAGCCTTGGATAAAAATAATTACAATTGTTATTAAATACATATTGCCATAAATACAAATAAATGATTAATTAGGAAAGTAATTAATGTATCTCGTTTTGTGTGAAGAACTGTAAGTGGTGGTTGTCAGAATTTTAGTTTATTGGAAAAGTTGCAGATTGAGCTAAAATAAATGTGAAAAGAACGATAATTATTGCGTATGAAAAGACGTAAGAACTGTAAGAAATTAGCAAAAAAATCTAAAATTTTTTTAATACCTTTTGAAATTTTTCAACTGTAGTTTTTGCTCAAGTTTTGTTGATCATGTTTTCTTGTATACTATGACCATAATAAATTTAAATTTAAATATGTAATATATATTATAATTACATCACTTTTTACTTCGCGAGAAATGTTAATTAGCTGTTATATTGCTTTTATCATCTGCTAGTTCTTGATGCCTACGTGGACAATTGAACATAAAATCTTGAATCTTTTCATATTGCTTGTACTTCTTACTCTCAATCTTCTCTCTTTTCAACTCAAATGTGCATATGATCATCTTGTTTTAAGTATAAAAATTTTTGGGAATTACAATCAACACACAAACGAATGTCTTCTTGTATTATCTTCTTTTTTTAGTTTTGTGACTTTCGCAATCGTAGAATAAGCCCAAGTCTACAATAGATTTTTAAACCTTAAGTAATAAGAAATGGATCATAATCAATTATTCCCCTTGCATTCGATTGTAACAGATAAATTTCTTACGGTTTAAATCTTAAAATATCTATTGTAGATCCGGACTAAACTTTACACATAAATTTTCATTCGCATAAAAATATGCACAAAGAAGAATCTAATCGCATTTATATTATAAAGGAGTAGTAATACTAGGCGGGTTCTAACCCATGGGGCTAGAGGGGAGCGCGGAGCACGGGGAGTACTCGTAGGCGCGGGGATACTCGTAACGAAAGGAAAAATGGGGGGAAAAGGCCCCGGCGCTATTAATGTTACGTAAACATAGGACTCCGATCCTTATTTTTTGTCATCACCCGCTCTCTCTCTAAAAATGCATCGGTAATAAAGGCTTGCATGTAGAGAAAGATAAAGCGCGCGACGGAGCGTATAACGTACTATGAGTGAAGAAAGGATTGAAGAATCAATAGAGTACAAGTTTCTTTCTTTACGACACAGTTTTTTTAATACAGTTTTTCCTGGCGCGTCAAGATAAAGGATGGAAAGTAAAAGAAAATACATACGTAATAATGCGAACAAAAATTTTTTATTCACATCTTATTACACTGGTTTACTTATTAAAAATTAAAGATAATAGTTCGCAATCGACGAGCTGATGTCCATCGACGAGAAGATGTCGCTATCACGTATAATGTTCTCAGATGCGATGTTGGAGAATCGCGTATACTTGGTATCTACCGTATCGACTAGTCGAGCTAATCGTTCGAACGTTACATCGATACACTTGTTAAAGTCAAACATACAGCGTAGCGTCGTTTCGGTTATCATAATGCATACGGATGAAGAATCGAGACGTACGAGCGTAGCACCGTTCAGCATGCAAACACTGAGGTTAGCGGTCCAACGCTTATAAAATTATTCTTGTATTCGTTTCGAAACATCTTGTAAATTCCCTCGTTGCTCGTAAAGGCTCTTCCACATTTCGAGAGACAGCGATAGTTCGTGTCCGTGATGATCTCCAAGGGCGACTTCCACGTAACTCGGTGGGCCAACGATGATTCCAATTTCCAAAAATTTGTAGCTCGTATTCGTCAGATCGTAACGTCTGCTCAGTAAACGCACCGCACGATGCTCCGTACAGTATATATACGTAATGTTAAAAAACGTTTTTTTTATGTATAGAATGTTACATGTTACATTCCTTCTTCACATCGATGCACTGCTCTCCTTAACAAAATACTTGTACCTTAAGAAGTACCTTAAGAAGTTTTCCAACTTGATGTAACTCTGCGTCTTAAGAATATTATTAATTTTACTGAAGATGGCCAAATTGTGGCCGAAACGTTTAATAATTTTATTGTAATTCGTAATGCAAGAATAATTAAATATCACTAACTACATCTTGTGCTGTTGTTCTTTATGCTCTTTCTTTTCATAATTAAATCTTTATTTTTCGTCTGTTTATTGGTAGCAGAATCTATGTAAGCTGTCACTAATAATTTTGTTATAGCGTCGAAAAGACAGGTGGAGAGTAGTTGTATTTTTTTTGTGTTAATTTTAATCGGCATAAGTAAAAGTAACGAGTCGTTTCTTATGCAAGCGCCTTTTTTCTTACGAAATGGATGATTGTATATAAATGTTTTTCGTCTGAGTAAACTATTAAATATTTCTCCCTCTTCTTTGGAATTTCCCTTTCTTCTATCATGGCTTCTGATTTTAACGGTTTCGATGGATTTAAACCACGCCAATTTTCTTCCGTATTTGAATATAGCTCGAGATTTGTAGCTGTTTCACTGATAATGTGAAGATTAGTGCGTTTTAATTTGCCTATTTCCATAAAAATATCTTTTTGTATTGTAGCGCGATTGTCGAGCGCTGCTCGTTCAATTCTGCAGATGCTGTCGATGGAACATGCTTGATGATAAATTTATTTGCCTTCGTCGCTGAATGTGATATTCTTTACATCGTTAAAATAGGCCTCTGATTTAGCCGACTAGACTATGGAATATTTGGACTTATAATCAGTGTTTTGCCATTTATCATGACATTTGTTCATAAAATATAATACGTTGCAAATCGTAGAAATGATGTTACAAATAATGGAATAATATAAGTTAAATCACCTGAATGCGTTTTTTGCAGCGAAATCTTTTTCGTTAACATATAATTTATCAAAATTTGATTAATTATTCTCTACTGCAACATCTATTTCGTCTAATGAGTTGTCATTGGAGTCACTTTCATACGGATTTTTTTTTTTCGTCAATTGTAAATGTATTATTTCTAGAAGAAATTCCTGTTTATTTACATATTCAATATCCTTCATGTCATCACATTCGCTAAATGCCACAATTAATATTGAGTGCAAAATATTTTCGAATTGGTCTTTTAATTCGACAGTGGTTAAAAATCCCCAACGGGCTGGGCACCTGCTTGGGTGCGGTGCCCCGTAGAGGCGGCCAAACAATTAGTGGCCGCCTCACGAGTCAAGGTGGGGTGGTCGAGCTGCAGGGTGGCCCTGCTGCCGGCCCGGAGCCTCCAATGCTTCCGGTGCTTGGAAGCTGGCCATGTCCAGGCCAAATGCACAAGCACCGTGGATCGCTCCGGGTGCTGCTACCGGTGTGGGGGCATCGGCCACGCGGCGAGAGAGTGCCGCGCTAAGGTCGATTGCCTCGCGTGCCGCGAGCTCGGCCGCCCCTCGGGGCACCGCATCGGCGGCGCCGGATGCGCCGCCGCTAAAGCGAAGGGCAAGAAGGGGGGGCAGAAGCCCAGTGGCCCCCTCACTGCCGTTGCGGGACAGCCCCCCGCGGCGGCAGCGACCACCGCAGAGACAACGTCGGCCGTAACAGTGGCCGACATTGAGATGGCCGTCGTGGAGGAGTCACCCCCCACAGCGGTCGCAGACGTGGCCGACAAATCCAACGTCGGTGGGGGCGAGGAACGAGGTAACAACAATTAATGTCCCTCGTCCTCGCTCAGGTTAACCTCAACCACTCGGCCGGGGCGCAAAGCATGCTAATGCAGTGCCTCGCCGAGTGGGGGGGGTGGACTGGCCATCGCCGCAGACCCATACCATATCCCGGAGAGTCACCCCAACTGGGCGGGGGACTCCCTGGGACGGGTGGCGGTGGTCAGCCGGCACGCGCGCGACACCCCGCCGATGATTCCAATATCGGCGGCGGAGGGGTTCGCTCTGGTAGAGTGGGGGCCCATCGATGTAGCGGGGTGCTACTTCCCTCCTCGACTAACGAGGAGGGAATATGAGGACGCCCTGGAGTCTCTGGGGGAGCACATCAGACGACGCTCCCCCAGGCCAGTACTGGTGGGTGGGGACTTCAACGCCCATGCGTTAGAGTGGGGTTCCCCATCCACCGACTCCAGGGGCGACAGCACCCTGCTGTGGGCGGCGAGGCACGGCCTAGTCTTGTTGAATAGAGGCCGTGCCAGTACCTTCGTGGGGGCCCGGGGGGAGTCCATTGTCGATCTGACGTGGGCGACCCCCGCGGCTGCCGCCAGGATACGTGGTTGGCACGTGGACGCCAGCTCCTTAGGAGAATTGTCGGATCATCGTCTGATCCGCATGGAGCTGGTGTCCACCCCCACGGAGGTGTCGATAAGACGCCGCCTACATGAGAAGGAACGTCGATGGGCCCTGCGCAAGTTGGACCCCGGCGCCCTCGAGGTGAGCCTCCTCTCCTCCACGTGGCCGGAACCCAACCAGGCCCGCTCGGTGGAGGAGGAGGCCGAATGGCTCGGGGACGCCATGTCGCGCGCGTGCGACGCGTCGATGCCCCTCTGCCATCCTGTGGCGAGGAGGGCAGTCTACTGGTGGTCCCAGGAGATAGCTGAGCTACGACGGGCCGCCGTAGCTGTCCGACGGAGGTTCACCCGCCGCAGACGACGGGGCATCGACGAGGAGGTGGAAGTGGCCGCCGAGGCGCTCCGTGAAGCTAGGAGCGCCCTTAGAGCGGCCATTAGGAGGGCGAAGGCCGACGCATGGCGCGACCTCGTCTCCTCCCTTGACAGGGATCCGTGGGGGAGGCCCTATAAAATTGTGACGAAGCAATTTCGTCCGTGGACCCCCCCGACAACGGAAACCCTGGACGCTCAGTTCCTGGAGGATGTGGTGGCCGCCCTCTTTCCCAATAGGGAAAGGAAAATACCGGAGAGGGTCGGCCCCCCGTCCGAATGGACGGAGGAGCTGGGCGTCACCCGGGAGGAGGTGGTGATGGCCTTCGCCCGCCTCAAGGGGAGGCCGCGGGCGCCCGGACCCTCTGGTGTACACGGAAGGGTCTGGCTCGCCGCGGCTCCCATAGTGGGCAGCCGTCTGAGGCGGCTCTTCACGAGCTGCCTCAGAGACGGCATATTTCCCAGGCCGTGGAAAAGGGCCAGGCTTGTCCTCCTCCGTAAAGAGGGCAAGCCAGCGGAGAGTCCCTCCGCTTATAGGCCGTTATGCCTGTTGGACGATGCGGGGAAATTGCTGGAGCGAGTCATCGCTGCCCGCATCGTCCGGCACCTGTCCCGGGATGGTCCCAATCTATCCCGCGGTCAGTATGGCTTCCGGGAGGGTCTATCGACTATCGACGCCGTCAGGCAGGTCAGGGCCCTCACGGAGCAGATGACCGCGGGAGGGGAGGTGGCGTTGGCGGTATCCCTTGACATCGCCAACGCCTTTAATAGCATCCCATGGGGCCGGGTAGTGGGGGCGATGAGAGGACATCACCTCTTGCCCCCCTACCTGGTCGCTATTATAGAGGACTATTTCCGGGACAGGCAGCTGGAGTTCCATAACAAAACGGGACTTCAGCAGCGGAAGGACGTGTCGTGCGGCGTTCCACAGGGGTCCGTATTGGGACCCCTACTCTGGAACGTCGCATACGACTACGTTCTCCGCGCGGCCCTACCCCCCGGCTGCCACGTCGTTTGTTACGCGGACGACACGTTGGTGGTGGTCGGGGCCACGACCTAGGGGAGAGCCGTCGGTACGGCAAACGTCGCAGTGGCGTGCGTGGTCGGCTCCATTAAGAAGTTGGGCCTGAGGGTGGCCCCCGCTAAATCGGAAGCTCTTTTCTTCCACGATGGAAAGAGCGGGGTGCCCCCTCAGGCACATATAGTGGTGGACGATGTCCGCGTCCCGGTGAGGCCAACGATCAAATATCTGGGCCTCACCGTGGATAGTCGCTGGGGCTTCGTCGAACACTTCGACGAGCTAGCCCCGCGGTTGGGCCGCCGAGCAGACGCTCTGCTCGGCCTCATGCCCAACCTCCATGGTCCGAACGGGTCGGTCAGGCGGGCTTATATGCACGCCGTCCTGTCCGGGGCCCTTTACGGGGCCCCGGTATGGAGTGGGAAGGCCCTGGCCAGCCGCCGAATAAAGCAGAAGTTGCACAGCGTGCAACGGCGGCTGGCCTTGCGCATCTGTAGGGCCTACAGGACGGTGTCGTACGCCGCCGCCATGGTCCTCGCGGGGATCCCCCCTGCCGAGTACGTGGCCGACGCCCTGGCGGAAACCTTCGCCGGGGTGAAGGCCATTCGGCTTCGAGGGGGGATCGTTACCCCGAGGACCACTGACCGACTGAGAAGGAACGCCCGTCGGCGGGTCTTCGAAGAGTGGCGCTCCACTCTCGAAAACGACCCGCCGACAACGGGCGCTCGGACCGTGGAGGCCATCCTCCCCTGCCTCGAGGAATGGGTAGGCAGGGGATGGGGCGGACTATCGTTCCACGCGACGCAGGTGCTCACCGGACATGGATGTTTCGGGGAGTACCTGTGTCGCATAGGTAAGGAGCCGACCACTTGTTGTCACCACTGCGACGGGGACCGGGACACCGCGCAGCATACGCTGGAGACCTGCCCGGCTTGGGCGGGCGAGCGCGGTGTCCTGGTCCGTGAGATAGGGGAGGATCTCTCCCTGCCGGCTGTCGTGAAGGAGATAGTCGGCAGGGAGAGTGCTTGGAGGGCCTTCTCCTCCTTCTGCGATCGGGTGATGTCGCAGAAGGAGGAGACTGAGAGGCAGAGGGAGAGGGCACCGGGAGGTCGGGGCCTTCTCCCGCCCCCGCCGCCTCCGGGTGGCGGGGCTGACGGGGGGGAAGGAGATGCGAGGGGTGGTGGCGTTGGGGGTCAACGCGGGCGCCGGCTCCAACCGGATAGCTCGCGCCCCGGGTCACCCCTCGCGCGTACCCGCCGCCGGGACCGCCCCACGAGAACGACGGCGACCTCCTTCCCCCATAGATGAGAGGAGTGAAGAGGAGGACGGTGGGGTGGTGTGCGGGAGTGTCGGGGTCAGTGAACCCTCCACCTCCGCCGCCACCATCATCAGTGACGGCCCCGCGTCTCGGACGCGGGGCGCAGTGAAGCGGCGGCGGATCGCCGACCCTAGGGTCGATCCGCCGCCGGAAACAGAATGACCCTCCGCGTGCGCGGGGTGCAGTGGCTCATCATCCTCCGGCCGCGTCGAATGCGCGACCGGGCGAGGAGCCCTGCGCCGCCGCGCGCGGGGGGTGCGCCGCGAGACTTCCTCTCGCGGCGCCGAAGCATGAGGGGCGCCAAACTTCTGATTGGCGCCCCTCAGGGGGCTGGGGATCGCGGCGGGGGCCGTGATCCCCAACTCCCGCCCCCCAACACCAACCAACGGGGCGGCGGGCGCAGGGGGTGGTGTCCCCCCAGCGCCCGAATAAAGTCGAAGGTGCCAAGCACCGCCCGGGGTCACGTCGTCTCTCAGACGACGCCATAAAAATCCCCGGGCGGGAATAGAAGTCGGCAATAAGCCGACTGGCCTGAGGGACTCCCAGAAGTATGCTGCACGCGTTCCTGGGAGTCCCTCATGCAAGGCCAGGTAAGGACACTCGGAGGGGTTTTAGTGGGTGCAAGCCCCACATAACCCCGGGCTCTCCCCCGAGGCTCGGGGTATGCGTCAGGCATTTCCCCTCCGTTATAAAAAAAAAAAAAAAAAAAAAAAGTGGTTAAAAATCCGATGCATCGCAAGTAAAAATCTTTATTTTGTGACTCTTTCCCCCGAAAAAAAATTGTCCCTCGCATGTTTCACCTCCCATTTTGAATTGAAACATAGTAGTTCATCTTTTCGCTGTATATTTTCAAGAGCTTTTTACTATTCGATTTCCTTTGAGACTGATGCGGTTAGCTGGACTCTTCTTTTAAAGTGTTCCCTTCCACTTTTTTTACATATTCCAAAAATAGAAATTTTTTTTCATTTTCAATCCTACGTCAAACTATGCAATGACACATGTCATAAGAACTTTGACCATATCGAACCTTTTTTATTTATCGGCAACAAACACAACAACAACAACAATAAAGTCTGTTCCCATTCTCTTTTCAAAAATGCATTTTAGACAGTGTATCCAATGTGGAATTTCACTTATCTTCATGAATACGTGAATTAGTATTTTTTTCTTTTTAAATGTAATTGCCATTAAGCATACTTTGAACTGTGCAATGATACATATCATAAGAATACACTTTAATCATATTAAACCTTTTTTATCTATGGAATCGGCGTCAACAATAACAATAAAGTCTATCTGTTTCCATGCATTCTTTTCAAAAATATTTTGACTTATCTTTAAGATCGCGATAAAATTGTTCCTTCGGAAACATGTTCAAACATGTTTAAAACGTGCAGCATACCAAAGAAATGATTCATCTTCATAAGGTATAAAACGAAAAGATTTTTTTCTTTTTTGAGAACACATTTTGTTAGCAATCAAGCGACAGTTCAGAGTGAATATGGATCAAACGGAGCGTGATTTGATGGCACGAGTCAACTCAATGAATACGCAAGAAGAGTATATCATATAGGAATAGCGATGCAATAATTTCATCGAATCGTTGGAGGAACAGGATCGTGTTAAATGTTCATGATTATCGATTAGGATCAAATAATCGTTGATCGCTCGTATCGCGCGATTCGAAAGTTTAAAGGATTCAGTGCGTGGACATTTCGTACAAGTGGATGCCGGGTATAGCGCGAGACTTTGATGGCGTGAAATCGAAACAGCGTTTGAAAGTCGTATACTGATCAGTGCAATGATAAACTCTAGGCACATCGAGCCTCACCAGTTCTTTACAGATGCGAGAGAAATAGTGTTGGAACATGTGCAGAGTGTAATGCAGAGACATGATAACATTGTAAAGATAAGATAAACACTACTTTTAATGGCGAATTCATAGCGGGTGATAAACATGAATAAAAATGTTAGTACGAGAACCTATGAACTCTTTTATTCTAATTTAGAAGAGTGGTACGCGTCATCGAACCTATCCTGATATTGCTGGAGAAATTTCAGGAGCGCGATAGCGAGTGGATGCTGTAGTGTATCCTGAATTTAAACGTAAACGTAAACAAGTACAATTCGTTGCACGCGGGATGCTATATCGAGTTACCGTGAGAGATTAAGATAAAAAAAGTAATCAACGTGCAATCCATAGGTAATGCGTGCTTCGCGTGGTTAATAGTAGTCGCTAATATATCCAGCTAGAAGTCACACAAATCAGGAATCATACATACTCCGCATTATACAACTATGTTATGTAATGAATCTTCAAAGGATTCAGTTTCCGATGACACTGAACCAAATAATAAAATTCAAAAATCTCAACATCTCAATCAACGTATACGGCATCGAGAAGCAAAAGGAAATTCTTCCATTACGATTCACCAATCGAAAGAGGAACAAGCATGTTAAATTGCTGTAGCAAGAATTTGCGGAACAATAATGCTTTTTGCCTTGATTGAAGATCTATCCAGCCTTGTGAGCTCGTAACTCAGCAAAAAAAAGAGCAAGAAATATTTTTGTGATAGGTATGTACATTTAATAATAAAAAAAATTATTAGGTATATAAATAAGTTTCTGCTTTTTTTAATCAAAAATTAAGCATTTATTGTGAAAGAACGATACATAATGTTTTATTAAAAGTATTATCCATCACTAGCCACTACTTTTTGCGTTTGGCACGAATCTTCATTCAATAATGCTTCCAATTCCGCGTCTTCGTACACTTTCGGCCTTCCACTACATTCTTTGTCTTCTTCGATGTCAAATTCACCGTTCTTAACTTTTTGAAACCATTCACGACAACTTTTCTCACTTAAAGCAGCCTCACCATATGCTTCTACAAGCAATCGATGAGCCTCAGCTGCAGATTTCTTCAAATTAAAGAAGTAAATCAAAAGTTCCCGCAAATGACGCTTATTCGGCTCAAAACTCGACATTTTCGCACAAAAAAAAATATATAATGTTGATAAAAAATCTAGTATTTCAAGATTATGTTGTTGACAGATCCAACGATATAATGTTTTACATCAGACAATTTTAACCATAGCTTGCTAGTAGCGCCGTCTTTTGTCAAACGGCGGAAACTTATTTGTACACCTAATATAAATATTTTCAGCAACATTTTTTTATAAATAATAATAATAATAATAATTTTTATGTATTTTCTTGCCTGCACTATTTTGAATCTGTAAAGCTGGAGATCCACACTGAGGACTGTGAAAAATTGAATGACTACGCGATCAGGCTGCTCAGTGAGGACAAGTGGTTGAGCTTCAGTAATCAGCAGGAAGGAACGTATCCCGTTCGTGGTCTACGCTGACTTCAAATGCGCATTGAAAAAGATGGAGAGAAACCTGAATAAATCTATGCACACGTATCTAAGCAACACAATATTTAGCATCGGATCCTACGCTCATTGTTGTATGACAATTCGCTGTTGAAATATCGTTTTCAACTTAGTAACGATTGTATTGCGTGCGTCGAGGAACTTCGAAAATCTAGCGCAGTAAATATTATCTTATCTACTAATGTTCCCATAGCAGATTTCATGCGAAACGATTGGCAAAAATTTGATAGCATCAAGCACTGATCACTGCCATGTGTGCGAAAAACCGTTCGCGCCTGAAGACACATGGGTACGCAATCATTACCACTTGACCGGGCGATTTAGAGGCTCCGCGCATTCGAATTGTAATTTGAATTATAAAGATTCACACTGCATACTCGTAGTTTTAATTGAGATACATAATTTATTAAGATATCTCTGGCATTTTATTATCAATAAAATAGCCACCGCGTACGAAGGATGTACTTCCTATAACTAAAGAAAAATATATTTCCTTTATAAAACATGTTGACAGTATTAAAAATAAGCAGAAAAAAACTTGTATAAAATTATTATGTTTTATAGATTCTTATAAATTTCTCGCATCAAGTTTAGAAAAATTGGCGTCGTATCTCGATAAAGATAAATTGAAAATTAAGGTCAGAATTTCTTATTTCAGCGCGAAGGATTTCGATTTGCTCACACGAAAAATATATTTCCGTACGAGTACATTGATTGCGTCGAAAAGTTAAAGAAAACCGAATTATACGTGATTCCTTTTATAGTTCTTTAATGGGTGACACAGTATTTGAGAGCGATTATGCGTACGCCGTCAACGTGTGGCAACGGTTCTCCATTTAAACGGCGAATATAATGACCTGTATCTAAAAACAGACATCTTGTTATTGGCCAATGTATTCGAGAATTTCCGCAACATTTGCGTCGCAAGTTACGGGCTCGACCCCACGTACTATTACACTTTACCGGGCTTCACGTGGGATGCTATGTTACATACCGGTGTAAAATTTGAACTGCTCACAGACATCGATATGATCATGTTTATCGAGCGCAATATACGTGAGGGTCTAAGATCATGTTCCAATAGATACGCGCAGGCCAATAACAAATACATACAATCATACGATCCATTGAAACCATCGATATATCTTATGTACTTGAATGTTAATAATTTGTACGGTTGGGCAATGTGTCAACCATTGCCATACGCCGATTTTCGATCGATCGACGACATAGAGAATTTTAACGTCATAAATATCGCGTTAGATTTACCGACGGATTATATTCTCGAGGTGGACTTGGAGTATCCACAACATCTCCATGCGCACTCTGATGCACCGTTTTGTCCAGCGCACGAGAAATCATCCGGCAAAACGGAGAAGACAAGCTCCTCGTTACGCTTCACGATAAAAAGCGCTACGTGATTCATTATTGTAATCTGCATCAATGTACTCATCACGGTCTCCGCACAAAAATCCATCATATACGTAGGCTATTGAAAAAATTTCTGTAAACATGAAAAAAAATATGTAAAATTCGGTAAATGGCTTTATTGTTTTTCGAAGTATTCGTCTTTATGATCGATACATTTTTGCATACGCTCGAACCAATTTTCAAAGCATTTTTTCCACTCTGAGGCTGTAACTTCAGAAATCAGTGTATGAAATGTTTCAACAGTTGCTTCAGGCGACTCAAATCGCTCACCATGCATTTTCTTTTTAATGTTTGGGAACAAAAAGGAAGTTATTAGGTGATAAATTAGGTGAATACGGACAATGAGTCATCAATTCGACATTGTTACTAGATAAAAAATTAACAGTTTGATGTGCTGTGTGACAGCTGGTGTTGTCATGATGAAAGATGATATGACGATTTCAGTTTGTTCTATGCAATTCATTTATGATTTCTGGCAAATAAATTGTTGTATAGTCCAATCAATATTTACAGTCCTTCGATCCTCTAAAGCCACGGTTGCCACATGTCCGATATAATTGAAGAAACAAGCAATCATTTGCTTGGCAGCACTGCGTGAACAAACAACTATTGTTAGTTTCGGTTCATTTTGAAATATCCAAACCGTGGTTGTTATTTACTTTCGGGGTCGTACGAATAGGTCCATGTTTCGTCCCCAATAACGATATTGTAGACCAAATTTGACCGACCTCGGTTGAATTTCTTAAGCATTTCTTTGCTCTATTTAACGCGAGCCTGTTTTTGAGCTTCGGACAAATTATGTAGGATCCATGACTGCAAAGTTTCCATATGCTCAAGTGATCACAAAATCATATGTATTACTTTCATGTCAATGCCTAAGGATGTCTGAATGTCGCGGTATATCATATGCTGGTCTCACTCAATCATTTCACGCACAGCATCAACAGTGGCAACACTGCGGCAAGACGTGGATGGATAATCTTCACGAAATTCGTCACAAAGAAAGGTACGTCCACGCTAGAATTCGACAAACCAATTAAACAGTCCTATTGGATGGTGCTTCATCTCCAAAAGCCGATCGATGCATAGTTTCGAAGTTAGATTACATTTAATCTTTATGATAAAATGAGCATCGTAACCTGCCAAATTGTGAAAGAATACAGGAATAACGTATGTATCCTGATAATGTAAATTGTGAATGTGCGGGACCTCTGTAACGTCCAGTCAAATGACAGTGATCGCGTACACACACATCTCCTTCTTCAAATGGTTGTTCGCAGATATGACAGTGAGTCGTGTTTCGAAATTTTTCCCACTCGACATTCGATGTAAATTCCGCTATAGTCACATTATTGTCGAATATCGTTTTCGCACGATGCGCCAAATCGTATAATTCCTTGACAAACCATGATACGCAATCCTCGCCGCGATAAGATCTATACATCGACGCAGTCTCATCGTATACGCAACGTATGTAGTACCCTACGCTGAAAACCTTGTGATGATGATAGGTGAATCTTGAAATGTTTTCATCATTGGTCCTCTTCTTCTCCAGTATACACTCCAAATTTGCATAAACCACAAAGAGAAGCCGCTCCTTCTTATTATGATCGCGAAACGATAACCACTTATCGTTTTCATTCGGAAGAATAACAGCACAATCGTTCGTCGTAGTACAGTCAACGATACGAAGCGACAACTTCTCACTCGTATAAAAGTAATGCAGACGTCTGTAAGGTAACAAATCGTACGCGTTACACAACTATCTATATATATATATATATATATATATATACAAAACCAATTAGTATACCCACCTATCGCACAGATACTTCTTTCCTGTATTCTTGTTCAATTGCGAACCTATCAATCGTGATCTTTAATCCATGTGAAATGAGCGATAACATTTTCGTCGTCGCATCTCGACTCTTGCAAATACAACAGATTTACGTGTTTCTCTTTCTTCTTTTTGGTTAGACGAAGAGGAACGATTACATTGCCACCGTCTTTTTTTCCACCCCTCTTTCGCTCGGTAAATACGTTGATAGATATATCGTTCAAAAGTTCAAATTTCGTAATTTGTTTTAAGGTAACAGGGAACACGATACCCTCAAGATTCAACACAGTACTATAATCCGGATATGATGATTTCCTATTCACATGACTTTGCACTGGATACAGAGCGGCGACTACTGACCAAGTGAAACACGCATTGTCTATCGAACGCACATTTATTACCGCCTTCCTCAGCGTAATTTTTCGCGGCAGCTCCACCCAACATCCCGCATGCATAGGATTATATTTATTAACATTTACAATCAGATTCAATATACGTGATAGCGCCCATCCACTGCGACGTTCCTGAAACTCCTCCAATGCCACTAAAGTATCATCTGTCACGTGTTTATCGTACTATTCTCGCAGATCGGATGTGTCGAAAAGCTCGTGATGATACTTTAGCTGATTTTTCGTAGTAATACTCTTAGCAGATCTCTTAGCATCCGCAACGAACTCACCGTTGAATATTGTATTCATTTTTAAACAAATATGTCTCTGAAGATTATCGCGTATCCGATCGAGAACGATATCTCTCGCGTCATCGAGAAACTGTCGAGATTCGATGTAATTCGAATTCAACACCACATCAGTCAATACGTGATTGTTAAAAGCTGTTTCGATCTCCAGCCACGAGAATCCCCCTTTTTTTTGCGATTCGACATAACCAGTGCCCATATGTTCAAAATGTCGTAGGACATTTCTCAAACCTTCCAATCGTGCTAGTCGAGCGATCGCCGCATTTACAACTCCGGCAGATGTTCGTCGACGTTTACCACTTCGACACATCTCCCGCAAGAAATGGAGACACTCGTTACATTTTCCGTCCCATACTCGATACGCGTTCGCCGTATCGATACTCGTCGCACTATGAAATAGATCTTCCACCTGCTCATCCATCTCTCTCTATATTAAAACAAAATCACTACCCTCGCTTACACGTGAACCAGAACGTTTCACCGCAACTATCTCTAGGTATGTTGAATTTAATTTTTTTATACATCCTTCCAATGTCATCGATTCGCACACCTTTCATAACTGCATTTTCGTACCTTGTGCGATCGTCGACAACTACTGCACTTTAAATCCATAAAATTTCTCGCGAACAATGATTCCCAATCTCTCTCCGTAAATAGTGTGTGGTTAAGTTCCAACACTTCTTCTCCTTTAAGCAAGATGTTACCAACGTAGGACTCGATACCATACGCTCATAACAATAAACATCGCTACCTACATTCGAAACCGCACTTGACGGATCACTGTCCGTACTCTCGTTCGACTATTATCGCTATCGTTATCGCTTAACATATTAAAATCACTGTGAGAAGAACCTTACCCCGTACATTTATATATTGTTCCTTCGTCGGAAACAACAAACCGCAAGTCCATCTTATCTTTTACAGATAATAATAATAATACGCGTATAAAAACATGACACATCCTATCACATTCAAAGGATATTGTATCCTCTCACACATACATAAGGATATGTGTAAGGAAAAAAAATCCCATTATTCATATTTTTTCTTTTTTTACTTTTAATAAAATGCAAAAAAACTAAAATTAGTACATACATCATAATATATATATAGAATTATAATTAATCGTTATAATATATATATAAAAACATGCACTACTATTCATTTTGATATTTTTTATACTGGTTGTACAATTTCATTGCATTTTGCAATGCGCAACAGTTTTTGTGTCTTCCACACCGGAAGGTATTAGTCGAATCTAAATTTTCCAACGATTCAATGTCATTGAAGTGATTGTCGATCGTTTCCACAATAACATTGTCGTTTTTTACAATATTCATCAACCACCCCCGTTTCTCAAGACCTTTCACGTAAATCGAAGCATCATCGTCGCTCTGCCCATTCACAGCCTCGGTTATCAAGCGTTGCACCATACGATATGGCATCATCCCATCATTCCAGCGCAACCCATGATGATGCGCCATCAACCACGAGGCGTGCGACTGATCTTTCTTCGTTAGGAAACGCCATGGCATCGGACACATAAAAACGTAATGTGTCATCTCCCTTCCATTTCTCAATATCGCCACCTCCTTTACTACGAAACGCTCATCCACGATGAAGCCTTTAACAAAAAAATCACGTATAATACACATAATGCACACGATTTGTAAAAAAATAAACCAGAAACACGAACTGTACCTTGTAAATCGACAAATGTCGGCACCATAACTGTCAGAACTGTCGCCAGTACCGATTAAAACCATACCAATATAACAATCGCGCGATGCGTCTCTCTTTTATCTGCGTTCTCTCGGTGTGAAGGAAACAATCCTACGTAAAAGTGAAATAGCTATGTAGGATATGCGTAAGTAAGATAATTTGTGATTATTGTATGCGTCTTTTCCTCTCTCCTATATATTTTTTTACAATACGTTTTTCTTTTCCTTCATTAGCGATGGTACTTTCCTCAGATCATCAGCTATCCAATCCAAAAGCCGATTAACCACTTGCTGCTTACGATCTCTAGGGGAAGATGTCACAAATTGTGTTCTCATTTTTGCATATTTCCACCATTGACGTTTTTCCTTATTCTTAATATCATGAATGTCATACAAATCTACGCGAATCAATTGATGTCCAGTCTGTCCTTCCGGAGTGCTCACGGTGTACAGCTAACCATGTTCCAATTTTGTCATGTATTGGGATATTCCATCGTTTTGCTGTTTCAAGGTTGAAGCAAAAAGCGCGTCCATACCTCCAGATGTCGATTCTCCTGACGATGCAAAAATCTCACGATCGATGTTCGGCGCATCGATAAGTGTCGCCATATGACATCTAACGTATTCCTTCAAATCGTGTAACCATTCGAAGTATGTATTTCTCGTCATGAAATATTCCATAAACCAATGATGCAATACTTTGCTCTCGGAGATAGAAAAGAAACGATCCAGCTCTTCTACAGAATACGTAGAATTCAGTAAACCTCTCGTTTTCAATACATTCAAAAATGACATTAATGCATCTTTTATCGTCTTTGCCTCCCTCATACGTATCGTATTCGGATCTATCTTTCGCTGATGTACCATATAAGTTTGTATACATCCAATCATCATTCGCAGATTTTTTACAAACGTATTCGTAATCCACGTCTGATGTATTAAATCGATTATAGAACCCATAAACGTTTCTTCGAACACATCTTCCTCTTCCTCTTCCTCATCTAATAGTCCAAACGATTTCTCAGTGGATCTCATCGGTAGCTCCTCGACCTCTTTACTTCGAGACTCCATCGTAGCAGTACACAAATAATATTGATACGTTCGAAACCAAAATATATGTATGACGAAAAAAAGCCTCGCCCATACGCATTTATATACTATTGTCCATCGGACATGTTAATGGATGTGATTTCTATCGAGGATGCAAAAACTGCATAAAAATAGACACCCTTATGAAGAGTGAAAACAACGTCATACGAGAGAGAACGCATCCTGAAAGAAGATGCAATAATGTCTTATCACATCTTTGTGGTATCTATCAAAGTGACAGAACTGTGCAAATCCACATAACGGAAAATTTTTAAGGGCTCGACAGAGGATGCATGTGGTATTAGACAAAAACTATTTTTATAAAACTGCATAAAATAGATTCTTATCGTATCCTTTAAGAACGCGGTGTAATTGTGGAAGAGAAAATATTATTTATTGTTTCGTTTATCTTTTTTTATTATTAAACTAACAGGGACCGAACGCGACGAACGAAACGTTGGTGCGAGCGAGAGCGACGACTTGGTGCGAACGAGAGCGACGGCAAAAATGGGGGACCGTATCTTTAAGGAGGTAAGATTACATTATTATATTATATTTACGACGAGTGAGAAACCCGTTGGTGCGAGCGAGAGTGACGGCGCGCACGCGGGAAGAAAAAACGCGCGAATCCCCTCAGTCGCTCACCCGCTCTCAAGCTCGTCGGATCGTCGTCGTCGCGACGCGTCACGCCGTGACGTCACCAGCTCACACACACATGCGCCCATGGGGACGAGGGCTGGGGAGGAAAACCGCGAGAGATGGTGGGAGGCCAAAGCAGCTTGCTCATTGGCTACCCCCCCTCCCGCACCACAATACCCCTCTCGCCCAGTTTTCCCCCCGGCCCTTCACTCCGCGGCTTGCCCCATGGCTTAGAATATACATAGATATGCTACTCATCGTGACTTCTCGTCATCCATCTCTCTAACGAAAGAGCGCCTACCAACGAGCGCCCCTCGAACAGCGACTCCGGGCGCATTACGAGGAAGCTCTTCAAGTCTCCTTCTCCAACGATTGATCTTCTCATTTACTCATCACGGATGGTTCATCACTCTGGGAACAATAGAACCATCCCATTCTAAGAACTTAGGTACCCTAAATAAGATCGCCTTAGGCGATCGGCAACCAATTCGAATGAATCCCCACGAATAACAAAGACGCTTCATACAAAATGATCCTGTATCCCCTTATAACTCTTAGCGCCAATTGCCTTTGCAGTTTCGCCGCAGCACGTCGAATGTCTTTATCGGTCATGACCGCTTGAGCCCAAATAGGGGCCATATAAAACAACAAATAATACGACACTCACGTATACCCTACATTCTCCTGGGCCGCCAATGTTGACTGTTAATCTGTCAAGAGACGCTGCCATATTCAGGGCTTTAGGGAAAATGCGTCGAAATGTTCCCTAAAAGACCATTTGAAATTCAAAACTAACCCCAAGTATTTCATCGAAATTCTCATTTCAATTTCCGTGTTACCTATTCGTAGGCTCGCACGCAGCACCTCTCATATAAAGGCCATAACTTTCGTCTTGTTTATCGACACCTTCAAGTCCAATCCTTCGTTCTATCACCCTAACTATAACGGTTGCTTCCAGTTCCGCTTTGATCATGGCCTTGCGAAAGGATCCGTCCCTACTAGAAAAGTGTCATCCGCATAGCAGATAGTCGAATATCCTACTGATAGATTAATTCGTAGAATCAAATCATATCCAACGTTCCAAAGGGTTGGTCCCAAGACAGAAAGATCTCTGAAGAACACCGCACCTCATGGGAGACTTCACATATCTATCATCCCTGTCGATGTATGACAATCATCTATCAGATAAATATCAAGGACATACCGGAGATATCTCGAAACCTTCTTCTCCGCAAGAGTATCATTAATGGTCGGCAAGGGAAGGAGCAATTGGCTATGTCAAATAAGCCAACACCACGCCTTCGTCCCGCACTTCGTCATCTGCGATCGAGCGAAGTCTCTAGATCACATCAATAGTTGACCTATTTGGTTGAAAGCCTCCGCAATACTCGAACGCGTCCAAACACTGCACGAGACGATTACATAATACTCCTTCGAATAATTTACCCGTCTCGCAAATTGGCCTATACGACGGAACGAGATCAGGCTTCCCCGACTTCTTGAGAAGTAGCAAGATTGCCATTTTCTAGGAAAGACACCCTTCCTGAAGCATGCCATAAAGCAACATGTCCACAATTTTGTCAGAGTAATCGAGGCGTTCTTAATTGTTCGACCCATTATCCGTCAGGGCCCGGAACCTTACCAACGTTTATCCCAGCAACAGTTGCAGAGACTTCTTTCTTAGTCAAAGCTTCATCCCACCCAACGAGGGAAGGATTTAAGACCAATTCCTCGTCCCAGGGAAAAAACTCCAACCGTCTCTTACTACTGCCGGAAGAAGAGACTTCACCAATAGAGATGCCCCAATACGCAATTAGTCAAGGACAATCTGATATAGCATACTCCAGAGGTTCCTATTCAGAGTATCAAGGAGACTCTGCCACAGACATCTTAGACCTCCTAATGGCATCTCTCATTAACTTCCTCGTCTTCCACAGATCACATCAGAAATGCCGAACCATCTCAGAGTCCCGGTATCTTCTCGTTTTCTAATTATGCGCCTTCTGATTCGTACGCAACGCCCGAAGATCCGCAATCTCTTCACTCTAGTAAATTGGAAGTCTACCAGTGATTTTCAACTGTGGCATTAAAACGTTCGAGATCTCCCTCAGTGCAACATTTAACTTATCGATCCATCGACACATCCTGAGGGAGGGAAGATCATGCTTTGATATTGATTGCTGCACATAATAGGTCCATATCGACCTTTCTGACGCACCATCTAGGAAAATATTTCCTGGCCGTGATCCTTCTAAGGGGACCTATAACTTGTTCCTGTACCCTCATGAGGACATATCGGTGATCCGAAAGGAACTCAGTGTCCGCCACACGCCAATCACAAATCTTCCTAACAGCCGAGGCAGAGGCCCATGAAAAGTCTACATATGACACGCTTCGCAGATGTACACAAGTGGATACAAAACCAGCATTAAGGAGAGTCAGATCCAACCCAGCCGCCCAGCTGGCTACAGTCCTCTCTCTGCAGTTCGCATCGGTCCAATCCCAGGAGACCGAGCGAAGTCTCCTAGCACGAGTAGCGGTCTTCGATCACATGATTGAACATGCACCCAAATCACAGAAATCCCTCTCAAAGTCAACATCCGGCAAATTGGAGAAGTAGCAGCTAAAAACCATTCCTCCTCACTGAACCGCGATAAAACCTTTCTCACTAAATAAAGGCGAATACAGAATGTCAACACAAGAATACTGCCAAACCAAGGCAGTCGATGGATGATCCCTCCTAGTTTTGAAGATGAGTCTTTGATGGGCTTCGTTTATTACCTTAAGGCGCGCGGATAAGAATCTCAAACTTCCTTCTTCTTTCGTCTCAAAGAGCTCCAGAGCGACGATCGCGCGTTGGCATCTACCGCCATTATAAGTCTCTCGCCCCTCAAGGAATGAAATAGCTTTTTTTTTTTTTAGGGCCTCGGTGGCCCTCGATTTCGTCGCTGTACTGAAAATAACATGACATGACGTATATTGATAGGACAGGAGCCTGCACTTCCGCACACACACACACACACACACACACACACACACACACACACACACACACACACACACACACACACACAGTGAATTGTGCTAAGCTGCGAGACAAATATCATCTGCAGTCGAGGGTTGCTGATCGCTATCAGCCTATGGGCGTTCCAAGCACATTGCAGCAACTTTTATCCCCGTTCCTAATCCATAAAAGATGTGGCCTTGCTTCTTGACATATGGTTCCTATAATAACAGGATGTCAAATCGTTTTTTGACGACGAGCTGACCACCTCACATATTACCACAGCTGATCGCCCCATATTCAGCTGTATCCTACCTCTTATTGACTTGGAGCTGGATAATGCCGCCTGAATGCCTTGTCTTTGCGGTTCATATCTTTGTATCGTATCTTTGTAGAACTATGCTAATTTCACGATGGTACCTTTTGTCTGTTTTCGCCACTTGCCTTCTTTGTTGGTGTGTATTGCTTTATCAGATTATCACATCGTTCCAGAGCTATTTTGACAGCTCGAAGTTTGCTAATTATCTTTATTGACCCTTCTCAAGCGTCACACCTCTCTAGGACTATCCTGACTTCTACCCTTACTAATCTTGATTTTCTCAGTCTTGGTGTTCACACTTTGCCTTACTACTTTACTATTATTGTTATTTTTGACTTCCATATGATTATTACTTTTATTTTGATAGAAGGAAGAAGTCGAGTGGCGTACCCATCTATACGTCATTAAGTCTAATTACTCTAGGGGAGTAATGACAGATATCTTGAAGGTATTATTCGAAACTGCTCGATTTACGTTCCGCAGCCATGCAGACTATAAGCACAACTTCCTACCTTGCCTTTTGAACGAGCGCCATTATTTGGAAACGCTTAGTATTAAGCATTCATCCATTGATGTTTGATATGAGCTGAAAAATATAATATATAAATATATATATTGTACATATATGTAATTCATCCGCACGTTAGACATTCTGGTTCCGTCAAAGTCCGAGCCTAGCTCAAACCTTGTCCAAAGGGATCTCTCACTCATCGCCATCGCCTTCTTTTTCATGAAAAGGGGAGGCAGGGTTTAAACGCACTGCTCCGCCACTATTGTTATGGTTGCCACATAAGAGCCATTTGGCTTTTATGGCGCCAACTCATAGCTATGCTGTGTCGATAAAGCTTCCTTAGAGATACTGACCCTGACCCTAGCACCAAAAAATCCTCGACAGAGGGATCAAGATGCTAAGAAGATCAGTAACTCCAGGATGCACTGTCAAATACTATCGATCAATCAATCAATCAATTTCATGTATGCTACATAAGAGCCATTTAGCCTTTACGACACCGACTCGTGACAATACTGTGTGGAAAGATGAATAAGATAGGAAGGATTTCCTCAAGATCTCAAAGAGGTGTGAACATAGATTGCAGAAAAGAAGAGGTCTGATCGAGTGTAATCTGTCCTCCAGCCAGAAGACTGCTGTTGAGGAGGTCACGGGGCTTTTCCCTCAAATGTCGCCGAAGTTGATAGTGGTTGAGACGCTGCATGTCCTTGATATTGCTGATGAAGCTGAGAAAAGGACTCAAATGGTACTTTTCGCCAGCAGATTAAAGTTGATGTTAATATGACAAAAATTGTTATGCAGCATTTGATATCGGGTATTGCTAAGTGTTCAGGGCCGTCAGATGAGGTCAGGGCCATCTTGCAGAAAAAGAGATTATCAGACTTCATCGGGAGGTGGACATGTTGCACCGTGAGAGGATCTCCTTGAGGAATCAAGTCGAATCCCTCTGGCGAACGGTGCAGGTTTTGAAAGATAGAGATCGTTGTAGGAATCGCACTCCTTCCTCGGACGGAACCATTCGTATGTACGATTCTCCCGTTTCGCGTCGCTCTCGAAATTGGAAATGCTCTTCGCGACATCGGGACCATATCACGGACGATGTAACGCGTGAGATTGGGTCTGAAAACCTGTCTCCTGTATATAGGCCACCTCTTCTTGATGGGGAGTACGCAAGAGGTTGGAAGATGTGTCTCTTCTGCTCACCAGAGTCGACTGGTCTGGCCGCATTATTATAGACTCGTCACGGATCGCTTCTGACGATCGTCCTGATTCGCGTGTGGACAAGCCGGGATCTGTGCGTGGTGGGAGTGAGGTGGTGGCTGCGGGCGCTCTACGTGTGGAGCTTCCACCGCCTTCGCCAACATACCCTGTGGACGGTGAACCATGGATGGAGATCGTGTCGCGCCGCCATGAGGGAATCCCGCTTTCGCGTTCCGAAGACTGCGGAGACTATTTTACTCAGATGTACGAAGACGAAGGACAAATCCGGGTCGTCGTAGTGAGATTGTCGAGAAGGAAGATCTCTTTGGAGGAGTTAAACATCACCAATACAAAAATTCGGAAGGCGTAGACTGGGGATCTTCTTATCAAGATCCCCGGAGGCGGGTACTAAGGCGGAGGCGCTTGTTGATCGCCTTAAGGCTGTGTTGGCGGAAAGCGATTATAAGGACAAGGTAAGTGTCATGCATTCGGTTCGGAAATCAGGCTGATTGATCGATCTCTGCAGTCTATCTCTGCAGAGGAGGTAGCTAAGACTGTTGTTACCATTAGAGAAGTCCTCACTGGACATAAGAATTGGTCCCTTTAAGCCAGGGCATGGGGTGGCTAAATATGGTATGGGTGCAGTGTCTCCTTTCGTGTGCCAATAAATTGTTAAATTCATAGTTTCGCGGTTGGACATACCAGGACTAACTGTCAGAGTGTTGTGGATCGCTCCGCTTGGTGTTTCCAATGCGGCGGAAACGACGAGCATAGGACTGCTGGCTGTCGGCTACTCCCGCGTTGTTCAATATGTGCAACTAGAGGATTCGATACATCATGCCGGCGCGCTGGAATGCGTGACCTTTAACGGATGCGGACAAGTGCCGGTAAACGGAGACTCACGCGGACAGTATGGCGGGAACATCCGGGGGTTGATCGGAGGCTCTGATTTTCGCGGACGAGATTGTGATGGATACGTGTGATGGTTAGATTGGTCCAGATAAATGTCAATCGATCGAGACTCTCGCAGGATTTAATCGCTAGGATCTGCGAGGAGTTTGATTTGGGATTGATCTTGGATCTCGCGATCTCGGAGCCAAATCATGTTCCGAATGGCGACCGTTGGTTAATCTCTATGGACACTCCTTCCTCGGCCGCTGTTACCTGACAATAGAGTCGCTTGAGGGTGCTGTGCTCCCTTTGAAGGAGTATGTGGCGGTAAATTGGGAGGATATGATCGTAGCGTCGTGCTACGATCACTTCCCTCCCAGTCTTGGCGACGGCGAATTTTTGCACTTATGCGAGTTGGGGGTGAGGTTGCATAAAGTGACTGGACGCCCGATCATTATGATGGGTAAATTCAACGCGCGTGCGCCTACTTGCGATCCTGGTCAATCCAATAGGAGGGGAAGACTTTTAGCGGACTCGTTGAGTCTTTTAGACTTTCAGCTGCTTAATGTGGTATCGGGACTAACGTGTGTGCATCCGCGTGGTGTTTCATGCGTTGATCTCACGTTCGCGTCGCCTTTCGCGATTAGGAGGATCACCTCATTCTCGTGTGTGGCTCACCTCTTCGTGTGTGGGGTCCGAGGTGGAGTTTCTCGGATCATATATTTATGTTTTTCGAGATCGATGCTTTTCTGGTTGGATCCGCTATTGGAAGGACTGCCCTTAAGATGTTTCCTAGATGAGTTGTCGATAAGGTCGATCCAAATCTTATGGAGGCTGCGGCGATCTTTTCGGCCTAGAGCGGCATTCCTGAGGAAACGCTGTCCTCAGAGTTGGGCGGACCAGCTATTAATGGATGGACTAACGGGACGGATGTCTTCAGGAGGGAATTATCGAGGAGACCCATCACATATTGATGGAATCAAGAGATTGCAGATCTTCCCTATATCTGCAGGCATGCAGAAGGCATATTACGTGTGCGCGTGCGAGGGGGAGAGTCTCTCCAGATTCCTTGCGTGGGCTCTGGAATGCTTTGCGAGAGGCTAGATGCAATTTTAAGAAAGCGATTATCCGTTCAAAGGTCAAATTATGGATCGAATTGATAAATGATCTTGACAAGGACCCTTGGGAGATGCCCTATCGTCTTCAAGAAGCTGCGTGCGTGCAGCGCTTTTATCGTGGAGGTGCTTCCCCCTGAGACCGTGGGAGACATTGTCGGGACTCTCTTCTCGATAGATTATTCTCTCGGGCATTGATGTGCTGTTTGTCTGACAGAACGATTTCAGTAACAGTCGGGGAGGTCTTGGAGGCTGGACTGAGGATAAAGTCTGGGAAGGCTCCTGACCCAGACAGTGTCGCGGGTATTGTTATAAAAAGTACAATGACATATTTTGCTTCATTATGAGTTAGATGTTTCACATGAGTTATCTCGGAGAGGGGGGGGGAGGCATTTCCCGTGCGACTGAAGGAGAGCCAGATTGATGCTAATCAAAAAGCCGGGTAAACTGGACCTTTCTTCGTCCTCTTTAAAACAAAAAAAAAGTTAGGCTCTAAAAATTGTTTTTTAAATAATTTTCTTTTAGTAGAAGTGTGCAAATGAAAATTCAAAGTGTGTATAAATGTGCAAACAATGAGCAATCAAATGAGCCAATTAATCAAAAATTAATTTTCTCAAAAGTTAAAGGGGCCAACGAAATACTAGGATGAAATAGAAAAGGATAGACCGGATCGCTTACGCATCCAGATTACTGAATAACGTCGAACAGAAAAGGAGTCTCTAGCCATTGTTTATTGCACTAACAGTAGTAGACCTATGTATATATGAAGCCATGGGGGAACCCGCGGGGCCAAGGGGAAACTGGGCGAGAGGGATATTGTGGTGCGGGGGGGGCAGCCAATGAGCGAGCTGCTTTGTCCTCCCACCACCTCTCGTAGTTTTGCTCCTCGGCTCTCGTCCCCACAGGCATATGTGTGTGAGCTCGTGACGTCACGACGTGACGTCACGCGATGACGATCCAGCGAGCTCGAGAGCAAACGAGTGACTCAGAGAGTTCGCGCGTTTTTTCTTCCCATGTGCACTGTCGCTCTCGTTCGCACCAACGCCCACGTTCGCTCGCGGAGGATTCGATCTCTCACGATGGATGTATAGGAGATTTTGTTTTTCGCTAGCACCGATGTATCGGAAGATTCGCTCTCACTCACACTTATGTCGCGATGACATTTCATTGCTTTCGATCGCATTATCGTTCCCCGCGTATACTTTCACTGTCGTGTTTTTTAATTGTTAGTTTATTTATCCTGTTAGATACCATCCTTAAAGATATGATAAGAATCCATTGTTCCTTTTTCCGTTTTGCACAGTTTTGTCTCCTTGATAGATATCACCAAAGATGTAATAAGACACTATTGCCTCCTCTTTCGGGATGTATTCTCTCTCGCATGACGTTGTTTCAATTTTCATAAGGGTGTCTATTTTTATGCAGTTTTGTGTCCTCGATAAAAATCACATCCGGTAACATGTCCGATGTATATAAATGACATGTATATAAATGCGTATTGGCAAAGCTATTTTCGTCATTTTTTTGTGATGATTTCGAACGTATTATTTGTGTATTACGATGGAGTCTCAAAGGTCGAAGAGCAACCGACGAGGTTCACTGAGAAATCGTTTGAACAACTATTGGATGAGGAAGAGGAAGATGTGTTCGATGAAACGTTTATGGGTTTCTATAATAGATTTAATACATCAGACGTGAATTACGAATACGTTTGTAAAAAATTTGCGAATGATGATTGGATGCATACAGATCTATATGGTAAATCAGCGAAAAGTAGACCCGAATACGATACGTATGAAAGAGGCAAAGACAATGAAAGATGCATTAATGTCATTTTTGAACGCGTTGAAAACGAGAGGTTTGCTGAATTCTATATATTTTATAGAAGAATTGAATCGTTTCTTCTCTATCTCCGAAAAGTGTTAAGTCATTTGTTTATGGAAGATTTCATGACAAGAAATACATTCTTCGAATGGTTGCACGATCTGAAGGAGTTTTTTAGATGTCACATGACGACAACACTTATCGATGCACCGAACATCGATCGTGAGATATTTGCATCATCGGGAGAATCGACATTTGGAGGTATGGACGCGTTTTTTGCTTCAACCTCGAAACAGCGAACCGATGGGATATCCCAATACATTACATAATTAGAACATGTCATCTGTACACCATGAATACTCCAGAAGGACAGATTGGACATCAGTTGATTCGCGTAGATGTGTATGACATTCACGATATTAAAAATAAGGGAAAACAATGGTGGAAATATGCAAAATTGAGAACACAATTTTTGATATCTTCCCCTAGAGATCGGAAGCAGCAAATGATGAATCGGCTTTTGAATTGTGTAGCTGACGATATGAGGAAAGTACCATCACTAATGAAGGAAAGGAAAAACATTTTATAAAAAAATATATACAAGAGAAGAAAAGACGTTCTGCGTATGATAATCACACGTTATATTTTTATCATATATTATATCTACTTACGCATATCCTATTTTATCGCATATTATATAGCTATCTCACTTTTACATGCGATTATTCCTTCACACCGAGAGAGCACATACATTCTCCGCAGGACAATGATAAAAGAGAGACACACCGCACGATTGCCTCATTGGTTTAGTTTAATCGTTTGTGGCGACATATCTCGACATTCAACGTTATGATGTCGACATTCGTTGATTTGCAAGATATAGTTCTTATCTCTTATTTATTTTATAGTTCTTATCTCTTGTTATTTTTACAAATATGTATTTTGTGTATGCTTTTTGTCAAGGATTTGTCGTGGGTAAACGATTCGTTGTGAAGGAGGTAGTAATTTTGAAGAATGGGGGTGAGTTGAATGACACACTACATCTTTACGTGTCCGATGCCATCGCATTTCCTGACGAAACCTAAACTGAGCTTTCCTAACGATCACTGAAGCTGTCAATGGAGAAACATTTATGTGAAGGGACTCGAAAAACGGGAGTGGTTAGTGGATATTTTGAATAATGACAACGTTATAATCAAAACGATCGATGTGCATTATAACGAGATTAATCGCTGGAAAATCTAGACACTATCGATACGTTTCGGTATGGAAGATACAATAGATATTGCGCCTTACAAAATGTATTAAAACTATATAATCCACTGATTATATAGTTTTAATGCGTCCATTGACGCAATTTCAAAGCAAGTAATATATGTATTTCTTTATATATACTAGCTTCAAAAAGTTTCCGGAATTCATTCAAAAAATTCAAAATACAAGTTTATTCAAAAGTGATATTGTCCCCTTCAAAGAACTCTCCAGCGACTGCAACGCACTTATGCCAGCGCTTGATCCAGCTCTCGAAAATTTCTGGAACTCTATTATTGGTATAGCCATCAGAGCCGTCTTCGATTTTTCCATTACCTCCTTTCGGCTGTTAAAACGCGTTCTCCGCAGTGGTTTTTTGACTCGATCGAATAGAAAAAAATCGCAGGGAGCCATATCGGATGAATTCGATGGCTGTTGGATGGTATTGTTCTTGACCAAAAATTTATGAATAATGGATGGCACTGTGCGACGGTGCGTTATCATGGTGCAAAATCCACGAGTTGTTTACCCACAAATCCTTTCTTTTTTGGCGAATTGATTCACGCAAACGTCTCATAACGCCTAAATAATACTCCTTATTAACTGTTTGACCTTCTGACAAAAATTCGTGATGTACAATACCATTGTAATCCATGGAAACCGTGAGTATCGCTTTCTTTTTCGACTGAAAACGACGTTTCTTTGGTCTTGGCTCATTTGGAGCTCTCCATTCACTCGCCTGATGTCTGGATTGCGTGTCGTGCTCATAAACCCACGTCTCGTCTCCAGTAATGATGCGTTTGATGAATGTTGGGTCGAATTCAGTCTTGGAAATCATGTCTTTGGCGATGTCAATGCGGTCCCTTTTTTGCATGAAATTCAGTTCCTTCGGAATCAACTTTGGCGACACGGCGCAAACTCATTAACTATAATGTCCTGGACGGATCCATAAGCAATGTTTAAGTCCTCTGCCAGCTCTCTGATAATTAATTTGCGGTTATTGGCCAACATTTCTCTCACTTTATTGATGTTTTCGTCGGTTTTCGATGTTGACGGCCTGCCACTGCGTTCGTTATCCTCGACGGATTCACGACTACTTCTGAAGCGTTCATGCCACTCGTAAACGGTTGTTTTCTTTAGAACATCACTGCCGAAACAGTTTTCCAACATTTCCAAGGTTTTCGCACCAATGAATCCATTTTTAACGCAAAATTTAATACAAACTCGTTGCAAATTCAACTCCATTTTTAAAACTGTAAAAAATCGAAAACACGCGCAGAGGTAGATGTACTCAAGACGGCGTAATTTTTAAAATGTCAAGCTATGGCGATAAAATTTGATGGAAATGTCAATGATAAATGTGGCATCCTAGCAAAAAAAAAGAACTCAAATCAGCTGACTCAAAGCATCACCTGGTGGTCTCTTCCGGAAACTTTTTGATCAAGCTGGTACATATATATTTATTAGGTGTACAAATAAGTTTCCGCCGTTTGACAAAAGACGGCGCCACTAGCAAATTGTGTGTGGGGAATTCTTAACACCTCACTAGCCCAGCGAATGTAAAAAGCTTAAGGATTATGTTGATAACGAGTTGTCTAGCAGCGTAAAAAAATAATAAAAAAAGAAATATTATAATAACAGATCAATAAAGATGTTCGTCCTGTACGGTCATATAAAATTGTGCTCGTGAAATAAATATTATTATTACCAGTTACAAATAAAGTCTCGATTATTATTTTCTTTATCACATCACACGACAAGCATGGGCTTGTCAAGAGAACTCTGACTTATCCATTGAGTCACATATTCCCATGTGGTTAAAATTATCTGATACAAAACATTATATCGTAAGGTTGTACATCTGTTAACAACATAACCTTGAAATACTAGCGATTTTGTATCAGCATCATATATTTTTTTTTGTGCGAAAATGCCGTTTTGAGCCGAATAAGCGTCATTTGCGGGAACTTTTGATTTACTTCTTTAATTTGAAAAGATCTGCAGCTGAGATTCATCAATTACTTATAGAAGCATATGGTGAGGCTACTTTAAGTGAGAGAAGTGTCGTGAATGGTTTCAAAAATTTAAGAATGGTGAATTTGACATCGAAGAAGACAAAGAACGTAATGAAAGGGCGAAAGTATATGAAGACGCGGAATTAGAAGCATTATTGAATGAAGATTCGTGCCAAATGCAAAAAGAACTTGCATTTACATTAGGAGCGATTCAATAAGCAATTTTACATCGTTTCAAATCATTGGGAATGATTCAAAAGCAAGGGAATTGGGTTCCATATGAACTGAAGCAGAGAAACGTTGAACGCCAATTTTCCATATGTGAAATGCTTGTCAGGCATAAACGAGAGTTTTTTACATCATATAGTCGTTGGTAATGAAAAATGGATCCTCTTCGATAACCCAAAGAAGAGAAAATCATGGGGATTACTTAGCCATGCTTCAACATCGACAGCCAAGCCGAATATTCATGGAAAAAAATTCATGTTGTGTATTTGATGGGATCAGCTTGGTATCGTGTATTATGAGTTGTTTAAACCGAACGAAACTGGGGCTCTCTACCGAACACAATTGATGAGATTGAGCCAAGCACTCAAGGAAAAATGCGCCCACTACTACTCCAGGCATGATATAATTATTTTCCTGCATGATAATACTCGACCACATGTTGCGGCGCTGGTCAAAAACCTACATAGAAACACTCAATTGGGAAGTTCTACCCTACCCGCCGTATTCACCAGACATTGCCCCTTTCGATTACCATCTATAATATTTCGATCGAAGGCGCATGGCCTGTCTGAGCAGCACTTCACATCATATGAAGATATCAAAAATTGGATCGATAATTGGATAACCTCAAAAGATGAAGCGTTCTTCCAATGCGGTATCCGTATGCTACCAGAAAGATGGGAAAAAGTAGTGGCTAGCGATGGACAATACTTTCAATAAAACATTATATATCTTTCACAATAAATGCTTAATTTTTGATTAAAAACGGCGGAAACTTATTTGTACACCTAATATATGCTTATTATTGTATGATGTATGTACTAATTACAGTATGCATTTTATTAAAATTAAAAGAAAAATTTGAATGGATTTCTTTCCGTTACATATATCCTGTGTGCATATCCTGTGTGTGTGTGTGTTAGGATACAATATTCTTTGAATGTGATAGGATGTGTCATGTTTTAATATGTCTATTATTTGTAAAAGATAAGATGGACTTGTGGTTTTTGATGTTTCCGATGAAGGAACGATATATAAATGCATACGGGGGGTGGATAAGGTTCTTCTCACAGTGATTGTAATATGTCACGCGATAGCGATAGCGATAATAGTCCAAACGAAAGTGCGGACAACGTCAAGTGTGTTTTCGGATACAGATAGCGATGTGTATTGTGAGCGTATGGTATCGAATTCTACGTTGATTATAAAGATACGTCCTGTATAAAGATGAAGAGTTGTTGGAATTTAGCCACACATCATTTATGGAGAGAGATTGGAAATCACTGTTCGCGAGAGATTTTATGGATTCAAAATGCGGTAATTCTTGTTGACGATCGCATGAGAAAATATGAGAACGCAGCTATGAAAGGTGTGTGAATCGATGATATTGGAAGGATATATAAAAAAATTAAATTCGACATATCTATAGACAGTTGCGGTGAAACGCTCTGATTCACATACATGTAAACGAGGATAGTAATTTGTTTAATATAGAGAGAGATGGATGAGGAGGATGGAGAATCTTTTTCATGCAACGAATATTGATACGACAGATATGTATCGAGTATGAGAGCAAAATTGTGACGAGTGTCTTGATTTCTTGCGGAAGACATGTCGAAACAGTAAACGTCGACGAACATCTACTGGAGTTGTAAATGCATCGATTGCTCGACTAGCACGATTGGAAAGTTTGAAAAATGTTTTATGACAACGTTTTGAACATGTGGGCTCTGGCTATGTCGAATCGCAAAAGAGGTGATTTTCGTGATTGGAGATCGAAACAGCTTTTAACGATCGCGTATTGACTGATGGGTGTTGAATTCGAATTACATCGAACCTAAACAGTTTCTCGATAACGCAAGAGATATCGTTCTCGATTGAATACGCGATAATCTTCAGAGATATATTTATTTGAAAGTGAATACAATATTCAAGGTGAGTTCGTCGCGAATGCTAAGAGATCTGCTAGAGAATTACTACGAAAAATTACGAACTTTTTGACACATCTAATCTGAGAGAGTGGTACGATCAGCACGTGACAAATGATATTTTAGCAGCAATGGAGGAATTTCAGGAACGTGACAGTGGATGGGCACTATCACATATATTGAATCTGATTGTAAATGTTAACAAATATAATCCTATGCATGCGGGATGTTGGGTGAAGCTGCCGCGAGAAATTATGCTGAAGAAAGCAGTAATCAATATGCGTTCGATGGACAGAGCATATTTCGCTTGGTCAGTGCTCTGTATCCAGTTATAAGTCATGTGAATAGGAAATCATCGTATCCGGGTTATATTACCGATAGACTAGGAAACTGTTTCACCGATGGTCGATAATAGTGAGAATCTACCTTATCAACACTAGAGATGGTACACCTCCTTGCTCATCATATACTCTTGTTACAAAAAGAATATTTTCCAAGATTTACACGCAAAGAAACTCGATTAACCTCCATGCTAAACATATATTCCTGTCACTAGATATTTATTCTTCAAGCTTATATTGCTTATAGCGGTTAATAATGATATATATATAGCACGATAACCTTCTCACCAGAGATACTTTCCTGTTATTAGGAATTATTTTTCGAAGATTCTAGCATGTATTAATCGACATTCTACCCGCCATTTTGTATTTAATGTATCTTTAATTTTAATTTATAATAATTGATATTTGATATCAAATACGGCGTCCAATTGAAATTGAAACATTGTAGAATATTCTGGAACAATCTAAAAAATTCTAGAATAATTGTGAAACTTTCACACATTCTCGGATAGTAAAATAGATAGAGAATGAAAAAGAAAGTTTTTCTCAGAACCCTCGGGTAATAAATCTGTCATTATTTTAATTCTTAGAACACTCTGAGTGAGTCACGTAAGCCTGAACATGTGCGCAGGCTCGAACGCATTTCTCCATTCCACGATTCCCGGATATATAATGCTTTCCGGAGCCGTTCATGCAGCTGCTCACCGTTCGTCGACGCATTAACATCACAGTCGCTCTCTAGTCGCTTTCTATAATACGCATCAGTCGATCTCGAATCTTCGACGAGGTAACATCGTACATCCTCTATCCATCGAATTCAACGGTAGCCTGCTCTACGAAATTTGCTGAAAGCAAGGCATCGATAAAAATTAAGATAAAATATTAAGAATAAACGTTGCTCGAAAGTCATGGAACAGTAGTTCTCGAACTTTAGAGTAGCCAACAAATCTTTCAGGTCGAAATGTCATAGCGAGCGACCATTTTGTACACGAATTCTTTGTGACACGTTCTCTCGTATTTCGTAAGACGATGTAATGCATGTTATAAAATAAAGTTGTTGTACGGTCAGTAAGTGTTATACTTATCAGTTAGTGTATATACTTAATTAAAGAAGAATTATACAGAATTATATTTGATGAAAGTGAAAAGATGAAAGTGAAGAAATTATATTTATTATGAATTATTGAATTATCGAGAATTAATTGATCATTTTGCTATTTTCAAAAGTGCGATATCTTGTGAAACAGATACGAAGTGAACAAAATAATAAGATTAATACTCATAAGATTAATACTAGTAATAAGATAATTATACTCATTTCTAAATCGTTGTCTTTGAGCTCGATTAAGCGAACGACACTGAGAGATAGAGTGCTTTCTGTGTAAACAGTTCCCTTGTTTAGTATTGGTATTGTTTAGTATTGTTATTACTTCTCTACTTGTTATTACCCTCGTAAGCCTAATCGAGTGCAACGAAACGAGAATATGAATCGTCGGTATTGTGTACCCAGGTTCTCGAAACGCGAGAATTGAATGCGAATCATGTAACTTGCTTTATTATTCCTCTCTATATCTCGTGGTAAAGAACTGCAATCACCTCGCGATGAATAACTGCAAGTACTTCGCGGTGAATAATTGCAACTACCTCGTGATGAAGAACTGCAACTACCTCGCGGTGAATAACTACCACTACTTCGCGGTGAATAACTGCCACTACCTGGCGGTGATTAACTGCACATATCTCACGGTAAAGAACTGCAACTTCTTTCTATAATCCTCTTGCTTGAGTAAATGGACATAACAAGAAAAGAAGAATAGTTAGATTAGTATTTTGGCACAATACGCTCAATTCCTGATATCTTTATAAACTTATTTAAATATGGGGAACTAGAAATGAGTTGGTAATGCCACGATCAAAACCTCAGAGTAGAAACAGAAATACTAAGAAGCAAGAAGCATTCTCACGAATTAAATTCAGAAAACATTAAGAAATAATGAGGATATAGAATCAGTTATTCATAATATACGTTGTGAATCGAATCCGTCATATCCTACGAATCCAGAACCATCTACGTCTAAAGATTTAGACGATATTTGCGAAGTAATTAAGGAAGATTTGTTATCTTCGGGCACGAACAATAAGAACATAAATATTAAAGGCACACATAACGAAAATACGAATAAGATTAAGAATAGGAACAAGAATAAAAGGAACAAGAATAAAAATAAGAATAGTAAATCAAAGCACGATTTATTAGAGGATCCGGATTTGAATGTCGAAATAAAGGGCGAGATATTAGAAACTTTAGGATTGAAACGATTTGTTATTAACAATTTATTGAAACTGTAAATGGTATTGAATGGAAATAGAATTATTAATATATTGTCAAGTTATAGGATTTAATTCTTTTAATCTATACAATAGCGAATAAATATTTATTTAATAGTTATTTGGAATTATTAGATCGCGAGCAAGGGAAGCGTGTTAACAGAAATAACTTCTAGGGAACATCCTATAGCTTCTTTCAATGATAATCAATCAAGGTAATATTTTCCTTTTAAGGCACGCTGTGTGTTACTTCATCGCTATAGAAATACATTCTTGACGAAGCAATAATTCGTATGCGACCAATAAACCTTCGAATTTAAAAGGATTAGATGCAATTTAATATTTAAATAGGATCGAGATAATATATGTTGGAAGAGATCCAATAAATACAATTAATAAAAATATTGAATGCCATTACTTACGTGAATTATCTGAAATATTTCGCTTATTTATGATGATATAAAAAATGTTTCAAATTGAAAGTAGATCAAATCAAATTCAATTTTACAATTACTTATGGTAAAATTGCGATAAAATGGTAATTTATTGGTAATTTTGGCTATATTTTTTGTCTTTATAGTTTTATGTATTATATTATACAAATATACGCTGTATTTCCGTATTTATGTATAAAATAAAACAACATTCTTCTAATATTCCTAATAGGAATCGCTGATAGAATAAGGGCTATTGACTAAATCTAAACATATTATTTAATCGTAACAAAACATGTCTGTATGATACATAGACGACTCATCCTTAAGTGTGTGGCTATTTGTCGCATTAAGTCGCCAACTGATGGTGTCGATCGCGATATTATAAACGGGTGTATATCAATTGTTCACATCACTAATTGGCTAATTTAAAATAATATAATTTTATTGGTGAAGCAGTGAAAAATTAGTAGGAACAGGCCGATGAGTGATGTGCAAGTGGACCATTCTCGTCGTAAGTTATCTAAATTTGGCATCCCTGCCTTAAACGTTGTCGGTTATCTAATTATTATATCAATATATAGTATCAAAATGAAAATTTAATGTTAAACAAAGCGTTTTAAACTTAATGACTAAATACTCTCAAATTATTGTACTTTATTTTTCTGTAATTGATGTAATTTTTTGAAATTATGATTTTACCAGCCTCAAAAAATTACCAAGTAATATAGCATAATTTACCGGGTAAGTCATTATCAAATTTGGTTATTTTCATCTCGAAATGAAAGTGAAATGGTTTTGAGAGGCATTTTGGTCATGTTATTTTTTTCTAGGTGGAGACGTCAAAAAGATATGAAGCTCATCTCCACTTTTTAAAATGGAATTATATGACATTTTTTTTACACAATATGATTCCTTTAATTATTCCTCTAATTATAATTATAATTCCATATATAAAAGTATCGAGGTAATGATATAAAAAAAATGTTAATAGTTTAAGAGATATTTTATACTTTTATTCTGATACATATTGATATAAAATGTTAAATAATTCTAGACTAGTAATTTTTTGATAATCATACCTTAATACTTTTATGAACAGAATAATGAGATGAAAGTTGATGGAAAGAAATTTATTTAGCATTTTATGTCAAATATCTCGTAAATTATTGGTTTTTTGACATTACTATCTTAATACCTTTATATATAGAATAATTAGAGGAATCATATTGTATAAAAAAAATAATCATACAATTCCGTTTGAAAAAGTGGAGGTGACTTTTATATCTTTTTGACGCCTCCACTTAGAAAAAAGACAATATGATCAAAATACGTCCCTCTCAAAACAGTTCCACTTCCATTCGAAACATTTTTTTATATCATCAAAAATAAGCGAGATATTTCAGATGATCAATTTAAATAGATCACCCTGTATATATATATGCACAGCAACGTGGTAAAGAATTTAAAAACACGAGCGCATCCTGTGCGGAATAATTATTAATCTTAATCGATGATAAGGAGGAAGTTCCATTTGACCACGTAGCGATTAGAATCACTCACAACTTATAGCACTGATTTAATAAGCAATAGCACTAATTTAAAGTTGGTATAGGTCATAAATTTCTAATATAAATAACTAGAATCATATTCTAACATCATGAATACAAACCCTAAATAGATAATATTTATACTGGTCTCTCAATAACACAAAGGTAAATTTATATTGATTTTGAAGGAAAGAGTTCGTTTTTTTCGATTTCAATCGTCAGTACGCATCACTTGTGAAATAAAATATTGTTAAAAAAGATATTTAACAAATATTTCTACAAATTGTATTTAGTGTAACGTATCGATCATGTTTATTTCGCTCAAATTTGATGAAAATCTTATAACAGAGAATATAAGATACAACAAAATATAGACTTAATCACTTTCAAATGTTGGTAAGTTTATAGGTTCTTTTTTCTTATTTTTTTAAATATACATCGACGAATAATTTTGAAATAATAATAGACGGATATTAATGATCCAGACTCATATTTTTAGTACGTTGATTTAGTCAAAAGATTATCCAATGACATATTCCATGTGTCTTTAAGTAGTAATACTAGGCGAGTTCTAATCCATGACGCTAGAGGGAAGCGCGGGGCGTGGGGAGTACTCGTAGGCGCGGGGATACTCGTAACGAAGGGGTAGGTGGGTGGAAAAGGTCCCGGCGCTATTAATGTTACGTAAACATAGGTCCTTATTTTTTGTCGTCACCCGCTCTCTCTCCAAAAATGCATCAGTAATAAAGGCTTGCATGTTAGAGAAAGATAGAGCGCGCGACGGAGCGTATAACGTGCTATGAGTGAAGAAAAGATAGAAAAATCAATAGAGTGCAAGTTTTTTTTTTTATAACACAGTTTTTTCAATACAGTTTTTCCTGATGCGTCGAAACAAAGGATGGGAAGTAAAAGAAAATACATACGTAATAATGCGAACAAAAATTTTTTATTCATATCTTTTTATTCATATCTTACACTGATTTTCGTACTTATTAAAAACTAAAGTTAATAGTTCGCAATCGACAAGCTGATGTCTATTGAAGATGTCGCTATCACATGTAATGTTCTCAGATGTGATGTTGGAAAATCGCATATACTTGGTATCTACCGTATCGACAAGTCGAACTAATCGTTCGAACATTATCGATATACCCGTTAAAGTCAAACATACGGCGTAGCGTCATTTCGATCATTGTAATGCATTCGGATGAAGAATCGAGACGTACGAGCGTAGCACCGTTCAGCATGCAAACACTGACGGTTAGCGGTCCAAAAACGCTTATAAAATTATCCTTGTATTTCGAAACATCTTGTAAATATTCCCTCGCTATTCGTAGAGGCTCTTCCACGTTTCGAGAGACAGTGATAGTTCGTGTCCGCGATGATCTCCAAGGGCAACCTCCACGTAACTCGATGAGCCAACGTTGATTCCAATTTCCAAAAATTTGTAGCCCGTAACGTTCATCAGATCGTAACGTCTGCTCAATAAACGCATCGCGTGATGTTCCATACATATTGTATACATACATAATGTTAAAAAAACTTTCTTTTTTTGTGAATATAGCGTATAGAACGTTGAAATTTACATGTTATATTCCTTCTTCACATCGTACGATGCATTGCTCTCTTTAGCGAAATACATTTTTTCAGCCATTCATACAAGGGGATATCTCAATCAAGACTGTTTGCATCCATGTAAATTGTGACGTAATACTTTTGGAATCGATGAGAGAATGCAGGTCCTCTCCCTCTTTCCAAGAATTTCGAACATGTCGCGACACGTTTTATCAAGTCTTTCTACGTATTTTCTTTGTCAAAAAACAAATTATATATACGTTTATACGTACATACGTTTATATTATATATACATACGTTTATACATACGTTTATACATACATACGTTTATACCTACGTATACACATTTATACATAGGTATTTATATAATACATACATACTTATACATACGTTTTATACATACGTACATACAAATTTATGCATTACAAAGGAAGGGAAAAGAAATACATAATAAATACGTTAACGTATTTTTATTTAAAAAATTCTTTTGCAACTACCAGTTATACATTTTCAATACATTTTATAACGCGCAATTCTTAACATGTTGTCCGTATAATATTAATAACATCTAGATTAGGTAAAGATTTCATATCTTCGTAAACTGCATCCAACGTCTCGATGTACATAGTCTCGCTCATCGTCCAGAAACAAGTTCCACAGACGTTCGTTTCTCGTCCCTTGACATACACGACAGCATCATCTTCAAATAGAGCGATCGTAATTAGGCGTTTCGCCTCGTTGTATGAGACCGTCCCGTCCTCCCATTGCAATCCATGATGGTGATAAGCAATCAACCAGGAGACCTGTCTGATCTTGTCAAAAATTTCCATGGCACGGAACTCGTAAAAATGTAATGAATGAGTAAAATGTAACGGTCCCCTGTTTCAGTACCGCCACTTCCTTCACGATAAATTTCTTATTAACGATGAATCCTTGCAGATCCACAAACGTTGGCATGGGCATGTTGCCGAGAAGACTGCGACGTCGATTGCAACATCGTAGATTTTATATCATGTCAGAGATGCATTTAGGTGATTTTGCGCACGTTGGTCATTGGATTATACTGAGCTACACGATCGTGTATGATGAGACAATAGGCTGTTGCATTTGCGGGCACATTTTCCTTGCAGTCAAATTCTATGCGTACGTCCACAGTGGCACTGTTGACGGATTCGTTTTGTCGCGAGCAATCAATGACCACAAAAGACCTTTTCTCGACAAATGAGAACACGTTGAGTAGCGTTTCGAAGCAATCGATTCCATAATATGCTCTACGAAAACGTGCATACATATCAAATAGAACGGCGTATCTCTTTTTGTCAAAATCCAGATTTAAATCGTCGTACGGATAAAACGCCAAATTTAGATAAAGTTTCACGTTATTCAAATTACAATCGTCGAATACGCTAACATCTCGTGACATGATATTCTTTCGCTCGGTCTGCAGAGCAAAGATAACATATCGAGGCTTCTCAAGCTGAGTCGCCATTTTGACAGCCCATGAATGCTTAGTCATATTCTGTAACAGAGGATACTCGTACAGATCCTACGAGCGAAAACTCATGCTCAGATAATGACCGCTTTCCAATGCTCGCAGCATTGATAATTTATTGACCTCGTTTAACACAACGTGAGGCATCCGCCACTGTACTTTAAATAATTGAATCTCAGATTCCATCACAGGATTTCCCACCAAGCAATTGTTGTTGTTGCGCGCTCGTATCAAAATTAAATCGTGGTAAGTGGGCGTTTGTAATCTTCACAAAAACCCAACTGCATGCTGAGCGGCACGCAGAAATTAAAGTGTTCTTTCTCCATGCCGGATCTAGAGTTCCATCCAGCGTTCAGCGCAATCAAAGCTTTATCCTAGCATATATCTTGAGCATGCTAGTTATGCCCACATTTCGATTGCGATTAATCTCCACATCGAATTGAATTCATATCGAATTTCATCAAACATTTCAACATGAACGTCACGCAATTACAAGCGTCGTTGGTATCTGATCGTTTTTCTTTTTCACCGTCAATCTTCCTTCGACGTAGAAAAAAAACTTTCGCACGGCAACGTGTACAAATCCTGTTGCTGTATGGATATTCTTATCTCGTCGCTGTATCCAAATGTTATATTAGCAAATGGGTTGTACGTGTGAGTCTCAATCTTGACGATGCGATCATCAAAGATCGACTCATCGATAATATTCAAGATATCAATCATCTCAAAAGTTGCGCACCACGAATCCCAAAGATTATAAAAATTTAACGTTCGACGCGCTGAGCTTCTTCCTGTTGACGCAGTTGGATGAGCGAGCGTTATCGAGCGGTGATGTTACCAGCCTTGTAAAGAATGCGTTATCTCTCTGCGTGCGCTCCATTCAATACTAGCATCTTACGCTCGCTGTTGCTGTTGCACGTGCAATCTGACAGTGATCTCCTCTCCACGAAAATCGAACAATCGTCCGTTCTGGTCGACGACGCATATCGTTAGATCTGTAATGCTTTGTGCCATGATCGGCAGGTAAATGATCTGCGCTGGCTTTTCCTATATCTTATATCCTGGTAGCACGCTCGGCGAAAATTCGTATATCGTGTGCGCGCTTTTGCTGTACGCACTCGCGGTCACGTTACACTCTACGCGGATAACGTTTACGTTCATTATGTTGATCGACATGTCCGATTCGTTGTCATCTTTGCGGTTGCAGTATACGCTTCGACGAGAATACCAGCAGCGATCCAATGCTGTTGGGCTTGTCAAAGTTTATTCTGTATGCACATCTAATCTTGCATTTAGTATAATAGTTTCAGCGGAACATAATCGGGTATTCTCCACCCTCACCATTATCGTCATCAATGTCATTGTTGTTGTTGTTGTTGTTATTGTCACCACGCACTACGTCAATGGTTTCAAGTGCGTCGCAGTGCGAACGTTTCTGTAAAATTGTACGTTTCAAAAATTCATTTATGTCTCGCACTTCGTATGAACTCTCGGGAATTGTTATTTCCTTTGCCAAAATAAAATTTATTGTTCGATTCGTTTACATTCGTGTGATAAATCTCAAAAATCACCAGACCGAGCTCGTAATCGCCGTCACTCAAATCTATGGAGAGAAAGTAGTTTGTTGCGAGGACGATGCTCTTCTCGCTCAGCGTAAGTGTTAGCCACATAACAGAAAAAGCGTTCGACTAATACTGAGATTTTACAGCACTTAGTCGAACTTTTTAAATTCACGCGCGTCTACCGTTTGTAGAAATCGCAGACACATTTGTCCGCAGAAGCTCTAATTGTACGTCTGATAGGACGTACGATTGTACTCCATCGTCGTAGCACCGTTCCCGAAATATCGCACCAGTTCCTTGGGCGATCGAAGATTACCGAAACTGTCAAAGTATACGACGCGGTTGTTCCTCTTCGCATACGCTAGGCAGTGAGTACCAGACTCGGTCGCAGATTCACGATACCGCTTTCGTTTCGACGCGCCCCCGCTCGTCGGTAAAGCGTTACGTAACGTTAGCGGCAACGGCAACGGCAACGTTAATGACAACAACGAACAGCAACGTTAACGGTAAAAAAGAACGGTAAAGAAAAGTTAATGGCAACGGTAACGTAAACGGCAACGGCAACGTCAAAGCAAACGGCAACGTTAACCGCAAAGAAAACTGCAACGTTAGAGGCAACGGCAACGTTAACGACCATTTGAACGACGATAACGACATAATGACAACGACATAACGACACAACAAAGACAACATCGACAACAATAACTATAGCAACTGCAACAATAGCAACAGCAACAACATCAACAATAACATGACAGAAACGACATCAGTAGCAACAACGATACCGACAATGACATCAACATATAATAACAACAAACAGAATAATTACAATAACAGCAACGTCAACAGCAACAACAAAAATAGCAGTAACAGCAATAACATCAAAGCCATCACATACAACGACAACAACAGCAACATCGAAAACAACAGCAACAGCAATAAAATCAACAGCAACAACAACAGCAACAGAAAAACAACAACACCAACACAAACACCAACATGCAAGAACAGCAACAACAACGGCAACAACGACAACGACAACAAAGATAAAAACAACTGCAACTACACAACGACATCAATACAACGACAGCAGCGACAACGACAACTATAGATACAACAACAATATAAACAACAGCAACAATAACAGCAACAACAACTGCAACTGCAAGGACAACAGCAATATTAGCAGCAACAACAATAACAACAAAAATTACAACACAGTAATAGAAACAATAATTACAACACCTACAGCAATAACAACAGCCACAACATAAACAGCAACACCAACTCCAACAACAACATGAACAACAACGACAACAATAACAGCAACAAGGACAACGACGATAACAAAGACACGACGACACAACATCAAAAACTAAAACAATAATAACTACAACACCAGCAACAACAACGCAACAACTGCAACATTATCAGCAACAATGACAACAGCAAAAGCAACAACAGCAATATCAAAATCAACACCAACATTAACAACAACAAATACAGGCACAACAGCAACAGTAACAAAAACATCAACAACAATATTGACAATAGCAGCTACAAAGACGACATCAACAACAAAAAAAACTAGAAAAACAGCAATAACAACAGAAAAACAGCAATGACATCTCCAACAACAACAACAACAGCAGTAACAGTAACAATACCAAAACTACAATAACGACAACAATCGCAACAACATCAATAACGACAAAACCAACAAAACAACGACATTAAAAACAATGACAACAATAATTATACCAACTGCAACAACAGCGATAACAACATCAACAATAATAGCAACAGAAACAAAAGCAACAACAACAGGAAAAGTAACGACATAACCAACTACAACAGCAACAACATCAACTTCAAAATCAACAACAACAGCCACAACAACAGCAACATCAATACCAACAACACCATGAATAACAACAACAATAAGAGCAAGGACAATAACGACGACACGACGAAAACAACAATAACTACAACAACAGCAATAACAACGACACAAAAGAAATATAATAATAACAACAGCAAATACAACAATAACAGTATCAACAGCAACACCAACAACAACAACAGGAACAACATCAACAGCAACAACAAGACAACGACAACGCCACAATAACAATATTTGAAATAACTACAACAACAGCAACAACAAAAACAATAACATCATCAACAGCAACACCAATAGCTACAACATCAATAACAACAGCAACAACAACAATAGCAACACTAACACCAACACCAATACCATCATTAACAATAACAACAACAATAACTATGCCATCAACAACAGCAAAAAACAACGACATAAACAACAACAGCAACAACAGCGACAATAATAGTAAAAGCAACAACAGCAAAACCAATCCCAACACCAACATCAAAAACAACAACAGCAAATACAACAACGACATCATCAACAGCAACACAACAATAGCTACAACGATAACGACTACGAGAACGACACAAAGACTACGACACAACAATGACAACCAACAATTACAATAACTACAATAACAGCCGCACCAACAGTAACAACAACAAAAACAACGGCAACAGCAACAACAACTTCAACAATAACAGCAGCAGCAACAACAGTAGCCGCGACAACGACAGGAATACCAACATTAACAACAATAGCAAATACAGCAACAGAAACAACGACACATAAACACTATAGCAATAACATGAACAACAATAAAAACAGCAACTACGACAACGACGATAATAACATCAACAACAACATCAACAACAACAGCTATAGCAACAACAAAACCAAAATCAACACCAACGACAATAGCAGCAACAATAACAGCAAAGGCAGCAACATTAAAGAAAACAACAGCCAACATCAAAATCAACAACAAATAATAATCAACAAAAACAAATAATATAACAACAGCAACATTAACAGCAACAAAAAAAACAGAAACAACAGTACCTAACTAACATCTATAGCTATAACAACATCAGCAGCAACAGCAAGAGTAATAACATAAACATCAATATCAACAACACACAAAACAACAAAGTTCATAAAATTGAAAGTCACGAAAATTAATAAAATGAATCCATCCGAAATTGAATAATAATAACAATAATAATTGAAGTGATATCATAGAAAACTGCATCGATTCAAGAATGCATTAAAATGCAATTCAACAAAGGTGCATAAGAATTGCATTGTGGCGAACGTGAATAAACCTGAATTGTTGCAAAAATGTATTTATAGTGCATTATATCAAATTTGCATAAAAATTGCATCACAACAAACTTGCATAAATATCCAATGCCTCAAATGTGCATAAAATTACAATCAACAAATATGCAATAAAATGTGCAAAAATAACAATAAAACAAAAATTCATAAAACTAAAAGTCAAGCAAAATCATAAAAAGTCTCTAACCGAGAATGCATAATAATTGCATAGAAGTGAAACTGCATAAGACTATATTGTTACAAAAATGCATAATAATGCAATACATCAAATGTGCATAATTAAAAAATGCAACAAAATGCGAAAAATTACAAGGAACAAAATGGTTAGTTACTCCGAGCAATCTAAGGGGTACCGAATATGGATTCCGGAAAGAAGGAAAGTTAAGATTGTCAGAAACATCGAATTCTTCGAAGACGACAGAACTGATGAAAGAGCAGGTGACATTGATCCGAGTGACGAGGAGGAAAGGAACATTGATCAATTCCGAGAAGTGGACTTTATTCCTCAAGAAAATCGACGTGAAGAACAAGGGGAGGAAAACGACGAAGACGAACTACATCCCGAAGATAATGGTTCAGATCTAGAACAGCTGAAGAGAGGTAAGAGAAGATTTCGCCTCGAAAGCACTGGCAGACCGGGAAGGAGAAGAAAGATTTATAATATAATGCCGACAGAGGCTAACAATGTACATTTCAGAAACTCTTATCTGAAATACCCATGAAACTGGCCATGAAGGGACCTAACTCTGAAGAATGGTTCGAAGCCATGAAGAGCGAAATAAAGTCCATCCTCAAGAACGACACGTAACTGCTAGTTGATCGACCAATACACAAAGAGAGCATCGAATCATTCTAAGAAATAAATTCAATCCAAATGGAACGATATGTAAAAGGAAAACTAGATTGGTAACTCAAGGCTTCTCTCAAAACCAGAGTGCACTTTAACGACATTTGCTCCGGTGGCTCGAGAATCAGTTAAGTTATTTGCCATGGTATTATCTGCCATCGCGGTCCAATTCAACATGAAGATCCATCAACTCGACGTTACTACAACCTACTTAAATGGCCAAACTCGGTTGAAGAAGTACTCATAGAAGCTCCTAAAGACAAAACTATCAATCAAATTCGAGATGAAAGACTTGGGCCAAGTCGAGTGCTGTCAAGAAATAGAATTCATGAAATCCAAAAATCAGATCATATTTTTTTTTAGTCAAAGAAGTTATATAAATGATATTTTAGATCGATTTGACATGATGACGACGGAAACAGTCAGCACTCCAGTCGACTTAAACGTAAAGCTAATGAAGCCAATTGGTCCGCAAACAGAAGAGGAATCTCGTCTACCTTATCGGGAGCTGATTGGAGCTCTTAATTACCTCGCACTGGCCACAAGACCGGACATCTGTTTCGCAGTTAATCGCCTATGTCAATACAATTGCAGCGGCAAAGCTCAGTGGAACGCTGCTAAGAGAGTTCTTCGCTATCTCAAGAAGACAGTCAATTTCGGCTTAACTTACTCATGTATCGCCAAACCTTTGAAGGGATTTGCAGATGCAGACTGGGGCAATTGTCCGGACGATCCAGATCCTACATAGGCTACGCATTTATGATCGGTAAGGAACCTATTTCATGGGAATGCAGGAAGCAGTGTACAATGGCCCTCTCATCGACTGAGGTCGAGTATATGGCAACGACCGAGGAATGCATTTATTTGAAGAGTTCCTTGATGGAATTAGATCTTGAACGCCTTGCAGACGTCACCGTATTGAATGACAACATGGGAGCTTTAAAACTATCACAGAATAAAGCTTTTCCTCCAGGAGCAAGCACATCTACTTACATCATTTCATTCGGGACGCCCTAAAAGAAAAACTACAAAAGATTGATTATCTGCTCACAGAGGACATGCCCGCGGACTTACTTAATAAGGGTCTTAACAAAGCCAGACATACGAAGCTAATAGACCTATATAATTTGAAAGAGTGTTCACAAATCGAGATGTTAAGACATTCGCACAGTTGGCAACGCTGAACGATTCATGAATATACCCAGAAACCATGGCGGAAACCATATATAACCCATGTGTATTTATTCTAATGCCGCCGATCAATTTCGCCATCTTATTACATATTTAGTTAATCACGCAACTCTTGTACTGTCGGAGAATATACGATCGCTTGTCTCTAGAATATCACTGTCATTTTTCGCTCGCCAGATCCCAACAGTATTTAAACGAAATTGAATAATAATTGCACAGCAGTGAAATTTCGAAAACTGCTTCCATTAAAAAATACACCAAAATTCAGTACATGAAATGTGCATAAAAATTTCAATGTCAGGAACGTGCATAAAACAGTATTAATACAAAAATGAACCAAAAGAATCCATATCAAATTTAATTACAAATTGGATCACAACAAAAATATATAATGATCAATTGCAACAAAATTCCATAAAATTATAACGTTAAAAAATGCAACAAAATGCGTAAAAATTATATTGGAACAAAATTCGTAAAATTAAATAAAAATTCTTAAAAAGTATCTAAATGAAATTGCATAATAATTGCATAGTAGTGAAATTTCATGTAACTGCAATCATCGAAAAATGTACTTAAAATTCAATACATCAAATATGCATAAAAATTTCATTTTCATGAACGTGTATAAATCAGATTAATTCCAAAAATACACTCAAAGTGCACCGCACCAAATTTAACTAAAAATTGTATCACAACAATAATGCATAATTATCAAAAGTGCATGAAACTTTAATGTTAAAAAATGCTAAATATAACAAGGATTAAAATTCGTAAAATTATATAAAAGTTCTTAAAAAGTTTCTTACGAAAATTGAATAATATTTGCAAAGTAGCATTTGAAATTTCATCAAATTGTATCCATCGAAAAATGCACTTAAAATTCAATACATCAAATATGCATGAAAATTTCATTTTCGTGAACGTGAATAAATCAGTTTAATTCCAAAAATGCACTTAAAGTGCATCGCACCAAATTTAACTAAAAATTGGATCGTAACAACAATGTATTGTAGTCAAAAGTGCATGAAACATTAACGTTAAAAAATTACAAAAAATGCTAAAAATTATAAGGATTAAAATTCGTAAAGTTATATAAAAATTCATAAAAAGTATCTAATCAAAATTACGTAATAATTATATAGCTGCGAAATTTCATTTAATTGCATCCATCGAAAAATTCATTTAATATTCAACACATCAAATATGCAAATTTCATTTTTGTTAACGTGTATAGATCGGTTTAATTCCAAAAATGCATTTAAAATACACCATATTTAATTGAAAATTGAATCGCAACAGAACTGAATAATTGTCAAAAGTGCATGAAACCTTAACATTAAAAAATTACAAAAAATGGTAAAAATTACAAAGATTAAAATTCGTAAAATTATATTAAAATTCATAAAAAATAACTAACAAAATTGCATAATAATTGAATAGCAGTGAAATTTCATTTAATTGCATCCATCGAAAAATGCATTTACAATTCAACACCTCAAATAATTATAAAAATTTAATTTTCATGAACGTGTAAAAATCAGTTTAATTCCAAAAATGCACTTAAAATGCACCGCACCATATTTAATTGAAAATTGGATCGCAACAAAAATGCATAAATGTAAAAATGCCTGAAACTTTAATGTTAAAAAAATACAAAAAATGCTAAAAATTACAAGGAATAAAATTCGTAAAGTTATACATAAATTCATAAAATGTATCTAACCAAAATTGCATAATAATTGCATAGCAGTGAAATTTCATTTAATTGCATCCATCGAAAAATGCATTTACAATTCAAAACATCAAATATGCATAAAAATTTCATTTTCGTTAACATGTATAGATCATTTTAATTCCAAAAATGCACTTAAATTGCACCGAATCAAATTTAAATAAAAATTGGATCGCAACAAAAATGCATAATTATCAAAAGTACATGAAATAAAAATGCATAATTGCTAAAGAGAAGGGATAATGGTGTGCTCAGTTTGCAAGCATTTTTCTCTAAAACTTCCCCGTCTCTTTCTTGGCAGAAAAATTTCTGTGTCAAAGTACGCCAAAAACTATTCTTAATTATGCCAAAAACTATTCCTAAATACGAGGTTTGAAACATCGAAGTAGTTTGGCGTAGAATTCTTCTGTTATGCCAAAGTAAGTCAATTCATGCCTTTGTACGCCAGACAATGCCAAAGTATGGCAGAAAATACGCCTAATTATGCTCAAAAGTATGCTTAACTATGATAAAAACCACACTTAAGTACGCAAATGAACCATACAAATAGTTTGCATAGAATTCTACTTCTATGTCACAAAGATTACTTCTTATACGAAACTATACCCTAAGCATAGTTTCGTACATTTACACTATTTATAGTAATATGATGGTATTTTAAACTCATTTGTCATGAATTCAAGATACTATCACGTTGCTGTCATGATGGAATTAGAATTCCATTGCAGCATTGGTTACTTTAATATTAAAGCGCAACTTTGAGAGCTCACTTCACATGCGAAATACTGCGCTGCTTATACATTTTCGCAAGTGATTCTTATTTACGAGTTTGCGCATATCTGTCGCGGCCCTCTGTTGGCGGAGATGCATAATGTTTATGAATGAGTAAAAATAATTCCGCGTAAAATCATGTAGAATGACTTATTTTGTTGCAAACGGAAAAATTAAAAGGTAAGTATTGTACTTTGATATAGAAATACGTATCTCAGAAAACGATTTTTTCGTGCAACCGAACTTGGCGTAAGTTGACATAGTTATTTCTATGCCCAACTGTTCGAGCTCTACTTTGTAGAGTGTGATTCTGCAGAAAAATGTAGAATGGCATATTTTCTCCAAATATTTACAAAAAAATGAAAACTAATTTAGAGGAGTTCGGTACAGAAGCGCGTAGTTGAGGATGTAATGATCATTAGTTGCGTGTACTTTTGCTATGCTCAGTTTGCAAGCATCTCTATATATTCTTCCAAATATTTTACATTTTTCAAATAAATACGCGTAATTTGCCGTTGTTATTTCTGTGCCCAACTATCAGATTATAGAGTTATAATTCTGCGCAAAAAAGCGTAGAATGGCATACTTTCTTGAAACTCTACGAAAGAATTAATATTAGTTTAGCGTAATTCTGCACAGAAACAAATAGTTAAAGAAATAATGATTATTAATTTATTGCGCATACTTTGGCGCATACTTTGGCGCATACTTTCTATACCTAACTAGGTTCAAGTACGCCATTTTACATCTTTCGCATAGCTTAGCGTAGTTATTTCTTTGTTTAATAACGCGATTCTACGCCACAGCCGTAGAAGTAGAAAGGCGTACTTTTTGGCGTAATTTGGCATAGAAATTTTTCCGCCAGGATTTCTATGGATGTCACGTTAGAGACAAAGGCTACCAACTGAAACGCGAAACATAGGACAATATTCACAGTCTGTTTTTATTTTAAAACTGTTTTAAATAATGTCTTAAGATGCTAATACAGTCCTCGGATTGACATCTTAAGATTGTACTTAAGATGTCCTAAATACAAAAATCGAATATGAATATTGACCTGTTTCGCATCGTGAAATTAGTATTAAACTTTCCTTGTTTAACACACTTTATATTTCTCTTTCTATAGAAAGAGAACTTAAGATAAATTATGGTGTCAAACAAGAAAAGAAATTTGTTCTTTCTTAAGTGACACTTATAGAAAGAAACGATGGAGATTTAAAAAGAGACGCTTGCAAACTGAGTTATCCCTTCCACCATAATTAAAAGAGATTGATGTAACTGGTATGTGTGAGGTGCTTGCGCGCGCGCGCGCGCGTGTGTGTGTGTGTGTGTGTGTGTGTGCATTCGTGCGTGTGTATGATTTTAACTATTGCTTCATCACTTATTGCATCTCTATCTTACAAGGAAGGTTAAGCAACTAAAAAATTTAGAAAATTCTGAAACATTGTGCGCAAATATAGTAGTTTGTCCGTAACGTAAAACTATTTTTTGTTCGTACAGAATTATGTTGATATAATATCCTTTTTTTTTCAAGTACGTTGCAACTGGCTGCTCTATCAAAATCCAAAATTAAATGTACGTTATTTTATAAAAATAATAATTTTTTTATTCTTGTTTTTAATGTCTAAAGTATTATGCACATTCCTTTATGTATCAAAATTATTTGACTAATTTTAAGTTTTGACACACTGTTATTATTACTGTTGCTGTTGTTGTTATATAAAAGCTCATATTTTAATAGTTGCTGCTGTATTTATGGATTGTATTGAATTTGCCATTTTACGCTATTTGCCATTTTGTGCCATTTCTCGCACAATCAACGCGGTATGAGACGAATACGTAGGGAACGCGTACATGGGTTTTCGTTCATATTTAAAAAATCGTTCTTCGGAACATAACTATAATATATATAGTTGTTTTCAGAGTCAAATGTCTCTTTGATTTGCATTATATAAAAATTAAAAACATTTTATAAATAGGAGGTGAGGATAGGGGTATAAAATAAATAAATAATTAAAAAAAATTTTTTTATTATAATCCTAAAGTATATTTGAAATCATTCAAATTTTATTCCAGAAATTTTTTCATATCTCTTATAATTTCGACGATATTCGCTTAAAAAAAATCGATTTTTTTCCAAAAGAATGTTTCGTCTCCTAAAATTGTAATTCTGAACGAACAAAAAATAGTTTTGTGTTACAGATGAACCGCTTTACATGTACACATAATTTTTAAAATTTTTGGATTGCCTAGTGTCCCTTATTAGTTTTTTATTATTGATAGGCTTTGTAAGAGCAATTTTGCTGACGGCTAACTATCTCCAAACTGCTTTAGTCTATTGTATCGTATTTTATGTTCATATCTTACTCTGTACTCTTTACACGTAATCTTTTTCATAGAGCAATAAACTAAATTAAATAAAAAAAAAATTTTGAACAGATTAACACATACACTTTAATGCTTACATTATTAAAATATAATTCTTTGTCTGTCACATTTCCTGTACATATTGGAATATCAATTTTTACTCAAATATAAATTTATAATAATTTTTTTCTGTGTCACATATTCGATAAATATGATTTTTTTAAAGGAATTGAAAATGTGCTTATGTGAACTTGCTATAGTAGACAAATTGCTATAGTAGTTGAAAGCGCCAAAGGAATACCACAGGCTACGTAAATGCATGATTGGAATAATAATCGGATAGACTGCATACGTTTTTATCAATTTGCATATTGGAATTTTCTTGCTTTCTTTGTTAAAAATTATGACATAAATTTCATCACGTTTTATTTTGTGATGAGTTTTGTGTTTTTGAGGGATTATCCGTCAAATGTCATTATGTTAAGTGTTCTGATTTCTGCAGTTATCCTTGGGTTAGTACCTGTATACATTTACTTTGTAAGCAATTTTGACATTGTACGTCAAAATGTTTACAGTGTGAAACATATAAAGATCTTTTAGTAACATATAAAAAATGGAAGCCATGTTTATTAATGACCATGATTGGAATTAGAAATTTATACTTTTCGTATAAAAATGATAATTAAAAATGATGGGAGTATAAAAATGAATATTAAGGTAAACGTATCAGTGATCAGACGTGTATCGTAATACCGGATATTAATAAAAAGTTAATTTATTTATATTATTATTTAGGGATGTTCCGCATAATATCTTAAAGGATATGAAATATCGGATATCCGTCGTTAAATTTCTTTTGTATATCCAATTATCCGACTGAATAACGAATTTTCCGGATATCTTACGGGATATCTGAAAAGAGACTTCCAAAGAAAAGAGAAAATTGGCATGGTCCTTTAACCAAAGAGTCCATGCTTTAACAAAAAGTCCTTTAAGGAGGTCTTTACGGGAATCGATTTTGAAAGTATTCTTTGAGAATTTTTTTAATAAATAAAAATTTATAATAGGTATAAAAAACTAATACAAGTCTAGAAAATACAATATACGTATTAAAAAATATATTTTTTGTAGTGTTAAAGTTTTACAGAATAGTAAAAAGATGGCACTGAAATTAAGCATGCACCGCGAATATGGTGATTGAAGTACAGATCGTATTATTGATCTCATAGAAAAAGTAAAGCTTTTTCTTATGTCCAGCGGACTCCCACGACTCTTTTCTTTCGTGGAGATCTGGAACTCGTTGAAATAAAAAGACAGCTAATAATAACGCATAAGTTGAATGTTATAGCCTAAGAGAAGACTAAAAATTTTTTTTCTCATACTAAAAACTAAAACGAAGAATCCAGTATCTCCTTATAAATGTCCTTGTAAATCGCTCCGAGATAAAATAAAAATCGATGCACGAGCGGCTGGACCAAAAGGACACCGAATCTGTGCTCCTCACTGCGACTAAAATAATAATAAATATGTCATAGGAAACGTAAGACTGGCAACAAAATACTTTTAACGTTCAAGTCGCAGATGTTTCTCACAAAATCTAAGAAGCGACACGAGACACGTTCAGGGATAGATTCTGGATGATTTCATGCCGACGCTGCATTTGTGCTTTCTTGACCCGCTGCTCGTGCGTTTTCCCATAAATATTAAGATTGTAAAATTAAGGATAATACTTCCACATGCTACAAATTCCGGTTAATGTCCTCTTACACCTTCCCTTGACCAATTAAAAAACAAGAAATAGATTCCACCATCTAATTAACGGATCTATCTACCAATCAGTGCGCTGTTAAGGAAAATTACTATAAAAACCCCGATTCCGCGGGGCTCAGTGCGCCTTTTTTCTAATTTCTCTTTGGGTAGCGGTCCGAAGTTTTTATTTTCTTAATCGGCCAACACTTTAGAACTCAGAGTTTAAAAGTGCGGGAGAAGTTCCATCGATCTCGCATACTTGGCTAGCGAGACTTAAAGATTTAGAGTTAATGCTAAAGAAACATCATCAACCTCGCACATCCTGGAGATCCCCACCGATGAGCATCTCAGTAGTAAGTCGGTATATCTCTATTCTCTGGCCCCTTTTTCGCTTTTTCTTTTGGTAATTTATTTCAATATTTCATTCTTTTTTTATTATTCATTTATTTTTATTTTATTTTTATTCTTTTCGACTCCCGGCCGAGGCAATATTTTGCGCAATAAGTTTATTACAGTTTTTTAAGATTAATTTGGGAAATTTGGGAGGATTATTAATATTTCAGATTGATTGCATTGAAAGTCCGACAAACATATTGGCAGGCAATTATCATTTCTAAAATTAATTCATTTATATGAATATATATATTAGTTCAACATCTTAATATTCAGACCGTAGTGGCGCTTCGTGTTTAAAGTAATGTTATTTAACATAAAATCTTGTTTTCAATCTTATTGTTTATTCTTTTTTTTCTTTTTTTCTCCCTTTTAATCTCCCATGGACAAGAAAATAAAAACATTGCAGTTCGTTCACGCTATAATTCCAATCTGTCGCCGTCGCCTCACGATAATTGTTCGCCTCTTGTCGACCGATCGCTCGTGTCCGATAGTTAATACTATCATCATCCGAGGAAAATTAGGTCGAATCCTCTCAGATCCACTCATCAAAACCTCCTTTTCTTTTTATTTCCTTGCTATCCTCTCTGTAACTTCTCCCTTCTGTCACACGATACTTTCACACACTCACATAACATAAATCCTCACGCTAACATATTTTCAGAATAGAGAACCAAAGGATTGTATTTTATACTTAAGGAAAATAAATTATTAAATATATTGTTTTTTTATTACAGTACTATTAAATTAAAACCTCGTTTGTTAAGTTTTTGAAAAACTTCTTGTATTTATTGTAAGCTGTCCCGCGATTGCACTTCGCCCTCTTCCCGGTTACTTGGATTAGTTCTATGACCGAAAGCCAGGGCATACGGACCTACCAGCACACTGACCCAGTTTGCGCCCTTTAAATTAAAAGGTATGTCCGACTTGTGTGTCCGTTTAGCGAAACATGAGTTGAGATTTCCACTCGTCCTCCATTCGACTTCCAGCTCGTTAGGAGCCTCAAGATAAAGCGAATGCCTCCCGATTTGAGGTCCTTACCCACCGAATTATTAGATCAATTCCTGCTGCGTTCACCCTCTCCCCTCAGCATCATGCATGCGGAGCTTAAAAGTAATACTTGTAATAAATGAACTTGTAATTCTCGCCCGAACTAGAATAATTAATATCACATGCATATTTTCAAAATAGCAACTGTTTGAAAAAATAATTTTAATTTTCCTCACATTTTTCCATTTATTTGATCTTCAAAAAAATAAAAAATTAATGTAGCTATTAATTCTAGTATGGGCGATAATGATATTTTTTTAATAACATAAAAATAGAAGTCAGTAGAACTTTCACTTCTTTTGGAATTATGATGACCATATTTAAAAACAGGAAAAAAAGCAAACAAAGTTTTGAAATATTTTAATACAAATACCGCTCCGTTATTATAGAAACGAAAGTGACGCAATAAACTCAAATAAGTTGAAAAGTAAATATATATATAATAAGTTGAATGTAAATAATGGCGACTGCCGGTTATAGCAATTGATGCATCCTATTAGAATCGATCATGAGGTCCCACACACCATATCATTTTATTTCATATATCTTGAACAATTTTTATCCAATAAACATTTTTGTGAGATATTCTTGTGACTATGAGCTTTTAAAAACAGCAAAAATTATTGATATTTTTTATCCTTAAAACGTAAAAACTCCTTTAACAAAATGCATTTTAATGTTTTTAGTAATTAGCAATTTTGTTTAACATTTCTCAGCTTATTGATTGAAAAATTGTTATTTTCTGTAAGGCGCGTAATTTTCTGATGGCTTTTTTTTTCGTTATCTGTAAACGAATTGTAGTTTAAAACAACTGAAATTGAATTATAAATTTTGTACAAAACTCATTTTGAAATTCTGCTCCTCATATATATATAAAATATTATATTGAAACATAACAAGTAAATAATAAAATTCTAATTTAGTCCGACTTCTAATTATTTATTAACGCAATCAGCGTTAATATGCTGCACAATGAATATATCATAAAGTAATAAAAGATATGACTAATTCTTTTTTAATTTAGATGCATAAGCTCCAGATTTCATCGAATCAATGAACGTTTACGTGTATTATGTCCGAAAATAGTATAGATTACAGAAGACAAAACAGATACATGTTTGTGCATCAGCAGATAACAAGAGCTAAATATCACAATTAATATACTAGCTTGATCAAAAAGTTTCTGGAATTCATTCAGAAAATTCAAAATACAAGTTTATTCATCAAAAGTGATATTGTCCCCTTCAAAGTACTCTCTAGCGACTGCAACGCACTTATGCCAGCGCTTGATCCAGCTCTCGAAACATTTCTGGAACTCTATTATTGGTATAGCCATCAGAGCCGTCTTCGATTTTTCCATTACCTCCTTTCGGCTGTTAAAACGCGTTCTCCGCAGTGGTTTTTTGACTCGATCGAACAGAAAAAAATCGCAGGGAGCCATATCGGGTGAATTCGATGGCTGTTGGATGGTATTCGTTTTGTTCTTGACCAAAAATTCACGGATAATGATGGCACTGTGCGTTATCATGGTGCAAAATCCACGAGTTGTTTACCCACAAATCCTTTCTTTTTTGGCGAATTGCTTCACGCAAACGTCTCATAACGCCCAAATAATACTCCTTATTAACTGTCTGACCTTCTGACAAAAATTCGTGATGTACAATACCGTTGTAATCCATGAAAACCGTGAGCATCGCTTTCTTTTTCGACTGAAAACGACGTTTTTTTTGGCTCATTTGGAGCTCTCCATTCACTCGCCTGATGTCTGGATTGCGTGTCGTACTCATAAACCCACGTCTCGTCTCCAGTAATGATGCGTTTGAATGTTGGGTCGGATTCAGTCTTGGAAATCATGTCTTTGGCGATGTCAACGCGGTCCCTTTTTTGCATGAAATTCAGTTCCTTCGGGACCAACTTTGCAGCAACACGGCGCAAACCCAAATCATTAACTACAATGTCCTGAACGGATCCATAAGCAATGTTTAAGTCCTCTGCCAGCTCTCTGATAGTTAATTTGCGGTTATTGGCCAACATTTCTCTCACTTTATTGATGTTTTCGTCGGTTTTCGATGTCGACGGCCTGCCACTGCGTTCGTTATCCTCGACGGATTCACGACCACTTCTGAAGCGTTCATGCCACTCGTAAACGGTTGTTTTCTTTAGAACATCACTGCCGAAACAGTTTTCCAACATTTCCAAGGTTTTCGCACCATTGAATCCATTTTTAACGCAAAATTTAATACAAACTCGTTGTTGCAAATTCAACTCCATTTTTAAAACTGTAAAAAATCGAAAACACGCGCAGAGGTAGATGTACTCAAGACGGCGTAATTTTTACAAATGTCAAGCTATGGCGATAAAATTTGATGGAAATGTCAATGATAGATGTGGCAACCTAGCCAAAAAAAAGAACTCAAATCAGCTGACTCAGAGCATCACCTGATGGTCTCTTCCGGAAACTTTTTGATCAAGCTGGTATATGGATTATAATGTAATAATTATTTAATAGAATTACTGTATACACATTTGCACGCGCATGTATATATGTATAAAAAATATTTCAATTTAACTTTCACATCGACATATTTCAAAAAGTAAAAAAAATATTTTTTGTGAAAATGCATCTGCTTCGAGAGGAACCTAATGTGATCATGTTATTTCTTTCTAGCTAGAGATACAATGAGAGACGCAGTGAAAAAGATGTTATATTTATTTGCGCATTTTAAAATGGAATTTTATAATTTTATAATTTTATAATTTTTTACGTAATATGATTTTTCTATAATCATTCCATGTAAAAGTATTAAATTAGAAATATAAAAAAATAATCGATATTATAGATATAACAGCAAATATTACAAAGGCATACTTCAACATAAGATGTCCGAAGCTAGAATTTTTAATTTCAATAGATTAATAATAAAATAAACGTTTCGGCCTCAAATTAGACTATCTTCAGTATTACAACGTTTCTTACTCTTACGCATACATACATATTTGCGAAAACCGTATTAGAGTTGTATGAATCACATTAATGTTGTACAACAAGAACGCTCGTTACACGTACATATATTTTTCTTCTTTGGAGAATTATTATTAAAAGAAGTTAGCAGTTGTGTAGTCATATGCTCAAGAGAATAATGTCTAACATACCGATCCATCCAGTTCCTATGGATCATTCTTAGTTATTGAAAACATAATTTCCAAATTCTAATGGGCATACATGATATTTAATTGATTATACATTTTTTTATAAAAATTTTTTATTAATATAAAATGAGTAATATAATATCTGTGTATAGAGAACATCCATGAGTATTATCAAGATGTGGCTACTCTGTTGTAACAATTCTATTAATGAAGATGTTATGTTCAACTCTCATGACTGTCGGCTTATAAATAGTTTTGTAGAGACCTTGATGGAGGGGGTAATTCGGGAGTTATGTTGGGGAAGATATGTTAAGCAATGGAAAGTATGATTTTGGCAATTGCTCCGTATCATTTTGTTTGTTTATTGCGTTAGTCTGTTTTTTTATGTATATCATTTTCAGACGTGAGTTTCTTTTGAATGTTCCTTATCCAATATCTTAATCTTCTCCCAGTTTAATTTGCACGAAAACTAACATTAAGGATTCTAATAATAACTTGATAAAAAAATATTTTACAACATCATACATCAATAATATTTCTGAAAAATTCAAAATGCTTGCTTTGTCTTGCATCGCATGCGTGCGTGCGTGTGTATCATTTGTATTATCAAAACACATAATGTTTGTATAACAGTTACCTTTGGCTCTGTTGCTCATTCGAAAATCGTTCTCCAGGATTTAAGAATAAGCAATTAATACATGTCTGTAAAATAGAGTCTTAATGTTGAGAACGACAAAAAGTTTCGAAATTGAGATTTTCTTTATCATTTCTTAGTCTAATATGGTGCTCCAAAGTTGTTAGGTCGTAACAACATTTGCTTTAAATAAAAGCTGTACAAGGTGTACTATGAAATAGAAATCCACAGATTAGCAGTTTGCACGAAGAAGTAAATTTCTTAAAATTGAACTTAGACGTCCATTAGAACGTTGTTGTTATATAAAAATTTACCTGTATCTACATGTGCGTGAGATATTTATGTAGTAGTATGTAATGATGTATCGCTAACATGTAAATCGTCTGTGTATAAGTACTTTTTCAATATGAATATTTGTCTTTACGATTCCCTTAAAACTATACAGTGGAAAAAATTTAAATTCGAATGGGTGTTATAATCAATTAAATATAGAGGCAAAGAATTAAGAATGTTTTATACATATTTTCAAAATGATAACAAAATTGTGAAAAAATTACAAATTATTCTAAATCACGATTAAAAATAATATGACAAAGATGACGGTTCTTTATCTGAATAATAAGTTTTAATAAATAGTAATATTTTTTAATAAATACAAAAATATGAAAAGAAAGAGCATAAAGAACCACAGCACAAGATGTAGTTAGTGATATTTAATTATTCTTGCATTACGAATAAAAACATTAAACGTTTCGGCCACAATCTGGCCATCTTCAGTAAAATTAATAATATTCTTAAGACGCAGAGTTACATCAAGTTGGAATCAAATTCAATCCTCGTGTGTTATAATTGTAAAAATCGTGTTTGCATCTATGCGACGCTACTTCGTATAATAATGTTAGAACGTCAGAAGTCATATAGTGAAAAGTGTAGAACGAGAATTTCCAGATTCTAATTTATAATAATTTATATTATTATTAATATCTTTTAAAACGGAGTATAAAACAAAAGAAACATTACCTGTTTTACAGCAAAAATAAATCGATGAATTTGAAGTATAATCATTGCACAGATAGAAATTTGTCGTGACACTATGTGTTGTTATTGGTCGTATCATATATTTTTCCGCTATTTATATCCATGAGTCAAATAGTTTAGAAAGTTCTAGAATTATTTATTAAGTGCGAGAGAGATCTTTCTTTAGAAGAGGAAGATAAACATCAGGCAAACCTTCAGTATCACTTTGTTTATTGATCCCACTTATTTGGTTTTTAATGTGTACCATTTCTGAAATTCTTCGTTTCATCAAAGATTGTCCTGTATCTAAAATTTTAATGTTATCCCAATCAAAATCATGCATTTCATTCACACGGTGACGTGAAACAACTGATATCTCAGAAGTAGATTTCTTAATATCAGTCTTGTGTTTCTTTAATACGAGTTTTTAATTTTCTCTTAGTTTGGCCAACATATGACGATTCTCAATTCAAACAATTAATTTTATAAACTACCCCACAATGGTCATCCTTAAGCAAGGGATCTTTTCCTGTTTTAATAATTGTATTTAATTTATTCATCGGTTTAAGCTATATTAAACCCATGAATATATGCAAGTTTTTTGAATTTTTCAGAAACTTTGCTTAAGTATGGTATCGCGAAAAATTTTTTCTTATTGGAATCATATTCAATATTATTTCCTTCACGATTTTTATCTGGATTAGTTCTATTTTCCAAAGTTTTTATTCTATTATTAATTGTCGAAAATACGAATTTGAGAGGATAGCCATTATTGAGAAGAGTGTGAATTAATTCCGAAATGTTCTTTTCATGAAATTTGGGATGGGACAACATTAAAATTCTGTCAAGCTGCCCAATGATTACTCCCTTTTTATGTGCTAATGGATGATTCGAAAAATAATTTAAATATCTCCCCGATTAGTCGGTTTTTTATACATACAGGGTCCATTATAAAAGTAATGCGCATTTTCTGGGAAAAACAGATTTATTGATCGTAGAGGTACAAATGCTCAAAATTCTTCAAAATACTCTCCCCCTGAATCAACACTTGCAGAGACGTGTCTGCCACGCTGAAACTCCTCGACGGGAATGTCTCTTAGGAACGTTGTAACATGCTTTTGGATGTTTTCCACGGACTCCCAATGCTTTCCTTTCAGCTCTCTCTTCAGACGGGAAAAAAAGTCGCACGGAGCCAAGTCGGGACTGTAAGGAGACTGGGGGACCACCGGGGTGTTGCTCCGGGCCAGGTAGTTGGCAACGATGAAGGCCGTATGGCTGGGGGCATTGTCATGGTGGTGCTTGATCGCGTCTTTGATGTCAGCCCTCACGCGCGCGACCCGGCGTTTCAATCTCTTGAGCACCTCCAGATAGAAGACTGAGTTTACAGTTTCTCCCTGCGGTACAAACTCAAAATGGACGATTCCTCGGAAAAGACAATGAGCATCGTTTTGATGCGAAACTTGCTCATTCGCGCTTTCTTGGGGCGGGGGGATGATTTTGAGTGCCACTTGCTGCTCTGCCTTTTCGATTCTGGGTCGTACTCGAACATCCAAAATTCGTCTCCGGTTACGACAGAGTTAAGAAAGTCCGGCTCATTTTGAATCAAATCCAACAATTCTTGACAGCGCGAAACTCGAAGTTCTTTCTGATCTTCCGTCAACACTTTCGGCACAAGCTTCGCGCAGACCTTGCGCATTTGCAGATTCTCCGTTGAATCATTATTTTAACGTAAAAAAAATTGATACCGTTTTCATCGCCAAAATCAACCGTAAATCTAAGTCTGTCGTGGTATGAATTAAATAAATCTAGAACCTCCTCAACCTTTTCCTCATGTACAACTAACACAATGTCATTGACATATCGTAAATAAAACAGAGAGATGATATTATTAGTAGTGAAAATTTCTTGTTCTAAGTCTTGTAAGACTATATTCGCTAGTATAGGCGATAGAGGAGAGCCCATCGGCATACCAAAAATTTGCTTAAATATTTTTTTATCAAATCTGAAAAACGTGGAGTTAATTATGATCATAACTGCTTTAAGAAACTCATGCAAAGGAATCGAAGTCTTATTTTCAATCAAGTTCCATCTACATTCAATGCTTTTTAATACTAAGTCCGTAGGAATGTTAGTGTACATGGAGACCACGTCAAATTATATGATATTAAAATTTTTTTCGATAACCTTTCCATTAAGTTTGTCAACCAAATCATAACCATCTTTAACATAACTAAAATTATGATTATTAATCTTATCAATAATTTCTTTTAAGAAGGTCGCAAGTGGATAAAAGGCGCTGTTAATGCAACTAACAATTAATCTTAGTGGATGACCTTCTTTATGAATTTTTGACAGTCCGTAAGATCTCGAAAGTTCGCTATCAGAAACATATAATTTTTTGTATATGCTAGGGTCAATATACCCCTTATTTTTCCAATTTTTTAATAAATTCCTAATTTCTAAATTTATTTTATTTGTAGGATCTTTATCTATTACCTTATATGTCGTCTGATCGTTAAGAATTTCATACACTTTTTTCCGATAATTTTCACGATTCATGATTACTGTGATGTTTCCTTTGTCCGCTTCGTGATTAACATCTCAGGATTCTCTGAGATGAATCGTTTAACCTCTCTTACACCCTCTATCACAATTTTATTTTCAGCTGATTCAATATCACAATTATTAATAGACTTAAGGATGTGGAATGTCTCATTTCTGACCGATTTGCAAATTTCCTCGTCAGCTTTAAACAAGTTATGTTCAACGTGTTTAATGAACTCACGTAATTCGTTCTTTATTCGTTAAATTATTAGATAAATTAAAATGTTGACCCAATTGTAAAACTATTTTAGCTTTACTTGGAATGTCAACCTTAGTCAGATTAATGAGCCATTTCCTATTAATCCTATTATATTCTTGCCGCCATAAATTGTCAAAATTAAATTCTTGTCTTCGGAAGAAAGAATCAGTAATATTAATAGGTAAAATTTTTCCTAATTGTCTACATATGGTAAATAATTCAGATTTGATCTGCTTCTGCAGATGTATAAGCATCTTGCAATTCCACTCTTAAATATTTAAAAACAAAACTTGTGTTTAAGTCTGTTGATTCTTTCTTCCGAAGAGTGGAACAATTTATGGTTATTTTTGCGTGTAAAGTTATACATATGTATTGGAATCAGACGTTCTTTTAGACATGTTTTTAGAAAATATATTTTTATTCGACATTGATACTTATTTTCTGAGTTTTAGTAAATTTCTTGAGAATGAAGCACGTATAGAATTTTACTGTTGTCCCATCCCAAATTTTATGAAAAGAACATTTCGGAATTAATTCACACTCTTCTCAATAATGGCTATCCTCTCAAATTCGTATTTTCGACAATTAATAATAGAATAAAAACTTCGGAAAATAGAACTAATCCAGATAAAAATCGTGAAGGAAATAATATTGAATATGATTCCAATAAGAAAAAATTTTTCGCGATACCATACTTAAGCAAAGTTTCTGAAAAATTCAAAAAACTTGCATATATTCATGGGTTTAATATAGCTTAAACCGATGAATAAATTAAATACAATTATTAAAACAGGAAAAGATCCCTTGCTTAAGGATGACCATTGTGGGGTAGTTTATAAAATTAATTGTTTGAATTGAGAATCGTCATATGTTGGCCAAACTAAGAGAAAATTAAAAACTCGTATTAAAGAAACACAAGACTGATATTAAGAAATCTACTTCTGAGATATCAGTTGTTTCACGTCACCGTGTGAATGAAATGCATGATTTTGATTGGGATAACATTAAAATTTTAGATACAGGACAATCTTTGATGAAACGAAGAATTTCAGAAATGGTACACATTAAAAACCAAATAAGTGGGATCAATAAACAAAGTGATACTGAAGGTTTGCCTGATGTTTATCTTCCTCTTCTAAAGAAAGATCTCTCTCGCACTTAATAAATAATTCTAGAACTTTCTAAACTATTTGACTCATGGATATAAATAGCGGAAAAATATATGATACGACCAATAACAACACATAGTGTCACGACAAATTTCTATCTGTGCAATGATTATACTTCAAATTCATCGATTTATTTTTACTGTAAAACAGGTAATGTTTCTTTTGTTTTATACTCCGTTTTAAAAGATATTAATAATAATACAAATTATTGTAAATTAGAATCTGGAAATTCTCGTTCTACACTTTTCACTATATGACGTTCTAACATTATTATACGAAGCAGCGTCGCATAGATGCAAACACGATTTTTACAATTATAACACACGAGGGTTGAATTTGATTCCAACGTGATGTAACTCTGCGTCTTAAGAATATTATTAATTTTACTGAAGATGGCCAGATTGTGGTCGAAACGTTTAATGTTTTTATTCATAATGCAAGAATAATTAAATATCACTAACTACATCTTGTGCTGTGATTCTTTATGCTCTTTCTTTTCATATTTTTGAAATTATAACCACATTCATTTTTTTACATTTTTAATAAATAGTAGTATTTTTTAGTAATTTGTGTTCTAATACAAATATATGAAAATGCATTGTACATTATAGAATAACTGATAAATGTCTCAATTTTTTAATACAGGGTGTTTTTTTAAGCCCGATAGAACTTAAAATTGTAAAAACTAACACAAAAATTAAATTATAATCAAAAAATTTTTTTTAGTCGAAAGATCAATGCATGGCATTAACATTTGAAAATGATTTCGGGCATATGGCCACCGCGGCTGTTTAATTTAATTTTTTGTTTTATTTTTTACAATTTCAAGTTCTATCGGGCTTAAAAAAACACCCTTTATAAATACTATACTAATATAAATACTATATAATTATGTATTCAGGATTATATATGTATAGTTAAATTGCGGTGCATGAACTAGTTGTCCAGTAAATAAACAAAATACTTATTTGTTTTATATCTTTGTTAGTAATCAGTGAATCGCAATGAAACTTTATTTAAATTATTTTATGTGAGTATTTAAAACACTTATAAAAGAAAAATGTAAATTTTTTTATCATTAAAAGAATTTTAATATTTACCAATAACAGTTACAGAAAATAATAACAATTAAAATAAATATACTACAAAAATGTGTTTAAACAAAAATATGATCTTATTAACACAACTTTTATATGTATATATTTTATATGTATATATGTATATATGTATATATTTTGAAATGTTAAGCATATCCAAATTCCATTTTCTTTGTAGATACTATATCTAATACATTCTTAATTTGTCAACTTAATATTTTTTAGGTGTTTTCAACAAATAGTATGTTTAAAAAGTATTTAAAAAAATAACAATTAATATGTTCAATATGTATAAAAAGTGTTTCCCGCTTGAAATCGTTTCTTTTATCTGAAATATTATTTTCCGTATTGTTTCGAGATTTGATGCAACAGTTAAAATGGGACATGTATATGTATATATATAAGAGGAAAGACTCTTATTATGAGATATCAAATTTATTTTGTGTAAATGCTAGAAGTCTATAGGCAGAATTTAAAAAAATAGTAGGTCATTTTGAAGGGAATATAACAAACTTTAAGATAACGTTAAACATAAAATTAACATAAAATTTAATTCAAATTCCATGTTTTTTTTAAATTAAAGAAATATAAAAAGTGCGCAAATCGCAAAGTTAAAAAATTGTATTCCTAATTTGAGATGCCTCGAGAAATCGATAATAAAATGCAAAGTATATCAGTATTGCAATTAAAAAACTTTATTTAGTGTTTCTAAAATATAAACAAACACAGCCAGCGTGAAAAATGAGCAAAAATGAGCGCGATAGATTATATCCAAAACTCGTTTTCAGGTAATTGCAATCAAGCATCGCAAATATAGACTCGACATTTATTCCAGTTGTCTTTTTGATTATTGTAAAATACATTTATACTTTAGCAACAATTTTTACTATAACATAAGAACATTATTTCATATTAGGAATACCCTGGGTATCTCATATTACGATTTCCACGCCTTATAGTTTTACGATCATCAAATCTAACTTATGTAATTAAATAATTTAACATATCCCGTATTTTTCTATTAGTACGATCTACCACATGAAGACATCCAAAATCTAAAATCTTGTTTTACAATGACTACAGGCATGATCTAATAATGAATATTAAATAGTTTTCAATCCAAGAGCAATTCATAGTGGAATCAGATAGCGTCTATTAGTTTAGCAGAAAGGTCACTATCTCATATTAGGCGCCTATCTCATAATAAGGAGCTTTCCTTTATGTGCAAGAATAATTCAATTACTTGAAATAATAACATACTGTGAATCGCAAGTTACACAAGTAACACTATTGTTTATAAGGTTATATTGAATTCTATGTTAAAAATATATTTCGCTTAGTACTTCTCGTATATCTCTCGGTTTGATTAATTATAACAATTATAATTTATTTCCAGGCATGTCCACCTACAACTGTCTTATATTACGCAAACTAAATTCTAATTAATTAATATTCAAAGTATTAACTAATATTCAAAGTATAAATGTTACTACAAATGATATGATACTTTTGTATTGCTGTATCTTTGTGTACATTAATGTATCACTTACATGGAGATCATAAGGAAATATGGACATTATATAATACTGTGATAAAATTATATATGTATTTTGATTTCGTTTTGTGTAGTATTTTATTTCTCGTGTTAAACTATGCATGTCAAACCGTTTACTTTAAAGTATAGTTACAATAGATCAAAGCATTAATAATTGTTTATAATTAGAATAATAAGTACAAGCAGCAATGAAATTACATGTCAAAGGTTTATTTGAAAAGACAAAATCTTATTTATTAATACAAAGTTTTTAGTTTTATTACAAACTTTTTTTAATGTTAATATAATTTTAGATAAATGAGACAGTAGCAATTCTTCAGAAATTGTCCAATTATAATCTCAGTGAAGATTTACGTAAACAGGTAAATAATTACAACAAAATTTTACATTGAATTTTTACTATCTTAAATGCATAATTTTACTCTCAAAATTCGGAAACGTATCTAAAATGGAATAATTATGTACAAAATTGGAACATTACATAACATGTATTATTCCTTTATATACTTTAGAATACTTATACACACATTCTAACACTACAAATAAGGATAAGTTAGAAAAAGTTTTAAAAATTATTTTTTATTTTATATAACAAAAGTGAATTATTGAAAGTTATTTCATACTCTCATATCAATATTCTGCTATCAAATTATCATTCTATAAATTCTATTATCATATTATTCCATTACTATTTTATTATCATACTATTCTATTACTATTCTATTATTATACTATCTACATTCTACTATCACGCTAAATATTTTGCAAAATACGTTTAATGCATTTTGGCATATAGAATTGAAAATAATTGACAAAGATTTTGTAATTGATGTTGATATGTACAAATATCTCAAAAATACATATGAAAAAGAACAATATGTTAAATTCGTAATGTTATATTATAACCATTTTGAGTTATTTATTTTTTTCATATATCATAAAAATGAACATGGTTTATAATTCAAAACGTATGAAAAGAAGAGCATAAAAAAACCACCGCACAAGTTATAGTTTGTGATATTTATTGTGATATTTATAGTTTGTGATAATTATCATTATATTAATTAAAACATTAGACGTTTCGGCCACAATCTGGCCATCCTCAGTAAATTCACAATATTCTTAAAACGCAGAGTTACATATAGCTGGCATTAAATTCAACCGTCGTATGATATAATTATATATAAACGTGTTCTTTCATATGTGAAGGTGCCTCGTACGTATAATAATGTTACACAGCCAATTATCATATCACGAAAAGTGTAGAACGAGAATTTTCAGATTCTAATTTAACAAATTTGCGTATCATTAATATCTTGTAATCGAAATGTGTAAGAATAGAATCGTTACCTGTTTTATAGCAAAAAAATATAATGAATATAATGATAATCCCAAGTACATCCTTTGCACAGATGGAAATTAGTCGTGACATTGTATGTTATTATTTGTCATGTCATATATTTTACCATTTATATATATATGAGTCAAAAGTTTAGAATGTTCAAAAGTTTTAGAATTATTTATTAAATGTGAGAGAGATCTTTCTTAAGAAGAGACAGATAAACATCAGGCAAATCTTCAGTGTCACTTTGCTTATTGATACCACTTATTTGGCCTTTAATGTATATCATTTCAGAAATTCTTCTTTTCATTAATGATTGTTCTGTATCTAAAATTCTTATGTTATCCTAATCCAATTCATACATCTCATTCAACTGGTGACGTGAAACCACTGACATCTCGGATTTTCTTATGTCAGCCTTATGTTCTTTTATACGAGCTTTTAATTTCCTTTTTGTTTGGCCAACATAAGAAGATTCACAATTTAAACAATTTATTTTGTAAACTACTCCACGATGGTCATCCTTAAGCAAAGGATTTTTCCAGTTTTTATAAATGTATTCATTTTATTCATGGGTTTATAAGCTATATTAAAGCCATATATATGTGAAAGTTTTTTAAATTTTTCAGATACTTTGCTTAAATATGGTACCGTGAAAAACTTTTTCTTTAAATTAGAATTAGAATTACATTCATTATTATTGTCCTCACGATTTGGATTTAAATTAGTTCTACTTTCCAAGGTTTTTATACTATTTTTTATTGTTGAAAATATGAATTTAAGAGGATAATCATTCATTAAAAGAAGTGAATTAAATCAGAGAAATTTTGGGTGGGATAAAAGTAAAATTCTATCTAATTGCTCGATGATTATGCCCCTTTTATGTAACGGATGATTCGAAAAATAATTTAAGTATCTAGAATTAGTAGGTTTTTTGTAAATATCGAAGATGATTCTTCCTTCTTGTTTCATTAATTTTACGTCTAAAAAATTTATGCCGTTTTTATCGCCAAAGTCAACAATGAATCTAAACTTTCATGATATGAGTTAAACAATTCCAGAACTTCCTCAACCTTGTTTTTATGCACCGCTAACACAATGTCATCCACATAACGGAAATAAAAAAACGAGATAATATTATTGGCAATAATAATTTCTTGTTCTAAGTCTTGTAGAACTATGTTCGCTAATATAGGGGACAAAGGAGAGCTCATTGGCATGCCAAAAATCTGTCTAAATATTTTTTTGTCGAATTTAAAAAATGTAGAGTTAATTATAATCATAATTGCTTTAATAAACTCATGTACAGGAATCGAAGTCTTATTTTCAATCAAATTCCACCTACGTTCAATGCTTTTTAATACTAAATCAGTCGGAATGTTCGTGTACATGGAAACCACATCAAATGATATAATATAATACTAAAATTTTTTTTGATTATCTTTCCATTGAGTTTATTTACAATATCAAAATTGTTTTTTACATAACTAAAATTCTTTTTATTATTTTTATCTATAATTTCTTTTAAGAAGGTCGCCATGGATAAAAAGCTAACTGCTGTTAATGCAGCTAACTATCAACCTTAGAGGATGACATTCCTTGTGAATTTTTGGCAATCCATAAGAAGTCGGAAGTTCGCCGTCCGATATATACAATTTTTTGTATAAGTTTAGATCGATGTACCCCTTGTTTTTCCAATTTTTTAAGTAAAATATCGATTTCAGATGTTATTTTGTTAGTAGGATCTTTATTTATTACATTATATGTGGTCTGATCGTTGAGAATCTCATACATTTTCTCTCTGTAACTTTCCCGATTCATGATTACGGTAGTATTACCTTTATCAGCTCTAGTAATTAAAATGTCTGGATTCTCTGAGATGAATAGCTTCACTTCCTCTACACCTTCATATATGATCTTATTCTCGGACGACTCAATGTCACAATTCTTTATTGATTTGAGTATTTGAATTGTTTCGTTCCTAACGATTTTACACAATTCATCATCAGCTCTGAAAAGATTATACTCAACGTGTTTGATGAACTCACGCATACTCTTTTCTTTGCCGACATTATTAGGTAAGTCGAATTGCTGACCTAATTGCAATACAACTTTGTCTTTCTCTGTTTTTCAACTTTGTCTTTCTCTGTTTAATTTCACGAAAAAAACATCTCCGATTTAATTCACATTCTTTTGAAATGAATGGTTATCCTCTTAAATTCATATTTTCAACAATAAAAAATAGAATAAAAACCTTGGAAAGTAGAACTAATTTAGATCAAAATCGTGAGGACAATAATAATGAATGTAATTCTAATTCTAATTTTAAAAAAAAGTTTTTCACGGTACCATATTTAAGCAAAGTATCTGAAAAATTTAAAAAAACTTTCACATATATATGGCTTTAATATAGCTTATAAACCCATGAATAAAATGAATACATTTATAAAAACTGGAAAAATCCTTTGCTTAAGGATGACCATCGTGGAGTAGTTTACAAAATAAATTGTTTAAATTGTGAATCTTCTTATGTTGGCCAAACAAAAAGGAAATTAAAAGCTCGTATAAAAGAACATAAGGCTGACATAAGAAAATCCGAGATGTCAGTGGTTTCACGTCACCAGTTGAATGAGATGTATGAATTGGATTGGGACAACATAAGAATTTTAGATACAGAACAATCATTAATGAAAAGAAGAATTTCTGAAATGATATACATTAAAGGCCAAATAAGTGGTATCAATAAGCAAAGTGACACTGAAGATTTGCCTGATATTTATCTGTCTCTTCTTAAGAAAGATCTCTCTCACATTTAATAAATAATTCTAAAACTTTTGAACATTCTAAACTTTTGACTCATATATATATAAATGGTAAAATATATGACATGACAAATAATAACATACAATGTCACGACTAATTTCCATCTGCGCAAAGGATGTACTTGGGATTATCATTATATTCATTATATTTTTTTGCTATAAAACAGGTAACGATTCTATTCTTACACATTTCGATTACAAGATATTAATGATACGCAAATTTGTTAAATTAGAATCTGAAAATTCTCGTTCTACACTTTTCGTGATATGATAATTGGCTGTGTAACATTATTATACGTACGAGGCACCTTCACATATGAAAGAACACGTTTATATACATATATGTACACACACGCGCGCGCGCGCGCGCACACGCTTACATACGCACACGCGTGTGTATGTATGCTATTATATATATATATATGTGTATTTTATATGCTATGTATATATGCATCAATAATTTACTAAATAAAATATATGTAAAAGACAGAACAGTGTAATTAAAATAATTATCTTCATTTGTATTCATATGTAAATAATATAATATGTTTCTTGTTTAGAAAGAAATTATTTCAACAAAATTGAAATAACTAATATCATATTTATTTTATTATTTTTCCTTTCAAAAGAAAAAACTTTGACCAGGGCACGTTTATTGATATGGGCCTGAGTAAGTCGATAATTCAGATCATTTCTATGGTTCAGCGGCGCACTTTTCATGACAGCGCCGCTGTCGGAATATCGTGGAACTAAAATACTGCTTAGTTTCATGGCTTCACGTCAATTTCATTCGTAATATATAAACGAAATTTTCGGATACTCTTTTCTCTTATACTAAAACTCCTACCGTGTTTCTAAAAGCATAGGATTGTTCGTTTAGATTTTCCAGTAATTTGCAATTTGCCAGCTATTTTTTATGAACGTGCAAGATGTGAAACTCTTATATGCAGCACATATTGTGATTTGTTGATTACAGAAGCCGATAACAAAACTGTAAGTCTTCAATTTTCTTTTGTTTTTCGTATTCAAATGTAGCTGGCGAATTGCGTTGTTGTCGATACTTTAATTGTGGAGAAGGATTTTTCAATCCATAAACACAATTAAGAGAAAAGAGTCTTTAATATTTAATGATAAAATAGAACACTCCAGCATCCCCTTAAGAGAATCTAAAGCTCTGATAGCCGTCAAAAAGGACAATATGAAAATTGCATCGGCGGCGAATAAATTTGAAAAAAGTTTGTCTAATATGGAATCAGAAGATTCAAATTAAAGATTTGAAATAAAATTTAACACAGTTTCTTTATTTTTTGACTATAATGACGTGTTTTTATTTCATATTGCATCGAAAAAATGTGGTGTCCATTTAATCTCTGGCGGATGGGGAGGGAGGGGGTGACATTCTTCAGATTTCTTTTTCCGAAGTCACATCATTTTTTGTTATATGAATGAAATGAAGTTGCAAACACCAAAATTTTTTATTAACACTTTATAGTAGTAATTAGTCTTATAATCACTTTGTAAAACGCATATAATCATACGCATATAATCACATCAATAATCGCAATTTGATTAAAATCATTCATTTTGTTATTGAAAACTGCAATTGAGAGAAAAAAAGGAGTGAAGGAGGGTGCTCACTTAGTTCCGGTTTCTCTTATATATTTCGTACCTACCTTGGCTGATCTATATTTACAACAAAACTCTAAAAACTCACGAGTTTATTTACATTATCGTTTCACAACAAAAACACTATGGTATTCGTAAGATTCCGATTTATAATTAGTAAAAATTAATGGAATAAATCAATTTTTGTTAATAAATTATGGTGTTTTTATAAAAATTTCGCCCACTATGTACACAGTTTTGACGCAGACCATTTCAAACAATTTAATCAGCAATCTACAGTAAAAAGAGAAGGTATATTAGTTGAGTTGTTAGCTTCTTGACAATCAATCCCGTCATTCTTGACAATCGGCTGCAAAAATCCTACCCTTTTATTCTGTAACTGTTATGCAGTCATTATGTGTTCATAATGACAATTGCGCAGTTTTTTTATTATATAAAATATAAATATCTGTGCAACTGATTATAAGCGTATAACTAGTTGCAGAATTAAATTCCATGCTCTGTAATCTGTAATTCGTTAACTGCATAATGAATATTATAAACACATAACAACTGCATAACGAGTTACAGAATATAGGGGCTAGTATTCCTAAATATAACAGTAATACTATTTTATACATTAATATTTATATTATTCGCCACATCTTTCCTCAAGTATTACAAAAAAAGATTAAATATATATCATATAAAGTTCATTACATAAAATCTTCTTCTTCATCGTTGTTTAATCTTTATTGATCTGTGCAAATAAAATGCACAAACTTATAATAATAATATGAACGCAAGGAAGGATACAGATTTCTCAAACAGAAATACGTTATGTAATTCACATTCTATTCATATGGATAATATTTACTGAATTGTCGATTATGAAAGATAACTGAGATGCATAACCTTATCATAATGCAAAGACTCATATATGTAGCAATGTAATTAGCGAGTAGCATCCTCGATGATGTACTTGGAGGGAGGGTTACTGTACCGAATATGTATGTAATGAGCGATTAGTATTCTTGAAGGAGAGGATTACTATACTCATGTATGTAATGAGTGATTAGTATCCTCGATGATTTGCTTGAAGGGAGGATTACTATGCTTATGTATGTAATGAGCAATCAGTATCCTTGATGATTTGCTTGAAAGGGAGGATTACTATTGCTATGTGCTATCCGAGGTGCCACGAGGGCCTTGAATATGTTTGCGTCGAAAATGTGTTCGTGAGACACTGATCTCGGATGAAATTATCTTATTGTGGCCACATAAAGGTTGTATCATTCGACGCTGTACAATCTCTCATGAAAAGAAAGAAAGCCTTTTGAAGATTGAAGCGTTTTGCATTCGCTACAGCACAATGTATAAAAACAAGCTAACAAAGCACAACAAAAAACACGAAGGAGAACTAACATATGCATGCAGACAAAAAGCAAAGAAGAACGCAAATCTTCGCAACGCCGCTCCGCTCCGCTCAGATACCGCCCACTGTTATCAACTCCCTTCGAGCAGGGAAAGATTTCGAGCGATAACTTTAAACAATCGTGTTATAATCTATATTTATATAAGGCGGTTCAGTAATATTTGTGTGTGTGTGTGTGTGTGTGTGTGTGTGTGTGTGTGTGTGTGTGTGTTTAATATATCTGAATTTTTACATTAAATTAAAAAATAGGTAAAAAACAATTAATCGAAATCAAATTTTATTTGTAGTATATTGTATAAACCCTTTACTTTACAAAAATAAATGCGGTAGTGTAGGTATATATGTAAGTATATAAAATTGAATGAATATAATAAATAAAATATTTTGAGAATAAAAATGAAAAATAATAATAAAATTAACATTTATGTTTACGTTGATAAATTATATTATTGTTATTAAAAATAATTATATTTATTTTTATTTTAAAAAGAGCATTATGTTGTGCACATAACTTCAATATATGAAATATTTTATCAAAGTTATCAGCTTCAACTCGGCACATGTCGTTAGAAACCATGTAAGTAAAAAGCATTCATTGAACAAACATTTGTACTTACAATTAGTATAAAGACATAATGTTGTAAATATAATTACCTTGTACTAATACAAAAATAAAAATTTCGCGAAAAGGAATGCTATCTAATCTAGATTATCTGTGTGCTCATTCTGTCATTCAATATTTGCTGGTTAAATAGCACATACATTATACGACATATTATATTTAAATAATTATTTTATTATATTTTATTATATTTAAATAAGTACAATATTTTATATTAAATAATGCATACCACAAGATTTGTTAGCATTTATTTTATCCTTTTCAGTGTCGATTGTTTTTTATTTCTTAGCAATAGCATTACATATTTAAATTAATAATGTTAATTAATAAAACGTGAAACATAAATTAAGATGTGTATGTTAAAAATTCTGTAATACTATAAGAATTGCCTTATATCTTTATAGGAGATAGTAGATAGCATTAAATTGCAAAAAAGTCAATATCATGTTCAAGTAAAATTAAATCCAGAAAGGATAAAGCAAGCATTTGGTGAACTGATCAGTAATTAGTGAGATCTAATTGTGGATAATTGTCATTACTTAATTAAAATTGAAACATATAAGACGATACCAAAATGAAATAAAATCATCCATAATGTAATCTTTATAATTTATCATAACTATTAAATATAATATTTATTAATTGTTTGATTTCATTCTAGATAAAAATATGAATATTTTCTCAAGAATGAATCATAACTAATGGCCTTACTCTACGTATCTATAAATAAAAATTCCGCAAAAAGAAAGGCAATCTAATCTAGATTATCTGTGTGTCCATTACGATGTTCAATATTGCTGGTTAAACGGCATATAAATATGTTATCCCCCAGTGTATCTTACCGTTTAATACTCACAAAGTTTTTAGAGGAATTGCAAAAATTATTTCTGAAAATCTTATAAAAAATATTAAAATGTGTTTGTGTCTCGAGCAGCAAGAACTAATTCTGTTGAAATACTAACCGACGATTCGGAAATTATGACAGAGACGCTAGAAAGAGCGCTGGCACCATTATTGATCATTGGATCGTTTTACAATTTAGACGTGTTCGAATATCCTCATGGACAACTTAAGACATATATCTCTTGCTTTTATGCTTTGGCTAAGCTTTCTTACGTACATTTAATTACATCCAATATACATTGATAGTTTGCAGAATGAAAAAACAAACGCCGTTTTCATACTATTGATCATCATTACATTAATTCTCATTGGCTTTTGTCGTTTTAGGATTTTGAAATGTCCTGGTCCCTTTGTATATAACACTGGATCCTTTAATATTATTTAATATTGTCTTTTATTTACCAGTATTTTTAATTGAGAATATTAAAAGAGTATTGAATTCACAATTATAGGCAAATACAAATTTATTAAAAGGTTTTAAACAATCAATTTTAATGCTTATATCATTATATGACATTTGTTGCATTTTCTATATACATTGCAATAATTTTATTCAAATATAAAATTATAATAATTTTGTTCTGTGTCGAATAATCTATCAAGATGATTTCTTCAAAGGAATTGAAAATGTATATACGTAAACTTGCTGTAGTAGACGACACATTGGAAACTCTTGGAACGCTAAAGGAATATCAAAGGCTATGTAGCTGGATAATTCAAATAATCATTCGAATAATATTGATTGTATACGTTTCTTCTAACTTAGCATACTCAAATCTTTATGCTTTATTTTTTTTAATTATTACATAAAGTTTATCATTTTTTTTTCAACTGATGTGTGGTGTACTTTTCTGTTTCGTTACCCAACATATATGTCATTATCTTACGTGCTCTGATTTCTGCAACTATCTTTGAGTTAGTACATGTGTATACATTTACTTTGTAAGCTATGTTTATTAACATTATGCGCCAAAATGTTTAGTGAAACGCTTAAAAATCTTTTGGTAATATATAAAAAAAGGGAGCCATCATCAATGTCCATGACCTTGACAACGTATGTATGTATTGTCTGTACAAAACATGCATATACATTATATATAATACTTATTTTGAGTATCAAAAATATACTAAACAAGAGTTATTTAAAATAATTAATCACTACTTTTTATTATTAAATATTTGTAAAAGGTGAGTATCTTTAAAAAACTCTGTGAAGAAAGTGATGTTGAGTTAATCGAATAAACATATGTCAGAATTTCTACCTTCAATGAACTTGATCTCGACATATGTCGTCATAAAAAAATAATGACAAAAGTAATCGTAAAATTGTAACATAAAAAGTAAAATTATCTTAAAAAAGCAACGACAAAACAAACAATAAAAGTAACTTTCCCTGTAAGGGAGAATTACCTGCGCGACATGTCGACAAGTAGTTATGATACGATTGAATCAGACGCTAAGCCTCCGCAATAGAACAGGCTTCTATATCCAAAGCGTCCAGGGTCAAGGACGTAAATATGTTTCAGAAAAATTCGTGTAATTTCATATAAAAAAGTTCATATAAAAATTTTATTTTTGTGCTCATAGCATGTATGCAAATATTAACGGCCCTAGATCACAGTTGTATATCACTCGTTTCTGCTGTTTTTTAAAATTTTTACTCTCTTTCCAAATGTCCCCGCGATTCTCCTTTTTGATATATTAATGATCATTCTACAATAAGCCATTAGTCATAAATCAGAAGTTAGAAGTTGGAAATTGACAACTGTGATTGATCAATTTCCAGCTTCTAACTTTTGATTTATGATTAATGGCTTATTGTAGAATACGTGTAATGTTTATGGAAAAATGAACATCAGAGATGTAACTTCGAAATCTCAAATTAGAATATGGCGGAATGATGTTAATGTGATTTGGAATTCACTATTACAGATTTTTAGCGATTTCGGTTATGGATTAGGGATATAGTTTTTGCGAAAAATGATTGGAATTGGAAATTTATATTTTTCGTATAAAAATGAAGGATATTAATGTAAACATTTGAGTAACCAGACATGTACTGTAAGTCCGGATATTTACACAGAGTTTATTTATTTATGTTATTACTTTGGGATGCGTTCTGAATAGTAAATTACCGGGTACTGGATATTCGCAGGCAATTATTCGATCGGATAATGGATATTTTCTTGAATATTCTGCCGGATATCTGAAAAATTACTTCTAAAAAAAAAGTAACAGTGGCATGGTCTTTTAATTAAAAATAATCAAAATGCATTTGTTTATTGTTTTTAGTAATTGTTTAACAATTTCATTTAAAACATTTCACAGCTTACTAAATGACAAATTGTTATTTTCTGTAAAGCGCATTTTCTGATAGCTTTCTTTTTCGTTTTCTGAAAGCAAATTATAAATTAAAATGACTGAAATTGAATTATAAATTTTGGAAAAAATATTTGAAAGTCTACTATTTATATATAAAATATTATATTAAAACATAAAAAGTAAATAATAAAATATTATATTAAAACATAAAAAGTAAATAATAAAATTTTAAATAGTCTGACTTCTGATTACACATTATTAACACATTTAGAATATAATGCATATGACATAACGTTGATAAAAAATACAACTAACTGTAAGTTTTTTCTATTCAATTCAGATGCACGAGCTCCAGATTTCATCGAATTAAAGATCTCTTACATATAGAGGAGACCAAGGCAAGTTGTTACAATTAGCAATTTTTTCCGTACTAATTTATACATTTAAATTAAAGAATACCTATGCATTGCTTCATGTACAATCTTTAACTAGATGGTCAATTTTTATTTATGAGATACTAGCTAAATGGTCAATTTTTTTCTGGTTTGTATCTATGTCTTTAAATACTGGAAATTAAACTTTTCTATCAGTAAGCAAATTTTAACAATTTACTCCATTGTAAGGCAAGTTGTTATATTTAGAATTGGAGCAAGTTGTTACATTTACTACATCACTTGAAATATATATACATGATGTCCCGAAAGTTTTTGCCAAACGCTTTTGTGTAGATAGAGCGGATTAAACTGAATCGAAAAGTCCTGTACCATTTTCGTAATAGTTAACAAGATATTAATTACTAAAAATTGCCAAATATTGATCTTGGATAATTTTTTATTTAAATACAAATAAAAGTAGGTTCAGCACATACATATATCAGCAAATATGTATAGAAGGGGTCACCATGTTCTGAAAAGGATGTACGAACTGGAGACAGCAATAGTGTCACAGATACACATTAAAAATATATCAAGAATGAAAAATGCTGTATCTCCGAACTCTTTGAGATTCGACAAATGAAAATGAGAGAAGTACAAATGAGTACCAACAATTCTCTTTCGAATGCCGTCGGTTACGTTTCGATATCTTTTAAAATAATCGACTTACCCTCTTAACGTTTTTTGGAGATTTTGAAAACGCTGTATCTCCGAACTTTGATACAAATGAAAGTAAGTATAAACGGGGTATAAACGGGTACAAACGATTCTCTTTCGAATGCCGTCGATCCCATTTCGATATTTTGAAAATTGGCTAATTTCCCAATATGGCGATTGCATAAATATTGAAAAGCGTTATATTTCTTTGAGGTACAAACGAAAATAAAAAAGATACAAATGGATACAAACGATTCTCTTTCGAATACCATTTCAATATCTTTAAAAATGACCGATTTTTCTTGACATATTTCCGAAATTTTGAAATCGCTGTATCTCCGAACTCTTTGAGGTACGAACGAAAGTAAGAGAGGTACAAACGGGTACAAACGATTCTCTTTCGAATGGCATAAATGAAATTAAAAAATTGCGCGCTAACCATTTTTTATTTTTCATGTTTTGTTTAACTGTTTGAGATATAAACGAAATAAAGATTGGTACAAACGCGCGCAAACGGTATCAATTTTTATTTTTGATATAGTCGGGCACCAGATTCACATCGGTTGTATACGTCTTGTCTGTGAATATCGTCTAAATTTATATGAAAACACTAACATAATAATCAGTGTGATTTATACACATGAAAGTGATACCATACAGTCCATACAGCACAGAACATTGAAAGAATATTGCTGAGATGTTACAATGTTGAATATTGAAGTGACAATATTTTATCAATGTTGTATTTATATTGATTCTTCTACATTGATTATTAATGTTGCTGCAACGTGGAAACAATATTGAATAAATTATATCACAAGTTGAATTTTTATTGATTTTTCCGCATTAATTATTAATGTTGTTGCAATGTTGAAATGACATTGAAAAAATTATATATCGAAATCTATTTTATTTAGTAAAAAACAAAAAATAAATGTTATATAAATAAAAAATTTAAAACACTTAAATTGATCTTTTAACAAAATTCATTCCTAAACAATATATGTTTACGCGAGAATCGGCCGCGCACGCAGAATGTTTGCATGTACGAGAGCAAATCAATAAATACCCGTATTATAATGAAGACGCTTTTCACAAAAATTTTTTTTATTTTTCAACGTAATTTCCTTTTAGGAGGATACACTTTTCCCAACGCTTCTGTCATTTTTTTAATAACTCCGAAAAATATGATTTGTCGAACTCTGCCTCTGTTTCGGCGATAACCTCCTCATTCGATGTGAATTTCTTTCTACCGAGCCATTTTTTCAAGTTTGGAAACAAGAAAAAACACAGGGGGCTAAATCGGAGAGTATGGTAGATGCGGCAGCAATTCGTAGCGCAATTCGACCAATTTAGTTGTGGCGACTGCGGAGGAGTGAGCCGGTGCATTGTCCTGATCGCGGTATCCATCGGGCCGACAGCTTTTTCATTCCCAAGTTATCATGCAAAATATTGAATACCGTTCCGTACGCCTACGGCCTCTGCTACTTCATGCACTTTCCTTCGACGATCAGCGAGAATTATGTCGTGGACTTTTTCAACAATTTCCTCAGTAACCACGTCTGCCGGGCAGTGAATTCCGGGCCGCTTGCAGCACGCGATCAGCGCCACCGTTCGGCGGCCTGGCGCAACCGGTAGCAACACAAGCATGAGCCCGTGTCCGTGTGACTTCGTTAGTTAGAAGCGTGCCGACTATTATCGCTCTGTCCTTTTTGCACTACGTTCTTATTGCCTGCCTTGTCGGCACACTGAGAACGAGAGAGAACATTGTTTCACTCAAGCGAGCGTCGAGCAACCGAAATATGCTTTCTCGGCCTCTCGGCTCTCGACGTCAGGCGTGTATCAGGAGACATGGAGGCATGGGAACATTCTAAATAACATAAGTTTTAATAAATTGTAATAAATTGTAATATACCCCTCCCAGAATATTATAAATCGTGTCAAAACGCGATAATTGACAGGAGATTAATTGTTTATGATTTTCCATTCGTATTATGTACTACGGTCATAAATTCGATCCGCAAGAAATTGACGTGGTCGAGCGCGTAAGGTGTGAGATCGGAAATAAGTACTATAATTAGTAGTAAACATATGTATTAGATCAAGTATATTTTCATATAATTTTTGAAATTATTGCTCGTATGTGTAATTTTGAAGCAATAGTTGTAGGAAAAACCCGATTCGCTTTTCAATAGGCAAATAAAAAATTATTTTAAAATTACACAACATATGAAGGCTTTCAATTGTACACTACAAAATTATATTGGTGAGGTAGAGTGGATACTTTCACATTCACAAATTTGAATGTTGCGTAATTTGTAGAAGTATGCACTATAATAATATCTAATACATCTCACTTTATTCCGATTAATGTTTAAAATATATAGGAAAGTAGAGAAGGAGAGTGATTATTTTGATAATAATATCGCACGTTGCATCGAAAACTCGAGATTCTTAAGAATACGAAAACACGAGAGCGTTCATCGTGTGGATTCTATATTGCACTAGTAAACGTCAAACTCATTTAATCGATGTGGCTGAGTAAATAAAATGCGCGGACAGTACGCTGGTAGTCTCACGCGAAAATCCCTTTTTTCCTTTTTTCCTCTTAATATTTCGTGATACAAGTAGTTTAATTAATCATCTGTATAAGGTCAATATATTTTCTTGTTATATTTATATATAATAAGTGCAATTATTCGTGTACCTTAAAATCAAAAATTGTAGGAAAAATAATGATTCGACATGTATGGTGTTCGATTTAATCGATGAAAGATTCATATAAAAAAAACATCTCTCTTACGTGGACCAAACTAAAAGGAAAGTTAAAGCTGGAATAAATAAACATAAAACTAACATTAAAAAATTAAATAGCGCTCACAATGTGGTCTCACAACATCAATTTGAATATTGTCATAAATTTAATTGGGATGATATTCAGATATTAGATATAGAATCATTCTTTCAAAAGAGACTAACGTCAGAAATAATCTTCATAAATAAACAAAATTGTATATAAACCGTCTTTCATGATTAGAGTTAGATATTTTGTTTTCGACTCTTGAGCAGTTCAATATAGTTTTCCAAATCTTGGATTCCATAACTGAACTTATTGTTAACACAGGTATTATAATTTATATATATATATATATATATATATATATATATATATCACAGTTATATTAATTTTTTCAATTGAAGCGCTATTAATATTATCAATAAATTTCACATTTAATAGAATCTGGAAATTATGTGTTTCAATAAGTTCGACTAACTGTTGTGACAAAAAAACGACAATTGACATCTGGAGTATTTGACATGATTTTATGGACTAAAAAAATTTATAACCTGAGCGTCAAGCTCTTCGAAAATATAATTGTAATTGAGCGTGAAAAATATTTTATCTCATTATTATAACGTGAATAAAATTTATTCGAAATTAGGTGTTTTCAACATGTATGAAAATTATAACACACATTAATTTTGTAATACTGAAGATAGCCTGATATATGAGGTCTATTTTATTGTATTGTTTTTATTCTATGGTAATCTATTAAAATATAAATATTTCGCTACTAACATCTTGCGCTCGTGGTGTATGTCTTTTCAATCACATTGTTTAAGTTTAACCACGTTTTGACTTCTATTGTTAAAAAAAACATGTTTAATGATGTTGCGTTTATGACAAATACGCTTTGTGTCGATCAATATTTTGTATAAAATGTTTCTTTCTAACCATCACATCCGCATTTAAAATTCTGTTAATGAACAAAATTTTGAAAACAAGATTATTAATAATATAAATAAAGGTGATACCAATATAATTTTGTAGTGTACAATTGAGAGCCTTCATATGTTGTGTAATTTTAAAATAATTTTTTATTTGCCTATTGAAAAGTGAATCGGGTTTTTCCTACAACTATTGCTTCAAAATTACACATACGAGCAATAATTTCAAAAATTATATGAAAATATACTTGATCTAATACATATGTTTACTACTAATTATAGTACTTATTTCCGATCTCACACCTTACGCGCTCGACCACGTCAATTTCTTGCGGATCGAATTTATGACCGTAGTACATAATACGAATGGAAAATCATAAACAATTAATCTCCTGTCAATTATCGCGTTTTGACACGATTTATAATATTCTGGGAGAGGTATATTACAATTTATTACAATTTATTAAAACTTATGTTATTTAGAATGTTCCCATGCCTCCATGTCTCCTGATACTCGCCTGACGTCGAGAGCCGAGAGGCCGAGAAAGCATATTTCGGTTGCTCGACGCTCGCTTGAGTGAAACAATGTTCTCTCTCGTTCTTAGTGTGCCGACAAGGCAGGCAATAAGAACGTAGTGCAAAAAGGACAGAGCGATAATAGTCGGCACGCTTCTAACTAACGAAGTCACACGGACACGGGCTCATGCTTGTGTTGCTACCGGTTGCGCCAGGCCGCCGAACGGTGGCGCTGATCGCGTGCTGCAAGCGGCCCGGAATTCGCATCACTGCTGCCGGGCGATCTGGCGCTCCTCATCAAAAACAAACGAACGACCACGTTTGAATTCGTTGAACCAATATCTGACAGTTGTCATAGATGGTGAAGAGTTCCCATAGACGGCATTCAACTTCGATTTTATTTCTTCGCACGTTTTTCGATCCAAAAATAAGAAACGAATCACGGATATTGCTTTTTTTCGGAAAACATCACGCTCACTATGAATTGCTGTCAAATCAAGATTATTGCATGAATCACTCTGAAATTATTGGCGTCGTTTGAAAGATGGTAATATATGATGTCAACTTGCATCAGCAACCTCTGTCTTGAAACACGGGTACTCATTGATTTGCCCTCGTATGGTATTGTTTGTATTGACCGATGTCGATTCGTTGTCTTTCTATATACGAGAGCGGTCTGATAAATACTTAGCCTCAACGCCCGATGGAGCCACTATCGCAAGAGAAATTTACTAACGTGTAGTACATTCTCGTAGACGGCTACTGTCAAAATTTCAGCCAAATCGGACTCGTAGTTTTGTTTTGATCGCGTGTGGAAGCGGGCGTGTCCGCGGATTTTAGAAAAATGGAAAAAGAGCAATATCGGTCGGTGATTCGACAAATTGGTCGAATTGGGCTACGAGCTGCTGCCCCATCCACCGTATTTTCCAGATTTGGCCCTGTGCGACTTCTTTTTGTTTCCAAACTTGAAAAAGTCACTCGCCGGGCAGAAATTTCAGTCGAACGAGGAGGTCATCGCTGCCACGGAGGCCTACTTTGCAGACCTCGAGAAAACGTACTTTTTAGACGGGTTAAAGAAGTTGGAGCATCGCTGGGTCAAGTGTATTGAGCTAAAAGGAGACTATGTTGAGAAATAAATCGCCACTTTTCCAAAATTTTCGTTTTTCTTTTGTAGGCTAAGTACTTATCGGATCGCCCTTGTATCTATATGTCACAATTATATGTAATATGTCATTTATTCATACAGAATTATAGAACGAACTGAGACAACAGAAAAGATCAATGAAACAAGCTCTGTAGAAATAAAACATAAGTACATGCGTCTGAGAAGAATACGGAAAAAAACATTCGTTTCATCAATTCCTCAGTCTAGTAGTCAATCTATATTAATATGAGAGCCATGCCAGGCAAAGTCATTCAATGCTTGAAAAAGATCAAAACTGAGAATCCATTGGTTTTGATAGATGAAGTTGACAAAATTGATAAACATGTAATTTGTGTAAATATATAAAAAAATAGATAAATATTATCTTAAGATAGAAAATATTCAAAATATTAAAATAAATTTAGAGAATATTTGAACCATTTAAAATTGTTTGGCATTTTTATAATATTTGTGATAAATGAGTTCTACATCATTTATAATATTATATTGTAGAAGTTCAATCAACGAGATCCGGCATCTATTTTTCTCGAATGCTCGATCCAAAACAAAATACAAACTTCCCGAATCACTATCTAGATATAAGATGGGTAAGATTATTTTTATTTATGATATCCCAGCAAACGAGAATTGATTGAAATGGATTAAAATTCAGATTTTCAGAAATATGGATTCATGAATGTTAAAATGAATCATGAAAGACAGTGATATGCGAAATAATCTTACAAATTTTAACTATAATGCCCGAAAGCAGACTTTTCATAGCAACACCGTCGAATAATTCGGCAAACTTAATAGCGGAACGCTTGTTGGAAAGTAACATATTTAAATTAGGCGATATGGTATGTTTTTGTTTTCTACTGGTTTCTTGGTTATTGTATTAGAGTTTCTGATCTATTATAAAAATCTGACAAAATTTTTAACATAATTTCATACATTCATTAATAAATAAATTTATTAACAAAGAATTACAAAAAGGATCAAATTATAAGTTATTAAATAGGTTTCATTTCTCTGTATTTGTTCATTATATATATATATATACACACACATATATATATATTAGGTGTTGGAATTAATTCGTAGCGTTTTTTAATGAAAGAATGTTATTTATTTCACATGAGCATTAAAAAATACATTAATGAAAGTACTTCCCATCACTTGTAAAACGCTACGAATTAATTCCAACACCTAATATATATATATATATAGAGCTAATTTGGCTGAGATACAGTAAGGTGCTTACCATTGCTTGAGTAATATTATGCCTGTTACCTTACTGTATCTCAGCGGAATTAGCTGAAAAAGGAACAGATAATCGTTTCTATCATCATAAGAACGGAATGAAAATGAACTGCACCATGTCCGTACTAGGTCGTCATAGAATTATTATCGGCACTTGCAACATGTTGAGAATATTGCACAACATGGGTTTTTCTCGTGATCATTTCTCGCACATTCTAGTCGACGAGGTGGGTCAAGTGACTGAGCCAGAGATCATTATGATTCCCTTGAACTTCATTTTGACAGACGTCCTTACCAGAGGGACTCTCTCTCTCTCTCTCTCTCTCTCTCTCTCTCTCTCTCCTCTCTCTCTCTCTCTCTCTCTCTCTCTCTCTCTCTCGTGAAGTGAAATTCCGACAATCATTACTTATTATTGCTCTTCTCACGAAACGAGATCCATTAATTACTTTCCTAATTAATCATTTATTTGTACTTATGGTAATATATATTTATAAAAATTGTAATTATTTTTACCGAAGGCTTGCGCTGCAAATGTACATCGATTATGAAAACTATGGTATTTGTCATATAGATAAAAAATATCCGATAAAAGTGAATATTATGTTCAAAAAAGCAATAACGTTATTGATTGCTAATACTTTAAATAAATATCACGAAAGACTAAAATTTACTGTTGATTATGGTGACGAAAATGGTATAAATTTCTTAGACGTTAAATTAATGAAACAAGAAGGAAAGATAATCTTTGATATCTATAAAAAAACCTACTAATTCGAGAAGATTTAAACTTTTTTTCAAATCATCCATTAATACATAAAAGAGGTGTTATCATCGGTCAACTTGATAGAATTATATTTTTGTCTCATCCTAAATTCCATGAAAAAAACATTGTTGAACTAATTAATGTATTCTTGTGTAATGGTTATCGTTGAAATTTGTTTTCTCCACCATAAACAACAGAATTAAAACATTAGCGAATAGAATTAACTTGGAAGAGAAAACACGAACTTTATTTCAAAAAAATTTTTCACGATACCATATCTTGGTAGTGTATCTGAAAAGTTCAAAAAACTTTCACATATTCATGGGTTTAATATAGCCTATAAACCTATGAATACAATGAACAAGTTTATTAAGACGGGAAAAGATTCTCTTTCCAAGTATGAAAAAAGCGGATTAGTCTACAAAATAAACTGTCAAAACTGAGGATCATCATACGTGCTAAACAAAACGAAAATAAAAACTCGGATAAAGGAACATAAAGCGGATGTAAGGAAACCGTCTTCTGAGATCTCCGTTGTTTCGCGTCATTGTCTTAGACATGATGCATGACTTGGATTGGGAGAATATAGAAATTTTAGACACAGAACAATCTTTGATTAAAAGAAGAATTTCGGAAATGATATAAAAAAACAAACAAGAGGTATCAATAAGCAAAGTGACACGGAAGGTTTGCCTGATATTTATCTTCCTTTTGTTAGGTAGGTTCTCCTTTTCTTTCGATAATTGTTCTGGAACTTTCGAGAGTTTTGACTCGGTATATAAATAGTGGTAAAATACATGTTATGACTAGTAATAACACACAATGTCACGACTAAATTTTAAGTGTGCAAAAATGATATTTGAGATCCACCGCTTAGTTTTTTGGCTGTAAAACAGGTAACGCGTCTATGCTTTATATTTCGAGTATAAGAGATTAACGATATACAATTTTATTCTGATTAGAATCTGGAAATTCTTGTTCTACATTGTCCGGATATGAAAATTGGCGTTGTAAGATTACCGTACGATGCATCTTCACACAAATAAGAATACTTTTATTTTATTTTAACAACCGACTGTTATATTTAACTCAACTAAATGTAAATTTGCGTCTTAAGAAGATTTTTAATTACTGAAGATGGCCAGATTGTGGCCGAAACGTTTAATTGTTTATTGATTGATATGTTGTATTGATAAACGCTTAAAAAATTTTTTATTGATGAAAGTTTGATCATCACAACCGACAATCTGTACTGTGGTTTTTTATGTTCTTTGTTTTCTAATTTTTTAAAATTATAACCACTTTTATTTAAGATATACTTTAACTTTAAATAAGGTTGTTTTGGTTACTGAAGACGGAGAGGTATACGAGAACAATTTATATATTATAATAAAAACATTTCATATTAAATTACTAGAATCACCGATGAGATACTATTAAAGACCGTCAAGCCTGGGAAAATTTTCAGCGGTATAAAAAGGCCCAGAGATAATTGAAGAACGCTGATTTTAACGACAATTAATATAAATTTGCAATTATTATTAGGTGTACAAATAAGTTTTTATAAAAAATTAAGCATTTATTGTGAAAGAACGATACATAATGTTTTATTGATGTAAGTCAAAATGTAAGTGCAAGTTCTTTTTGCGTTTGGCACGATTCTTCATTCAATAATGCTTCCAATTCCGCGTCTTGATACACTTTCGGCCTTCCGCTACGTTCTTTATCTTCGACGTCAAATTCACCGTTCTTAAATTTTTGAAACCATTCACGACAACTTCTCTCACTTAAGGCAGCCTCACCATATGCTTCTACAAGCAATCGATGAGCCTCAGCTGCAGACTTTTTCAAATTAAAGAAGTAAATCAAAAGTTCCCGCAAATAACGCTTATTCGGCTCAAAACTCGGCATTTTCGCACAAAAAAAATATATGCTGCTGATATAAAATCGCTAGTATTTCAAGATTATGTTGTTGACAGATGTCCAACCTTACGATGTAATGTTTTACATCAGGCAATTTTAACTATAGCTTGCTAGTGGCGCCCTTTTGTCAAACGGCGGAAACTTATTTGTACACCTAATAATATAAATTTGGCTCATACATTATTAATTTCATGATTTTTTTATTACATAAATGTTCCATAAATAAATATGCATACTTGTAAAGTTATAATCCTATTTATTGCAGAAAAATTATAATTTTTTCTTTGTAGTATCATCTCTGTTGATAATCAACTTTGACGATAACACTGAAATCATAGTTTTAAAGAAAAATCGAGTATTAATGAATTATAAATGCATAATTACGTCTATTAAACCAATAAATCATAAAATTAGTACAATATTATCAGTGTTTAACTCTTAATTACTTCAATATTCACAAGGATGCAAACTCCCGTAAAAATGTCGGTCTTTAATATTATCTCGTCGGTGCTAGAATGGATCTTTGCTGAAATTTTTTGACGTTTAGAAATTACATTATAGAGTAGAGTGTAATGTATTCAGAGTGTAAAAAAAGATTGTAATTTTTATCTTTTAACAAATAAAATACATAGAAATGAAAAAAAAAACAGATTGTCTTATAAGGTAAATTTTGCCTTTATAAAAGATCTCAGAATTTTTATTAGAAAAAATAGTAAAAATTATGACGTGTGTCACTAACTGTGTATGTACACATTCTTTATAGAATCTAATAATCCCATAAAGGAAAAATGAGTATATTTAATATGTTTACAACGTTAACATATATGTTAATATACCATTAAATGTGTTAATTTATATACATTTAAATACATATAATGTGTTTTATACAAATACATATAATTTTTTATATATTTTCTGCATCATGTTATGTTTTTTATTACTCTGAGAAAAAATGCTATATATATGGATATATTTTATATAATTATATATAAAATATGTCAATTTTTTTATATAATTATATAGAATTTTTTATAAAAAACATTTTTTTTCCGTGATGTGCATGTAATGAGTGCATAATGTTTTATAATATAAAGTTATAAAAGATCAAAACTTTTTACCTTTAACGTATTCAATTGACTTGACGTACTCATTGAATTGACAATATAGTATAATGTTGTGATATACTAAATGTATGCTTAATTCTCTTCCAAGAAATATACAAGAAAACGAAAATTTTGGATACGGTCAATGTTTACACAAAGAAGGCGTCTCCAAGAATTAAGTTAGTCGTTGAAATGCAAACGACCGATTATGAGAAGTTCTTCAATTACTTCAGAATGACATCGGAATTATTTGATAAACTGCTGGCATTAGTTGGACTATGGTATATATTAATTTTTTAGTTATTTGTATTTTACATTATTTTACTTTATAATGTATGATATAAATATAACATAACTAAATTCATTGACTCTAACCAATATGCGATTCCATGAAATAATGAAATTGAAAATTTTGAATATTTTAATTGTTTTAAATGAAACAAAAAGATATTTTAGATGAAAGTGAAATAGTTTCGAGAAGAATGTACTTTTCGGTCACGTTATTTTTTTTTAAATGGAAGCACTATGAAAATATGAAGAACTTTAATTTTTTTTTTGAAATTTTTTAAATACAATATATGATTTCATAATTATTCTACGAATAAAAGTACTAAGACAGAGATATCAGATATTTTATACTTTATTCCAACACAAATTAATATGAAATATTAAATATCTTGTAAATTATTAATTCTTTAATAATCGCACCTAAATACTTTTATAAACAGAATAATAAAGTAGTGAATCAATTTGTGTAAAGAAGACACATAATTGCTTAAAAAAATATGAAGGCAAAACGATTAATTTTAGAAATAAGCAATTGTGTTTCTATTAAATGATCCCACGCATTATATTCTATCCATACAAGTTTTATATGTAGAATAATTAGAAGAATTATATTAAAAAATCATATTATTTACAGAAGACTTTTTTTAGCGCGCTCACCTAGAAAAAAAACGTGATCAAAATCAATCAAAGTCAATCTCGAAATCCAATTTCACTTAAAAAATTTCTTCGTATTATTAAGAAAAAATGAAATATTCAAGAATTTCAATTTAAAAAGATAACATCCTGTGTAATTAATTTAACTGAATAAATCGATGATTACGTTATATTTTTAAAAGAAACATGTATGGCAAGATATGAGTGCAAAACACATTCAATTCTGAAATTGAATCTACAGACAATGAGGTTGAAAATGAAATTATGGCAAATCTTGAAATGCTCTTACAATATATATGTTATACTTTCTATAAGATTGGAGCAACATAAAAATTATAAAAGTTGCAGCTAACATGATTAAATCACACGATTAATTTTCTCACTTTGACTGATGATGGCAAAGTAAAGTGTTACGACGATATCATGAATGCATTTTTTAGTAATAATAATTATTAACTGTACAAACTTCACTTAGATATATTACATTTATTTAATTTAGGTATAATACATAAATGTTTGGATTGATGGAAAAAATTGCAGTATATCAAATAGATATCAAAGAGAAGATTACATGCATGAGTTGCGGAAAATGTTTATGTGATAGTTACCGATAACTACAAAACGTACAGTTGGGATATAAATAAGTGTGGGGAATTGGATTTAGGTACTCCCCAAACTTTAGGCAAATTATCTTTCATAGAAGAGCCATGTGAAATAACCTCATTTACAGACAAAACAATTGGTAACAATTTTTTTTTAAACATATTCCTAAAAATATATACATGAAGAATTTATAGCTACAAGCATTGTAGAATAACTTAATCTATTTAATCTTAATGTTTAGTCAAGGTAGCCTGAATCATACACTCGCTCTAACTGCTAAAGGGAAAGTCTATGGCTGGGGTTCGAACATATAGACAATTGAATCTGAATAACAGAGTTGACCTAATTTTATCTCCTATCAAGGTGAATAATTTGCTTCTGTAATTACATTGTGACAAATAGGAAACAGAAAAGCGTAAAATAAATCAAACAATTTTTTGATCAACAGATAAACATGGATAATGTAAAAAAAATCGGACATCGCTGTCATTGATTATAAAAGCTTTGTCAAGTTTAGCGTGGGACATATTTACACATACAGCTTTATTTTTAATATACCAATTAAAAAACTTGTTGTCTGTAAATGTACGAACGCATGTGACTCGATGATAGCTCATTTACCAATGTCCGTGGCCTGTGAATTCATAAATGAAGAATTTCACATATTAAATGATTTGGAAACTGCATTGAACGATCAGGTTAGACTTTACTCTGTATTTATTTGTTTCTCGAATTCAGTATTTTCAATGAAGTATCATAAGAATTGCAGTACGGTTTATTTTTACAATTTAGTTTTGAAACCTTAAAAGATGTCAAAAAAATTTCAAACTCTTTCAACTGATGGATTGTTAAAAATCGTAAGCAAGCCATTAATTAAAAATGCTTACAATCTAGAATGGATTATATTGACTGTTATAGTTCTATTCTTTTGTCTCTTTGATAAAGTCTTAGCGTATTTTTCAATACTATCTCGTTTCGTGATTTGATATGTTAAATATTTTTCTTTTTATTACACTATACATTTTTTTATTGCGTAACAAAAGAAAAGATTTGGTGATTACATAATACGCATGTGCATCTTTAATAATTTATTCGTGTTTTCTGTCTCTAGAGTCAACGAATGATTTCACGATAGTAATCGAGAAACAAACAATTTATGTTCACAAGGCTATCCTGAAGATTCGTTTTATATATTTTGAAAATATGTTTCGAGCTAATTGCATTGAAAGCAAACAAAGGTACATATTTATAAAAAAAGTGTATATTTTTTAAAGAACCTTTGTTGTTTTATTCATTTGTAATATTTCCACATATTTTTCAACATTATCGAGATTCGTTATTATAGATACGTTGTTTATAAAACATTTTTAGAATGTTTATATACTAGTAGAATCAATCTGTTATCTTTTGAGGACCTGTTAGGTGAGTTTGAGTTAAACGTAGTACATATTATATCTGCAATTTGCGATTAAATATCTCGTCATTGCAGATCTTTTGCAACTGGCAGATGAAGTCTGCCTGAAAAATCTCCAGATACATTATAGTACAGGAACAATAAAGAAAACAATTACTGTATTAAACGTCATACACTTCTTTAACCTTATCAACAAAATGGCGGAACACTACAGGAAGATGATAGAATTATTTTTTTTTCTATTGTGGATTTCTTTTTTTTCTGAGACAAAAGAAAGAATTATAGAATTTATAATGCATATAATAAATATGGGATTTATGTATTAATCCAATTGAGATTTGTTTTCCATTCTTCTTTCTATCCCAGTAAAATATTCTTCTCTTTAAAATTCTTATATGCAAATCTTTTACTTCACACGAATATCACTTTTTAACGCAGAATTCATTAGTTCTAAAAATGTATTTTTGTATTAAATGTTTTGTAATTCATTTATATGTGTGGTATCTATTCTTTAGGAATTAATGAAATATTGCTTCAACTTCTATTTTAAAAACATGACGAAAATAATACGGACAGAAGGTTTTCAACAAGTGCCGCAACAAAGGCTATGTTTATAGATAAAGAGAGAGATTTTTTTTTCATCAAGAATTAATAGATCTGGTTTAAAATAATATTTCTTGTTTTAAAGAGAAGAAGCATATAATGGATATTCTGTAAAAATGATTTATTATTTTTGTCGAAACAATTATTGCATGTATTATTCGATTTATAAAAAATGATTAAACAATTGTAAATAAATTTTAAATACAAAAGGAAAAAGTCAATTTAGAATTGTGAGATTAAATTATTTTAAATACATTGTATTTAAATATTGTTGAATGTTGACGTAAATGAAAAATAAATAATAAACAGTGATTGAAAACAGCAAAATATACAATTGTTGTATGGATTTTAAGAATCAATTGAGTATTCTTTCACGTAAACTATTATATTAAGAAAATTTTCATCGAAGAATCAGTTAAATACTCGAGCAATCCGTCAATAATATGCTATATACATATACCTATATACATACCTATATACTACCTGCTATACATACACTCGTCAACAAAATTATCGCATAGGTAAATTTATATCAAAATTTCACACAAATTCAAATAAGCGTAACTCCGCGAAAAATGATCTTATTTAAAAGTTTCCTTTTTCATTTTCAAAGATTACGTACTTTACGAAGTTTTCAATGAATTTTGAGTTTATCCTTAAACCCCCGTGATGATTGTCGCATTCTACACTACGGAGTGGAGTATATTTTTTTCGTAAATGTCATGATAATCATGGTAAAGTATGGACTTTTCTTTTAACAAATTAAAAAAAAATTAAGCTGTGTACGATTTTTTTTCGAAGAGATACAATGCATCAAACTTACGTATGCATTTTATTCCGCAATTACCGTCAGGATTAGCATATATTACCCTACAGGCACTACGGAGAGGTTGCTGATCGGATTTTGCGAATCGTGTGTTGTGTATGTCTGTGTGTGTGTGTGTGTGTATGTGTGTGTGTGTGTGTGTGTGGGAAGGAGGGAAGGTGAAGATACGAGCGAGTTTATTTACTCTTTAAAATTGTGTACTTTTTCCTCGTTTTCGCATGATTTCTTGTAAATGTGCATGCATATTGATGCAAACTCTAATTGAAGCCTGAAGAATTTCCTATATTCAATGCAATGCTGCTTCCAGTGCACTAAATTTCCTCGTTGCCAAAATCGCATTATATTGAAAAGAATCCTCATTATAAATGTTATAATAGCGCCAAAAAATTATGAAAAAATTGATATGAAAAAACAAGAAAGGGAAAAGAGTGCAGTGCTATAAATGTTTATAGTGCTGCAAAAAACTTATAATTTCTGAGTTATGAGTTAAGTAAAAAGTGGTGCAATTTCGACAACCTTACCGTATGTATGTATGCAGGATCCACTTGAATCGACCATCTGAAATATCTCGCTTATTTATGATGATATAAAAAAATGTTTCAAATGAAAGTAGAGCTGTAAAAATACTGTCAATTTTACAAATACTTACGGTAAAATGGTAATTTATTGGTAATTTTGGCTATATTTTTTGTCTTTATAGTTATATACGCTGTATTTCCGTACTTATGTATAAAATAAAATAACATTCTTTTAATATCCCTAATAAGAATCGCTGATAGAATAACAGGGCTATTGATTAAATCTAAACATATTATTTAATTATAACAAAACATGTATGACACATAGACGATTCATCTTTAAGTGCGTGGCTACTTGTCGCGTTAGGTCGCCGACGGTGTTGATCGCGATATTATAAATGGGTGTATATCAATTGTCCACATCACTAATTGGCTAATTAAAAATAATGTAATTTTATTAGTGAAGCAGTGAAAAATTACTAGGAACAGGCCGATGTGAGTGGTGTGTGCAAGTGCGCCATTCTTGTTGTAAATCGTTCCTGATTTGACATCCCTGCCTTAAATATTGTCGGTTGTCTAATTATTATATCAAGATATAGTATCAAAATGAAAATTTAATGTTAAACAAAGCGTTTTAAACTTAATGACTAAATACTCTCAAATTATTGTACTTTATTTTTCTATGTATAATAATTTTTTGAAATTATGATTTTACCAGTTTGGTCATTTTTATCTCGAAATGAAAGTGAAATAGTTTTGAGGGGCATTTTGGTCATGTTATTTTTTTTCTAGGTGGAGACGCCAAAAAGATATGAAGCTCATCTCTATTTTTTAAAATGGAATTATATGACATTTTTTTTACACAATATGATTTCTTTAATTTAATTATAAATTATTCCTCTAATTATAATTATAATTATTCCGCATATAAAAGTATCGAGATAATGATATAAAAAGAACCAACAGTTTACGAGATATTTTACACTTTTATTCTATATTGTATATATTGATATAAAATGTTAAATAATTCGTAAACTAGTAACTTTTTGATAATCATACCTTAATACTTTTATGAACAGAATAATGAGATGAAAGTTGGTGGAAAGAAATTTATTTAGCATTTTATGTCAATATGTGTCAAAGTAAAATATCTCGTAAATTATTGATTTTTTGACATTACTATCTTAATACCTTTATATAAAGAATAATTAGAGGAATCATATTGTATAAAAAAAATCATACAATTCCATTTGAAAAAGTGGAGGTGAGTTTTATATCTTTTTGACGCCTCCACCTAGAAAAAAGAATATAATCAAAATACGTTCCTCTCGAAACAGTTCCACTTCCATTCGAAATATTTTTTTATATCATCAAAAATAAGCGAGATTCAGACGATCGATTTAAATGGATCACCTTGTATATAAATAACGCACAGCAACGTGTTGAAAAATTTAACAACATAAGCGCATCCTGTGTGGAATAATTATTAATCTTAATCGGTGACAAGGGGAAGTTCCATTTGACCATGTAGCGATTAGAATCACTCACAACTTATAGCACTGATTTAATATTTTAAAGTTATAGGTATAGATCATAAAAGCTAATTTCTAATATAAATAACTCGAATCATATTCTAACATCATGAATACAAACCCTAAATAGATAATATTTATACTGATCTCTCAATAACACGAAGGTAAATTTATATTGATTTTGAAGGAAAGAGTTCGTTTTTTTCCGATTTCAATCGTCAGTACGCATCACTTGTGAAATAAAATATTGTTAAAAAAGATATTTAACAAATATTTCTACAAATTGTATTTAGTGTAACGTATCGATCATTATCATGTCTATTTCGCTCAAATTTGACGAAAACCTTATAACAGAGAAACAGCAAAATATAGACTTAATCACTTTCAAACGTTGGTAAGTTTAAAGTTTCTTTTTTTTTATTTTTTTAAATATACATCGACAAATAATTTGAAATAATAATAGACGGATATTGATGATCCAGAATTAGACTTATATTTTTAGTACATTGATTTAGCCAAAAAATCCAACGACATATTACATGTGCCTTTATAATATAAATGCGATTAGATTCTTCTTTGTGCATATTTTTATGCGACAATGAAAATTTATGTGTAAAGTTTAGTCCGGCTCTACAATAGATTTTAAGTCTTAAGCCATAAGAAATTTACCTGTTACAATCGAATGCAAGAAGAATAATTGATTATGATTCGTCCATTTCTTACGACTTAAGATTTAAAAATCTATTGTAGATCTGGGCTTATTCTACGATTGCGAAAGTCACAAAATTAAAAAAAGAAGACAACACAAGAAAACATTCGTTTGTATATTGATTGAAATTCCCAAAATTTTTATACTTAAAATAAGATGAACGCACATTTGAGCGTTGAAAAGAGAGAAAATTGAGAGTAAGAAGTACAAACAATATGAAAAGATTCAAGATTTTACGCCAATTCAATTTTCCACGTAGGCATCAAGAACTTGCAGATGATAAAAGCAACGTAATAGCTAATTAATATTCTTCGCGAAGTAAAAAAGTGATAATTATCATATTTAAATTTAAATTTATTATACTTTTTATGTCTGTATGAGCATAGATAAAACATATAAGATTTCTTGAGAAATCTTTCTTTCTTCTATTTTTTTTTAATTTTATAATATCAAGAAAAGATAGCAGTTTTTGTCTTTGTAAAACGATATACAGGATCGTCAATATTAATTACAAAAAGTGTATCATACGATCAGATCTTATGGCCATGCTATACAAGAAAACATGATTAACAAAGCTTGAGCAAAAACCAAATCACAGTTGAAAAATTTCAAAAGCGTACTTAAAAAATTTTAGATTTTTTTTGCTAATTTCTTACAGTTCTTACATCTTTTCATACGCAATAGTTATCGTTCTTTTCACATTTATTTATTTTATTTATTATTAGCTCAATCTACAACTTTTCCAATAAACTAAAATTCCGACAACCATCACTTACTGTTCTTCACAAAACGAGATACATTAATTACTTTCCTAATTAATCATTTATTTGTATTTATGGTAATATATATTTAATAACAATTGTAATTATTTTTATCCAAGGCTTGCACTGCAATCGTGCATCGACTATAAGAATGGTACTGGCTATATAGATAATGAATATCATCCGACAAAAGTGGATATTATGTTCAAAAAAAAAATAAAGTTGATGATTGCCAATATTACGGATAAGGGCAATGCTTTTTTGGTTACTCAAGACGTTGAGGTACATGAATAATTTATATATCGTAATAAAAATTGACATTTTATTGTATATTTTACTAGAATGAATCTTCGCTGAATTTGTTTGACATTTAAAAATTACATTATAGAACAGTGTATAAAGTACACAGAGTGTAAAAGAAGATTATCATTTTTATCTCTTAAATAAAATATATGGAAATGAAAAAAAGACAAATTGTTTTATAAGGTAAATTTTGCCTTTATAAAAATGTTTTTATTAAAAAAAAATAATAAAACTTATGACATGTATCACTAACTATGTACATGTCCTTTATAAAAGCAATAATCCTATGAAGGAAAAATGAGTATATTTTATATATTTACAACGTTAACATACATGCCAAATACATTTAATACGTTAATTTTTTTATATGTTTGTTATATCATGTTGTTTTCTATCATGTGCATATAATAAGTGCATAATGTTTTACAATAAAGTTATTAGGTGTTGGAATTAATTCGTAGCGTTTTTTAATGAAAGAATGTTATTTATTTCACATGAGCATTAAAAAATACATTAATGAAAGTACTTTTAAAACTTATAAATACTTTGTAAAACGTTACGAATTAATTCCAACACCTAATATAAGAAGTTAAAATTTATTTTTTTATATTTAATGTATTGAACAAGCTCATAGTATTGACAACAATTTTGTAAGTTTACTAAATATATGATCAACTCTCTATTAATTTTTGGGTTACTTTCCCTTATAGGAATTTAATACTAGTACTGGTCGCAATTAATCATTTAGTTTGAGTATTAAAAGTATTGTTAACAGCACTTTTAATACTAAAAATAAGTGATTAATTGGCCAGTTTTGATATTAGATTTCTATAAGAGTTTATAGTATTACATTATTTTACTTTATGATATAAATTCAATGTAACAAATTCATTGAATCCATATAAAGGATGATACACTGAAATTGAAAATTTTGAATATTTCAATTGTTTTTTATGAAACAAAAAAACGTTTCATATGAAAGTGAAAGAGCAGTTTCCAGAAGAACGTATTTTTTGGTTATGTTAATTTTTTTAGATGGAAGCACCACAAAGATTTAAAGAACTTTATTTTTTTAAATAAAATTATGATTTTTTAAATATAATATGATTGCGTAATTGTTCTACATATAAATAAAAATATTAAGCAGATACATCAAAGATATTTTATATTTTATTCTACATATTAAGATTTAGTCTTATGAAATAAGAATAAGAAGACTTAACTAAGGTAAATGTCCCAATTAGTGACAATCGTGAATGTTTTTCTTAATAAATCAATTAATATAGATCAATGGGTGTTGTGTTCATTCTAAAAAATGTGTTAGTATTCAAAATTGTATATGTTATCTATTACAACGAATTTTGAATAAAATTAAACGCTTTTGTAAACGCTAAAATATTATAATTGTAAGCAAGTTATTAATGATGACAAATCTAACAGATGCTTACTAACATCTTGTAAGGCAACGACTATATCGATGGTCTTTTTGTCGAATGATTCTAACTATTATTAAATTATTATTAAACTAAAAGTAAGCACCAAAATTAAATAGCTATTAAAAACATTGTGAATAATAACTGAAAACATCACAAAAATACATATTTTAATTAATGCATGTTAATTACATCACTAATCGGTACTCAAATTTTGTTTGTCTTTATTATTTATATTATTTTATTATTTATTACTGACATTCCAAACAAATATCATATAAAAATGTTCCTTAAATGAAATATGTAATTTATAAATATCACTTATTATTAAATTAAGAAACAATATTAATATTGTAACTTACAGTCTTGCAGAATTTAAAAAATATACAAATATGAGTTCCTAATCTATGAATTGTCTTGCTTAAATTAATAATAGGATACTCATGATTTTATACCAATTTGTGACAGCCGGTGCAGTTTCCTAACCTAAAACGACAGTATATTTTTATTAGTTAAATTGTTTAACTCCAATGTTTTAATCAAATTAACAATATATTGAGTACAAATAGTAGCAATTTATAGATACGATTAAAAATAATTTAAATTAAATTAAGATTATTTAACTGGATATCGGTAATAAGGACGTTCCTTTGTCTACAATGTGTGAATATTAGGAACGTTATATGTTTATATCAATGATATGGACCAATATGCATCATAAATTAGAACAATTTCGAATACACGTGTCATTAAATGATATAAAAACAACGTTTATAAATATATAATAAATAAATTAAGAAGTCCTAAGAAAATAAAAAAAATTATGTTATCATAATCTTAAATGTCCAAACTTTCTAAAAAAAAATTAATTTCATGTACTTATTGTACATACGTATCGACAATTTATTAATTCTCTTTTGCAAGTTACTTTATTACTAATTGAGACATTTAAATAGGATAAGGAGAAAAAAGTTAGTCACAGAAAATATCCTCTATACTGCCAGGTTCGCTGAACGGAATAACTTGCAACATCCTATCGTCATATTGAGCATTCATACAGTGAGTGCGAAAAGTATTCGTACAAAGAAAATATTTTTCAAAAAAACTTTATTTTTAAAAAGTAAATATTATCCAGAAATGATTCATCGAATTGATATAAATATTGATGTCGAATCGATATAAATACAATGATTTCAACATCAATTTCGACATCGATTCAATGTTTAATTGACGATCATTTTTGTTGATAATTAATAATTTATTCATAAATAATAAAATGGGCTGTATGTTTCTTAAAATTATTATATATATATCAAATTATATACCAAAAAGATGTATAATTATACAAAATATATAATATCATCCGAAAAATAAGTGAAAATTAAAAATTGTATTGTTTGAATGCTCAAAAAGTATTCGTGAGATAAGAAATTTAGCTCCTAAAATTAGGAATACGTACGAAGCTCGTTTATTTATGTTAGAATAAAATGTATTCAATTGTATAAAATTGCTAATTAATGTTTATTTTTTACAAAGATTTTTTTTTATAAAAAAACAAATTCCTTGTACGAATACTTTTTACTCTCATTTACACCTGAATACTTTTACAAACAGAATAATAAAGAGAATTAATTTGTGTAAAAAGAACACATAATTGCTTAAAAAAAATATGAAGTTGAACGATTAATTTTAGAAACAAGCAATTGCGTTTTCATTACACCAAATGATCCCGTATTATATTCTGTTCATATAAGTTTTATACGTATTAGGTGTTGGAATTAATTCGTAGCGTTTTTTAATGAAAGAATGTTATTTATTTCACATGAGCATTAAAAAATACATTAATGAAAGTACTTTTAAAACTTATAAATACTTTGTAAAACGCTACGAATTAATTCCAACACCTAATAGAATAATTAGAAGAATCATATTATGTAAAAAAATCATGTTATTTTATTTACAGTAGTGGAAATGACCTTTGTATTTTTTAGCGCTCCCACCTATAAAAAAATGTGATCAAAATATGTACCTCTCGAAACAATTCCAATTTCATTTGAAAAATTTGTTCGTATTATTTTAGGAAAAATGAAATATTCAAGGATTTCAATTTTAAAAAATAACATCTTGTATAATTAATTTAACTGAATAAATCAATGATCACGTTATATTTTTAAAAGAAATACGTATGGGAAGATATAAGTGCAAAAATTGCATTCAATTTTGAAGTTCAATCTATAGACAATGAGGTTGAAAATGAAATTATGACAAATTTTGAAAAGCTCTCACATTATATATATTATACTTCCCATAAAATTGATTGGAGCAACACAAGAATTGTAAAAGCTGCAACTAACACGATTAATTTTCTCGCTTTGACTGATGATGGCAAAGTAAAGTATTACGACGATATTATCATGAATACATTAGTAATAATAATTATTAATTTTAATTAGATATATTACATTTATTTAATTTAGATATATTACACAAATGTTTGGAGCGGAGGAAAAAAATGCAGTATACATCAAATAAATATCAATGAGAAAATTACATGCATGAGTTGCGGAACTAATTTTTATGTGGTAGTTACGAATAACTGCAAAACGTTCAGTTGGGGTATAATTTTGTATGAGAAATTGAATACTTTTATCAGTCCTATCCAAACCTCAGAAGCAATAGTTTTCGTAGAAGAGCCATGTAAAATAGCCGAATTTACAGGCAAAACAATTGGTAATTTTCTTTAAAACACATTCCTAAAAATGTAAAAATGTATACATGAAGAATTTATGACTGCAAGTATTGTAGAATAACTTAATCTATCTTAATGTTTAGTCAAGGTAGCTTGTGGGATTGATTATACACTTGCTCTAAGTGATAAAGGGAAACTCTATGGCTGGGGTTCAAACATTAATGGACGATTGAATTTGAATTACAGCGATGAAATTTTTTCTCCTATTATGGTAAATGATTTGTTTCTGTAATTGTATTATGACAAATCGGAAAAGAGTAGGAAAGTAAATTAAGAGTAAATTAAACTAGAGAATTTTTCGATCGGCAGATGAATATAGCTAATGTAAAAAAACTATCGGACATCGCCGTCATTGATTACAATAATTTTGTCAAGTCTAGCAAGGATGGATTTGTGTACGCATGGGGTTTTATTTTTGACATACCATTTAAAAAACCAGCCGTTTGTGAATATACAAACGTGTTTGACATATCCAACTCAATGACAGCTCATTCACCAATGTCTGTGGCCTATGAATTCATAAATGAAGAATTTCACATATTAAATGATTTGGAAACTGCATTCAACAATCAGGTTAGACTTTATTCTGTGTGTTTATTTGTTTCTCGAATTCTCGAATATTTCCAATGAAGTACCATAAGAATTGCAATACGATTTATTTTTACAATTTAGTTTTGAATCTTAAAAGATGTCAAAAATTTTCAAACTCTTTCAACTGATGGCATACTAAAAACCGCAAGCAAGTCATTAATTAAAAATGCTTACAATCCGAAATTGATTATACTGATTATCATAGTTCTATTTTATCTCCTTGGTAAAGTCTTAGCGTATTTTTCAATAATATCTCTCGTGATTTGATATCTTAACCCTCAATACCTACATTTCAAAAAAGTTCCTATCTACCGGATATTTGTAACTTAGCATCTTCTTTTGTTTGTATCTCAGATTGTAGAGCATCGATTTTAATTAACTTTTTTTTATCTATTGTTTGAAGATTAAGAAAAAGAATTTTTGAGTTAGAAAGTTTAAGATGTCATAGATACACAAAAGATATTTTGCAATAAGTGAAAAGGGGTCGGAAAAAAAAAACGTCTAACCTATCGAGGGGCTTATGCCCTTTATGGATACTGAGGGTTAAATGTCTTTCTTTTTATTACATTTTTTTATTGTGTAACAAAAGGAAAGATTTATTGATTACATGATACATATGTTCAATTTTAATAATTAATTTGTGATTCCTGTCTCTAAAGTCAACAAGTGATATCACGATAATAGTCGAGAAACAATCAATTTATGTTCACAAAGTTATCCTGAAAATTCGTTCTACATATTTTAGAAGTATGCTCCAAACTAATTATATTGAAAATAGACAAAGGTACATTTTTACAAAAAAATATTTAAAAAAAACCTTTTTTGTTTGATTTGTTTGTAATATTTTAATATATTTTTCTTGACAGCGTCATCGTGAATAATTATTATAGATATGTCGTTTATAAAAAATTTTTAGAATATTTATATACTGGTGGAATCAATCTATTATCTTTTGAAAACCTATTAAGTGAGTTTGAATTAAACGTGTCGAATATTACATATATGTTCGCGACTAAAGTATCTCTTTGTTGCAGATCTTTTGCAATTAGCAGATACATTATGCGAGAAAAATCTCCAAATGGATTGTATACGAAAAATAAAGAAAATAATTAATGTATCAAACGTCATGTACCTTTTTAACCTTATCAACGATATGAACGAAGAACATCACAAGGAGGTAACTGATAGTATTATTTTTTGTTTTTATTATGGATTTTTTTTTCTATTGTAAGATAAAAATATTGCAGAATTTATAATGGGATTAACATATTAATCCAATTGGAATATGTTTTCCATTTTTCTCTTTTTATCCTAATAAAATATTCTTCGCTTTAAAATTCCTAGACATGAATCTTTTACTTTATAAACAAATGTATATTCCATTCTGAAGTTCAAAGCCGGGACTAGGCATTTCGGCACCCGAGACAAAATAAAAAAAATGCACTCCTTGGTAAAAAATATTTGTTTATAACATGTGAAATATAACATAGTACAACACACATTTCCTCCTGTGAAAAAATCAAAGAGATTCTGAAAGTAGATGTAAAAAAAAATACCCGTGTCTCGGCGTTTTACCAGACCAGTCGTTAACGTTTTATATGCAGCCATTTATCGTATTTACTTCATATTGGCTTTTTACAATTGTTTTAAATTATATAATAATTTTTTTAAATAAATAATTGACGTTTTTGCATGTAAAATTATGCGATGAGTCCCATTACAAAAAAAATAACTGAGAATTTTTTTTTTATATATTTTCAAATTTTTGTATAATAATAATAATATAATTATAATTATAATTATTATAAGAATCTTGGTTATTTGATTTGCCGTTTATATGATTCTGATTTTGTATCATGAATAATAGATCAACAATATTCACCAAGCATGTGTTTGACGTTTTTTCCTTTGTTTCTCAATATCTTGAAAACGTTCACCATGTTCATCATTGAATTCACCGAAATTTGATAGAAAAAAATCCAAATGAGGAAAGTGAAGAAAGTGTATTTTGAGTGACATGTTAACTTTCATTGCATGAAAAGCCGAAATCATTTTAGCAACAATTTTTTTGTAATTGTCAGCTTTTTTATTACCCAGAAAATTTTTATATAGTATCAGTCAGTATCAAAACACGGGTATATTTTCTTAACATCTATTTTAGAATCTCTTTGAATTTTTCGTGGGAGGAAAAAAAATCGATTTTTGTCGTACTGTAATAAGAAATATTAATTAATAGTAATTAATAACATATACATATACTAATTAATAGTATTAATATTAATTTAATATAATTACGTATAGGAGAGGATTTATATGCTATAAAATTTACATATATGTTACAAATGAAACAGTTATTAAAATCACAATAATATTTTTCGTGTTTTGATAGATGCGAAATTATCAATTATTATATCAAAATCTATATTACCTTTCATTTTCTATTTCATTTTCAATTGAAAGATTTCCTATATTTTCCTGTATTTGATAATACAGGTCCACAGAAAAAAAGTACCATGTGCTGAGGTAAAGACTCAGCTATTCTTATGTATTTTGAGTCGCTGAATATAAATCCGACATAAAAATCGGATCATCCGGAGTAAATTTTCAATCTAAAAAATAGGTCAAAAACCTCGAAATCTCTGCTTTTATTAATATATTCTAAGATCATAGGCAAAAAACTTTTGATTAAACCTAAATCATATGTTTTCCGAGTTGAGAATTACATGCAAATATAGTGATACATAGGTGAAAACACCTACAAGTATCTGCTGCCATGGAGGATACTGGAGACGATGACAAATGCCCCGAATAACAGTCCCGAATGATTCGTTTTCTAATCCACCGTGGTAATGAAGCCAGCGAAGGCGTACTGCCTTGCAGGGAGCCAATAGTGTCTTATACAGCACAGAAAGATTGCAGAAACATTGCAGAATGATTTCACTAAAACATTGCAATATTATATGACGGTTGCGAAACGTTGCGAATAACTGCATTCTAACAATGTTAAGATATCCGCTGTTTGTTATATTGCAACAAAACGTTCCAGCATTATTGTAATGTATTTGGATAAATTTTTTAGGAAAACTCTAAAATGAAAACTATTTCTAGACAGATATCTCACTAACTTTAATTTTTCCACAAATTGCATTTCTAATGATATGTGCTTTTCAAAAGCAATTTTTTATAAAATCATAAAATATTCCAATGAATATAGTATTAATTCTGAAGGATAAATTTATTCGTAAGGATAAATCACATGTATGTGTGTGTCCCGAACAAATTACAAATATTATCCACATTAATATAATAATATAATTAATATAATACAGTCGCTTGATAAGTTAATCACAGTGATTCTTTTTAATTCGAAACCACTCCGAGTCAATTGAAATCGATTAAAAAAAGACGGTATGAAATTTATTAATAAGTTTAGGCGCCGGTTTATTCATGCGTTCACATCAGGCATAAATATCATTGATCACATAATTAATATTTCGATAAATCGTTTTCAGCAGCTTAATTGTTTATCGTCTTATCTGATAATGATTGTGTCCAGACTCGATATTATACAATCTTTTGATTTCATATTTAAAATAAATATAAAACTTAACTAATGAAATGGCTGTTAAATAATAGATCAATAAATTTTTTACTTAAATATAAAATGAATTATATTAATTATTATATCATAAGTTAAACTAAAAGACTGTACTACATAAATATTGTAAAAACTTTTATTTTTATATTATTATTATTATAACAATTAAAGAATTAAAGTTTTGCAACGTTGGAATATTATAAGCATATTACTGACATTTTGTAGGCATATTGTTAATTTACATTTCTGTAATATCTCTGCAATGTTACATTGCAATCTGCAATATTGCAGCAATATTGCTTCAATCTTCTGTGCTGTATAGGTGTGAAACCGTAATATGATCAATAACATTTAGAAGACAAAAGAGTGCGGAAACAGGCACGAACATAAATTGATCTTTTTTTAAATATTCACAGATACGATAGATATGTGATGCGAAGACCCTGGATGATCCTATTTTGATGTCAGATTCATATTCAGCGATTTAAAATACATATGAATAGCTGGGTCTCCCTATATGGTACTTTTTTCTGTATAATTTTTCTTAACTTAACGACAACCTTAAATAATTTTTCATTAACTTCAATTTAATGTATTAGCATCAAGTAATTTAAAATTATTGTTAATAAGTTAGAATATGTAGGAAATTAAATTGCCACTTTTGCGCTCCCTTTAAATTGTTTACATGAGGTAAATGCCTCGCTCACCACATCCGGCTCTGTTGAAGCTATCCACCTGCTAATATCACTTTTAGGATACGGTCAACACGATGCTACGAATGCTTTAAATAAAACAAATGCTTTGATTGGTCAATTTGTAAAATTCTTTTTTCTAATTGGTCAACCAAACGCTTCAAAACATTTGTAGTGAGACTTTAAGCCTTAGACAGAATTCATTAGCTCTAAAAATATATCTTTGTATTAGAGTAGAGCGGAATTAGTCGTGACATTTTTTTTAAGTTATAAATCTTCACACAATTACGATGGACTAATGGTAAATACTTTAAAACGTTGCATATCCATCTGACTAAATAACTGAGTATTTATAAATCATTAACATCTCATAACTAAAAAAAAAAAAATACGTTTATTATAAGAATGCAAAATGGATCAATATGCCACCTATGTTGAGCATCCTCGAAGGAAAATAATTATATAATGAGAAATGTATAATGAAATTATATACGATTAAAAAACTTGAAAGGATTATGTATATATTAATCAAATTTGTATTAATAGTGTAATAATTTGTAATATTCTCTCTTTTTAAATGCTTATTAATTAACAAAATTAGAAAATCTTTATTCTTTATAATAATAATTAAACGTAAAATATATATTTAATCGTTAAAATAGAATAAAAAGTATCGATAAAGATAGATTTCATTTGAGCAGCTGAGTTTATAAGGTTCGTTATGGATATTGGGTCTAATAAGCCCCATATTGGTGTTAACTGAAATACTTATTTATAACTAAAAAACCATAAATAAAATAGCAACTTAAATATTAAAGTTAAAAAATACGATAATAACTTCCAAAAATACATTTAATTGTTATAAATAATTTTAATTACTACATAGACCAAAAAGAATATTCATCTAATAATTTTATTTTTAATAGAAAATGAAAAAGCGCATATATTTGGCTATTGACAGACATAAATTATTGTATTAAGGCACAGTAATCTCTGTCTTTGTGCTACTTACGCAAGCATAGACGTATCTATATATATATATTAGGTGTTGGAATTAATTCGTAGCGTTTTACAAAGTATTTATAAGTTTTAAAAGTACTTTCATTAATGTATTTTTTAATGCTCATGTGAAATAAATAACATTCTTTCATTAAAAACGCTACGAATTAATTCCAACACCTAATATTTTGGTTATTTAGATATTTGCATTTAATCAATTTGCTCTTATGCGCAACTAACCCCGCTCTATCCTACATGTTTTTAAATTATTTATATGTGTAGCTTCTATTTTTTAGGAATTGATGAAATATTGCTTCAACTTCTATTTTAAAAACATGACGACTGTAATCCGGACAGAAGGTTTTAAAGAATTGGATGTCGAAACAAAGGCTATGTTAATAGATAAAGGGTACACCTTTTTGTCATCAGAAATTAGTAGTTCTGGTTATTTAGAATAATATATTTCTTAATTTAGAGGAAAAAAGAATATAATGGATTTTGTTCTATGAAAACGATTTACTCTCATAATCGAAATTGCCATTATTGCATATGTTATTTAATTAATACAAAAAATGATTAAAAAATAAGTAAATGAATAACAAATATAAAACGAAAAAAATTAATTTAGGTTGTGAATAAATTATTTTAAATAAATCATGTTGAAATACTGTTGAATGTTGTAAATAAAAAATAAATAAATAATAAATAGTGATTACTGAAAATGATAAGATATACAATTATTACATGAATTTTAAGATTCAATGGAATATTCCTTCACACAAATTCTTGAGAAAATTCTCATCGAACTCCCACGTCAAATAGTCGAGCATTCCGTCAAAAATATATTCAGATAGCAAAATGTTAGCAGAATGTCGATAGACTGGTAGCAGATTTGATTAGAAGATGTCAGCAGACTGATCATAACTGATGTCTCAGTCTGCTTCTATTCTGCTGACAGACCTATTAATATTCTATGCAAATAAACTGGCAGCAAAAATTAAGCAGAACCTGCTGACAGAATCTGATAACAGATTGCGAGCCAGAATCTGTTGACATAACTTGACAGCAAGTTGGCAATAAAAATCGAGCAAATCCTGCACTAAACTCCATTTTATGTGCGGACATAAAATGTATTTAATTATATTTTTTACAAATATGGACGTATAGGGCTTTACTTAAATTAAATTTGAGGCATATTAAAATCAAATATGGTTATATTTAGATTACTAATTTTTGGTGGGATTTTCACATAAAAATCTATTTTGTATGTCTGTAATTAGATAATTAAGAATTTATCCGGAATTTACGATTAAATTATATTTGATTTTTATTTGAAAATACATACTAATGGTTCAAACCAGGATTTCCATTTTTAATATGTTTAATCTAATATGTTTAATCTGTTTCTCTCTCTGTTGCTCTGGACAAGGACGCCTATGTATCAAGAATGAAGGAGATTCTCTCAGACACGAGTACTTAAGTCTTCGTTAATAAAGATCCAAGTAAAAAATTAACTCGAGACTTACGCACTTTTTTGGTGAGATGGAGGCGAGATCAATTTATTGACGAACTAACATACCGTAGACTGCTTATCCGATGGTGTTATACCTAGAGCTTACGGTCTGACTAAAATACATAAAGAGGGTTACTCATTGAGAGTGATTGTTTCATATATCAACAGTCCATTATATAATTTTTCTCTTTTTTTACACAATTTAATTAGTGACAGTATTCTAAAAACTCCCAGTTACATTAGAAACAGTTTCCATTTAGTTGAGCATTTAAATGGTTCTGTTTTTTATCCTAATTATGTTTTGGCTTCGTTGGATATAATATCCCTTTTTACTAATATTCCTGTTGAGCTAGCATTAAATAGCATCGACAGGAGATGGGTTTACATCTCGACGAAGACACGCATATCAAAAAATGAGTTCATTATTGCTGTCAGATTCATTTTAAATTCTACCTTTTTTACTTTTAACAATAGAACTTACAGACAGATGTTTGGCACTCCGATGGGTTCACCGTTATCTCCGATAATCGCTGACATTGTAATGCAAGATCTAAAAGAAACAGTACTAAAAAAATTGTCAGCACAACCTTTGTTCTATTTTAGATATGTAGACGATATTCTGCTCGCGCTTCCATCTGATATTGTCAATGACACTTTGAACATTTTTAATTCTTTACATACGAGATTGCAGTTTACCTTGGAGGTTGGTACAAGTGGCAGATTGAGTTTTCTTGATACAATACTGGTTATAGATAACCAGAGAATTATATTTGACATTTATCATAAAAAGACATTTTCTGGAAAGTTTCTTAATTTCCATTCAAATCATCCTCTGTGCCATAAAAAAGGTACCATCATCAGTTTTATTGACAAAATTATCCTATTATCACATCCACGATTCCAACAAAAAAATTTGATAGATGCTATTCATATTTTCTTAAATAACTGTTATCCTCTTTCCTTTATTTTCTCTACAATAGAACGCAGATTAAAGTTTCACAAATATAACAAAGATACTACACACTATTTACGTAATAAAGACAAATATTTTACGATTCCTTATGTTAAATCTATTTCTGAAAGTTTCCTTCCAATCTTTAGTATGTTTCATCAAATTAGCCTTTTCTATTCCTAACACTTTAAATAACTTCATAAAGAGAGGAAAAGACAAGCTTAATTTCCTATCCAATCAGAATGTGTCTACAAGATTTCATGTAATGATTGTGAGGCGAGTTATGTTAGTCAGACAAAAAGAAAATTGAGCACGAGACTACACGAACATCTCTGACATCAAGGAATACAGGTTCTCCTACTGTCATAACTGATCATCGAATCAATTTTGATCATAATTTCAAATGGAATGGATGTGAGAATTTTGGACTGCGAATCTTCTTACAATAAGAGATTGGTGTCTGAAATGATTCATATTAAAAGATAGAAACAAGGTTTTAATAGACAAAATGATACCGAATCTTTACTTGATACTTATTCACATCATTCAATCTCTTTCTCCTTCTTGACTGCTTTCCCTCCCCTATCCTTCTCTTCTCTCCCTACTTTCTCTGCCTTCCACTTTATTCTTTCCTTCTTATTTTTTTCCCCTTCCCTTTTTAGTTTTCCATTTCAACTATCTCTTTCTCCTTCTTGTTTTTATATGTCGTACTTTATATCTTAATTTCCTAGAGAGATGATCAATTTCGATTCCCATTGCATTGCCTAATCGATAATACATCATTTCGACACACATAAGGTACTTATAAATTTATTTGTCCTAAACTCATCATACATATACAATGAATGTCGGCATTTTACTCTTTTTCTATCATCATTATTATTTCTTATGTGCTTGTCTTATAATATCAAAGATAATTTTTGCCTCTTTCTTTTAATTTTGACTTATTATTTGCGACTTGTTTTGTACCTTTCTTTTTATTGTTTCCGACTCGATTGACTTTTCTTATTATTTTTATTTACTTCCGTCGTTAATTTATTATTATAATTTATACTTGCTAACAGAAACATGTTCGTCCTTATACACACACACACGATTCGGAGGAGCATATTTGTGTCAAGTATAATCGTTTGTTTGATTTCCTCTCAATTTGGAGCGAGTTTTATAGTTAATTTTGCGTCCGAATGCGAATTTTACTTAATTTCTTATGTTTTTATCTACGTTACAACTCTATTGTTAATTTATTTGTCACATTAATTTATTTGTCACATTGAAAATGATCCAACAAGGATCGAAACGTTTGTTTTGTTCACCTTCTGATTGTCAAATTATAATTTACGTTTTTAATTTTATGACATAGTTTTATTTTATTTTTTAACTATTTATACAGTTTGTCAATTTATGTTTTAGGTTCGTAGCCCTTTTTCCTTTTTACTTATTATGTTTAATCTATTTAATGTATTGCATAATAAAAGTATATTATCTCTACTTGGAAATCTATTACTAATAAATTCCGAAAATAATTCAGAAATCCAAATAACGTATAGAGTACAAGAGTAATATATGTGTATTATTAGGAAATCCACAGCTCATAACAATAGGACCTTCTGCGTTTATGCACTTATTCTAGATTTTCACTTATATATAAACATGTATTAATGATTTAAGATTAAACATGCCAATTCCATATATATCACACAAAATCGGAAGGTCTACCCTTTCAGAACTTTATCCGATTCTTTAATGTGATTGGCTCTTGTCTTTAATTTTTTGCTCGATTTAAGTGTATAGAAACCACAGTAGCTGCGTTCAGTAGAGAGAACTGTAATCAATTAATACTAAGTGATTCTTTAATATGATTAATTTTTGCCTTTAATTTTTTTCTGGATCTAAGTGTAGGACTCAATCATATTAAAGAATCACACTAAGAATGGTGTCCCATGACAGTCGGATTTTCGGAAAACGGAATCTCAGAAATAGAGAGTCAATCAATCAGAATTATTGGGTTGCATTACTGTTTTGTACATATACGTTAAATACAAGATTATCGAAATTGAATTTCTATATATATAAAAAGAAATTTATCATTAATAAATAATTGTTCAATAAGAATTTATTATTATAGTATATAAGTATTCATTTTTCCAGCATATAGGTATAACTATTTAGATCGTTAGGGATAAAATTGCGTGCTTGTCTGTCCGAAAATTTTGTGGTTAGGTTCCCCTAGAGAGCCTCTGTGAGCCGCTTTTTTAGCGCATGCGCGTTTTGAATATAATTCACTGCAGTATTAGATTCTGATTTTTACTGTATGTGCCCAATTTTGACATTTTTATGAAATTACATAAAATTTTTTGGTAAATCAATAATTGAAATTATAAGACTACATAAAATAATAAATATATTTACTATTACATATAAAGTAATTTATATACAGTACTGAAAAATATGTGAAGAAAGAGTAGGATTTCGGAATAATTACACAAAAATAATGCATTATGATAGAAAATATTTTGACAGAAATTGTAAAGAGTATCAACATTTATTGCAAGGATAAGGAAAAACTGCCAAAAAAACTTTACCAGTATTCAGAAAACAAAAATATGTTCTTTTAATGCAAAAATATTAGATATAACATGCAATAAGAAAACAATATTAAATATTAAATTTTATAGGATCAATATATTAGGTATAGTAAAAAGAAATCCATTATTTTTACTATACCTAATATATGCAAGAAGAAATTAATAATAATTTTATACATATAAATAATATACAATATAACATGTATTTATTATATTCGAAGCACTTATCTGAAACAAATAAACTTAACAAAAAATAATTAGTAATTAATAGTCATTTAATATAATATATATAAAAGAAAAATTCGACTAGACACTTGTTTATAAAATTAAAATAAAATGATAAATAAATATTAATACTGAACTTTATTAGAAAAATATGAATTTAATAATGAAAATAAGATAAAAACAACAATATAATTATTAAAAAACTAAAAATAAAACATAAAATTAATGTTTTGAATATAAATTCTGTGTATTATAAAATTCCAAATGTCTTTTATTAGATTCAAAACTTATACAATTTATATTTTTAGATTGAAAAATCGATCGAATTACAAATGGCCGAAATGATTTCATTAGACAATCGATTACATTTTTTAATTTTTACATCACTTATTGAATACATCACTAATTGAAAATATTCATTCCACTTCAGCATTAGAATGAGGCATTAGTAGAGACAGAACAGTTTCTACGAATAATTTTAAAGTTGGAAACTTTTTTTCATCGTTAAAATCTTTTAAGTTTAATATTCTTTTCCACATTTCATCTATTTCTAAGAAAGTTAGTTCTTTTTTTTCTAAAGTATTAAAGGTAAATTTTACCATTCAAGTGTGAATTTGATAACATCAATGTTTTCTATTTGCGTGGCAATATTAGACAATTATTAAATGTATTTCTACTTTTAATAAAAAGTGCAACATTAGGATCTAAAAAACTTAGTTTAAAAAAGTAAAAGATTTATAAGATAAAGGTTTCATTATTTCTGTAAGAGCTGTTTTATAAAAATCTAAACATTTTAAGTTAATTTGATGCACAAATTCAAGAGATTAAGCTAATAAGAAGATTTTACACTCTGGTCCTACATATAATATATTAATCAGATATTTAATATTTTGATTAACGTCTATATTCAATGTAACAATTTCATTTAAAGCCTTGGGAATAATAAAGTTTTGAGCAACTTCATTAATTATCTGATTACTACAAATATATAATCTATGAATTAAAATTTTACATGATTGAAATAAGACATTAAATAATATATTTAAATAATTTAATAAATATTTAAGAAATAAAAAAATAAGCTTTCATACTATTATCATTTAATAATATCAAAATATCTTCTGCAGATTTTGATTGGTCTTCTACTGCTAAAGTAAAATAATTTTTTAAAACTTCCCAATTATTAAGCAGTCTTACGACATATTTATATAAAATTAGCCATCAAGTACTACAAAATTTTAAAATTTTGTTTTTTTAAAAAAAAATCTTGATATTCTTCTAAAATTGCACATCGTTTTGCATTGTTCGAAACGTAAGTAGTAACATTTCTAATCAAATTTTCACAACTTTGCGGTAATTTTTCGCAGGCATTTACTTGCAATTAACTCGAAGGAATGGCAAATACAATTTAACATTATTAAACTAGGAACTTCAGATTTTAATTAGAATTTAAATTAGAAAAGAAGAAATTATTACGTTCAATTATAATCGAAGCATTATCGCTTGCCATTCCAATAATATTTGTTAAAGGAATTCTATTTACAGAAAAAAATTCTTTAAAAGTTAAAAAAATTTTTCTACAATCTCTTGCATCTAATGCTAATAACTCCAAAATTGCGTTTTTATTTTCTTATTATTAAGGCAAATATATCGTATGAGCAGGCACATAAATTTCGTATCTGTAATATCCGTGCTTTCATCTTAATTAAATCGAATTAAAATCGAAAACTTACATGTTTTTAAATTTTTAATTAGCTTTCCAGTTTCGCCTTTTGCCAAAACATCTTTTACAATATTGCTGCACTTAAGTCGACCCAGTGACAAATCTTGTAAAATTTTAGGTTCCGAACAAATGTCTTTTAATAAAGATATCAAATGATCTGCCTGATGATCTGGTGTAAAATCTGATGATGTGTAAAAGCAATGTTCGGCAAAAAAGGTTGATAGTTTTATTTCTCTTTTGTTTCACTTTATCATCATGAGAAACGTTACTAACATTATCGAGGTTTTGATTTTGATTTTTTATTTTATCTATATGTTTAGCCGTTTGCGAATGCTTATAATATCTGTTCTACAATATTTAAAGTTATAATTATATATATTGCAAAAAGCTTTATTTAAATTAGAATGGGGAGTTAACTATTCTTTAAAAATATTCTCATCTAACCACGAATTTTGAAATTTTCTATCATACTGTTTTTTGATGGCTCCTTTAGCAACATTTGAATCCATATTACACAAATATTATATAAATTATAATTACATAAACAATAAAGTGTTAAGCTGATTCTACAATGAGTCGGTAATCGATAGTCTTAAGTCTTATCAGAATCAATGAAATTGGCCAATAACCAACTTGTACGACTAAGACTACCGATTTTCTTAGGACTGACTAAATTCGACTTTATTCCTTCCCATTAGTCGAATTAAACGCTCGCTGTACAATTAACAAAGATGCGAAAAATCATAATCATCTATTTACGTTAAAACTGGTTAAGACTTAAGATTTCCGACTACCAACTCATTGTAGAATCATGATCGTTACCGAAGAAAGTAACGAAAGAAGCAGCGTTACAAATAACGCATTACTTTCCAACTCTGTTTGTGAGTCCACTGACCCAATTAGGTTCCTTCTAGAAAGAGAAAAAATTTCTTTCTAGTCGGAAAAAGTGTAATTTATTAAGTAGTAATTGTACAACTCTTTTACGGAATTGTTGAATCAGCATGCAAGATTTAATATTTAGAATAATATTGGAATATCAATGTATAAATAATGATTCAATTTTTAAATTATCTGACAAAGAAATTTTAATGTCGAATTTTAATTGTGATTAATTAAGAAATTAGTTTGTAAAGTTCCCTTTAGCGAAAAAAAATCCTTTAGTGCTTAAAGAAATAGAGCGTTGAATTGATTTCGTTATCTTGCATGTTTATTGTTTATCGTTATCAGTCGTTTGCATACGTTCATTACACTGTTCAGAAAAATCACTTTTCTTTCTCTCCGAAGTACATACGAAATATTCCGAAGATATTTTCTTGATGAACATGCCATTGGTAAGATTCAAGTAGCACACATCAAGATTTTGAGTTCAATTAAGATGAAATGAGCAAGAAATGATATTTTTTACTGTTTTCAATCTTTTTTACAGCAAAATAAAACCTGGTTCCTAAATAAAGTTTATTGAATCTAAAAGTACAATTCAAGAGTTTTTAAATGAATTCTAGAACATGACCGTATCACTTATTTTCGTCATGTTATGACTATTTCCATAGACATAAATTCAAAACAATTTTTTATTTTATTGTAAAAATTGTATTTGTATAATTGTATTTTATAATCACTTGCACATATGAATATTATTAAACACCTAGCCATACTTTGATTGAAAATAACTTTCTTCTTCCTTATTCGTGTTGAAATACTTCTTAATTCATTTCTTAATATTGTTTAGTCTAAAAAATGTTAAAAATAACTAAAAGTGTTATTTTTTGTTCATTTCATCCTAATTTATTCCTAAGAATAAAATCTTTACGCACTATGCAAATTCTGCCAACATCATGTTCGGCACAGAAAAAATCTTCGGAATATGTATTATATTTTAGGAAGTATTTAAATGCTGAAAAAAGTTATTCATCTAGAATTTCTTGCAGAATTATGTAGAATCTAACGCAATTAAAATATAAAATAACAAGTCCCCATAAAAATAAGTTAAATTTTTTTATTTCTATAATCGTTTGGAGCATTGAGAATAAAATTTGTAATACATATATATATTTATTTATTTTAATCCTTGCCTTGCGGCTTATGGCTCCCAGTATACATTTATTTTACATTTGTTCTTAATTTAATAAAATCTGACCCCTATCCCCCTTCTGTATACATTTTTCATATCTTCCTCACAATTCTATTCTCGCTCTATATATACGTAGGCTGCTGGAAAAGTTTCTGCAAACAATATGAAAAAAAATATGTAAAATTCGGTAAATGGCTTTATTGTTTTTCAAAGTATTCACCTTTAAGATCGATACATTTACGCTCGAACCAATTTTCGAAGCATTTTTTCCACTCTGAGGCTGTAACCTCAGAAATCAGTGTACGAAATGTTTCAACAGCTGCTTCAGACAACTCAAATCGCTCACCACGCATCTTCTTTTTAATGTTTGGGAACAAAAAGAAGTCATTAGGCGATAAATCAGGTGAATACAGACAATGAGTCATCAATTCGACATTTTTACTGGATAAAAAATCAACGGTTTGACGTGTTGTGACAGCTGGCGTTGTCATGATGAAGGATGATGCGACGATTTCGATTTGTTTTACGCAATTCATTTATGACTTCTGGCAAACAAATTGTTGTATACCAATCAGTATTTACAATCCTTCGATCCTCTAAAGCCACGGTTGCCACATATCCGGTATAACTGAAGAAACAAGCAATCATTTGTTTGGTAGCACTGCGTAAACAATTTTTGTTGGTTTCGGTTCATTTTGAAATACTCAAACAGTGGATTGTTGTTTACTTTCGGGCTCATACGAATAGATCTATGTTTCGTCGCTAGTAACGATGTTGTAGACCAAATTTGACCGACCTCGGTTGAATTTGTTGAGCATTTCTTTGCTCCATTTAACACGAGCCTGTTTTTGAGCTTCGGTCAAATTGTGTGGGATCCAACGAATACAAAGTTTCCGTACGCTCAGTGATCATGCAAAATCGTATGTATTGCTTTCATGTCAATGCCTAAGGATACTTGAATCTCGCGGTATGTTATATGCTGATCTCGCTCAATCATTTCACGCACAGCATCAACATTAGTAGCAACAACAGACGTGGATGGACGACTTTCACGGAATTCGTCACAAAGAAAGGTACGTCCACGCTGGAATTCGGCAAACCAATTATAAACAGTCCTATTGGATGGTGCTTCATCCCCAAAAGCCAAATGAAATTGATTGATGCATTGTTTCGGAGTTAGATTACATTTGGAATCGTAAAAAATCATTGCCCAAAAATTTTCACGCGAAATTTCCATTTTCTCACAAAATAATTTCTTTTAAAATACTATGCAAACAAAACTAGTTGGCTTGGATACAAACTGTCAACTGAATTATAAGTTAAAAACGTCTAATTTTACGGATATGATAGTAGCAGAACGTTAGCGCCACTGGAAATTATAGAATATTAGATTGCAGAAACTTTTCCAGCAGCCTACGTATATACATATAAATACTTATAAATACTTGAAATACTTGAAATACGTATAAAAGCTATTCATTCAAAACAAAACAGTGTATATTGCACATTTCAAACTTTCCTACATATAACGTACCTACGTATAACTACTTGTGACTTTGGTACTTTATAATTGCCTATACATATTGCTTGGAACTGCCCTTAAAATTATACTTATATAAAACTTTGCTTTCTAATCTACTTGGTGTAGCAATCTGGGATAAGTCCTAACTCTTGTTTCTTTTCCCTCCCTTTTGCTTCTTTTCTTGCCTTATCTATCTTCTTCATTATCTCTTTACCTTCTATCCCTATGAATTCTTCCATCAGTATCTCACTCTTTGTCTCCTTACACTCCTTGAGTATATGGCTCATACTCTCTTTTGCAGTATGGCAAATTATACATCTCTTTTCTTCGTCCTCTCTCCAGTACTGGCCTCCTTTTGTCTCGTCCCCCTGAATCTTGCTATTAAACTTCTATCTTTCATCCTCTTTTTGCCTTCCAAGTATTTTGGTAACTTTTCTGACTATATATTTTTATAATTGCTATTATACCTTGATTCATTTATCTTTATTTGTCTTTCTTCTTTCCCTCTTCTTTTTAGTCTCTTCATGAGATCTTCTGTTATACCTTGATTTCCTGTCTCTCTTACTCTTCTTATTTATTCCTTACTCATTCCTGCTCTTTCCAGCACTTCTCGTCTCTTCTTTTTTCAGTCACCTTCTTTTTCTCTATAGTTCTTTTCCAATTCCTTTATACATTCTTTTATTAACTTTTCCTATTCTTTTCGAATTCCCTATTCTTTCCTCATACTTTACTGCTCTTCTGATTGCTTTAATTTTGATTTCATTTATCTTTGTTTCTTCTATCAGAATATAATTAGGTATTCTCCAGTCCAGTTTTAGAATCCATTTCACGTACTTCCTTTTTATCCCGTCTAGTCTATTGTCGTCCTGCTAGCCCCACACCTCCGCTCCATACAGAGCTATACTCCCCACCAAAGAATTGAATATCTTCATTCTCCTTTCGAAGTTGTCTTTGAAAACTTTTTCTCCAATGCTTCATGTTCTCTTCATTGCCACTGTTGCCTTCTTTATCCTTTCTTTTATATGTTTCTCAGTCTCTCCGTTTTTCTGTAGTGTATATCCTAGATACTTGATTTCTTTGACTTCTATTTCCTCTTCTCTCCATTTCCACTCTCTCTTTTTTGTCCTCTTCCTTTTTCAAATATCATTATTTTTGACTTCTCTGGGCTCAGTTTCAGTCCTTTTTTTTTTGTATAAATCTCTCTCAAATCTCTTCAGCATCTCTCTCTCATATCAGCTTCTCTATCTGCCAGTAGAATCACATCATCCGCATACATTATTGTCCAACATTTGTCTTTTCCTATTACTACTTCTCCTGTCTGACCTTTTGTCATCTCTTCCTCCAAGTCTGACATATATATATTAAACAATATCAGGCTTAGCGGACCTTGTCTAAGGCCTTTTTCAATCCAAAATTTCTCCGATTTCCTATTACCTACTTTCACTATATTTCTTGTTTCTTTATACGTCTCCAACTCTAACTCGGTGTCTGAGATTGTTCTCTATCTGCATCTTTCTCATCATTTCATTTAGCAGCTTCCTGTCCACATTATCGAATGCAGCTTTCAAGTCCGCGAAAAAGGCAAACATCTTTTCTCCTTTTTTGCTCAATTCCCTATTAATCACCTAATTTACTATGTAGACCGCATCCATCATTTCTCTTCCTTTTCTGAATCCATACTGTCCTTCCTACAGCTTTTCCTCTGCTTCTTTTTCAAGTCTTCTGTTTAGGATAGTCGCGTAAATCTTATATGCTGTGTCCATTAATATAATTCCTTTATAGTTTTTAATTTCTTTTTTTTTCTCCTCTTTTATAGATAGGACAGATTAAGCCTTTGTTCCATTCTAATTATATTCCTAATTGTATTCCTTTCTCTTTCCATACTCTGTTAATCATTTTCCAGAATTCTTCTCCAATTTTTTCTCCGACATAAATCTCCATGCTTCATTCTCTATCTCATCTTCTCTCGGAGTCTTTGCTTTTTTTAATTTTCTCAGCGCCTCTATTAACTCTTCTTTTGCAATTTTTTCTACTTCTTCTCTTCTTGTCTTTTCCTCTTCGCTTTCCTCACTTTCCAGATTCAGAATTGCTTTCTCCCTCATGCCCCCTAGCAGCTCTATAAAATGATCCTTCCAGCTGTCCATCTGTATATCCTTGCTTGGCCTCTCTAATTTCTTCTTCCTGTACTTGTTTATATCCATGCTTCTTTCTCACTTCTTATATTTTTTATCTTTTTTCTTTTGCTTTCTCATGCTTCTTCTTCTCTCTTCACACCATTCTTTATAATTCCTTCTTTTCATCACATAATCTTCCTTTCTTCAGTTCTCTCAGTTCTTTTCTTAACTTTCTTTTCATGTCTCTTCTTTATTATACCAATCTTTTTTTCTTAATTTCCATGGGAGTATTTTCTTTTTATCTTTCTTGATCGCATTTTTAATCTATTCTTTTATCTCCATCCAAATGCCCTCCGTATCCTTCCATGTGTTCCTCACTTCTCTCGATAACTTTTTATTCCCTCTTCCGTCCAATCACTTCTCTCTATTTCCACTTCCATCTCTTTCCTATCTTTTTTCATTATTTGCCGTCCCCACAGCTCTACCTCTAATGGGATGTGATCTGACTCTGTTCTGTTGCCTTCTTTTACCTTTTTGATTTCTTCGCATGCTCCATCATTTCCTATCATATAGTTTATGACAGAAAATCCTCTCTCCCCTATATATGTCTATTCTCCCCTCTTCTTCGAAGCTTCCATTCAGTATCGCCCATCCTCTCTCTTTTATTCTTCCTATTAGTCTACGACCCTCTTTGTTTATTATTTTATCTATGATTTCTTACTCTTGTTTCTGTTTTTATTTTCTTCTTCTATTACTGGTCCTTCACCTTGTCCTTGCATTCAAATCTCTTCCTATTATCAAATACTCTTCCTCTTCTTCTTAAATATATTCCATCAACCTTTCCATTGTTTTTTCTACCTTTTGACTATACACTGTTATTATTCTCCATTTATTTCCATTATACTATAGTCCATTTCACATTCCATCGCTGCTTCGCTTATTTCCCTAACTTCTATATTCTTTATTTTCTTGCTCACTGCAATGATTATCCCACCTTTTTGCTCTTCCTTTTTTATGTTCTTTCTTTGCTGGCACTCTAGTTCCACTCGTAGTCTTTCGGCAATCTATTTTTAATTTTTTCCCACCTTTCTTCGTCTATCCATTTCCACTAATCCCACGATGTCAAATTCTTCCAGATATTCTCACATTTCCTCATATTTATTAGACAGTTCCGCAATGTTCCAAAAACAGATTCTTAATCCTCTTCCCCGGCATCCTTTTCCTTTTCTCATTCTCTTCTTCCTTCTCTGTCTTCTTCTATTCTTCTATCTCTCTCTCATTCCACTTATCTTTCACAAAAATCTTACCATAGCTATTCCTTTCTCTTTCTCCTCTTTAACTTTTTTCTTCAACTGCTTTTGCATTTCTCTCTCTTTTCTTGTTAGATTTCATTATCTATAAATATCCCTGTACTTAACTCTTTCTTTTTCATAACCTCTCTTTTTTCTTCCCAGCTCTCTAATTCAGCTATTATGGTGCACTTATTCTCCCTGTCCTGTACCTTAAACGTCTTTCTTACTTTCACCTCTACCCTCAAATTTTCTTTAACGAATTCTATAATCTGCTGTTCCATCTTGTTTCCGCTCCATTTGTTTATGCCTCTGATTACTATGTTCTCCTTCTTCTATCATTCTTTTTGCTCTGCCATTCTAATTTTTCTATTCTTCTTTCCAATTTTCTGCTTTCTATGTTGTATTCTTTTTTATCTTTTCTTCTTTTTTCCTCCATCTCCATTCCTTCCTCCATTCTTTTCTTCTTTCCATTCCTTCCTTTTTTTGTTCGATTTGTCCCATCATGTTTTCATTCATCTTTTCCATCCGTTTGCAAATATTTTCCTCCATCTCCTTCATAAACTTTATCATAAATTCCTCTTTTCCTGTCACGAATCTTTGTATATTTTCTTCCTTAGGTTTGTTTTTACTGCCTCAGTCTTCCTACCATTGGTGCCACCTAACGGCTGCTGCCATGGACTCCTCGCTCTTCTTCCTTCTCCAGATTGCTCTGTCTTCCGCCTAACTTAGCGGTTTTCCCGAACCTGCTCAGGTCTTTTATTCCTTCAGATTCTTCTTTTCTTTACCCGCCTTCTTTTCCTAACCTTTTCTCATCTTCTTTCTTTCTGATCCACTTATTATTTTTTCTTTTTCTTTCTATTTTTCACTGTTTTCTGTTACTATTCCTTCTGTCAAACATACACACGTCACCACGCTCTCTATTCCTAACCGGAAGTCTAATACATATATATATATATTATATATATATATATGTATTTTTTTTAAACATGTAATTTTTATACTTAAATATTATTAATGATATGCAAATTTTGATATTATTATCCTTTTTACCATACATAATAGTGCTGTTTTTTTTGTAAATGTATAATTGCAAGGTAAAATGTTGGCCAATTATTTGCAAAGTAATTTCCTGTTTTTAGACTATTTTAATCTAAAACTTTTTAAGTTTCAATATTTGTAGTAATTTCCAAACATTTATTTTTATATTTATAATGTAATATGCAATATTGTTTATAATTGTAATATTAACTTCAGAAATATAACAAATGAATATATCATCATTTGATCCTAATATCTTCCTCATTATAGTCATGACCTTCAACGATTACCATTAACACTTTTGCTTGATACAATATAATTAACTATAACGATTACCAATAACACGTTTGCATGTACAATATTCATCATGAAGTGACATGTCTTTCGAGAGATGTTATGTCTTTTAAAATATAGTAGCCCAGTAAATATTTTTCATATAATATACACAATAATTATACACAAATGGTTATATATAACTTACTTATATATAACTTATTTATAATTATACACAAATGGTTATATATAACTTATTTATATATAACTTATTTATATATAACTTATTTATAACAGTTACAAATTATGTACAACCGTTTATGTATAATTATGTATGACAAATTCTTTAATGAACTGTTATATTTTAAAAGAGACAAGATCACTCAAAAGACACATCATTCCGCGATAAATATTGTACCAGTACAAACATGTTATTGAAGATAGACATTGAAGGTCATACCTCTAATGAGGAAGATATTAGCATTAAGTGGACAAATATTTATTTGTCATATTTTTGAAATTAATATTACAATTATAAATAATATTGCATATTGCAATATAAATATTACAGAAATAAATGTTTCGATTTTGCTACAAAAATTGAAACTTAAAAAGTTTTAGATTAGAATGGGTCCTCAAAGACAGGAAATTATTTGTGAATAATTGAAAACATTTTATCTTGCAATTATACATTCACAAAAAAAAAACAGCACTATTAAAAAGTAACATGTCAATTTGCGGATCATTAATAATATTTAAGTGTAAACATTAAATACAAAAAAAATATATATTACAAATTTTGCTCTGAATGCCCCAAATGATTATAGAAATAAACAAATTAAGTTCATTTTATGATAATTTGTTATTTTATATTTTGAACGCGTTAAATTCCATATCATTCTACAAAAAATTCTAAAACAATAACCTTGTTCAGCATTCAAATACTCTTTGAAATATTATAATATATATTCCGAAGATTTATATATAAATGGAATATATTTACATATAATTATATAATAAATTATACATATTTATAAAAATTTTTACAGTGATTGTATAGTGATAATTTTGTATAGTGATTTATAATTTTGTATATATATATATCAAATGTGATTATATGTATATGAAAATTTTTTTTTCCGGGAGACTATAAATAGACAAAAGCTCAGCTAAATAGAAATTGCAATTTTTACTTGTTGCAATAACAAGTAGGAGACTTTTTTATTTAAATAATATAATATTTGGGAGTACAAATTAGTTCGGTCCGTTTTCCAAAAGATGGCTCCGGCTGTTGTGAATGGTTCATAGTGATAGCTGATTTTGGCGTTTTCAGAGAGGTTAGACATCTGCTAATAATATTCAGTTTATATCGCTTTGAGTTTCATACAAAAACCTTGATTTTTACTGTGTTTGAAATGTCGAATCTTGTGTTAACCAAGCAGCATTTGCGAGAGGTTCTAATTTTCTGCTTTAATTGGAAGAAAAGTGCAGCTGAAGCCCATCGAATGCTTGTCGAAGTTTATGGTGACACTGCTCCAACTGATAAATCATGTAGGGAATGGTTTCGACGTTTCAAGGATGGAGATTTCAGCGTTGAAGAGCCTCGGACAGCCAAAAAAATTCGAAGACAAAGAATTAGAGGCATTACTCGAAGAAGATCAGAGTCAAACGCAAGAAAAGTTTGCAGAATCATTGGGAGTAACTCAACAAGCCGATTTCTGCACGATTGAGAGCCATGGGAATAATTCAAAAACAAGCAAATTGGGTGCTTTATGAACTGAAATCGAGAGACGTTGAAAGGCGATTTTTCACTTGCGAACAGCTGATTCAAAAACAACAAAGAAAAGGTTTTTTGATCGCATCGGATTGCGATTGGAGCTGAGAAGTGGATATTCTACGACCACCCTAAGAAGAAAAAATAATACGCTAAGCCCGGTCAATCGTTGCCATCGACCTCAACATCAACACCAAAACCGAACATTCATGATTCGAAGATCATGCTCTGTATCTGGTGGGACCAAAAGGGTGTTATTTACTATGAGCTGCTGAAACCTGGCGATTCCATTACGAACGATCAGCTACAATTGATTCGTTTGAGCCATGCATTACGAGAAAAACAGCCGGAATACGAGCAAAGATATGATAAAGTTATTTTTCTTCATGACAACGCTCGGCCTCCTGTCACAAAAGTCGTAAAAAAATATTTGGAAACGCTCAAATGGGATGTTTTACCGCACCCGCCGTATTCTCCGGACATTGTTCCTTCTGATTATTGGTTGTTCCGAAGAATGCAGCACGATTTGGCAAGTCACCGGTTCACTTCTTTCACAGAAATCGAAAATTGGCTCTAAAATTGGATCGCCTCCAAAGACGAATCATTTTTTCGAGATGGAATTTGAAAATTGCTTGAGAGATGGGAAAAAGTAGTAGCCTGCGATGGAAAATACTTTAATTAATCTGTTCATTCATTTTGTTTTGAAATAAATGCATTTTTGAACACAAAAAATGGACCGAATTAATTTGTACTCCCAATAATAAAAAATAATATAATGTAATATAATATAATATGTCACATATTCCTATTCTTTTTCTTTTACAGAAATTATCTGTATAAAATACCTACAAGTAAATGTATATAAATTTTCCAGAATCTTTTCATTTCGATATAAAACATTTTTGTTAAATTATATGCGTACATACTTTATACTGTTCTGCAAGATGCAAATATGTAACGCGATAGTTTTTCGTATGCTTTGCCATATATGTACTATTGCTCCGATAGAGTTAGTTGACACTATAAAGCAGCATTAAGAAAATAAAATTAACTCATGATTTGTTTTACAGACACTAGTTTACATTGCACCCCGATTTTATATTTAAATCATATTATGAAAAAACTAAGAGAGAAAAAATAATATAAATAAAACAGATTTAGGAAATTACAAGCATTTAAAACGATGTAATATTATTAATAATGTAATATTAATAATAGTCACTATATTTAAATTATGCAATTTGCAAAAGAAAATCGTAAGAATTTTATTTTCGCATTCATAGAATTTTTAACTGATCTTGTATAGAAACATGCCAAAATATACAAATTATGCATTTACAATTTTTTAATTAACTAAACAATTAATAGATCATGTTTTTATAGTAATATTAAATAAAGTGCAGTAGTTAATTTCTGAGAAATAAGATGGTATCGCTTTAGGAAATGGCAGTATCGGCGACTTTCCTTTATTTATATTATTCGCTTCATCTTTCATTAATTTACATTTCAAAAAGAGATAAAACATCGTATGAAGTTCATTATATCTTTATATATTAGCTTCTTTTCTATCATTTTACAATTAATCCATACGTATACAGGATAATTTTAACATATTTCGTCTATCTATCATGAGCAGGTAGAGTGAATCGAACTGAGTCGAAAAGGAGTCTACCATTTTGCAATTTTCGTAATAGTTAACAAGATACTAATTACTAAAAATTGCCAAATATTGGTCTTGAATAATTTTTTACTTAAATATTATCAACTTTATAGAAAAACTGCTAGAGACAAAAATCATTTATTTTCTTCTCATAAAGTTCTGAGAATTTTTTCAGAATTTTTTTATATCGTATTTTCTCACGTTGGTAAAAATAAGAAAATACAGTATTAAAAAGTTGATAAAAAATTCTGAAAAAATTTTTAGAATTCTATGAGAAAAAAATTAATGATTTTTGTCTCTTGCAGTTTTTCTATAAAACAATGTAGTTAAAAGAAGGGCAAAGAACCAATAATGTAACCAAGAACTTTAATTTAAATTAAATCATAAAAATCATATATAATTATAATTAACAAAAATAAACATTTTGATTCCGATCGAGTCATTTTCAATGTTGTCGTAATATTTAAACATCGCTATAAACCAAGAATATATATGGTATTACAAAACTCATTATAATTATTAATCCCGTATTCTTCATTTTATGTAGTACACTGCGAGTTTATATCGAAAATTAAAGTATTCTGGAAAAGTGATCGTGAAAAATTAATATTAAAAAAATTAATATTTAATACATACAAATTAGTAATACAATAATGTACCTTGTCAATAATATCAGTAAATATGTTGAGAGTCCATTAACAAAAAGAGAGAAAAAAAACGCAGATAGATGGTAGTCCATATCGTGGTATAATATATTGGTTTTTTAATTGAAGCAAATTTGCAAAAGTAACGAACATCTAACTTCCATGATGTCAGATAACGCAATGTCGAGAAGAAAAACATTTATCAAAAACGGAAAAACAGCAAAACAGGGGGGAAAAAGAAAGAAGATATTAGGAGGGAGAAAAAGAACATATAATGTTAAAATATAATTCAAGCAGAGACTCTGTGTCGTTTTGTTTGTTTATTCCATGTTTCTGTTTTTTAATATGGACTATTTCAAATATTAACCTTTTATTGTATGAAGGCTCTATATCTAATATGTCTTTATCCCACTTTAAAGTTGTGATTCTCCTCCATACGGTGGTTGGAGATCACTAATGGAGATTTTGAACTTATATTAATATCTGAAACATGTTCATGCAATTTAGTCTTTAACTGTCTTTTTATCTGGCCAACATAATTAACATCACAAGATATTCCTCACAAGATAATCCTCACAAGATATTCTGTAAACTACATTTTGATTATGAAAGTGTTCCAACTTATCCTTTCCTCTCTTTATGAAATTTTTTAATGTGTTAGGAATGGTAAAAACTAACATTATACATTCTCATTCTGCCTTCTAATATTTTTTTTATTTTTCCCTTCTGTTTTGCCGGTTTTCCGTTCTTAATAAATCTTTTCTTCTCGACATCGCGTTATCGGACATCATGGAAGTCAGATGTTCGTTAGTTTTGCAAATTTGTTTTAATTAAAAAACCAATATATTGTACACGATATGGACTACCATTTACTTGCGTTTTTTTCTTTCTTTTTATTAATGGACTTTCAACACATTTACTGATATTACTGACAAGGTACGTTATTATATTTGTATGCATTAAATATTAATTTTTTTGGTCACTTTTCCAGAATTTATGACTACTTTTATGACTACTTTGATTTTTGATAAATGACTCACAACGTACTACATGAAATGAAAAATACGGGATTAATGAGTTTTGTAATACTATGTATATTTTTGGTTTATAGCGATGTTTAAATATTACGACAACATTGAAAATGACTCGATCGGAGTTGAAACGTTTGTTTTTGTCAATTATAATTGTTATATGATTTTTATGATTCAATTTAAATTAAAGTTCTTGGTCACATTACTGGCTCTTTGCCCTTCTTTTGACTACATATACTTTTATACTTACAGAACTTTATTACTATTTATTAATTTTTCTATAAAGTTGATAGTATTTGAGTAAAAAATTATTCAAGATCAATATTTGGCAATTTTTAGTAATTAATATCTCTAATAACTATTGTAAACTGCAAAATGGTAAATGACTTTTTAACTCAGTATAATTCATTCTAACTGCTCAAGATGAGTGACGAAATATGTTAAAATCACCCTGTAGATATAGAACGGTTCCTGTGATATTTTGTTCGTGTTTAATATATCTGAATTTTTGCAGTGAATTAAAAAATAGAGAAAGAAAGCAAAACAATTAGCCGAAATCAAATTTTATTTACAATATAATGTACAAACCTTTTACTTTACGAAAATAAGTACTATGATAGTGTATATATGTAAATACATAAAATTGTGTGTATACGTGTGTATATATATATATATATATATATATACAAATATTTTGAGAATAAAAATAAAAAATAATAGTAAAATTAACTTCATGTTTTATGTTTACATTGATAAATTATCATTATAAGAATAATTATATTAGGTGTACAAATAAGTTTCCGCCGTTTGACAAAAGACGGCGTCACTAGCAAGCTATGGTTAAAATTGTCTGATGTAAAACATTATATCGTAAGGTTGGACATCTGTCAACAACATAACCTTGAAATACTAGTGATTTTGTATCAGCATCATATATTTTTTTTTGTGCGAAAATGCCGAGTTTTGAGCCGAATAAGCGTCATTTGCGAGAACTTTTAATTTACTTCTTTAATTTGAAGAAATCTGCAGCTGAGGCTCATCGATTGCTTGTAGAAGCATATAGTGAGGCTGCCTTAAGTGAGAGAAGTTGTCATGAATGGTTTCAAAAATTTAAGAATGGTGAATTTGACGTCAAAGACAAAGAACGTAGCGGAAGGCCGAAAGTATACAAAGACGTGGAATTGGAAGCATTATTGAATAAAGATTCGTGCCAAACGCAAAAAGAACTTGCACTTACATTTTGACTTACATCAATAAAACATTATGTATCGTTCTTTCACAATAAATGCTTAATTTTTTATTAAAAAACGGCGGAAACTCATTTGTATACCTAATACTTACCTTTATAAAGAGCATTATATTATGCATATATCTTCACTATATCAAATATTTTATCAAAGTTATCAGCTTCAACTTAAGTCATCATGTGTCATTAAAAGCCATGTAAGTAAAAAGCATCCATTAAGCACGTTTATACTTAGTATAAAATGTTGCTAGTATAGTTATATATACAATCATTTTTGCCTTAATAATAGAGTAAAAGTATTAAATACGGATCAGGCACTAGTTCCGGATCATACATTTTAAATAATTATAATATTTTCTATGTATCAAATAATGCATATCACAATATTCTTTAGCATTTACTTTATTTTTAAGTGTCAATTGTTTTTCTATTTATTGGTAATAGCGCTGCACATTTTATTAAAGTCGTTAATTAATAAAATGTGAAACATAAACTAGGATATATAGCTATAAAAATTTATTTAATGTGTAATGTCATAAAAATTGCCTTATGATTATTACAGGAGGTAATAAATAACTTTAAATTTCATGAAAAAAGTCAATATCATGCTCAATTGAAATTAAATCCAAAGAGGTAAAGCATTTGGTAAACTGATTCGCAATTAGTATATGGGGTCTAAATGTAGATAATTGTCAATACTTAATTTAATCAAAATTAAAATGTATAAAACGGTACTGAAATGAAATAAAATCATCCATAATGTAATCTTTATGATCATTTATAACTATTAAATATTTTATTATATTTTATATATTTTATTATATTTAGTATCCTTCTGAATAAAAATATGAATTTTTCTTTCAAGAATTTTTCTTTCAAGTGATCCACATCTAATGGCATCAATCAACATATCTATAAATAAAAATTCGCGAAAAGAAAGACAATCTAATCTAGATTATCTAAGTTCATTCTGTTGTTCAGTACTTACTGATTAAACGGAATATAAATACTCCAGTGTATATATCATATTAGGTGTGTAAAAAGAAATCCATTATTTTTCCAATAGATGGCTTTAGTAATCTGTATCACGCGTAAACGAGATACAGATTACTAAAGCCATCTATTGGAAAAATAATGGATTTCTTTTTACTACACCTAATACATTGCAGTACGCACAAAGTAATTCCTAGAGAGACAGCAAAAACTATTTCTGAAAATCTTATAAAAAATATTAAAACGTGGTTGTGCAGCAAGAACTCATTCAGTTAAAATACTAGCCGACGACTCAAAAACTATGACAGAGATGCTAGGAAGATTGCTGGCACCATTATTAAGCTTTGATTCATTTTTCGGTTTAGGCATATTTGAATATCTTCGTGGACAACCTAGGGCGTATCTCTCTTGCCTATATGCTTTGACCAAATGGGGCTCTCTTACGTATTTCTTTTTCTATCCTTATATAATAAGTGTTATGCAGGATGATGACAAGATACTCATCGATCAAATCATAGAATTGGTTCTCGTCAACACATTAATTTCTATTAGCTTTTGTCGTTTCAAGGTAAGAATTTGAAATTGTACTCCCGGATCCTATATAATAGTAGTATAACAGTGGCGGTTCTGGACTAGGGATACAGCCACCTGGCTGCCACCAGGCGGCACTGGCGTCGCGGTCGCGAGAGGAGCTTGTTGGAGATGAGGAAGGGGTGGAGGGAGCATGTAGAGAAGAGAAATAAAAATATAAGAATGCTGCGTAGAAAAAAGAAGTAAAAATGCAAAATGCTTATCTGATACCCCCATCTCCCGCTACCTCCTCCACCATCACCATCTAATCGTCCTCTTCTTCATCCACCTTCATGCAGTCTCTTCGGCCCAAGCGGCAAACTCTGCCGCTTCAGCCTCCTTCTCATCCTCTGTCGCCACCGCAGCAAAGCATTTTATTATACAAAAATGTAATAATTCCTCATCATCAATTAAATCGAAGAAGTCCAGCATAGACTCGATCAATTCATCACTCGTACATGATGCGAAATTAAAAATCGGGAGGCTCTCGTCTCGAGTTCATGCTCGATTTCCTCCTCCTCTTCGGTGGGAGCATCCTCGCCGACAGAGACATCCTCCTTCTCAATTTCGTCGGCCTCCATGAGGGGAACATCCTTCTTCTCCTCATCATTTTTTTTCTAATTTATAGGGCTCTCTGAATTTCATTTTTACACACACACCGTTTAAATATATACAGGGTGCGGCGCCAAAATCCGGACAAATTTCAAATTGAAATTCCCTCCGTTCAATACCATTGGTAGATGTCGCGATTGGCATTCAAATAGCTTGATGCATGTACTAAACCATCATAACCTCGAAACAGTCGCAATGTTGAAACCAAGTACGGAGTATAACCGAAGAGCCGCGATTATCGAAAGTATTCGCGCCGGGCGCTCGGCGACAGAAATCATTCGGTTCTTCGGGTATCCAAGATCGACTGTGTATGATGTCTTCGCAAAGTATGAGTCGGAGAAGTCCAGCGAAGGTTCTGCAACATCGGCGAGGAAATTCCACTCGAAGGAGCGCGTTGTCAGGACGCCCGACATCATTCAATGGGCTCAGGAGCTGATTTTTGAGGATCCAGGGCAGTCGATCCGAAAATTGTCGTCGGTTGTTGGTGTGAGCGAGAAAACTATGCGTCGAATCGTCGAGGAGGACCTTCGCTACAAGTCTTACACAATTAAAGTGAGACAGATGCTTTCCGAAGCCGCTAGGACAAAGCGAATTGAACGCTGCAACCTACTTTTGTGTTCCTTAAAACACAATGCTGCCGGACGACTCAAGTTTTTTTCTGACGAGAAAATTTTTACTGTGGATGCGAAAATCAATCGAAGGAATGACCGCTGGCTCGCCCACAACCCTGAAGATGTCCCCATTGTTGCAAGAACGAAATTTCCGGCGAATGTTTACGTGCTAGGTGTTGTGTCCAGTGAGGGTGATGTCATGCCACCGCATTTTTTTAACAAAGGGGAAAATATCACAAAAGAAGTTTATTTGCGTGTTTTGACAAATGTAGTGAAGCCGTGGATGGAAACTGTGTCATCTGGAAAGCTATATGTTTTCCAGCAGGACGGTGCGCCCGCCCACACAAGTCATTTGGTGCAAAATTGGTTGTCGGACAACTTCAACATGTTTTGGTCGAAAGAATTCTGGCCTCCCAACAGCCCAGATTTGAATCCTTTGGACTTCTACGTATGGGGCGTGGTTGAAAGGGTCACGAACAAGTCCAGACATCCAAACGTCGCATCATTGAGAGCCGCTATTGAAGCGACATGGACCGTGACGCATTAAAGCGTGCCTGCGCACGCTTCAAACCGAAAATGAAGGCGGTCATTCAAGCAAGCGGGGGATATATTGAGTGAATATGTTCTTTATGGCCTTACAAACAATGGAGGTAAACAAATTTTATAAAGTAGCTTTTCATTGTAGCAATAAAACATGTTTAGAAAAAAATGTATAATTTGTCCGGATTTTGGCGCCACACCCTGTATAACTGATGATGTCCGCGCGCGGACAAGACGTGGACAAGACTGCCGCTGAAAAACATTCTTCGCTATAGCGAAACTGATCTGGGATTTATCTATGGCAGTCGATGTATATAAAACAAAGTAAATCAAAGTGTCGCTCAGAAAAAATCGACAGAGAAAATAATTCGTAGAAAGTTGCTTTTGTTGTGCATAGAACATCCGGCTATCAAATATTATCATTATACACATTGAAATACATATTGAGCAGCGCTGCTACCGCCGCCGCTTCCGTCGCAGCCGTGCGCTCTATCTCATATACTTGCCATATACTTACCATCTTCTCTCGATATGTTATGCCATCCGTTGCGATTCATGTACATCCTATACTTACGATTTTTTTCTCTCTCATCGCAGCTTCTTATGTGACTTCTTTTATTAATTCTCGTACGCAAAATATATATATATATATATATACATATGTATGTATATACACATACACATACACACACATATATATATATATATATATTTTTTTTTTTTTAAACTTATGAAAAGAAGAGCATAAAAACCACTGCACAAGATATTGTTTGTAATATTTAATTATCATTACATTAATAAAACATTAGATTCGGCCACAATCTGGCCATCTTCAGTAAATTCACAATATTCTTAAAACGCAGAATTACATATATCTGACATTAAATTCAACCGTCGTGTAATATAATTATGTATAAACGTGTTCTTTCATCTTATGAAGGTGCATCGTACAACAATGTTGCAGCGCCATAATTGTCATATTGCGAATTATGTAGAACAAGAATTTCCAGATTCTAATTTAAAAAATTAACCTATCATTAATGTTTTCTAGTCGAAATGTATGAGAATAGAATCGTTACCTGTTTTACAGCAAAAAAATGATGAATCCCAAGTACATCCTTTACTCAGAGGGAAATTTGTCATGATATTATGTGTTATTATTTGTCATATCATATATGTCATCACTATTTATATATATGTGTCAAAAGTTTAGATGTTCTAGAATTATTTATTAAGTGTGAGAGAGATCTTTCTTTAGAAAAGGCAGATAAACATCGGCAGGCAAACCTTCAGTGTCATTTTGCTTATTGATACTACTTATTTGGCTTTTTATGTATCATTTCAGAAATTCTTCTTTTCAATAATGATTGTTCTGTGAATTTATTAAAGCAATGAGTTTTAATGAGTTTATTAAAGCAATTATGATTATAATTAACTCTATAATACATTTTTTAATCGAACGAACACATGTACTTATTATTAGTCTGCGCGTATCTGCCGGAACATTGACTGAGACCACCGCGTATACCGCACTCGATGAACATAACCATATCAATGTCGGCGAGCAATTCGAATCTTACGCGTTTTCAGCATGGCGTCCCACGTGAAACCTGGCAATGTATAATAATGCACGGGATCGAGACAGTAACTCGCGATGCAACTATTGCGGAAATTTTCGAAAATGTCAGCTAATAACAAGACATCAGTTTTCAAATACAGATTACTGTACTCGTCGAGCGTCGGATGGAAAATAGTTTCCAGATGTTCGCGGCGTGAGCATAATCGCTCTCGGATACTGTCTCGCTTGTCAACGAATTGAAAAATAATTCGCGCGATGGTAAGCGCGAGTCCTGCAATTTTTCGACCTAATCAATGTACTCATGGAAAGACCATATGGAACCTTTTCGTGTGAGTAATTCAAATTCTTCGTCTGATAATGTTGGAAATTCGGAATGTACAATTTTCAATTTATCTTTGTCGAGATACGACGCCAATTTATCGAGGCTTGCATTTAAAAACTTGAAAGAATCAATTAACCTTAATTTTACACAATTTTTCTGAAAATTCTTTTCATTTTTGACTTTGGTGCTATCGACATGTTTAGTGAATGAAATATACAATATTTTTCTTTGGTTATCGGTAGTACACCAACATGTCCATCGTACGCGATAACAATTTCCTTAATTATAAAATGCGCATCGTAGTCCGATAAATTGTGAAATACGACGGAATATAAAACGAATTTTTATAATTTAAATTACAATTCGAATGCGCTGGACCGCGGTATCTACCGGAGCGATGACAACGATCGCGGACCCGCGTATCGTTCGGCGCGAACGGTTTCTCACAGATGTGACAACGCGTTTCGCTACGGTACGCCTCCCATTGCAGTTTAGACAACGTTTCTATAGATACGTTGGCGGATATGATATTTTTCACGTGATGCGCTAAATCGTTGAGTTGTCGCGCGAACCACGTTATACAGTCTTCATCGCGACGGAAGTGATATGATGATAATGTGTCATCGTACGCGCATCGCACGTAATAGCCTATGCTAAACGCTTCATGCTGTTGATACGACGATGTGTCTTCCTTGTCGGATTCCATCTTCCGTAGGACGCACTCCAGATCGGCGTAGGCGATGAACGGTACTTGTTCCCGGTTGTTATAATTGTCGAATTCGAGCCACCTGTCGTCCTCGCTCGGCAATCGGATGGCGCAGTTGTTGATCTTCTGACAGTCCACTTCGTGCGACTGCAATTTTTCGCACAAATTGAAGTAATGATGGCACCTGCAAATAATAAAGAAATCATTTTTCTATTTCTTTTTACTGTTTTTTATTGGCTATTTTAATTATACTTACCGATCACAAAAATATTTCCTGCTTTCGTTCCCAGTAATTTGTGATCTTACAATAGGATAGATTTTTTATTCACAAAGTGTCTAATGTTATCGTTGTGTGAATCTTGTAGGTATAGGAAATGACATGCTTGTCCCTCTTGTTATTGGTGAGTCGCAGAGGAAGGATCTGCTTATCTTCGATGCTGTACACGTTGATCGATATGTTGTTGAGATTTTCGAATTTCGGAATGTCTTTTAAAGTCATTGAAAATTTGATATCCGCGAGATTCAACACTGTCGTGTAATGCGGGTATGATGATGATTCCCGATCTACATGTCTTTCTGGTATAGAGCGGCTACCACCGACCACACGAAGCATGCATTGTCTATCAAACGCATGTTGATCACCGCTTTCTTAAGTATAATTTCTCGCGGCACCTCGATGTAACATCCCGCGCGCATTGAATTGCTTATTCACATTTACCACCAAATTGAGAATTCGCGACTCCACCCGCTGTCGCGTTCCTGAAATTCGTCCAGTGGATGGTCTCGATGACGTATCACTCGTATCACTCACGCATATCAGTGCATCGATATATCTGTTCTTTGTAATTATGCTCTTATTAGTATATTCATTCTTCGTCGCAAACTCGCCGTTGAACGCGGTGTTCACTTTTACACTGCCGTGTCTTTCTACAGTGTCTCTCGCACTCGCTCGAGCACTACATCGCCAGCGTCTTTCAAAAATCGTCGCGGCTCGGTGTGATTAGAGTAGATCACCGCGTCTGTCAATATACGACTCTCGAACGCTGTTTGGATCTCACGCTATTGAAGTCCATATCCGGCACTCACATGCACGAATCGTCCACGCACCGAATCCTTCAAACTCTCGAGTCTCGCGATATATATGTGATTGTTTGTCTCTTGCTGATCGATAATCGCGGACGTTTGACATAACTCTGCTCTTCCAGAGATTCTATGAGCTCGTCGCATCGTTATTCCCATACGACGTACTCTTCTATGGTATTCAGCTGGGTCGCTTGCTCTATCAAATCGCGCTCCATGTTATCGCTTGTATTGACTAATGACGCAGTGCATCTAAATCTTCTCATTTTATAACTAATTACTTGGTCACGTGACATTTATATCACATTACATTGATGATGATGTCACCGCTCGAACATGTTGTGATATAACCATGTCGAATGTTCGTAAAAAATCTAGTCACGTGACATGTATAATACAATATTTGACAACGTCGCATTTATATCAAATCGTATTGATGACGTCACCGCGAAACATGCCTTGACAAGTTGTGACTTGTCATAGCATATCCTTGAAAAACTTTTGATTGCGCTATCTAATAAAGTCATCGACGTTTGCGAAATTGCAAACGTCGCACACATACATTTTTGTTATATTAAATTACATTGATGATGTCATCGCGAAAGGCGTCAAATAACAAATATGATGAAACACCTAACGTAAGATTTATAATAAAAATTCAAATATTGAATGTGAATTACATTGTGGATAATAATAATAATAATTATATATATATATATATATATATATATGTAGTACATGAAAAATAAACAAATATTGACTGTGTGTCTCAGCGTTTAAAATTATCCATTCCTTCCTTCGCGATATCTATTCGTTCTTTTTCTTCCTATATTCTTTATATCATATTACATATGACGACAGTATTATCGCAATCGATGGTATCATCGCGTTTGATAATATTGCTACTGTTACGTCCTACAGATGCCACGATTTATTTTTCTCTTCGCCGCGACTATGGTTGGCGTCTATGAGACCCGAGCGGGGCCTTCTGATAACGAACTGATAAAATTGAAAAAGGACCGGACAGGCGCCGCAAAAACTCGTAAACGTCAATCAACCTAGAAAGAATAATAATCTTAATGTAGGCTCGAAAAGAGACAAGATTGCTAAGACATTATAAATGTACCGAAGTCACGCAATAGTAAAAATCTAGGCTTTATCATCCGAGATTGATTAACAATTTTATCTTCTTAAAAAAAAAATCAGGCGCCATATCGCACTTAAAAAGAAAAAAAAACATAAACGCATAGAATAACTTCCAACGGGAACGTTATCTGAAACCAGACTCGGAACTGACAATGATAGCATGGTAACCATCTGCTTATCTAGTCATATTTTCCGCGAGAGGAAGAGAATTCATCCATCTCGGAGCAATCTTGACTTTTTAAAAAAGAAAAAACTATAAATCACTTTCTCTTCTTGTCAAAACTACTCTATGTACTTTAGATCAACTATGATAAAACATTAATAAAAATCGTAAATCTCGCGTGACATTACAACTAACTGTAGCATTCTAGACAAAAGGCTCAACACCCTTTTTTCGGGGTATAAATAGAGATCCCGCGGAAGCACAGAGTCAGTACAGAATTTTAAACCATTCGGTCCACGTCATTGGAGTTCGCGCTCAGTTACTCATTGTCTCGGGCAGTCCGAAAATTACTATAACCCGCTCTAATCACGCCAGTTCGCGATCCCGTCCGAGTGCGAACTTGTAATCAAATCGCAATTGAAGTTACTAACCATACGCCACGGCAACTGCCCATCGGACGCTCTTCGCGGACGCCGGATCTCGTTGGGCTCGCACATAGACTCTCTACTCGATATCTTGGGGCAGCTAAATAGTAAGTTGTAATTATTTATAGTTCACCCCGCGTTTCCCCGCATGGAAAGGCTTAATTATTGAGCATTAATATACATACGCGTATTTCAATTTTAATTCGTCGGTTCATAGTGCGAACCAGCAAGAAACGCGGACGACTCCCCTATAACCGAAAGAGTAGGCGGAACTGCTCCCCAGGGCCACCCACAATCGCGCCGGCACAATCGACTGTCGAACAATCGACAGAAATCTCGTACTCACCAACGGAACCGTTGGACCTCACCTCTTCTCCCGTAATCGACCTCGATATCCAAGAAATCCTTGGTTATTCCCCTCCTTCTCTCAAGGAACGATTTCCTCCTCCTCCTCCTCTCGAACAACGATTCCCTCCTCCTTCTCCTCTCGAGGAACGATTCCCTCCTCCTCCTCCTCTTGAACAACGATTCCCTCCTCCTCCTCCTTTCGAGGAACGATTTCCTCCCCCTCCTCCTCTCGAACAACAATTTCCTCCTCTTCCTCCTCTCGAGGAACGCTTCCCCCCCTCTCCCCTTTACGAACAACGATTCCCACTCCCTCTCCCTCTTTCAGATCAACTCCCGCCCCTCCCATTTCGGCTAAGTTCAGAGCCGATCAACAGGGATCGGATGTTCCAGTTCTACCCGCCCCCCTCCCTCGAAGGGGACAGACTAGTAACCGTGTATATCCCCGGAAATCCCGCACCTTACACCGTATTGTTTAAACACCTCACCCCGATGTGCTGTAATGTGCTCCTCGCCGCCCGTACCCTCTAACCCTATCTCATCCACACACACACACACACACACACACACACACACACACACACACACACACACACACACACACACATACGCATTCACAATGTATGTAAAAGACAAGCTAATGTACAAAACCTTTTTATTTTGTTAATAAATGTAACGTAAGGTATTCTTCTGTTTTTATTAAAAATCACCCCTCGTATTCACTTCCCTCGAATACTTGAGATCGTACGAGGTCCAGTCCCGGGTCAAAGGGATTAAGTTGACCGAAAAGATAGGACCGACGTTCGCACTGTTCAGTGGAACAGGTGTCATAGAGTCCCTTCGGACGTTGACCCACATTCCGGGACTTAAAAGGTGCGTACGACTCATAGGTGTTCGCCTCCGTGCGTATACCTGGGAGATTGTGAGTTTGACCGTCCTTCCATACCCTCTCCATTCTCTCTCATTATCTCCTTGACCAAATTATCAATGGTTTGGACGTAACACTACGCTTTAAAAGTATTATTAGAATATAATTGAATAAGTACAATAGAAATAATATATATATGTATATATTTTGCATATGAGAATTAGTAAAAGGAGTCACATAAGAAGCTGCAATGAGAGAGAAAAAAATCATAAGTATAGGGTGCACATGAATCGCAACGGATGGCGTAACGTATCGAGAGAAAGATGGTAAGTATATGGCAAATATATGAGATAGAGCGCACGACTGCAGCGGCAGCGGCGGCGCTGCTCAATATTTCAATGTGTATAACATTATGGTAATATTTGATAACCGGATGCTCTATGCACAACAAAGGCAATTTTCTACGAACTTATTATATCGATCTTCTCTCAGCGACACTTTTGATTTACTTTGTTTTATGTACATCGACTGCCATAGATAAATTCCAAATCAGTTTCGCTACAGCGAAGAATGCTTTTCAGCGGCAGTCTTGTCTACGTCTTGTCCGCGCGCGGACATCATCAGTTATATATATTCAAACGGTGTGTATAAAAATGAAATTCAGAGAGCCCTATAAATTAGAAAAAAAATAATAAAAAGAAGGAAGATGTCCCCCTCATTTCGTCAGAAATTGAGGAGGAGGATGTCTCTGTCGGCGAAAATGCTCCCACCGAAGAGGAGGAGGAAATCGAAAAAGTCCAGCATGAACTCGACGATACCCTCCCAATTTTTAATTTCGCATCTTATACGAGTGACGAATTGATCGAGTTCATGCTGGACTTCTTCGATTTAATTGATGAGGAGGAATTATTACACTTTTGTGTAATATACTTTGCTGTGGTGGCGGCAGAGGCTGAGGAGGAGGCTGAAGCGGCAGAGATTGCCGCTTGGGCCGAAGAGACTGCGTGGATGGGAGAGGTGGATGAGGAAGATGACGATTAGATGATGGTGGCTGCGGAGGAGGTAGCGAGAGATGGGGGTATCAGATAAGCATTTGCATTTTTACTTCTTTTCTCTACGCCGCATTTTTATATTTTTACTTCTCTTCTCTACATGCTCCCTCACTACCATCTCCTCCCCCATCTCCAACAAGTTCCTTTCGCGATCACGACGCCAGTGCCACCTGATGGCAGCCAGGTGGCTATATCCCTGGTCCAAAATCGCCACTGTTATACTACTTGTGTATGATTTTAACTATCGCTTCACCATTTATTGCATCCCTGTCTTACAAGGAAGGTTAAGCAACTAAAAAATTCAAAAAATTCTGGAACATTATGTGCAAATATAATAGTTTGTCCGTAATATAAAACTATTTTTTGGTCGTACGGAATTATGTTAATATAGTATCTTTTCTTTTTCAAGTATATTGCAACTGCTCTATCAAAAACCAAAATTAAATGTACGATATTTACATGTACGATATAAAATCAAACAATTTAATGTACGATATAAAAATAACAATTTCTTTATTCATACTTTGTTTTTAATTGTCTGAAATATTTTGTACATTCCTTTATGTATATCAAAACTATTTGACTAATTTTAGGTTTTGACACACAGTTATTATTACTGTTGTTGTTATATATAAAAGCTCATATTTTAATAGTTGTTGCTATACTGTGTTGATGGATTGTATTGAATTTGCCATTTCCTGTATCTCGCCCAGTCAACGCGGTATGAGACAAATACCTAGGGAACGAGTACATAGGTGTTTTCGTTCATATTTTAAAAATGGTTCTTCGAAACATAACTATAATATACATCGTTGTTTTCAGAGTCAAATGCCTCTTTGATTTGCGTTATATAAAAATTAAAAATATTTTATAAATTCGGGTGCAAATAGAGGTATAAAATAAATAAATAATTAAAAAAAAATTTTTTTTATTGTAATCCTAAAATATTTTTGAAATCATTCAAAAATTTTATTCCAGAAATTTTTTGTATAGCTTCGACGATATTCGCTTAAAAAAAACCAATTTTTTCCAAAACAATGTTTCACCTCCTAAAACTGCAATTCTGAACGAACAAAAATAGTTTTGTGTTACGGATGAACTACTTTACATGTACACATAATTTCAGAATTTTTGAATTTTTGCCTAGTGTCCCTTGTTAGTTTTTTTGTTATTGATAGGTTTTTATAACGACAGTTTTGCTGACAGCTAACTATCTGCAAACTGCTTTAGTCTATTATACCATATATTATATTCATATTTATATTCATATCTATTACTCTGTTTACACGTAATCTATTTCACAGAGCAATAAACTAAATTAAATTAAAAAAAAAAAATTGTGGACAAAACGTACATTTTAATGCTTACATTATTATAATTCTTTATCTGTCACATTTCCTGTACATATTAAAATATCAATTTTTACTCAAATATAAATTTATAATAATTTTTTTCTGTTTCACATATTCGATAAACATGATTTTTTTTTAAAGGAATTAAAAATGTGTTTACGTGAGCTTACTAATAATATAATAGATGATACGTTGAAAGCTCTCGGAGCGCAAAAGAACTACCAAAGGCTACGTAAATGGATAATTCGAATAATAATCGGATGGATTATACGTTTTTTATCAATTTGCATATTTGAATCTTTTTTCTGTCTTTGTTCTTAATTTAGACATAAATTTCACCTATTTTTTTGTGATGAATTATCAGTTTCTAAGCGATTATCCGTCATACGTCATTATGTTAAGTGCTCTGATTTCTGCAATTGTCCTTGGGTTAGTATTGTACCTGTATACATTTATTTTGTATGCTATTTTGACATTGTGCGTCAAAATGTTTACAGTATGAAACACATAAAGAATTTTTGGTAAAATATAAAAAATGGAAGCCATGTCCATCAATAACCATGACCTTGACAACATAATGTTTGATGACATATGTATGTTTTCTGTATTGTCTGTACAAAATATGTATATACAAAACTTATTTTGAGTTTTGAAAATATATTAAACAACAATTATTTAAAATAAATAATTAATCACTACTTTTCATTGTTAAATATTTACTATATAAGAAATGACCATCTTTAGAAAACGCTGCTAAAAAAGAAAATGTTGAGTAATGTAATTGAATAAACATACGATCAAAATTTCCATCTTCAATGAACTTGATCTTGACGTATAACGTCATAAAAAAAGTAACAGCAAAATAACGATAAAATTATAACATAAAAAGTAATAGTAAAATTGTCATAAATGAGTAATGAAAACTAATGGTAAAAATAACCCCGTCCTTGGCTGTAAGAGAGTCGCACATGTCGATAAGTGGTTATGATACAATTGAATTAGATGCTATGCCTCCGCAATAGAACAGACTTCCACATCCAAAGCGTCCTGCGTTGAAGAATTTAAATGCGTTTCAAAAAATTTGTATAAAATTCCGCATAAAAGTTTCATCTTTGTGTTCGTAGTGTGCATGCAAATATTTGAATGGTCCAAGAGGCGCAACTGTAACTTGTTTCTGCTGTGAAATTTTTACGCTATTTCCAAATGTCCCCGCGATTCGTCTTTGATGCATTAACGTGTATGATGGCATGATACATAAGCGATATAACTTCACAGTTTCAAATTGGAATATGACGAAATAACGTAATATGATGTTTGGAATTCACTGTTATAGATTTTCAGTGATTTTTGCGCGTTTTGGTCAAGGAAATATTGGGTATAAAGTCTTTGCAAAAAGTGATTGTAATTAGAAATTTACACTTTTCGTATAAAAATGATAATTAAAAATGATATAATTATATCATGAAATGATGAGTACAAAAATAAATATTAAGGCAAACGTATCAGTGACCGAACGTGTACAGTAGTACCGGATATTAATAAAAAGTTAATTTATTTATATTATTATTTAGGGATGCTCCGCATAATGTGTTACAGGATACGAAATATCGGATATCAATCGTTAAATTCCTTTTGTATATCCCATTACCCGACCGAATAACGAATTTTCCGGATATCTTGCAGGATATCTGAAAAGAGACTTTCAAAGAAAAAAGAAAAATGGCATGGTCCTTTAACCAAGATGCTTTAACAAAAGGTTCTTTAAGAGGGTTTTTATGTTTGGGAATAGATTTTGAAGGCATTCTTTGAGAATTTTTTTAATAAATAAAAATTTAGGTATAATCAAAAACTAATATAAGTCTAGAAAATACAATATACATATAAAAAAATATATTTTTTATAGTGTTAATGTTTTACAGAATAGTAATAAGTGTGCGAGAATGCACCGCGCGGAAAGATTCTAGTGAGAAAACGGCACAAGGTTGAAACGATACACGACAGTAAAGAAAACTCCGTTTCTTTGTAATTTAACAAAAGAATTTTCTTTAATAAGCACAATTACAAGTTCAGAGAATACAATTAATTGAATATTAGCTTAACAAAATATTAAATGCGGTCACCTTTTCCAAATTGTATTTGGGATCGCGGTGATAGAAAATCTCGGCGAATTTCTCGAAACTTCTCGAAACGATTCGTTTATAGCGGTTTTCACTAAGCGATCAGCACGGCGGTTTTACGAAGCGATATAGCAGCGAGACTATGACTTTAAGAACTCTAAGAACTTTTAGAAGTAAGAACTCCAAGAAGTCGAAGAACTCTAGGCGGTGTAAACGATCAAAGCGGTGTAAACTATCTAAGCAATATGCCCGGGAGGAACGGCGAGATCGAGGCATTTATTGCTTTCGGTCTGGGCTTTCTTCTTAGGAGAAATCCAATGAAATTTTGCCACAATCGTAATTATTACGTAGCATTGGTTGTACAAAATTGATTGGCGCTTTCGATTCTTTTCTAACGACGTTCAACGTAACAGTCATGCGCGGCAGAAAATCCGTACGTGGGATTGGTGACAGCGCGTGACGTATTCGTCGGAGCGCGGCGCTCGCGTGCGCGAATTGAATTGTTCTAGAACTTTCGATTGTCCGTTGCCGGTGCCTGTTTGCGTGTACCGAATTGTTTTGAAAAGACTAAAGAACGACGAATCTCTGACTTTGGCGAGGCTTAATGTCAGGCTCGAGATGAAATCACGAGCTCGCCTTGTGCGTGCGTTTAATAACAATTCCTGTTGGTCGATCGAAAGAGTTCTTACCTTTTTTTCGAATTACCGATCTCAAACAATAAGATAGCGCTGAAATTAAGCATGCACCGCGAATATGGTCAAATGATGATCGAGATACAGATCGTATTGTTGATCTCATAGAAAAAGTAAAGCTTTTTCTTATGTTATGGACTCCCACGACTCTTTTCTTTCGTGGAGATCTGGAACTCGTCGAAATAAAAAGATAACTGCTAATAATGTACAAGTTAAGCGTTATAATCTAAGAGAAGATTAAAAATTTTCTTTTCCTACACTAAAAATTAAAAAACGAAGAATCCAATATCTCCTCGTAAATGTCAATCCGACATAAAAATCAGTGCACGTGCACGAGCAGCGGGACCAAAAGGACACCGAGTCTGTGCCTCTCGGACATTGCGGCTAAAACAACAATAGATATGTCATTGGAAGCATAAGATACTTTTAACGGTCATCGCAGATGATTCTCACAAAATCTAAGAAATGATACGTGACGTTCAGGGGTAGATTTTGGGTGACCGACGTTGCACGTGTGCTTTCTTTTCGCACTGTGTGTTTTCCTATAAATATAAAGATTGTAAAATTAAGGATGATACTTCCACACGCTACAGATTCCGATCAATGTCTCTTCCACTCTTGCCCAATTAGAAACCAAGAAATAGGTCCCACTACCTAATTAACTTACCTATTAACTTACGAATCAGTGCGCTGTTAATCGTAGGAGATTACTATAAAAACCCCGATTCCGCGGGACTCTGTGCGCCTTTTTTCTTAATTTCTCTTTAGGGACGGACATAGCGGTCCAAAATTTTTATTTTCTTAACCGCCCAACACTTTAGAATTTAGAGTTTAGAAGCAGTACGGGAGAAATTCCATCGATCTCGCATACTTGGCCAGCGAGACTTAAAGATTTAGATTTAATGCTAAAAAAACATCACCAACCTCACACATCCCGGCCAGAAGACCCCCACCGATGAGCATCTCAGTAGTAAGTCGCTATATCTCTTCTCTGGCCCCCTTCTCGCTTTTTCTTTTGGTAATTTATTTCATTCTGTCTCTTTTATTATTCATTTATTTTTATTTTATTTTTATTCTTTTCTTTCTTTTCTTTCTCCCTTTTTGACCTCCCATGTACAAGAAAATAAGAACATTGCAGTCCGTTCACGCTATAATTCCAATCTGTCGCCGTCGCCTCACGATAATTGTTCGCTCCTTGTCGCTCGTATCCGCTCTCATTAATACTACATTATCCGATGAAAATCAGATCGAACTCTCTTAGACCCATTCACCAAAACCTCCTTTTCTGCGTATTCCCTTGCAATCCGTAACTTCTCCCTTCTGCCACACGATACTTTCAAACACTCACACAACATAAATCCTTACGCTAACATATTTTCAGAATGGATTGTATTTTATTAAGAAAAATGTATTACTAAACATTGGTTTTTATTATAGTACTATTAAATTAAACTCTTATTCGTTAATTTGAAAAACCTCTCCTTGTATTTATTGTAAGCTCTCCCGCGATTACACTTCGCCCCCTCCCGGCACATTGATCCAGTTTGGGCTCTTTAAATTAAAAAATATATCCTACTTGTGTGTCCGTTTAGCGAAGCACGAGTTGAAGTTTCCATTTCGTCCTCCATTCGACCCCCAGCCCCTCAGAACGAAGCGAAGTGCCTCCCGATTTGCGGTTCTTCCTCATGGTTCCTCCCTTGTGGTCTGAATCCTGGATATGACCAAATCGATCTAATAATTCGGTTCCTGCTGCGTTCATCCCCCCTCCCCCCAATTCCATGCATGCGGAGCTTGGACGTAACAGTTATAATAAATGAACTTGTAATTTTTGCCCGAACTAGAATAATTAATATCATATGCATATTTTCAAAATGGCAACAGTTTGAAAAAATAATTCGAATTTTCCTCATATTTTTCCATCTATTTCACCATCAAAAAAATTGAAAAAAATTTACGTAGACTATTAATTCTATTATGGGCGATGATGATATATTTTCTGAATATAACGTAAAAGTAGAAGTCAATCGAACTTTCACTTTTTTTGGAAACGTGATGACCATATTCAAAAACGAATAAAGTTTTGAAATATTTTAGTATACAAGTACCGCTCCGTTTTCCGTTAGAAACGAAAGTGACGCTCAGATGGGAACGAAATTTATTCTATTGAAAACGTTCTAGAATGGTTTTGAAAAGTTGAATGTAAATAATGGCGAGCACCGGTTATAGCAATTGACTGGTGCACCCTATTAGAATCGATCATGACACACCATATCCTTTTATCTTGTATAGCTTGAACAATTTTTGTTTCTTCCAAAAATTATTTTTGTGAGATATTCTTGTGACTATAAGCTTTCAAAAACATCAAAAATAATTGATATTTTTTACCTCTAAAACGTAAAAACTCCCTTAACAAAATGCATTTGTTTAATGTTTTTAGCAATTGTTTTGCAATTTTGTTAATATTTTAATATTTCTTAGCTTATTGATTGAAAAATTGTTATTTTCTGTAAGGCGCATAGTTTTTTGATGGCTTTCTTTTTCGTTATCTGTAAACAAATTATAGTTTAAAATAATTAAAATTGAATTATAAATTTTGGACAAAACTCATTTTGAAATTCTACTCCTCATATATGTATAAAATATTATATAGAAGCATAACAAGTGTAAAATTTTAATTTGGTCCGACTTCTAATTATTTATTAATGCAATTAGAGTTAACATGCTTATATTGTACATAATGTATATATTATGAAGTGAATAAAAGATTAATTCTTTTTCAATTTAGATGCATAAGCTCCAGATTTCATCGAATCAATGAACGTTTACGTGTATTATGTTTTGATTTGTTCGAAAGGAGTACAAAAGACAAAACAGATACATCTTTATGCATCAGCAGATAACAGGAGCTAAGGATCACAATCAATATATATGGATTATAATGTAATAATTATTTAATAGAATTACTGTGTACACACATACACGCACATGTATAAAAAATATTTCAATTTAATTTTCACATCGACATATTTCAAAAAGTGTAAAAAAAATGTTTTTTGTGAAAATGCTGCTTCGAGAGGAGCTTAATGTGATCACGTTATTTCTTTTTAGCTAGAGATACAATGAGAGACGCAGTGAAAAAGATGTTATATTTATTTGCGCATTTTAAAATGGAATTTTATAATTTTTTACGTAATATGATTTCTCTATAATTATTTCATGTAAAAGTATTAAGTTAGAAATATAAAAAAATCAATAATTTACGAGATATTATAGATACAACAGCAAATAATACAAAGGTATACACCACGACGTAAGATGTCCGAAGCCAGAATTTTATATTTCAATAGATTAACAATAAAATAAACGTTTCGGCCTCAAATTAGGCCATCTTCAATATTACAAAGTTTCTTCCTCTAATTTACGCATACATACATATTTGCGAACACCATATTAGAGTTGTATGAATCACGTTAACCTTGTACAACAAGAACGCTCGTTACACGTAGATATATTTTTCTTTTCTGGAGAATTATCATTAAAAGAAGTTGTGTAGTTATATGCTCAAGAAAAAAATGTCTAATATATCGATCCGTCCAATTCCCATGGATCATTCTTAGTTATTGGACACATAATTTCCAAATTCTAATGGGCATGCATGATATTTAATTGATTATACATTTTTTTATAAAAATTTTTTTATTAGAATAAAATGAGTAATATAATACCTATAGAGAACATCTATGAGTATTATCAAAACGTAGCTACTCTGTAACAATTCTAATAGTGAAGATGTTATGTTCAACTCTCATCATGACTGTGTTATAAATAGTTTTGTAGAGACCTTGATGGAAGGGGTAATTCGGGAGTTATTTTGGGGAAGATATGTTAAATCGTTTCTTTTATCTGAAATATTATTTTCCGTATTATTTCGAGATAATTTGATGCAACAGTTAAAAATGGGACACCCTATATATGTATGTACATATAGAGGAAAGGCCTCTATTATGAGATACCGAATTCATTTTATAAATATATTATAAATGCTAGAAGTCTATAGGCAGAATTTTAAAAAATAGTAGATCATTTTGAAGGAAATTTAATAAACTTTAAGATAACGTTACATAAAATTTAATACAAATTCCATTTTTTTTTAATTAAAGAAATGTCCAAGGTGCAAATCTCAAAGTCAAAAAATTTTGCTCATAATTTGAGATGCCTCGAAAAATCGATAATAAAACGCAAAGTATATCAGTATTGCAATTAAAAAACTTTATTTTATATTTCTAAAATACAAACAAACACAGCCAGGGTTCGCGAAAAATGAGCGATAGATTATACAGAACTCATTTTCAAGTAGTGAAATCAAGCATAGCAGATGTAGGCACTCGACATTTATTCCAGTTGTCTTTTTTATTATTGTACAATAACATTTATAGCAATGATTTTTACTATAACATAGGAACATTATTTCATATTAGGAATACTCTAGATTATACTCTTATATTATGATTTCCACGCCTTATAGTTTTACGATCATTAAATCTAACTTGTATAATTAAACAATTTAATATATTCCGTATTTTTCTATTAGTACGACCTTATTCTATTACTATATAAAGAATTTATTGCCAAATATTTATTTATTAAGTAATAAACAAGGTTTAAATGCTCATCTCAATGAAACATGAAGACATATAAATTCTAAAATTTTGTTTTACAATGATTACAGGCATGATCTAATAATGAATACTAAATAGTTTTCAATCCAAGAGCAATTCATAAAATCAATAGATAGCGTCTATTAGTTTAGCAGAAATGCCGCTATCTCATATTAGGCGCCTATCTCATAATAGGAGGCTTTCCTCTATGTACAAGCATAATTAGTTTCAATTACGTGAAATAATCACATATTGTGAACTGCAAGTTATAACATTATTGTTTATATTGAATTCTACGTTAAAAATATTTTGCTTAGTACTTCTCGTATGTCTCTCGGTTTGATTAATTATAACAATTATAATTTATTTACAGGCATATCCACCTACAACTGTGTCTTATATCACGCAAATTAAACATAATATTCAAAGTACAAAATGTTACTATAAATGATATGGTACTTTTCTTATTGCTGTACCGTCGTGTTTATCAATTTATTACTTGTTTAGAAATCATCAGGAAATACAGACATTTCATTATGCTGTGGAATTATATGCGTGTTTTGAATTCGTTTTGTGTAGTATTTTATTTCTCACGTTAAACTACATATGTCAAACTGTTTACTGTAAGGTATAGTTACAGTAGATCGAAGCTTAATAATCATTTATAATTAGAATAATAAGCACAAGCAGCAATGAAATTACACATGTCAAAGTTTTATTTGAAATGACAAAATCATATTTATTGAATACAAAATTTTCAGTTTTACTACAAATTTTTGTTTAATGTTAATATAATTTTAGATAAATGAGACAGTAGCAATTCTTCAGAAATTGTCCAATTATAATCTCGATGAAGATTTACGTAAACAGGTGAATAATTACAACAAAATTTTATATTGAATTTTAACTGTCTTAAATGCGTAATTTTATTAGATCTCAAAATTCGGACACGTACCTAAATTTCATGGAATAATTATGTACAAAATTGGGACATTACATAACAATTGTGTTATTCCTTTATATATTTTAAAATAATTGCACACATTCTAACAAATAAGGACACTTGTACATACATTTTTCACAAATAAGGATAAGCTAGAAAAAGTTTTAAAAATTATTTTTTACTTTATATAACAAAAGTGAGTTATTGAAAGTTATTTCATGCTATCAATATTTTGCTATCAAACTATCATACTATCAATTCTATTATTATACCATCTACATTCTACTATCACGCTAATAAATATTCTGCAAAATACGCGCAATGCATTTTGGCATATAGAATTGAAAATAATTGACAAAGATTTTGTAATTAGTGTTGATATGCACAAATATCTCAAAAAAATACATATAAAAAAGAACAATACATTAAATTCATAATGTTGTATTATAATATAATCATTTTGATTTATTTATTTTTTAATAATTTCTATATGTCGGCCTTGCTTCTACACAATATGTTAATTAAACTAAAACATTGTAGTTATGTTACATAACTTAACTCTTGAAAATATATTAAATTTGACTCAAATTTAATTCATTACTTATTATGTTTATACATTAATATATATGCAATATTTTGAAACTAAAAATATATTAATTTTGGCACATATTGAAGTTAAAAATAACGGAATATCATTAAATGTAAGGGATAGAGTTGCTCTTTGATATCTGTGGCAATGAAACATATTTGATGTTTTATAATAATGTCCTAAGTTTATTTATCCGTTTAATACAATTTATGCAAGTATCCGAACTGTTAATAATGTTAATATATATTTAACGCTTATTAAATTATTTATTTCAATTAGATTTTGCAATTTATATTGCAAATAAAGCAGACAAAAGTAGAATTTGGCTTGGGACGTTACTACTTTGGATCTAATTTTATCTGCGAGATATGTCTTCTTTTAAATAAAAGTATAAAGTATGTAATAATCATATATACATATATGTATATATATATGTACATGATGGGGCAGTAACTCTGTCCACTTAAAATATTTACTGCTATTTTTAAAAATACATAATAATATATTTATTGAAGTTAGCATCAAGAGGGTGTAATATACTGCTAACAGTTATATTTTTTTTATGGACGGAGGCGTTTCGATGATTTCACCTCCACTTTTTTAATGGAATTGTATAATTTTTTTTACACAATATGATACCTCTAAATATTCTGCATGTGAAAGTACTAAGATAGTGTACCAAAAAACCAATAGTTTACGAGTTTTATATACTTTATTCTAGTATAATGTTGACGTAAAATATTTAATAACTTATAAACAATTAATTTTTTCATAATAGTAATATAATTTTATAATAATTTTGTATAACCTTAATTTATGAACAGATATTGATATGAATAAATTGGTGGAAAGAAACACATAATTGCTTCAAAAAAAAATATGTATGTAAAAAGGGTAACTTTTAAATAAGCAACTATGTATTTTCTCTCTTTCAATTGATTTATTTCATTATTCTGTTCATGAAATTATTAAGGATTACAAAAAATATTAATAATTTACAAGTTATTTAATATTTCATGTCAATATATATATACATATGTCAAAATAAAGTAGAAATCTCGTAAACGATTGGCTTTTTGATATTACTACTTTAATAGTTTTATATGCAGAATAATTAGAGGAAGAATATTATGTAAAAAAAAAATCATACAATTCTATTTAAAAAAGTGAAGATAATTTTGAAATCTTCGAAATGCCTGCATCCATAGAAAAACTATTATCCGTATATTGTACCCCTCTTGATGCTATACAACTTCAATAAATATATTATTTCTATAAATATATTATCTCTAAAAATAGCGAAACATTCTAAGTGAATAGAGTTACTGCCCCATCCTGTATATATATATATAATAAAATAAATGCATATATGTAAAATAGAACGTATTCTAGATCTTCTTTACAAATAATTCTTTTGAATTTAACCCTTTTGCTCTTAACGCCAGCTATGTCCGGCATCACAAAGCGATCCGTATAGACAAACGCTGGCTATAGCCAGCATTCGCGAAGTAATTTATTCTGTTCCTTATAATAAGAGTTACGCCAAATCATCTCGTACAGCCGAGTGTAACACTTTTATTGATTTTGTCAAATGATATATTTTTAAACATAATTAGTAGTAGTATATTAATATTTATAATGCCACTGGCATGGAGGGAATAATTAAAACACGGTTATGAAGAAATTATAATCATTTTGTTTTAAGGAATAGTTCCTTTTTTTTTAAACATGTCAAGATGGCATTGTTCAGGCGTAAAACATAATTTCAAATATTAAAAACTGTCCATGTATGATGTATACACTTTTGGCGTTGGGTCCCGATCAATGGTACCAGATGTGTAAATATGAATTTTTTTATAGAAAATACACGTTTATTACATGAAAATGATAAAAAATATTTTATTCGAAGTATTGCCCATGGCTAGCTATACATTTTTCCCACCTGTCTGACAATTTGTGGATGCCACGCCAAAAAAATTGTTGCTCTTTTGAGCCAAACCAGTCATCTAGCCATTTTCATACATCTTCGTAAGAAGTGAAACGCTGCTGAGCAAGTGCGTGTCCCATCGATGCAAATAAGTAGTAATCGGACGGAGCCAAGTCTGAGTAAGCCGCATGCGAAAGTATTTCCCAATCAAATGCCTCAATCGTTTCCTTGATCAGTTTTGCTGTGTATGATGGTGCATTATCATGAAGCAAAATCACTTTGTGTTGCCTTTTTTCACGCAAAGCTTGATTCAAATTGATCATTTGTTGTCGGTAGCGTTCAGTATTAACGGTTTCGCCAGGTTTTAGCAGCTCATAATAGACCACACCTTTCTGATCCTACCAAACATAGAGCATTGTCTTCCGTCCATAGCGATTTGGCCTTGCAGTCGATGTCGATGGTTCGCCTGGAGTTACCCATGATCTTTTATGCTTAGGATTCTCAAAATATATCCACTTTTCATCGCCAGTTACAATTCGATGGAGAAATAACTTTCTTTTGTACCTGCAGCATTTCGCAAGTGGTTTTTCGGTTTTCCTGCTGTCTTTCATTCAGTTCATGTGGAACCCATTTTCCCATCTTCTGGATCTTTCCCATGAATTCAAACGTATAGAGACGGCTTCTCGTGTCACATTCAATTGATCCGCGAGTTATTGTTGAGTTTGAGCGTCATCCTCATCCAACAATGCTTGCAATTCGCTGTCTTCAAACATTTTCGGTGGTTTTCCACGTTCTTCGTTTCTCACGTCAAAATCGCCACTTTTGAAATTTTTAAACCACTCAAAGCACTATGATTTACCAAGAGCATACTTACCGCTCACACTAAGCTTCGACAAGCATTCGATGCGATTCTGCAGCAGTTTTCTTCAAATGGTAACAGAAAATCAATGCTGTCCGCAAATCATAGTTTCCAGGCACAAAATTCGACATGTTCAACTATTACAAACTATACTGTTGTATGAATCTTGTATTGTTGTGAGTTGAAAATCTTTGTTAGATATCAGAACAAGGAAATGACGTCAATGACGCGGTCTGACGGTAACTACATTGTCAGCTATGGCCATCTATTGGTAAATTCCGATTTCATATTTACATACTTGATATTCCGATAGACTGCTTCTAAGCAAAAAGGTTAATAAAACTGTTTTAGTATAATAGCATACTTTCTTTCAGATATATTCCATAGTTTTGTCCGCTACAATAATTCTTACGACGCAGGTATATATAATAACAGACTTCCTATAAAATAATTATAACAAATGTGATTTCTAAATCAAAACATACAAAAAGAGGAGCATAAAATCACAGCACTAGATATTATTTGTCAAATTTAATATATCATTACATTAATAAAAAATCTTTAAATATTTCGGCCACAATCTGGCCATCTTCAATAAAATAACAAATATCAGTAAAACGCAGAATTTACATAAATTTGACATTAAATTCCAGTTCTTTTTCCGTCATCAATATGATTTTGAGAGAAATGTACAGAAATTTTAAAAATTATAGCAATAGAATTAATTTGAATTTCTCTGTGTTACATATTACTTTGTAAGTACTTCATAGATTATGAGTGCATGATGCATCATTTATCCTCTATACTATACATTCGAACAACAAGGAGAAACAGTACATTATACATAAAAAACGAAATGCCTCAATAATTAACAGAAAGACATATTTGATCAACAAGATATATTCTGCGAGTATAAATAACCAGAAAAAATTATCCAATTAATGAGTAATTCTGATATATTTAATAAGGAAGTTATTCACAACTATAAATATCATTCAAAATAAATAAAAATAATATTATTACACAGTAGCATACAAAATTAATAATGCAGGATTATGAAAGCGTTGAAAATATATTGTATATATGGTAAAATATACATTTTATTGAACTAATCGTTACTGTAGCATTGATGGAATGAAATATCAATAAATAAATCGTATTTACTTTAAATTGTTACCTGCGATTATAAAATTTATTAAAATTCATCTAATGAAATAAATATACCTTTACTTTGTTAGTGTCCGATACAAAGAAGAATAATTTTTATAATGGAAAAGGAATTTAACTGATTCCACGTAAAATTCATAAAAATCTATTCTCAAAGAAAAGTTAAGTTATCCGTCAAACACTGTTTTTTTATAAGAGGATATGAATTCCAAATCTTCTAGACCGTTTATAATAGTAATAATTTTGGCAGGATGTTAATTACAGTTATTGTTATCGCATCTTTAAAGTAATATTTAAATTCGCAAATGTGAAAATATGTTCTAACGCAGTGCTGGGATTTACTTGTACATTTCGCCCGATTTTCAGTTTGGTTCCTGTCCCTTACTTCACAAACCCGCGTGCAGCCTAAATGCCGATCGGCGGATTGGTGAAATAAGAGATAAGAACCAAACAAAAATCGACTGAAATGTACAATTAAATCCCAGCAATGTTCTAATTACTAAAAATCATCTTTTATTAAAAATGAATAGGATAGTGATTACGAAGGAGTACTTATATTTAATAATAATAAAATACGTGAGTCATTACAATTTTTTATATTGTATGGATACAAAAGTGTCTTGAGTACCAACTGTTCGAGATGACCCGAGACTAGTGGTAATTTTAAAGAATTTTTATACTTAAAAATTTATTATATGTTTAAAATTTAACAATTTCTTATATTTCTGTTTCTTTCAAAAATTTTAATCATTAATCTCGCTAATACATACTTATTTGATTTGTCTCGAATCTTTATGCCCACACATTTTTAATTAAATTCATATATTTACAATAACAGTTGTTAAAGCATTTTGATAAAGTTATCTAAGCCGATAAAAATTAAAATTTACTATTTATTACTAAATATATGTATTTTATCATAAAAAAATATAGATACATATATATAGATATAAATGTGTATAATTTGCTATTACAAAATTAATTAATACCCTGAATGGCGAGATACTCAATATTTGAAAATGATTTTTAAAACAACCAATAGTTAGAGAGTTATATGTACACATTTGTAACGGCATTTTTGTTAAACTATTCATAAAAAATAAGCAAACAATTTATACAAAATTTGAATTTATTTAATAATTTATTTAATTATTTATTTAATAATTTCGATTTAAAATAATCTCTCTCTCTCTCTCTCTCATTATATCTATAATATATTTATCATATAATACTAAAGTCTTATTAAACAATGTTGTTATTAGCATTACTACTAACAAGAGAACATTTAGTAAAATTAAAAAAGCGATGAAATTAAAGTTGAAACATGCTAATATATTAGCCGATACAAAAAGTTGGTGTGTGTGTATATTTTATTATGTTAATAATCCACACCACTCATAAACGTTTCGGTCCTTGCTTCGAATTCTCTTCTGTGTAAATTTCTTTTACAAGTCTTTAATCATCTACTTACAAGTTTTTAATCATCTACTTATCGTACGTCGTAAAGCTGCTGTTGAATTAATCTTTCTTAATAATACAGTCGAAAATATAGGAGAACGATTTAAGTATAAGAAAAAGCGACGAAAATTGTATTGTAAAATATGTCACTAAATTAATTTGCTATTTAACTTTAAAATATACAGTAATTGTCATATCATTGGTAAAATTATTATTTCCGAGAACTAGCAACCTGAGATTAATTACGATCCCATAACAAGAATTTCTAAAGGCGCCAATTACTCTACAAATGGATTTCACGGAAGACAATGAAGAATAACGATTTTCCATGACGAAAATAATTTCGACTTTTCATTGGTACGAACCATGCATTCATTGGTATCTGATGCGAGGAACAGCGACGCGATCATCGTATATAAAAAAAAATTAGTCACTAATATATTTATAATTCTGTAATGTTGAAAATGAAAATTCAAATATTTTTTTAATAAGAAGCTAATATCGTTAGTTCAATCAAAGCTTAAACTTTACAGACTTATTTAATATAATATACTATATACTAATGCAAAAAATTAGACGACTTTATTACATGGGTTGAAAAGTCCCGGGATTTTTCAATAGGTGGTGCCATTAGAAAATGAACACGATTCATTTCGAAAGATTCATCTGTCACTAGTTTATGTATGAAGTTTCATGACATTTCGTTTACAAGCTACAGTCGTTTAAGTGGAGTTTCGCCTTCATAAAAAAAATTGAAAAACAGGAATATCGCATCTTGATCAAACATTGTTTTTTGATGGGAAAAACTTCTGAACAATCATTGAAATAGTTGCAGAAATGTTATCCCACATCTGCTCCTTCGAGAACAACAGTTTATCGGTGGTTTAGTGAATTTAAAATGGGTCGTACAAGCACCGAAGACACACCTCGCTCTGGAAGGCCAAAAGAGGTTACGAATGCGGAAATCGCAAAGCAAGTGCATCGAATCGTTTTGAGTGATCGTAAAGTGAAGTTGCGCGAGTTAACTGAGGCCGTGGGCATCTCAAAAAAACGGGCGGGATACATTTTGCACGATGTTTTGGAGATGAAAAAGCTATCGGCACGATGGGTGCCGCGTTTGCTGACTATCAATCAAAAACAGCAGCGCGTTGATGATTCAACGGTCGGTTTGGCGTTGTTGCAGCATAATCGAGCGGCCTTTTTTCGACGTTTTGTAACAATGAATGAAACGTGGATCCATTACTATATGCCTGAGTCCAATAGGCAGTCTGCAGAGTGGTTGAAAAGCCACGAAAGCCGACCAAAGAGGCCAAAAGACCAACGCTCGGCTAGGAAGTTTATGGCCTCGATTTTTTGGGATGCGCATGGCATAATCTTCATCGATTACCTGCAGAAGGGAAGAACAATTACGGGAGAGTATTATGCAGCGTTATTGGACAAACTGAACGACGAAATAAAGAAAAAACGGCCCCATATGGCGAAGAAAAAAGTTCTGTACCATCACGATAACGCACCATCACACACGTCCTTGAAAGCGATGGTCAAATTGGACCAATTACGATTCAAATTGGTTGCTCACCCACCGTATTCTCCAGACTTGGCCCCCAGCGACTATTATCTGTTCTCAAACCTCAAGCGGTGGTTCCAGGGAAAGAGATTCACATCGAATGAGGAAGTCATCGCGGAAACCGAGGCGTATTTCGAAGGCTTGGACGTTTCGTACTACAGAAAGGGCATCGAAATGTTGGAAAATCGCTATACCAAGTGTATCGCCCTCAAAGGGCAACTATGTTGAGAAATAAATATAACTTTGCACAAAAAACGCTTGTTTTCATTAAAAATCCCGGGATTTTTCCCGCCCATGTAGTAAACTTTTTAAAAATGAATATCATATACACGTCAATTGGTCACTGCTATAAAATAAATTTAGAGAACAGATAGGAGAACAGATAGGAGAATTGTATCTCTTATTATGATATCTGTAATGATTAAAGTTTATTGAATGGGATAAAAATTAATTAAAAAATGAAATGTTTCTTTAACTGACAAATAATTTCAAAATTATGCTCAATTTTTTTTTTATAATATCACTAAGTATACACGAAAAAGGGAAATTAATTACATTATTAATTGTACAAACTGCACTAATTGCAAAAATAGAAATCACGAATTACGTTGGTAAAAATATCGATTAGGAGACTAGACTCCAATAACCTTAATCTTAATGACTATATTATCGTGCTCATGACTCTGAGTGACCTCCAACAGGACCCTTTGTCTAGCGGCACATGATTTTCGATCTACTTTTAGATATACAAATAAATCTCATACTACGTATGTATAGTTGCCTCTTCTAAAATATATTTTAAACTAGAAAATTTTTATCTTATATAATAAAAAGGTAATTTTTACAAACTTTCTTCTTTCGTTAATAACTTTTTAACAAACAATGAGCGACGGTTTAAACTTGTTAAAACTTATTCAAAGTCACGACTTTGATAACATATGTCCCTTGTATCAAATTTATTTATCAATATTTACCCAATATATACAAATTAATAAAAAGATTTTTACGTACACACAAATACAAACACACACACACACAACACAAATACAATTTAAGAGTATATTTCTGTCTCACAAATTATATCAAAAATAAAGTAAAATCCCCTATAGATTCCTGATACAACATAATGGGGTTCTTGCATCCAATTTCACAAATATTGACGTCAATTAGTTTAAAAAAAATTCTGATATCTTACATTAAGAGCTTATTTCATAGTAAGGGACTTTCCTCTATGTCCATATATGTTTTCACTTATTTATATTTGTCATAAATATTATATAAAGTATTTAGTCCATATTTTAATAATTTAATAATTTCGAAAATAAAACTTAAAAAAGTAAATATGTAAATAAGTAAAAAGGAAAAAGGGCTACGAGCCTAAAAACAATCAACATAAAATGACAAACTGTATAAATAGTTAAAAAATAAAATAAAACATGTCATGAAATTAAAAACGTAAATGATAATTTGACAATCAGAAGGTAAACAAAACAAACGTTTCGATCCGTGTTGGATCATTTTCAATGTGACAAATAAATTAATATAATAGTAGAATTATAACATAGATAAAACATAAGAAATTAAATAAAATTCGCATTCGGACGCAATATTAACTATAAAACTCGTTCCAAATTGAGAGGAAATCAAACAAACGATTATAGTTGACACAAATGTGCTCCTCCGAACCGTGTGTGTGTATAAGGACGAACATGTTTCTGTTAGCAAGTATAAATTATAATAATAAATTATCGACGGAAGTAAATAAAAATAATAAGAAAAGTACAAATCGAGTCGCAAACAATAAAAAGAAAGGTACAAAATAAGTTGCAAGTAATAAGTTAAAATTAAAAGAAAGAGGCAAAAATTATCTTTGATATTATAAGACAAGCACATAAAAAATAATAATGACGATAGAAAAAAAATAAAATGCCGACATTCATTGTATATGTATAATGAGTTTAGAACAAATAAATTTATAATAAATATCTTATGTGTGTCAAAATGATGTGTTATCGATTAGGCAATGCGATGGGAATCGAAATTAATCATAAGAAGCTAAGAGATAAAGTACGACATATAAAGACAGGAAGATTGAAATGGAAAACTAAAAAGGAAGGGGAACATAAGAAGGAGAGAATAAAGTAGAAGCGAGAGAAAATAGAGAGAGAAGAGATGGATAGGAAAAGGAAAGCAGTTAAGAAGAAGAAAAAGATTGGATGAGCTGTGAGTATCAGGTAAAGATTCGGTATCATTTTGCCTATTAAAGCCTTGTTTCTGTCTTTTAATATGAATCATTTCAGACACCAATCTCTTATTGTAAGAAGATTCGCAGTTCAAAATTCTCACATCATTCCATTTAAAATTATGATCAAAATTGATTCGATGATCAGTTATGACAGTAGGAGAACCTGTATTCTTTTTAATGTCAGAGATATGTTCGCGTAGTCTCGTGCTCAATTTTCTTTTTGTCTGACCAACATAACTCGTCTCACAATCATCACATGAGATCTTGTAGACAACATTCTGATTGGATAGGAAATCAAGCTTATCTTTTCCTCTCTTTATGAAGCTTTTTAATGTGTTGGGAATAGAAAAGGCTAATTTACAATGAAAACATACTAGAGATGGGAAGGAAACTTTCAGAAATAGATTTAACATAAGGAATCGTAAAATATTTGTCTTTATTACGTGAATAATGTGTAGTATCTTTGTTATATTTGTGAAACTTTAATCTGCGTTCAATTGTAGAGAAAATAAAGGAAAGATGATAACAGTTATTTAAGAAAGTATGAATAGCATCTATGAAATTTTTTTGTTGGAACCGTGGATGTGATAATAGGATAATTTCAATGAAACTGATGGTATCTTTTTTATGACACAGAGGATGATTTGAATGGAAATAAGAAACCTTCCGGAAAATGTCTTTTTATGATAAATGTCAAATATAATTCTCTGATTATCTATAACAAGCATTGTAGCAAGAAAACTCAATCTGCCACTTGTACCAACCTCCAAGGTAAACTGCAATTTTGTATGTAAAGAATTAAAAATGTTCAGTGTCATCGACAGTATCAGATGGAAGCGCGAGCAGAATATCGTCTACATATCTAAAATAGAACAAAGGTTGTGCTGACAATTTTTTAAATGCTGTTCCTTCTAGATCTTGCATTACAATGTTGGCGATTATCGGAGATAACGGTGAATCCATCGGAGTGCCAAACATCTGTCTGTAAGTTCTATTGTTAAAGGTAAAAAAGGTAGAATCTAAAATGAACCTAACAGCAATAATAAATTCATTTTTTGATATGTTTGTCTTCGCCGAGATGTAAACCCATCTCCTATCGATGCTATTTAATACTAGCTCAACAGGAATATTAGTAAAAAGGGATATTACATCCAACGAAGCCAAAACATAATTAGGATCAGAAACATGTTCGTCCTTATACACACACACGATTCGGAGGAGTACATTTGTGTCAACTATAATTGTTTGTTTGATTTCCTCTCAATTTGGAGCGAGTTTTATAGTTAATATTGCGTCCGAATGCAAATTTTATTTAATTTCTTATGTTTTATCTACGTTATAATTCTATTATTAATTTATTTGTCACATTGAAAATGATCCAACAAGGATCGAAACGTTTGTTTGTTCACCTTCTGATTGTCAAATTATAATTTACGTTTTTAATTTCATGACATGTTTTATTTTATTTTTTAACTATTTATACAGTTTGTCATTTTATGTTGATTGTTTTTAGGCTCGTAGCCCTTTTTCTTTTTTATTTATTTTAATTTATTGAGCCTTATTATTTTTATAATTTAATTTACGCGGACGAAATTATGCGTTTTCAACACAAATATTTTCCATTCACCTTTGCTCTCATAAAAAACCGATTTGGTTTTTACATTTGTAACTTGCTGAAATAATTATGTAATCTCGTCAAATTGAGTGTGAATATTAAGACTCGTATTAAATTTATTAATTCATGCTTGAAATTAGAATTAATTCCTCCGCATTTATATAAGTTTACCAAATCCAATGGTTTTTCTTTATACAATAATACTTCTTATAAAAGACTTGAAAGGATACAACTTAATAATGTAAAGGCAATTATGCGATTGGAGTTAAGGGACGCTTACTGCCAATTGTACTCAACCAGAAATGATATTTTTTTACTTTCTAACATAATTTTTTACAATTTACCATTAGGTAACTGTATTCAAGGTTTAACATATTCAGCACAGGTAGAAGTACTTATAGATCCTTCGTGAGATCCGTTTTTAATCACATCATATATGTCATTAGGCTTAACCTTCTCAATTCGATATGATCCTAAATATTTTGCTCCTAATTTTCGGCTTGGTTCTAATTGTATTCGTTTGATTGCTACTAGGTCTCCCACCTGGTGGACTACATTCTGTAGCCTTCTTATGTCTGAAATTATATGTCTTACGATTCTCCGATTGCACTTTTAGAATTTGTTCTTTCGCTCTAGCTCTAATTTCGTTACGTTCTTCCTCAAATTTCGATCGAAATTCTTGTTCTATTACTTCGTGTAGTTTCAGATCGGTTTCGTCGCGCATTTTTATGCCAAATAGTAAATCGAAAGGCGTCTCATTTACGTTACGATTGAACGTGGAGTTTAATATACGTTGCAATTTATCTACATGTTTGTACCACTTAGCAGGCTCTTCGATTGATAACTTGCAGAGTATCAATATGATTGCTCTATTCAAACGTTCCACTTGTCCGTTTGCCCTTGGCAATCCCGTGGTAACTGTCACGTGTTCAATTCCTTCACTCTGACAATACTCCTTGAACTCTTGGGAGGTAAAAGCTGTGTCTCTATCCGTCACGATTTGTTTCGGATTTCCGAATATTTGTTTTTGAACATCTAACCGACTTGTAACCTCGCGAGCTGTGGTAGATTTAGTCGGATACAATCGTACAAATTTAGTAAAATTGTCAATAATAGTGAGAATATGATTGTAGCTTTTATTAGTGGTATCTAACGGCCCTAAATGATCGATGTGATATGTGTGTAATGGCACATCAGATTTGGGAATGGGATGTAAATATCCTTCCTGCCTATCCTCTTTGTGATTCGTCAATATACACTGCACACAATTGGCAATGTGTCGTTCTACTTTATTCCTAAATATAAATATAATTGCGTATAAAATACTCCTGAATACGAATACGCTCTTTGCCGCCATATATCCTTTCTCGTGAATCGTTCGAATTACGTCTAATTCTAGTGTTCTAAGAATAACGAGTAAATCCCTACTATCTTAAAATTTGTATAATAAATCGCCGCTTATGTGATAATTCTTATACGGTTTGTCTTTGGCAATTTCTATTATCGCTTGAATCTCTTCATCGCTTGCTTGCTGACTCCTAATTTGTGGTATAATTGGACTTTTCGCTATTGTCATAACCGGATGCCGATTCAAAGCATCGACGTGTTTCATACAGGTTCTGTGCTCTATGACATAAACATAATCCTCTAAAGCCCATTTAGCAATACTCGTACTTAATTCCTTTTTGCTCATGGTTCGTTGAAAAACACAATCAGTAATTATTTTAAACTGAATTCCTAACAGATACACTCGGAATTTTCTAAGTGCCTCTACTATCGTAAGTGCCTTCAATTCGTAACTCGTGTAATTCCTTTCCTCTTTTTTAGTCTTTTTGCTCATAAAATATACTGGGTGTAATAAGTTGTCTTCGTCTGAACGCTGCAGAAGTCCATAACCGTTTATACTTGCGTCCATATGTACTTCCGTTTCGTATCGCGAATGATATATTTTCAGTACTGGATTCTGAGTTAGAACCGTCTTCAATTGTATGAACGCATTTCAAGCCTTATCGTCAAAATTATACGATTGATCTTTCCGCAACATGTCGCTCGACGGGTGTAGAATACGAAGGTGTAAATTTTCTGAAGTGGAACCCGTTCATCCAAGAAAGCTTTGAATATCTTTTAATTCTTTCGGCTCTGGGTAATTTATCACAGCTTTGACTTTCTCTTGGGAAGAGTAAATTTTGCCACCTTCTACTATATGACCTAGAAACTCGATGTTCTTTTCACGAATTGACATTTTTTAAAATTAATTTGCAAAACGGAATCGCTAGCTGTTTTCAATACGATTCGCAAGCGTTCCAACGCTTTTTGTTCGTTTGCTGCTGGCATGATCAAATCATCCATGTAAAGTAAAACTATATTTTGTGTAATCAAATCCCAGCAGCATTAATATATCTTTGGAAAACCCTCGGCGAATCCAAAAGGACTTTCAAGAATTGATATTGACCGTTCGGAGTGACAAACGCCGTATATTTTCGACTCTCTTTTTCTACGAATACATGAAAAAATTCATTTTTCAAGTCTAACGTATTAAACACACATCATCAACAACATTCTCTAATTTATCTAGTAGATCTTCAATTAGTGTTAAGGGATGATCCTTTTCTATGACTCGATTTAATTTTCTGTAATCAATACATACACGCGGTGATCCGTCCTTCTTTCTTACAATGACTATTGAATTCGTATTCCGACGTACACTTCTCAATGACCTCCGTTGATTAGCCATTCCGCTAATTGGTTTTCGACTATTTCGCGTTTAGGTGCCGGTAATCGTCGCAGTTTTTTGAAAGATAGGCCTTTCGTTTTTTGCATACTCATAACACGCATGCTCACGTTGTCTTACACTTATTTACTTGATACGTTTCAACAATTGTCTCTACTTCTTCACGTACTTTCGTATCCGTCACGTTACCAATGTCTAACGGTTGCTTTTCGATCACGTTGGTTTGTGTTAACAATTGAGCAGGTGTTGCTCTTCGTATAGTTATTCTGTCGTTATTGACGGTCATTTCCGTCGTCGCTAGGAAATCGCTACCAATTATAACGCTTGAGTTTGTAGCTTCATTTGGTACAATGTGCACTATACACGGATATTCATCAGCATCTCCTTCTACGATTGTAATTATGCAACCTAATGAATGCACTTCGTTTTTTCCAAAATCGGTTAAATAGATACTATTTCCCCGTAGCTTATCTAATTTCACTTTATCATAAACATCTTTGCGCATTACCGTGATTTGACTGCCGGTATCAATTAATGCATTAACTCGGATATGTGAAGTTCGCATCCCAACTATAGTACTCAGGAGTTCTGATTAGAGTTCCCATTTCCTTTTGACGAGACAAAGAATTCTATATAATTTATAACAAGAGTTCCGCTTAATAATTATTTTTAAATAATTTTTAAAAAATGGGGTGCTAACTTCTCGAAAATCGAGATCATCGATGTCAGACTTAGAAAATTTTCAACGATAGAGTTCAAATGTCTCCGTATCATAACGTCGAAAAATTTTTTAAGAGTACCGAGTAGTTCTGATTAGAGTTCTGTGTAGTTTTCGACGAGTTCTGTCAAAAAGTATTAGGTGAAAAAGCGATTGGATGACTACATAAGGAAATACGTACTTCTGCAATCGATTTTTCAAATTTCGTTTTAAGTATATATCTTTTTTATTATTGATTCTGTGTTGGTTTTAATCGCTGAGAACTCTTCGTAATTGTTAGAATGACAATTAACGTGTCACAGAACTATTTTATAAAAAAAATTTTTTTTCCAAAAAATTTTTTAAAAATTATTTAAAAATTGTTACTAAATGAATCTTGCATTAAAAAATATAGAGAACTCTTCGTCTCGTTAAAAGGAAGCAGGAACTCTAATCAGAACTATTGTATCTAAAAATTGATTTTTCAAAAATTTTTAATTTTTTTTGATTTTTCAAAATTTTTTTTTATGCATCAGGAACTCTAGATATTCACGAAATGAAGCTATTGAGCCACTCAGAACTATTCGATCTCGATTTTCAATGAGAAGTTAGCACCCCATTTTTTAAAAATAATTATTAAGCGGAACTCTTGTTATAAATTATATAAAACTCTTTGTCTCGTCAAAAAGAAACAAGAACTCTAATCAGAATTCCTGAGTACTATAGTTGGGATGCTAACTTCACATACCCTGATTTTTACCTTTAATAAAATATTATATAATTTCCTAATTTAATCAAATTGTCTATACATATATATACAATATATATATATATATATATATATATGGTATATATATATATATTTTTTTATATACATATATATTATGGACAATTTGATTAAATTAGAAAATTATGATCGGTCATTATGCATAATATCCAATTAATCAAATTTCCCATAACATATATATTTAATAATAAATTCGAATTCAAATATCTTATCAATAATCGATTTCGCAATTTTGTCGAATGAACGTTCCAAACTCTCTTTATTCATCTCGCAACAATAAAATTATTAAAAACTTCAAAATTATAAAGACGTCAGTTTATAAAAATTATAAAGACCATCAGATGATGGTTACATATATCCTGAAATAGGAATATAATCGATATAATCGATATTTTGAAATATCATCTCGATTCATATTGATATATGAAATATCGATAGTTTGTGTTTTCCGCACATCCTAAATGCAGTCATGATATGATATGTTGCTACGCAACTATAAAATTGTTTCAAACATATCATGTGTTCATACTTAATAACAAGCCACAGATTTGCAAAGTCGTTTTCTGAATTGTTGCTGCTATCGACAGAAATGTTAATCGACATTTTTAATTGTATATTTCGCTTTGTGTTATACTTGAAATACTGTTCTTAATAATTCTCTTATTAATTCTTAAAGTGTTGTTCTTCTATTTTGAAAATGTAAGTAAGCTTGAATAGTTGTATAAATATTAATATGACAAAATTTGTCATATTAATTTTCGAATATGATAAAATTTTGCAATTATTCATATATTTTTTTGTTCTTGATATAGAAGAAAACATCAAAAAGGAAATATTTTTATACTAAAAAATATCGAGATTTGAAAAATTTGCATGTATCATCATCACTATCCAAAAATAAAGAAATTAAAAACGTATGAAAAGAAAAGCATAAAAAACTACCGCATAAGATATTGTTTGTGATATTTAATTATCATTACATTAATAAAACATTAGACGTTTCGGCCACAATCTGGTTATCTTCAATAAATTCACAATATTCTTAAAACGCAGAATTACATATAGCTGATATTAAACCATCGTATGATATACGAGGGTAGAGGTTGAAAAGTAATGCCTCCATTTCAACAAAATCCTCTAGAATGGATAAAAAATTACCAAAAAATTACAGTAGGTAGAAAAATCTTTATTTAAAAACATCCCATGATTATTTCTCGACATAGTCGCCATTGACATTAATACATTTATGTAACCGATGTATCCATTTGTCCATCCCGTCAACGAAAAATTGGGGCTCTTTATTCCGACACCAAGCATTCACAAATTCTTGAACTTCGTTGTCCGAGTCGAAATGATGTTCCTTAAGGTCATCTTTTAGTAGTGGAAATTAGTTAAAATTTAGTAGTGGAAAGAAGTCAAAATTTCCTTGCACATGTCAAGTCTCTTTTTCTTCATTTCGTCTGTGAGCATCCTTGGGACCCATCTCGCACAAATCTTTCGATACTTGAGCTCATTACTGATAATATGATTCACTCTTTCTTTAGAAATACCCACGATACGAGCAATTTTATGCTGCGTAATCCTTCGGTTTTCATGAATCAAGTCGTCAATCTTTTGGACATTGCCATCTGTCACCGCAGTTTTCGGATGACCAGACCTCGATAAATCAGAAATTTTAAGCGAACCACTATTAACTTTTTTCGCATTCACAACCCATCTTCGAACATTGCTAATATCAATCGTTACGTCACCGTAAACATTTTTTAAACGAGCATGAATCTCTTTAGGTTCGCACCCTTCTGCGACGAGGAACTCGATAACTATGCGTTGCTCTAACCTAACCTCCATACTGCTTTTCGTTTCCATGATAATAAAATATGAATGCGCGCTCGTACCAACACGGAACTTGACATACTGATTCTAGACAGATGTCACAACGAGACGCAACGAACTATACCGGTTTCCCCCACCTCCTTTTTTTTTAAAGCATCGGAGGCATTACTTTTCAACCTACTCTCGTAATTATATACAGGGTTGGCCATATTCGACGGAAAGATGTTTTCAATCATGGGAAACGTCGTTACTCGATCTAACATCTCTTTCCCATGATTGAAAAAAAAAACATCTTTCCGTCGAATATGGCCAACCCTGTATAAACGTATTCTTTCATCTTGTGAAGGTGCATCGTACAACAATGTTGCAACGCCAATTATCATATTACGAAATATGTAGAATAAGAATTTCCAGATTCTAATTTAACAAATTAACCTATCATTAATATCTTTTAATATCATTAATATCTTTAATCGAAATGTATGAGAATAGAATCATTACCTGTTTTACAGCAAAAAAAATGATGAATCTCAAGTACATCCTTTACACAGATGGAAATTTGTCGTGATATTGTGTGTCAATTATTATTTGTCATATCATATATGTTATTATTTGTCATATCATATATGTTATCACTATTTATATATATGTATAAGTCAAAAATTTAGAAAGTTTAAAAAGTTCTAGAATTATTTATTAAGTGTGAGAGAGATTTTTCTTAAGAAGAGGCAGATAAACATCAGGCAAACCTTCAGTGTCACTTTGCTTATTGATACCACTTATTTGGCCTTTAATGTATATCATTTCAAAAATTCTTCTTTTCATTAATGATTGTTCTGTGTCTAAAATTTTTATGTTATCCCAATCCAATTCATGCATCTCATTCAACTGGTGACGTGAAACCACTGACTTTCAGAGGTGAATCTTCTTACGTCAGCCCTATGTTCTTTTATTCGAGTTTTTAATTTCCTTTTTGTTTGGCCAACATAAGAAGACTCACAATATTTAAACAATTTATTTTATAGACTACTCCACGATGGTCCTCTTTACGCAAAAGATCTTTTCCCGTTTTTATAAATCTATTCATTTTATTTATGGGTTTATAAGCGATATTAAAGCCATAAATATGTGAGTTTTTTAAATTTTTTCAGATACTTTGCTTAAATATGGTATTATGAAAAACTTTTTCTTTGAATTAGAATTAGAGTCGCTTTCGTTATTATTGGCCTCACGATTTTTATCTAAATTAGTTCTACTTTCTAAAATTTGTATTCTATTTTTTATTGTTGAAAAGATGAATTTAAGAGGATAACCATTCATTAACAGAGTATGAATTAAATCAGAGACGTTTTTTTCCTGAAATTTTGGATGGGATAAAAGGAAAATTCTATCTAATTGCCCGATGACTACACCTCTTTTATGTACTAACGGATGATTCGAAAAATAATTTAAATATCTCCCTGAATTAGTAGGTTTTTTATAAATATCGAAGATGATTCTTCCATCTTGTCTCATTAGTTTTACGTCTAAAAAATTTATGCCATTTTCATCACCAAAGTCAACAGTGAATCTAAGCCTTTCATGATATGAATTAAACAATTCCAGAATCCCCTCCATTTTGTCTTTATGCACCGCTAACAATGTCATCAACGGAAATAAAAAGATGAGATAATATTATTAGCAATAATTTCTTATTCTAAGTCTTGTAGAACAATATTCTATGTAGAACAATATAATATAGGGGACAATGGAGAGCCCATTGGCATGCCAAAAATCTGTCTAAATATTTTTTTGTCGAATTTAAAAAATATATATAGTTAATAATAATCATAATTGCTTTAATAAACTCATGTAAAGGAATCGAAGTCTTGTTTTCAATCAAGTTCCACCTACGTTCAATGCTTTTTAATATTAAATCGATCGGAATGTTCGTGTACATCGAGACCACGTCGAATGATATAAACTAAAATTTTTATCGATTACCTTTCCATTAAGTTTATTTACAATATCAAAACTGGTTTTTACTAAAATTCTTTTTATTACTATTGTCTATAATTTCTTTTAAGAAGGTCGCCAGTGGATAAAAAACACTGTTAATACAGCTAACTATCAATCTTAGCGGACCTTCCTTATGAATTTTTGGCAGTCCATAAGAACTCGGAAGTTCGCCGTCCGATACATATAATTTTTTATATAAGTTTAGATCGATATACCCCTTGTTTTTCCAATTTTTTAGTAAGTTTCTGATTTAAAGAAATTAAATCTGCATCTGACAATAAGTTTCAAAAAAACGATAATATCCTGATATGCCATGAAAAATAAGTCATTCTAATTCTAGTGTACTTAAAATTTTAATAAAAAAAAAAATCTTGCTTGCCTATAGGCGCATAATATTATTTAATATTAAATATTATATATTTTAGGCATATTTTCAGAATATTAAATGTAACATTTAAGAATATTTTAATAAAATTATATAAATAATATTCTCGAAATATTAATGGATGGTTATATATCCACTCCTGATAATATTATATGATTATTAAAAACAATATTTAATGTTATTGTATAATATAATATTACTTGTATAAACATTAGAAAGTATTATATTATAATAATATTTAATTTGTAAAACTGCTACATCTGTTCAGTATAAATATATGTTTAAAGACTGAAAATGATTTTGGCGTGCGTTTATAAAACTAGATATGTACTTTAATCACGTCGAAACATTTTTTACAAGACTTTTAGCAGCATAGATTAATAAGAACTTTTTGTTGAATTGTGAATTCAAATTTAATTAAAAAATTAATGATAAAACTGAATCAAAGGGGAACAACCGCCGATGACTTTGATCTTGACATATGTTGTTAAGGTGACGACCCCGAGTGACCTTGAACAAATTTTATCCGTCAGTCCTTCGTTAAAAAGTTATTAACAAAAAAAGTTCAAAAAATAAAGTCTCTTTTTTACACGAAACAAAAATTCTCTGCTTTAAAATATATTTTACGATGTTTCCACGCGAAGCGAATCTTACCCAGAATTGTACAATCTAAAGTGAAGACTGAACTATATGTGTCCATTAAGTGATCTATCTATTAATTAAAATTATTTATACATATCGAATTTATTTAATTATTTTTAGGGATACACGATTTCATCCGTTACATGAAAGTTGAAGATGAGATTCGTGCGCCCCTGAAGCAGGAGGAGGGGGGTGAGAGTCGAAGGTGAGAGTCGTGCGCCCTTGAAGCAAAGGAAAGGGATGGGAGTCAAAGGTGAGTCATGCACTTTAGACTATACAATTCTAAATCGCTTTGTGTGGAAGTTGTGCGCTCCTAATGCAGGGAGGGGGGGGGGGAACAGTGGAGCTATGAGACTTTATTTTTCGAACTTTTTTTATTAATAACTTTTTAACGAAGGACGACCAACGGATAAAATTTGTTCAAGGTCACTCGGCGTCGTGACCTTGACAACATATGTCATCGGCCGTTATTCTTCTTTTGTCCAGTTTTACCAAATTAATTAATATTTATAAATATTATATTTTAATAATATTTCATAGATATTAAGGATATAATATTAGTGGACATATAATCTCCAGTATATATACTCTCATAATATTAAAATATATCATATGATATTCTTGAAATAAATCGCCCATATTTCAAAATATTTAAAATATTTAATTTTTTAGAACTTTGGATGATGAAATTACGTTCTTTTCATCAAGTAAAAAATTATGTCACTACAAAATAGATGAACAAATATATAATATGAATCTTACATCATCATCTTCATCAAATCATGCTACCAAACAGAAGAAGAAGAAGAAGAAGAAGAACAACATTGTACAAATATGTTTGAAGAATTAAACGCAAGTATTTTTTTTAAAAGATACAAAAGATACTTCATTGGTCACTAAAACATATTTTATCTCAATAACAGAATGTTAACTGATTTATTATGTATTTTAAAATCTGAACATAATGAGTTTCCACTAACAGCTACAACATTATTGCAAACTAAAAAATTAAAGAATATTGTCAAGCCTATGTTAAGTGCTGATGAATCTTTTGGTTCTTATATTTATCTTGATTTAGAAGAAGTTCTTAAATTAATGATAAATCCTGAAATATAATATATACGGAAAATGTAATAAAAATTATTTAGTTAACATTGATGATGTAAATTTTAAAAAATTCCAAACAATGGCCTATATTGATCATGTTACATAATAAAAAATATATCATAAAATCGCAGGTTGTAGCGGCAAAAATTATATCATCTTTTGGTTTTTTGAGTATAACTTTCGTCAAAGAATATCAAATATGCTCAAAATTTTACAGTAGATACCTAATGATAGATGCACTTTGTACATGATGAAGTGTAATGAAATTTGACAATGTTACGCCATGATTTTTGAATTTTTTATTGATTTTGACAAAATCGCATTTTTGTGCTTTCTTTATTTTTCATGTCGCATCCATTGTTCTTACAGTCTTAACCTAATTCTGGCAGTAAATTTAGTGTTTCACATTATGGCAAAAATCCGTGGTGCTCGAGATATAGACAAACGACAGCAGAATGCTATCAAAGAAGGCCGCAAACATGACGAACGCACGAAGAGCTCACACAACAGTTTGGCATTTCTAAATCGGCGGTGACCAAATTGCTGAAGCATTGGAAGGCCCAAGGAGATTATGTTAAGAAGAAGAAAACCGGGCGACCGCGTTATACTTCTTCTGTCATTGATCGCAACATCCTTCGCATATTCCGTTTCAATCAACGTTTCACGACATCAGATATTGCCAAAGAAATATTAATTTCTGATGAGTCTGGTCCAACCATACGGACTATACGTTATCGTCTGCAGATCGCAGGACTATATAAACGATGACCTGCAAAGAAGCCATTTATTTCCACCAAGAATCGAAAAGTGCGAGAATGGATGGAAGCTCATCTTAATTGGACACCTCAGCAGTGGTCCTCTGTCTGGAGCGACGAAAGTAAGTTTTTGTTATTTGGTACTGACGGAATCACATGGATTCGTCCTAAAGGCAAGCACTTCGATCCCAAGTACCAACTTCCTACAATGAAACACGGAGGTGGTTCGGTCATGATGTGGGGTGCTTTCTCTGCAAATGGATCCCCTTCATAGGATCGACGGCAAAATATATCAAAAAGTATACATAGACATCCTCGAGAATGTGATGTTTCCGTACGCAAAGCGTTTCTTTGGTCGTGGCTTTATATATCAATAAGAAAATGATTCAAAGCATCGCGTGGCTAAAGTGCGGAAGTGGTTTCGGTAGCATCGAGTAACTCTTCTAGAGTGGCCAAGCCAATCGACCTAAATATCATCGAACCATTGTGGGATCCAGAGACGTTTAGCCAGTAAGCGAACTACAAATACGGTCGAAAAATTCGCCCAATTGGAGGAAGAGTGGAAGAAGATCTCTCAGTCGACAATTGACGCACTTATCGATTCCATGCCCAGATGCTGCCAAGCTAATCGATGCCAAGAGTTTTGTTACAAAATATTAGAGTTGTACAATTTAAATTATGAATTTTTTATTCGTTTTGAAGACATTTATTTTAGTTATGATAACTAAAAATTTATTATGAAATTTGACATATTTTAGAGATTTTAAATAAAATTAATTTTTCACAAGTTGTTTTTATTATTTGATGAAAAGTTATTTCTTCAGTAAACTATATCTATTATTGAAACATATTACAATTTGATAGAGATCTGTATGTAGTTTAAAAAAAAAATTATGCTTAAAAAATCAAAAGGTGATATAATTTTTGTCAGTACTGTATATATCATGGCGAATCTAAACCAAAATCACCAACAAAATTTTTGGATGACTTTATTACAGAATTGTTAAACATAATAATCAATAAAATTACATTGGCAGATAAAATATATATTTTTTACATTTTTTTAAATATATGTTATTAAATTGTTAGGTTTCATATGTGATACACCAGCGAGGGCATTCATTAAATACTATATGTAAAATCTCACGTAGCATTTTATGCGAACGTTGTATTGTAAAAGGTAAAACAGTTTAAGAATAAATGCATATATCCTAATATTTCTTATGAAGAATGTAAGCATCATTCGATACGAATCATTTGATGCTCGTATATACACACACACACACACACACACACACACACACACACACACACACACACACATATATTGGGTCATCTAAAAAGTATCCGCGGTACTTTGTCACTAGATATATGATCATCAACACACATCTAGTGACAAAAAACCGCGGATACTTTTTAGATGACCCAATATATATATATACACACACAAACTAAAAACCACAACTTAAAAACGTATCTCGTACACAAAAATAAGTTCATGTTGTTTGATAATGATAATGTAACATTGATTTGTCATTCCAGAAGACGTCAGATCATTCCTGAGTTGAGATGTGCTTTAGCTCACTTCACTCGCGCCTTCTAATTCTTTGCGGAAATGAATGGTTTCTTCATGGGACGCCGTTCACACAGTCTTCTGGTCTATAGGTGACGACGTATGATCTGTACAGACAGATTAAACTGATCAGAAGTCGATATTTCCTCAATGTATGATGTGGATTGCTACGACATATGCGGAGGATGTTGCGATCGACGAGAAAAGTAATGTGATAAAAAGTAGTAATGTGATCGGCTACTGTTTTTCTTAACATAGCTTCGTTAGATCTTACAACGCTTAAGAAACTTGATTTGGAGATGCCAAATTTCTGGACGAGCTTTTTATGTCCAGCCTGGTTTTTTACTACTCTCTGTACTGTATAAAATAAGTTTAATTAATTTTACCGAAACGCACGTAAAATGTATTTTTCTAAATTTTTATGAGTAATTTGATAATATCTTTTATACAGAACTGAATGACAATGCTACACATGTTATCATTTGTTTTACTACTATTAAACGTCAAGACAAAAATTCATGTATAGATCTCGTATCAAGAGAATAATTATCAAAAGTTAAACGTTCATAGTTTTGCAAATATCCGCCAAGATCTTTTTACAATAAGGTACAAGAATATAAGAGAATAAAAAACGTAAATCTCCAGAATCAACATGGAAAAAATATATTGTGAAATTACTAAACGAAGCTAGTAAGTTAAAGAATTAAATAAATTCAAAAATAAGTAAAAATTAATTTTGTATTATTATAATCATGTTGTTATTAAAATTCATTATACTTCCAAGATTTTCTTCTAAAAACCAATTAAATGAATTTAAAAACTGTTGTTTTTCAATTGAATGTTGTTTCCATTGTTGGTTTTCAACAATGATTTGACACTTTTTTTACAAGTGCAATGAAATATAATAGATTCGTAGATACTATTAAATATATATATTTATAAAATATTATTTACATAAAATTTATATAGTTCTTTAATTTTTTTTAATATAAAAATGTAAAAGTATATATTATGTAAAAATACAAAAATATTTAAGTAAACATAATATTAAATTGATATATATATATATATATATATATATATATATATAATTTGTTACATAAAATTTTCAAACATACACACGTGTATTTTTTATGAAGTAGCATTATTGTTTTATATATATATACATATATATATATATATATATATATTATATATATATATATACCGGGTGTCTCAGAGCACCCGTACCACCCTTTTAAAAGGTAGGGATGTGTTTGTACAAAAAAATGGTTCAGACAAAATTTGCAGGATTTCGGGAGATCTATCTGATGGTGACCTTGAATTTGACCTTGAGATCGACCTTGGGCATAACTCAAGGTCAAAGTACCGTTTTACAAATGTAAACCCTTATTCATGACATCACAAATGAAAATAGCGGAAAATTTTACGTCCGAATACGTTATCAAGCCTAGGTCAAAATTACCCTTAGAGGTCATGTGGAGGTCAAGTTACTTTTAGAGCACCCGTACCAACCTTCTAAAAGATATGGATGTGTTTGTACAAAAAATAGTTCAAACAATACTAGGTATTTACATAGCTATGATGCATCCATCTGCTGGTGAATTTGAATTCTACCTTTAGATTCATTTGTAGTCGTGTACATCGATTTTTAAAGATTCCTAATTATCAAGATCTTGAACAGTCGATGCCGCCTGTGTCAGCGTTACCCAAGATGTACCACGTGGAGGTCACAAGGTCGGACTTACACCTCGTCGGGGTGCTTTTTTAAGGTGGTTCCCCTTGCCGTCACCTTTGTTCGTACGCATGTGTTCAGTCTAGATTTTCGAAGTGTCCTCCACGTGCATGTATGCAGGCTGTTATTCTTCGTTGAAAATCATCCGTCACCCGACGAATTTCGACAAGATCTAGAGACTGAATGGCTTCTCGAATTCTGTTCTTCATGTCTTCTGAAGTCGTAGGTCGTTCGCGGTATACGAGGTCTTTTATTCTTCCCCACAAATAAAAATCCAAAATTGTAAGATCCGGTGATCGTGGTGGCCAGTTATGTGGACCATATTTACCTATCCATTGGCCGCGAAATATGCGGTTCAGTTGTTGACGAGCAATGACAGACGTGTGGGCTGGACATCCATCCTGTTGAAACCACATATTTAGACGTAGTTGAAGTGGAATATCTTCAAGTAAACGTGGGAGTTCGTTTTCGAGTAAATCGACTAAACTGAATTAAACTACACTAAACTAAACTAAACTGAACTGAACTGAACTCAACTAAACTGAACTGAACTAAACTTACTTGTTTGTTTTGCTTTTCTCCCTTTGCTCGCTTAAGAGTTTTATAAACTGTCGGTTTTTTTTTTAGGTGCGTTTTATACCTAGGTAGGTAGGTACTTAGGTACTTCAATATTCGGGGATTATTATTCATTTATAGGTAGATATGTCTTACTCAAGCGAAGAAGCTGCGTTAATGTTGTCGGTTTTGAGTAGGGCTGGAAGTTTTCGCGAAGCTGAAAGAATGTGACGAAATGAATATCCCGATCGTACACCGCATTCGCGCAATGTTTTCAGTCGTTTGCAACAGCGGATAATTCAAAAAGATATCATCCAATCGGATTATAATAAAGGAATGCAAATTCATCGTCCGCTTCGTGCAGTACGGGCACCTGATATAATTGCTTCTGCTCTTGTAAATCCTACCGATTCTTTAAGAAGACGAGAAAGAGATAGTGGAATAAGTAGAAGCACTATCAGTAGAATTTTGCGAGAAAATTCATTTCATCCATATCGAATGTCACTTCACCAGGCCATGACATTGGACAATCATAGACAAAGACTGATATTCTGTAATTGGATTACTCAACAATTACCTACTTTCCATAGAAGTATCTTGTTTTCTGATGAGTGCACCTTCAAAAGTGACGGCGAAGTGAACACACATAATCTCCGTTATTGGGCGCAAGAGAATCCACATTGGTATCGAGAAATCGATCATCAACGTATCTGGAAAGTCAATGTTTGGTGCGGAATTGTTGATACGCATATCGTCGGACCATTTTTCTTTGAAGAAAATCTAAACCGTTTTCTGTATGTCGATTTACTCGAAAACGAACTCCCACGTTTACTTGAAGATATTCCACTTCAACTACGTCTAAATATGTGATTTCAACAGGATGGATGTCCAGCCCACACGTCTGTCATTGCTCGTCAACAACTGAACCGCATATTTCGCGGCCAATGGATAGGTAAATATGGTCCACATAACTGGCCACCACGATCACCGGATCTTACAATTTTGGATTTTTATTTGTGGGGAAGAATAAAAGACCTCGTATACCGCGAACGACCTACGACTTCAGAAGACATGAAGAACAGAATTCGAGAAGCCATTCAGTCTCTAGATCTTGTCGAAATTCGTCGGGTGACGGATGATTTTCAACGAAGAATAACAGCCTGCATACATGCACGTGGAGGACACTTCGAAAATCTAGACTGAACACATGCGTACGAACAAAGGTGACGGCAAGGGGAACCACCTTAAAAAAGCACCCCGACGAGGTGTAAGTCCGACCTTGTGACCTCCACGTGGTACATCTTGGATAACGCTGACACAGGCGGCATCGACTGTTCAAGATCTTGATAATTAGGAATCTTTAAAAATCGATGTACACGACTACAAATGAATCTAAAGGTAGAATTCAAATTCACCAGCAGATGGATGCATCATAGCTATGTAAATACCTAGTATTGTTTGAACTATTTTTTGTACAAACACATCCATATCTTTTAGAAGGTTGGTACGGGTGCTCTAAAAGTAACTTGACCTCCACATGACCTCTAAGGGTAATTTTGACCTAGGCTTGATAACGTATTCGGACGTAAAATTTTCCGCTATTTTCATTTGTGATGTCATGAATAAGGGTTTACATTTGTAAAACGGTACTTTGACCTTGAGTTATGCCCAAGGTCGACCTCAAGGTCAAATTCAAGGTCACCATCAGATAGATCTCCCGAAATCCTGCAAATTTTGTCTGAACCAATTTTTTGTACAAACACATCCCTACCTTTTAAAAGGGTGGTACGGGTGCTCTGAGACACCCAGTATATTTTATATATATATATTTCCGTCATGTTATTATGACATCATATTTTAGTCCTGCTTAATTTTCAGTAAATACATAATTTTGATTTTACGTTTCGATTTCTCATTGATTTATACCAATGCAAATCAAAATATTACTTGTAATAATAGTTTTGTTTCTATGCCAATCATTCATAATTTTAATAAATACGTAAGGTATTTAAAACTTATGCCTCTGCTGATAATTTAATATTATTAATATTTGAACAAATTACATGAAAACGAAATAATACGCTGGTATTTATTAACTTAGAAAATGATAATGACAAAGATATTGTCCTCAATCTCAAGAGATTATTCGATTTCATGGTGGAAAGAATGTAGAGTGAAACATTGCGCATAATGGCGATAGCAATATAATCATGAAAATAATCAATTAAATAAATATTCTTCAATATGCACTTTCCTGCATATAATAACGCTGGTTAAACTAGAACAGCCAATCAAATGTTCCTCAAATTCACTCTCCTACTGCGCATCCACTGGAGTACTTCACCTTATATTCTTTCCACCATGATTCGATCGTGGCAAACGTGTTTTGTCTCGCTACGATCTGAGTATTGCGATATGAATATTTTATTTTTGAGCGTAAGTATGGCCATATTTGACTGTGCTATTTATGTTTGTGTTCTAGTATTTTCCTTCCCCAGTCTACTGCATCCCTCAGTCTATTTGTCGTTCTTCTTCGAGAAGCGGTTGTCCTCGACTGTGACACGATACTTACCAACATCCAGACTGTGACAGATTTTCTAACTTGAATAGTCATAAGATTAATATCTCAGGTTCGCGAAGTGACCTTTTTTCCTGTCAGATTCTTTCGTTTTATGAAAAATATGTCGAGTAATTAATGTAATTTTATTGATTTTTCGTGTAAAAATGAAAGTTTGAACAAGAAAAAAGAATAATAATTTAGTTTCGCCACTGCCATCTCAAAAATCAATGATATTAGGCTTATTTGATGTGATTTTGCATAAAACGAAGGAATCTGGCAGAAAACAGCGTTACTCTGCCCCGCAAGCCTGAGATATTAATTGTTAAAGTTTATGACTATTCAGGTTAGAAAATCCGTCACAGCCATGAAATATTGCGATGTAGATAAGCACTGCAGTCATATTTCCATATGAGACGCGAGCCTGGGTCTGACATGGCTACGTTAGACTATTTAATAAATTTTATTGCGAATGCTAAGCTATTTCCATACCAGGTCCATATCAGGTACAAGATTAGGCCTTTTATGGACCATGTCAGATTTTTTATGAGGTGGCAAAGCAATGGCAGTATCGTGGCGCTAGCCAGTATCGTGGCATTCATGGTACTGACGAAGAAATTTCTACCAGGGCACACACATGCAATTTATATATGTAACTATTATAAAATTCTTTAATAAATTTCGACTGTAAATTATTATTTACTATATTTGTCTTAATTAATAATATGTGATACACGTATAATCACAGGCATAATTAATAATATGATATATCATCACATAGCAAGCCGATGGCGTTTGTCATTTTTACGTTAAAATGACAATTAATAACGTCTGCATTGTTAGCTATATGGGCTTCAACATAATGATAGATTGATGACATCAATAGTCTGCGACATTCGATCGTCATTAAGACATTCTTTATTGATGTATGGTCAGTAAATTTGACGTCAAAATGTGTTTGTTATCTGGGTTTCTTCCTTTTGGGAGCGTTTTTTCGCTGACTTTAGTTTTTAAAAGCTAAAAATCGATATTAGAAGTTATATTGATATTTGAAGTTATATTGTGTGTACACAATAAACATTGCAATTAATTTTAAAAAATAACTAAAAGATAAACATTTGTTTTACTATCAAAAATGGATTACAATAGTCAATATATCGCGTATATAGAAGAATATAGATGTATAGTAGCAACTACAGAGTTGCAACAGAGGTCAGAAGACGACGTGCAGCTATTATAATTGCTATGAATTCATTAAAAAAGAAAAAATATTGGATAGCACCTATTTTCGAAAATCGTTTCGAACATAGTTTTTTCTTTGCTTCAATTCCAAAGTTAGTTTTGGAGGACATACGATTCTACAATTACTTTCAAATGAGTGCAACTCAATTAGAAGAACTGTTGGGCATGATTAGATCAAAATTACAGAAACAGGACGTTGTTCGACAATCCATAACACTAGCTGAATGATTGACATTAAGATTTGTTTGGTTTTTCATTATAATAATTATTATAATATTATAATAATATTATATATTTTGCTTAATGTATGAATTGTTATATGTATTATTATATATGGAATATTATAGATGTCTTGGTTCCAGAGACTCCATGACATGTCTTATCAATATCTCGTATGAGTAACAATAGCGAGTAATATCATTGGCGGAACTTATACAGCAATATGGGATTGTTTGAGCCCTGTAAACTTTCTCCCAGGTAAACTTAAAAAAAAAGAAAAACTGGCTGAATATAGTGAATGATTTTGAAAATAAATGGAATTTCGCTCATTGTATTGAAGCCATCAATGAAAAGCATGTCATTGTTCAAGTAAAGTTATAGTTAAGATCTAGTATCCAATCAATCGGGAGACGTTAGATAATTGCAATATCGTTTATAAAGTCCTCCGTTATCCTTTTCTTAATTAGGTGTAAAGAAAAAGATAACGTGATTTTAGCGTTCGTATTTGGGATAAACGGTATTGCAAAAACTCTCTATCATATATCGTGCCGTAAGAAATTGATTAATCACAGTTGAATATAAAAAAAATAATCGACTATAATTAATTTCTTACGACACGACATACAACAATGTCTCCCAACTAATTATAGACTAGGTTTAAATATAATATAATTTAAAAAGAAGTATAATTTGAAGTAATATTGGGAGTACAAATTAGTTCGGTTCGTTTTTTTGTGTTCAAAAATGCATTTATTTCAAAACAAAATGAATGAACAGATTAATTAAAGTATTGTCCATCGCTGGCTACTACTTTTTCCCATCTCTCAGGCAATTTTCGAATTCCATCTCGAAAAAATGACTCGTCTTTGGAGGCGATCCAATTTTGAAGAAGTGAACCGGTGACTTGCCAAATCGTGCTGCATCCTTCGGAACAACCAGTAATCAGAAGGAGCAATGTCCGGAGAATACGGCGAGTGCGGTAAAACATCCCATTTGAGCATTTCCAAATATTTTTTTACGACTTTTGCAACATGAGACCGAGCGTTGTCATGAAGAAAAATAACTTTATCATGTCTTTACTCATATTCCGACCGTTTTTCTCGCAATGTATGGCTCAAACGAATCAATTGTAGCCGATACCGATCGCCCGTAATGAAATCGCCAAGTTTCAGCAGCTCATAGTAAACAATACCCTTTTGGACCCACCAGATACAGAGCATGATCTTCGAACCATGAATGTTCGGCTTTGGTGTTGAGGTCGATGGCAACGATTGACCGGACTTAGCGTAGTATTTTTTCTTTTTGGGGTTGTCATAGAATATCCACTTCTCATCTCCAGTCACAATCCGATGCAAAAAACCTTTTCTTTGTTATCTTTGAATCAGCTGTTCGCAAGTGAAAAATCGCCTTTCAACGTCTCTCAGTTTCAGTTCATAAGACACTCAATTTCCTTGTTTTTGAATTATTCCCATAGCTCTCTCACAGTACGAGGGCAAGTCAATAAGTTCTTAGAAAATCTGTCAGAAGACACTCGCAGTGTCATGTCACATTACTTTTTGACAAGCAGCATCTTTCAGCTGATTGCTGTCAAATTTTGAGCGAAATTCATCGCATAGTTTCATTTCTGACTATTAAAACGAACAACTTTTGTATTTTTTGCAAAATGCAAAAAAAACGAGTTTTGTGCAGTGATCAAATATGAAATCTACATATGAAAGGTTTAACACCGAAAGAAATCAAAGCCGAATTGGATAATGTTTATAGTATATCTATACCAGCGTTTGCGACTGTATACAATTGGGTGAATAAATTTAAACGTGATCGTACATGTGATGCACCTCGTTCGGGACATCCAATTGAGGCTGCTTCGCCAGAAATCATCGAATAAAATCCACGATATTGTTTTGATTGATCGATGAGTGAAAGTGCACGAGCTTGTTGAGACTACAGGCATATCACATGGCACAGTGATTTCAATTTTGCACGAACAATTGTGTATGAAAAAGCTATCGGCAAGATGGATGCCGCGTTTGCTCACTGTGGACCATAAGCGCGACCGTGTGACGGTCGTTTAGAAACAATGTTTGAAGATGTTTCAACGTAATCCAGATGAATTTCTGCGTCGATTCATTACTGTGGACGAAACATGAATCCATTACTTCACACCCGAGACAAAGGAACAGTCAAAACAATGGACTTCACCGAGTGAACCAGCTTCGAAGAAAGCGAAGACCGTGAAGTCAGCCGGAAAGGTGATGGCTACAGTTTTTTTGGGATGCATGCAGTATAATTCACATCGATTACCTTCCGTCGAAGCAAACGATCAATGGCGATTACTGCGCAGCCTTATTGGACCGTTTCAACATTTTAAACAAAAAACGTCCCCATTTGGCGAAGAAGAAAGTGCTCTTTCATCAAGACAATGCACAGGTTCATACGTGCCCGGCACTGATGGTCAAATTCAATGAATTTCGCTATGAATTGCTTCCTCATCCAGCATATTCGCAAGATTTAGTTCCCTGTTTACAAACTGTGACTATTTCCTGTTTACAAACCTGAAGAAATGGTTCAGAAGAAAGAGAGCAGTTCATCGCCGAAACAGAGGCTTATTTTGAAGGCTTGGACAAATCGTATTATTCGGACGGATTGAAAAAGTTGGAGAATCGTTGGATCAAGTGTATCAAGCTGAAAGAAGACTATGTTGAGAAATAAAAATGAATCGATCAAAAAAAAAATGTGTTTTACTATATTTTTCTAAAAACATATTGATTTGCCCTCGTATAGTTTTAATGGTTATTTGTGATGCGAATTATATAATTCAGTTTGGGGCATATGGACGATGAAACGATGGTATTTTCAAAGACAGCATCGTACGGAAAGCATTTGACGAAGAACGGATGAATATTTTACAGCCAACAGCGATTGAAGAAAGAGGACCTGTTCTGCTATACTGTCTTATTGGAGATGAAGCTTTTCCTCTAAAACCATATTTGCTTCGTCCATATCCTGGCAGAAGTGGACTCACACGAGAACAGAGCATGATTCTGATGATATGATTATCGTCTCAGTTGTGCGAGACGAATGATCGAAAATACATATTGGCTAGTTAGTGGAGAATATACAGGAAACCTATCATCGCCAATCTTGAAAACGCAAAAATAATGGTTTCAGCAACCATTTGTCTACATAATTGCTTCGCCAACAGAACAATGACATATATATGCCTCCGTCTTCGATATTAATGAATCAAACAGTTTCAAACCAGCATCTTGGCGAACAGTAATAGAAAATGTTTGCACATTTAAAAATATTTCTAACTGTAGATCAAATATGAGTGCAAAACAATGTAGAAATAAGAAATAAATTTTGTTATTATTTTAATAATGAAGGAACGGTACAATGGCAAAACAATATAAATATCTAAAATATAAAAACGAGTTTCCAAATATCTTTATATTTATATATTTAAATAATGATAACAAAAAATGTAACAATAAAATAAATTGTAGAAATCAACGCCTAAACAGTCTAGAACTGGATTTTAATTCCGTGAATTTATGTACTGTATATGTAGTCTTTTAAAATAAATGTAATAATAAAAAAAAATAAATATTATATAATATTATATAATATTAATTAGAAAATAAATATAATAAAAATAAAATAAGTGTTATAATAAAATATGTTTAAATATTATTTTGTTGCTTAAATAGTAATCTGCAGCACTTTTATCATTATATCATCCACAAATTGTAGAGGAACCTCTTGAAGTTGGGCCTTAAAGTCTATAAGATTGCCAAACAAACCAGCCTTTCCCAGGAGGAACAATCGGTGGAACGTTAACTGTAACTGGTTGTTTGAGAACATCAGCAAATCATTCAATAGTTTCCTCATGGTCTGAACTACTCGGACGCTTATTACCTACAAACAATTAAAATTTTGTATTTTTTATCAAAACAATCAAAAAACTCATGAAATGTCCAAAACAATCATTATTTATTTCTTAATATCCGTCGTAATAAGATATAATAAAATTAACTCACGCGATCCATTACTGCTGCTACTCGCGCTATCAAAAACAGTATCGTCATTAAATTAATCGGAATTATGGTCCTCAGCTACTAAGACATTTGTTATAGTTCTGTAACATAGTTTTGATTTAAATTTACATAATAAATATAAACAAAAATGTATTGCATTAAGATATATTTTTATACTAACTTTATACATACTCGCTTTCAAGTTACGTGTTTTTTAGGCACTAATGTTACTTACAGATTATGTAATAAAAAATATGTGTCACTAATACTCATCGATTTGAGGATAAAAATATAAATTTTCATCTATACAGTAATAGTTATAATCCTGCAAGAATGATAATGCATTTCTGCCTCATCACAAATAGTTTCACACACACCAGGTGTATGACATTACTAAAGCTTCCTACAATAACAAATATAAATTAACACAATATAATAAATAAATCAATGTAACATAATGAAATTATTAATAACAATGAGATTCAAAATTTAAAAACAATAGAAATTAAATAGACTACGAGTCTAAGGTAGGATGTAAGTTGCTCTTTAATACGTGGGTTGCTGGAAAAGTTTCTGCAAACAATATGAAAAAAAAACATGTAAAATTCGGTAAATGGCTTTATTGTTTTTCGAAGTATTCGCTTTTAAGATTGATACATTTTTACATACGCTCAAACCAATTTTCGAAGCATTTTTTCCATTCTGAGGCTGTAAATCAGAAATCAGTGTACGAAATGTTTCAACAGCTGCTTCAGAGGATTCCAATCGCTCTTCTTTTTAATGCACGCATCTTCTTTTTAATGTTTGAAAACAAAAAGAAGATAATCATCAGGTGATAAATCAGGTGAATACGGACAATGAATCATCAATTCGACATTTTTATTGGATAAAAAATCAACGGTTTGACGTGCTGTGTGACAGTTGGAGTTGTCATGATGAAGGATGATGCGACGATTTCGTTATACGCAATTCATTTATGACTTCTGGCAAATAAATTGTTGTATACCAATCAGTATTTACAGTCTTTTGATCCTTTAAAGCCACAGTTGCCACATGTCCGATATAACTGAAGAAACAAGCAATCATTTGCTTAGCAGCACTGCGTGAACGAACAACTTTTGTTGGTTTCGGTTCATTTTGAAATACTCAAACAGTGGATTGTTGTTTACTTTCATGCTCATACGAATAAATCCATGTTTCGTCCCCAGTAATGATATTGTAAACCAAATTTGACCGACCTCGGTTGAATTTTTTGAGCATTTCTTTGCTCCATTTGACACGAGTCTGTTTTCGAGCTTCGATCAAATTGTGTGGGATTCAACGACTGCAAAATTTTCGTATGCTCAAGTGATCATGCAAAATCGTATGTATTGCTTTCATGTCAATGCCTAAGGATGTCTGAATCTCGCGGTATGTCATATGCCGGTCTCGCTCAATCATTTCACGCACAGCATCAACATTAGTGGCAACACAGACGTGGATGGATGACCTTCACGAAATTCGTCACAAAGAAAGGTACGTCCGCTAGAATTCGGCAAACCAATTATAAACAGTCCTATTGGATGGTGCTTCATCTCCAAAAGCCAATAAAGTCGATCGATGCATTGTTTCAGAGTTAGATTACATTTATAATATTCGTAAAAACATTCGTAAAAAATCATTGCCCGAAAATTTTCACGCGAAATTTCCATTTTCTCACAAAATAACTTCTTTTAAAATACTATGCAAACAAAACTAGTTGGGTACAAACTGTCAACTGAATTATAAGTTAAAAACATCTAATTTTAAAGATATGATAGTAGCAGAAAACGTTGGCGCCACTGAAAGTATTAGATTGTAGAAACTTTTTCAGTAGCCTACGTATAATCAAAATATAAAATACAAAAGTCACAAACGTTTCTACCCTGCCAAGATATGAATCGTATTGATCATAACGATTCATATCTACGTCCTTACCCTGCCAAGATATGAATCATTGATCATAACGATTCATATCTTGGCAGGATGAGGACAATGAGAAAATTATTTATCTTTAACTCTAATACCATTAATTTTGTGAGGGTACTTCTTGTTATTTTTATAAAGTTTTTACTTCTATCCACTCTTCATAATGGATTTAAAAAGAAAAAAAACAATACTAATTGACATATAGATTCATAATACTTCAAGATAACAAGATGAATTTATTTTTAGTGAAATTATTACGCTAGATGCAAATTCTAAATTAAGATTTTGTATAAAATATTTTAATTCTGATATGTAACCGTATTTATGTTTAAATATTGTTTATATTGAGAATGACCTGATAAGGATTATAGAAACTTTGACTTCTGTATTTTACATTTTGATTATTGGGTGTGAGAAAAAGTTTGACGGTTTTTTAGTAAAATTCAAGTGTTTTTCTTAAGTATTAAAATCAATTCATTTAAACCAAATATGCTCCATTATTTTCAATAATATAAAAAAAAATAAAAATTTGATCATTTTTGGGAGCTATAATTCCATTGCGATAGAACTTCTGTGGTTTCTGGTCAAAAAACTGCTTCAAATGATTTTCACAGACCTCTTTTGAAGCCAGCTTTACACCTTTAAGAGAGTTCTGCAAAGACCTAAACAAATGATAGTCTGAGGGTGCTATGTCAGGACTATACGATGGATGCATTAAGACTTCCCAGCCAAGCTCTCGCAATTTTTGCCGAATTATCAAATACATAATCATACATATCAAATACATATCAGTACACAATGTGTGTGGTCGAGCGTTGTCGTGATGGAAGACAACACCCCTCCTATTGATTAATTCTGGCCGCTTCCTCTCAATTGCTTGTTGTAATCTCTCCAGTTGTTCGGAATTAATTGTTTGATCGGGCGATAAAGCTCATAGTGAACGTTTCCCTTCCAATCCCATCACAACATCACCTTTTTCGTTCCAGGTTATTGCGATTGCTTGTGCCTCCTCTCCTTCCTTTATCCACGATCTTTTGCGAGTTCGATTGTCGTACGTGATCCATTTTTCATCATCAGTTCATTCTCTTCAGTATCATTCTCTTCAGAAATGGCTCAATTTCATTCCGTTTCAGTAGCGTATCGCAAATGTTAATTCAGTCCATCATGTTCTTAATATTCAACTCGTGAGGAATCCAAACATCGAGCTTCTTTTTATATCCAGTTTTGTGTAAATGATTTAAAACTGTTTTGTAATGGCAATCACCTAGTTCCCTGGCAATCACCACAGTGCTCACATGTTTATCATGCTCGACTTTTTCCATGATTTCATCGAACTTTTCAGTGATTGGTCAACCAGAGCGAGGTTCATCTTTCACATCGAAATTTTCAATACGAAAACGAGCGAACCATTTCCGTGCTGCTGATTTTGATAGAGCATCTTCACCGTAAATAGCACAAATTTTTTCACAAGCCTATGCAGCGTTCTTGCCTTTATCGTAATAATACTGCAAAATGTAACGAATTTTTTCCTTATTTATTTCCATTTTCAAAATAAAATAACGTTTGATCTATTTCATCGATTTCAATCTTTTTCGGCTCAAAACAAAAGTTGAAATGTCACTTTTTAAACGCACGTCTAGTGTTGTCGATGCGATTAGTAGTTACCGAGTGCTGAGCATTTAATGTCTAGTGGGAAAAACGCCACGAACTTTTTTCCATATATAAAAGAGCAACTTACATCCTAGCTTAAACTCGTAACCTATTTAATTTTTATAATTAAATTAGAAATCAATTTAATTTATAAGTATATTTGTAACTGTATAATATATACTATTAGGTGTTGGAATTAATTCGTAGCGTTTTACAAGTGATGGGAAGTACTTTTATTAATGTATTTTTTAATGCTCATGTGAAATAAATAACATTCTTTCATTAAAAACGCTACGAATTAATTCCAACACCTAATAACTTCGTTTATATAGCGGATTTTCATCCGCTATACAAATTTCGCCAGTTTCTTCAGACATGGCTATATTTTTTTCAAATATTCTATTAATAATATTTACACTTATTTTACCAGGTCTGTGATTTGTATATTTAGTAAACAGTGGCGTTGCTTCGCTAATAGTTTGATTGAATCGAACTTTTAAACGTATTTTCGCTGAAAAGTCCGAATGTCGAAAATTGATGGAGAGGAGATAAAATGCCAGCTTTTCAATGCCGCTCGCATGAAAAACTAGCTTAAAGCTCTATATTACTAAAACAGCACATCCATATTGGACCACAGACAATTAGATTCAAGATGACGATGAAATAGCTAATAGGAAGGCTGTCGACAAAATAACAGAAATGTGCTACTGTAGTAATATAGAGCTTTAGTTAACAATCTTTCTATCCTTGTTTGATTGACGTGACAAGCGTTGACCAGCGCTGACAAAGCGATCCCTGAACGCATCCCTTGCAGCCACAATGGCAAAGTGCATTTGACACATTCTTTAAATATCTTAATCTCTTGTTCGCCTTAATTAGCAGTTAAATGTACAGCCCCCCTCTGTTTCTCTCTCTCTCTCTCTCTCTCTCTCTCTCTCTCTCTCTCTCTCTCTCTCTCTCTCTCTCTCTCTCTCTCTCTCTCTCTCTCTCTCTCTCTCTCTCTCTCTCTCTCTCTCTCTCTCTCTCTCTCTCTCTCTCTCTCTCTCTCTCTCTCTCTCTCTCTCTCTCTCTCTCTCTCTCTCTCTCTCTCTCTCTCTCTCTCTCTCTCTCTCTCTCTCTCTCTCTCTCTCTCTCTCTCTCTCTCTCTCTCTCTCGCTATTCTATAACTCGTATATAGGGTGTCCTACGTAACTGTGATCACGATTTTTCCGGCACTTCCAATGATCTGAAAAATTTGGATAAAAATTAATCAGTTTTTAATCAGCTACAAATTGCAATATTAAAAATTTGCAAAATACTCTTTTTTAGGAAAAAAATCAAGGTCACCCTAATTTTTTTAAATGGCACTACACATTTTTTACTTCATAATATTGTAACTGGTCAAGACGAGTTCAATGATCTGCTATACTATGACCTTGAGATGACTACAGTTGTGGGATTAATGAACGTTTTCGTAAAAAATTATTATACTTTATTTGTATTAAATTTTTTATATGGACTATTCTACAGTAGAAAAAGATTTTTGTGTCTGCTATTTTTTCACAGACATGGATTCTTGTTTTTTAAATGAAATTACATACAAAATAACAAATTATAAACAAAAATAATAGCATAACAAAAAAGTAGAACAAAAAATTATAACAAATTTAATGAAAGAAATTATAATTACAATAAGTATTCGAATTGTAGTCCATTTTTTTGTAAGCACAATTCTGCTCTATGTAATAAATTTTCATTAGTTGTTCCTATAATACTGTCACGGCGAATTTCTTTGCATGCTGTACGGATTCACTGCTTTAAATTCCATATTTTGAATTGGTACCGCGTTTAACTATTGATTGCAAATGACCAGATAGAAAAAAATCTAATGATGGCAAATCGGGGGATCAAGGTGCCCAAGGAATTGGTCCGTAAGTGTCCAATAAAATTCTCCGTATTTTGAATTTAGATATTAAACAATAATTCGAGCGTTATGAGATGGACAATCATCTTGTTGGAAATAAATACGTTGCGCAATATCATTCAGAAGCACTTGCAACAATGTTGGAAGTTGAGAACGAAGAAAATTTAAATAAGCTTGGACTGTCAAATTCTGTTCATAAAAGTAAGGTCCAATCAGATGACCGTATACTAGACCACACCAAATGTTCATTGTAACTTTCTGTTGAAAATTATGTTCTCGGAACCAATGAAGATTATCCTTCGACCAAAAGTGATGATTATGACGGCTAATTATACTATTATTTGAGAACTTACATTCATCTGTCCATAGGATATTCTGTAATATTTCAGGATTACTTTCGTATGTGACAACTATATATGTTATGCCATGTTATAAAATTTAGACGACATTGTGAATCAGTTATACATAAATGTTGTATTTTGGTCATTTTGTAAGGATGATAACGATTCTGTTTTATCATCTTATAAACAGAACTCTTAGATAAATCAATTTCAGTAGCAGACTGCACGAATGGAAGTGTGCGGATTTTCTTCTAAATATGCTAAGACCATAAAAATATTGTCTGTAGTTGTACTTAAATGCGGTTTGTTTCTTTTCTTCTTTTCAAATTCTCCATAATTTCTTAAATTCTTTTCAATGTTATAAAACATTGTTGCACACGGGTAATGTCTCTGTGGGTACCTTGTGGCATACAGAATTACAGTTTTATGTGCAATTCTGTGTGCCTTCCTTTTACATTTACCGAATATTAACAGCATATCAACTTTCTCATTATAGGAATATTTTCGATAAACTAAGACTGAACACAAGAACTATTGAACTATTCGAGCTACGCTATACTACAAGTTATGTTAATATCTTTTCTACGTATATACTACATACACGTGTGAATTACATTCGGGAACATTACGAATTCCGAAATGGCTACGTTTGTTCTTCATGTCTGTAAAGTCATCTCAAGGTCATAGTATAGCAGATTATTGAACTCGTCTTGACCAATTACAATATTATGAAGTAAAAATGTGTAGTGCTATTTAAAAAAATTAGGGTGACTTTGACTTTTTTCCTAAAAAAGAGTATTTTGCAAATTTTTAATATTACAATTTGTAGCCGATTGAAAATTGATTAACTTTTATCCAAACTAATTTTTGTCAGATCATCGGAAGTGCTAGAAAAATCGTGGACACCCTATATATATTATATATATGTGTATATATGTATACACACGCACGCACGCACGCACGCACGCACACATATATAAGGAGTTTAGAAAATAATGATATATCTTTCGCATAGAGGCAGAATGGATTAAACTGAGAGGAAAAGTCTTCTACCATTTTGCAATTTTCGCAATACTTAACAAGATATTAATTGCTAAAAATTGCCGAAAATTGGTCTTCAATAATTTTTTACTCAAATACTATCAACAAAAAAAAACTGCAAAAGACAAAAATTATTTATTTTCTTCTCATAGAACTCTAAGAATTTTTTTAGAATTTTTTCAGAATTTTTTAATACCGTATTTTCTCATATTGATAAAAATGAGAAAATGCAGCACTAAAAAGTTGATAAAAAATTCTGAAAAAGTTTGTAGAGTTCTATGAGAAGAAAATAAACAATTTTCATCTCTTGCAGTTTTTCTGTTAATAGTATAGTTACTAGTATTTGAGTAAAAAATTATTAAAGATTTTCAGCAATTTTTAGCAATTAATATCTTGTTAACTATTGCGAAAATGGATTTTCCATCTCAGTTTAGCGCGCTCTACATGTTCACTCCATCACAATAATTATCGGACACCCGGTATACACACGCTAAATACTTTAACTCTCATGAGAAACTTATTTTTCTTATTTTTCTAAATATTCAAATTTTTTATATGATGCTAATTTATTTTATTAATATGCTTCTTATTTATGTTATTTTTCTAAATATTACATTTTCTAAGTATTACATTCTTATTTTTCTTATTTTTCTAAATATTGTATTACATTTATGTTTTACTACTATATTATTATATCGAGATCTAACAGCGCCAGTGTTTTTACATAAAAAATTTTTCTATTTAATTTAGATCCAAAACAATTATACAAAATAGGATTTTCCATCTTGTACATAAAGTTAACTACAACCTTCCTTATAATTTATGTAACAATTTTTTTCAACACAAAATAGTAAATTATTTAAAGAATTTAAAAAAAATAAATACAGAATGAAAAATTAAAAAATTAAAAAATGAGAAAGATCTAGCTTTAAATAATCGAATTAAAGAAATTAAACATTTTTGGAATTACAATAACAAAGATGATAACGATAAGCCAAAATAGGCTATTTTTTACGTTAAATAAACTTTTAAATTACAAGGAAATTTGCATAAAACCAGCTGAATTTAATCACAGCAATCCATTTTCATCCTTAATCAATTTAAAAGACAGATGGTTTATTAATCTGTCTTCGATTGCAATTCCTAAACAAATTTGTTATTACAATTAGGGGATAATTTCTCACTATCTTTTTGAATAAAAAGATGTTAATATTCATTAAAAATTGGGAAAATAATCTTTGTAGATTACAGACACCATTTCAAAAAATTTTTAGAAATAAAGAAGTGCATATTATTAAAAAATTGTTTAAGTTTTTACATTCCCGGATTAACAAACAATTGAATGACAGACTTTTATGATTAAGGAATAAAACAAGATTTTTTTTAGTAACAAGAATTTAATCATAACTAAAGTTGATAAGGGTAACGGTTGCACTTAACAAGGACTTGTACATCAAAATAATAAATGAAATTCTTAGTGATGTTAACACATATAAAAAATTTTTTACTCAAGATCCAACGAATAAAAAAATGATTAGTAATCTTAAAACTTTAATTACAAGAAAAGCAGAAATATATTATAGAAGACTTGTATAAGCTATTGAGATGTGATGAGAATTTGTTACCTAGAGTTTATGGTCTCCCGAAAGTGCATAACCTGATTTAGGATAATTATTTCATTTATTGGAAGCCTATTTTACCCGTTAGCCACGTTCTTGCAAATAATCATAAGTAGAGTTCCAAGATCTTTCAGTCATATAAGTAACAGCTTTGAATTAGTTAATAAACTATCTAATACAAAAATTGATAAGGAAATACAGTTTAATTTATTTAGATGTTATCTCGTTATTCACAAATATTCCTGTAGATTTAGCTATACAATCGACTTCCAGTAGATGGAGTTACATTTCAATTAATTGTACAATATCTAAATCTGAATTTATAGGAGTTGTTAAAATGATTTTAGAATCAACTTACTTCACTTTTGACAGGTTTACAAACAAAATTATAGTACTCCTACGGGATTCCCCTGTTTCCAATTTCGGCAGATTTGTAAGACCTTGAAAGTGAGATGTTGAGTTCCTTTGACTTTCCATTTTATTATAGATATGTCGACGACATTGTCATGGCAGTTCCCCAGGAAACAGATTGACAAAGTTTTAACACAATTTTAACAATTATCATCTCAGGTTACAATTCACCTTTGAAATAGGTAGTGACAGCATCAATTTCTTGGACATCACTATAAGAATTAAACATAATATAACTATAAGAATTTTTTATAATTACATAATTTTATAATTCACATAATTTTTTATAATTTGATTGGTTTCAGAAACCTACATATTTTAGTCGAATGTTGAACTTTTAGTCTCAACATCCTATCTCACAGACAATAGGTATAATTTATGATAGTAGATAAGGCGTTTTTACTTTCACATCCAGATTTCCATATGAAAAAATTTTAAATTTATTATTGATACTTTATTCCTTAATGACTTTCCATTAGATTTTATTTTTGAAAATATCAGAAAAAGAATTAACTTCATAATGAATAAACCAATACAATATAAAAGTAATGTTAATAACATCTCAAGAGACAATATCAAATGGTTTACAATTCCTTATACAGGGATTTTCGAATAGATTCAAGAGTATTGTAAATGGAATAAATCACAGAATATCATTTTTTAGTATCAATAAACAAGTTCATCAAAGTTCAAAAAGATTCTCTTCCACACGAAACAAAAAAGAACGTTGTTTATAGAATTAAAAACTAGAATTGTGATGCAACTATGTTAGTCAAACACGGAAGAAATTAAAAACTAGAATAAATGAACACCAGAGTCACATACGTTGGAACACTTCCTCTAGATCTGTTATTACTGATCATAGATTGGATCGCGGTCATGATTTCGATTTTAGCAATGTGGCTATTCTGGATTGTGAAAATTTTTATCATAAACACTTGATCTCAGAAATACTTTGTATTAAAATACAAAAGAACGGACTCAATTTATAAACAAATACCGAAGGTTTTGATTAGTCATACATGGATATTCTAGACAAATTGATAAACAAGAATTTGACCTAATCTTATATTATATATCGTTTAATATCAACGGTCTTTATTACATCATTAGTAGTCGTCAGTTATTGATATCATAACGACGAAATTGTCAGCTGATCATTTATAAGTGTAATTATGGAATTGTGTTTTTGTTGACCAGCAGAGGTAAGCTCATTTAAAAATTAAAATAATTTTCTTTGATAGTGATAAGTTTTTATTGTGCTGCATAATTCACAGACACACTTCCAAGGTTTAAAATAATCGTGTCACACTTTCATTCCACCAAGTGATGGACTTACCTCTATTGACAAATAAGAAGACAATATATATTAATATTATAGCGTTTCAATCATTCTCTCTAACATTAATTAACATTTGCATATTATATTATGCTGAAAATCCATATAATGGGACCGTTCGAACGTTTTTTTGTATCAAAGATATATTTGTTCATAATTGATGCACTGAAAACAGCGTTTGACTCTATATAGCCGTTAATTTATATTTGATTAATTATTTTAATTTGTATTTAGCATAAGGAGTCTTTAATTCAATTAATTTTGATTATTATTTTTCTATTTAAATTAAATTTTTTCATTTTACACAGTTAATTTTTTAATTTTTTGTAGTAACATTTAAATTGAGCAAGGTAACACAATTTTGTGATAATGTTTTGTATAATGTTTTGAAGGAGAATTAAATAACCATTACTTTGGTAGTTGGAAGAGAAAATGTCTTTGAATGAATTGTGATTAAATTCACTATTTTTGTTAGAAGAGAAAATGTCTTTAAACGAATTATTATGCAATAATTTTATTGAAGAAGAATTTAAACCATTTGGATTGGAATAGGAAGATTCTTTAATAAGATATATACAGGGTCCATTATGAAAGTAATGCGCATGATTTTATTGTGACGCGAATATCCATCGCAGCGGGGTAAAATGGGTCGGGAAATGTGGTGGGGAGGTCTGCCCTTCCAAGGCAGCCAGTCGCTAGTTTGCTCCGAGCAGTCTGAGTGGAAAGACGTGCCTCCGCGTGAAGTGTGTTTTTCGACTTTGTAACACGGCGCGATGGAGCGTTCGCTTGAACAGCGATACGCCATCAAGTTTTGCGTGCGACTTGGAAAGAATGCAACCGAAACATTTCAGATGCTTCAAGAGGCCTTCAAGGACGACTGCATTTCAAGGTCACAGTCCGGGAGGTGGCACAAGGCGTTCAAGGAGGGTCGGGAGGAAGTCGCCGACGAACCCCGTTCTGGACGCCCAACAACGGCCAGAACCGACGAAAACGTGAATCGTGTGTGCGAAGTTTTGCGTTCCGACCGTCGATTGAGCATCCAGTACATCGCTGACACCCTAAACATGTCCACATTTGCGGTACATGGGATAGTGACGGAGAATCTGCAAATGCGCAAGGTCTGCGCGAAGCTTGTGCCGGAAGTGTTGACGGAAGACCAGAAAGAACTTCGAGTTTCGCGCTGTCAAGAATTGTTGGATTTGATTAAAAATGAGCCGGACTTTCTTAACTCTGTCGTAACCGGAGACGAATCTTGGATGTTCGAGTACGACCCAGAATCGAAAAGGCAGAGCAGCGAGTGGCACTCAAAATCATCCCCCCGCCCCAAGAAAGCGCGAATGAGCAAGTCTCGCATCAAAACGATGCTCATTGTCTTTTTTGACGTCCGAGGAATCGTCCATTTTGAGTTTGTACCGCAGGAGAAACTGTCAACTCAGCCTTCTATCTGGAGGTGCTCAAGAGATTGAAACGCCGGGTCGCGCGCGTGAGGGCTGACATCAAAGACGCGCTCAAGCTCCATTATGACAATGCCCCCAGCCACACGGCCTTCATCGTTGCCAACTACCTGGCCCGGAGCAACACCCCGGTGGTCCCCCAGCCCCTTTATAGTCCCGACTTAGCTCCGTGCGACTTTTTTTTGTTTCCCCGTCTGAAGAGAGAGCTGAAAGGAAAGCATTGGGAGTCCGTGGAAAACATCCAAAAGCATGTTACAACGTTCCTAAGAGACATTCTCGTCGAGGAGTTTCAGCGTGCCTTCCAGGCGTGGCAGACACGTCTCCGCAAGTGTATTGATTCAGGGGGAGAGTATTTTAAAGAATTTTGAGCATTTGTACCGCTACGATCAATAAATCTATTTTTCCCAGAAAATGCGCATTACTTTTATAATGGACCCTGTATACGTATACTTAGGTTTCATTGTATAAAAATTAAAGATAGTATCATTTGGAAATAAATAATAAAGATAGCATCACTTGGATTTTACTTTTTATTTTGATAGTAGAATTTAACTTGGTGCCACAGTTGTTGATATCAAATCATTTTGTACAAATGATACATATCATTTGATTAATTTTCATTATTTATTTAATTTGACATCCGAATTACATAGAATTTAACTTGGCGCCAATTGTTATCAAATCTTTTTTACGAATGATACATATAATTTTGAGGAATTTAACTTGGTGGCAATTTTGTTGATATCAAATCTTTTATATGAATGATACATATCATTAGAGTTGAGTAAATAACAAGAGACAATACATTAGTATTTTACTTTCTAATTTGATAGAATTTAACTTGATTAGTTAAGATCAGTAACATCTGGGTTTTAATTTTTCATTTGATACATTAATTTTTTTGAAGAGTAATAATTTTTTATGGAGAATTAGCCATTACTTGGGTTGGAATAAAAATAAGCAATTTACCTTATAATTGAATTTAAAAATATTAGGTGTTGGAATTAATTCGTAGCGTTTTACAAAGTATTTATAAGTTTTAAAAGTACTTTCATTAATGTATTTTTTAATGCTCATGTGAAATAAATAACATTCTTTCATTAAAAAACGCTACGAATTAATTCCAATACCTAATATTATATACAAAGGATCGATTTCACGAACTCGATTAAACCGAATCGGTGATTAACTTTCAACCATAGTGGTCAATTCTACTAAACAGCAAATATGATTAGTCAGTTCCACGGCCCATTAAGTATTTGGCATTGATGAAACCGATCCAAATAATTCTTTACGAAAAGCATGCATTCTTAACGCTTTTTTTACTTTTTTTAAAAAGGTAAATTTGTACAAATAACAAGAGACAGTACCATTTGTAGAATTTAATTTAATTAGTTAAGATTGTAGCATCTGGATTTTAATTTTTCATTTGATACATTAATTTTGTTCGAAGAATAATAATTTTTGATGGAGAATTAAAGTTGCAATTACTTGAGTTGGAATAAGAAGGCCTTCAATAAGAATATCCTTGAAGAAAAATTAAAACTGCTATTAATTAGATTAGATACTTAGGTTTTATTCGATAAGCGCGTATACAATATACATGTAACGTATGCGAGACTATATACTCTAAACGAGTCACATCATCGTCCTTGCTTGAAAGGATATCTCAGTATTTATGTAAACAAAAATTTAATATATTTTTATCCTAAATGTGGTGAATATTACTAGTGTTTTTTTTATATTGTAAGTGTTGCTAATGAATGCTGAAACTTGCAAAAAACGAAAAAATAATCCGCAAGAATTTGATAGATAGTGCGGAAATTGTGACAGATAACCCGGATTCCAAACCGAAAGATTCATAATGATTAACAAAATAAAAAAGTTATAGAAGAGGAACAGCTCATCGAAGAAGTTCATAAGCGTCCCCTTGCTGTCCCAAGTCTGCAAAGAAAAAGCTATGGAAAGAAATAGCGGTATCAATGAATGGTAATTCTTTATTTACATATTCAAAATTCGCAAAATGATTACTCACTCATTAGTCGCGTCGTCACTCATCCGCGCTCGCCTCATTATTTGGTAAAATTATTATTGAAAAACTATCATAATTATAATTAAAAAAACAAACCTCAATATTAGTGCCAATCGTTCAGGTGGAGTTATGTCGAACCACCTGTTTTTGTAATTTTGTAATTTTGGTTCGATGATGCTCAATAATTCTTCCATCTGAGTTAAGCAGCACTCATTCGGAAATAATTGTGGAATTGTATGTCTTCCAAGATTAATTTTGGGAGCGATGGAAAGAAAAAACCGTATTTTTTAAAATGAATGCTATCCAGTACTTTTTCTTTTTGTACACTTTTTTCTTTTTTAATAATATACGTAGTATACTAACAAATGCAACGACTATGCATCGTCTCCAAATCACTGCTGCAACTGTAGCTGCTACTATATGAATGTATTCGATGTATTTATTTTCATAATCCATTTTTATTAAAATGAATCAAAAATTAGCGAAAATAAACGAGTTAGCTTAAAGCAAGCGAAGATAAGGAAGCAGAAAAGCGAATAGTTTTTGAAGGCTGCTTTGATTGTAATAGAGGGGAAGGGGAAGTAAAAAGTCCAAGCTTTCCTTCGCTGCATGAAATTGTACCTTTACTTATAAGCCTTGCTTGGCTTTTGATCTCATGCTCTTTAGTCTTTATTTGTCATCAATTTGCTGACAGCTTTGAATACAACAAAATTTGCATCAAATTTGACGCATTTTGTCTTCAAAATTTGTAGTAAAATTTTAGAAAATTTGATTTTGATAGTATTCAGCTATCTAGGAGCATATTTGGTGGAAGTTTGTATTAACAGTATTAGCAATAAGTAGTAGCAATAAGTTATTATTATTATTATTATTATTATTATTATTATTATTATTATTATTATTATTATAACAAAGTATGTTTCCAATTTGTAGCAAATCGATAAACATAATCCGTTGTCAACATTTGCAATTACAGACAAGATTATAGAGGTACTTATTAGATATTTTAATCAACAGTAGTATTTTAATTTGTGCTCTAATAAAAATATATAGAAATGTATTATAAAATAAATGACAAAAATCTCAATTTTTTAATGTAAGTGCATATTGTATCCAATTATTTATGTATAAAGTATACACTACAATGCATAAACTAGTTGCTCAGTAAATAAACAAAATATTTCTTTGTTCTATATTTTTGTAATCAATGTAATTGCAATAAAATTTTACATAAGTTATTTTAAATATTTAAAGAATTTATTTAAAAAATTTAGATTTCTGTTATTATTTTAAAAATTTTAATTTTTAACAATAAAAGTAATAAAATAAAATAAATAAACGACAAAAAAGTATTATTAAATAAAAATGTAATCTTATCTATACAACTTTCATATGTATATAATTTATTTGAAGTGTAAGTATGAAACACATTTTCAAATTTAATTTTCTTTGCAGGAACTGTACATCCTTAAGTATAAAAAAATTTTGTAATTTGAACGTTTTGTAATTTCAGTTCTCTTTCTCGATTAAAAGTAAAACTGAAATTTTGAATATATTGGTTTATGTGGAACCAGATATATTATGATTCCAACTAAACGGAAATTTCATTATTGTACGTGTGTAGAACCGCACTTTTCTTTATCTTTGCTTTCGTAGTAATCTTGAGATAATTCAATTCAATGGATGCAACAACCATGGTGGTTCCTCCTGCTTTTTTTTTTCCTGCTTTCTTTTCTGACGGTATCTTGTTCGATTAGGGCTCCAATCAATGCTGGTTTGTCTTGTCCTAATCGATGTCGATGCATTATTAATTCGATCCATCCGTACAATCGATTGTCCCTCATAATCACTCACAAAAATGTAGTGTGGATGATAGTATTGTTTTAGACTCGACTCGTTTCGAAACTTCTGCATCGCGCACCACACGTGACACAATAAGCATGGAAATCTTGACAACCAATATTCTGTAAATTTGTTAGGAATCTCACCGAGACTTTCTTGAGCCTTCAGACTCAGTTCTCTGTAGTGATGCTTCTAAAAAAAAAAACGCACATCAATATGTCAACACTAAGTCGATAAACAAGATGACAATTAAGATGTGTTAAATCATTATACTTTTCCTTAACTGTTTTAAATACATTTACTTATACTCATATTTATTAATTAAACGAAATATATATTAATCTTCCGCCGGCGGACGCAAGATCTCGCGAGATCCACGAGTTAGAGTTGCTTACTTTTTTCAATTGTGAAGAAAATGAATGAATGGATATTTGTTTCTATGATAAATATGTTCTTATTTTTCCTTCTACATATTTGAAATAATTTACGGTTATTTAGTATAGGGGACTTCTAATAACCTTGACCTTGACATATGTTATCAAGGTCATGTCCCCAAGTAATCTTGAACAAATTTTAGCCTTCACTCGTTGTTCGTTGAATAGTTGTTACCAAAAAAAGTTCATCAAAATAACGTGATTTTAAAGCAAAGAATTTGTAAAGCAAACATTCCTAGAAAAAGAACCAAATATATCATCACATACATCAGTTAACTGGACTAATTTTTGCAGAGAGATAATTCATGTAATTTAATAACTTGATACTATATACACTACAGGAGTATATTACATAAACTACATAAACGGAGAACAGTATCAATTGTTTGTAAAGCAGGAAATTTGTGTTTTTGAAATAAAATATTAATATTTTTGAAACAAAAAACTTGTATACTTATTAAAAACTTCTCTACTTTAATAAATATTCAATTATAACAATCTAACTTCTCAGTTCATGAATCAATCGTTAACAAACAATCAAAATCAAATTGGCCAAAAAGGAATTATTGTCGAAATCGATGAGGCAAAATTTGGACATCGACAATATCATTGCAACATAAAATAGTGAATCATTCACAACATTTTGTTAACCCAGACATTCATACTCAAAATATCGAACATCCATGGAGAGATATTCGCGGAATTATATCGATATAATCGTAAATAATCCCATTTCGTCCATTACCTTGCAGAATTCATGTTCAAAAAAGCATTTAATACACATGAATAATTAGACGCTTTTTTAATCGTAATGGCTAAAAATTCCATATATAAGTATAGAAATTCGGTCAAGTTCTCTGCTCTAAAGACATAAAAATTATATAAGAAATTATATAAGAAAATATTTTGTGCTGTAAAAGCAAGGAATTATTTCATCGAAGCGCAGTCGTTCAAAAGTTAGGTTTTATTGATGAAAACGCGAATTAACTTTTTTGTTAATAACTTTTTAAGAAACAACGAGCGACGGCTAAAATTTGTCCAAGGTCACTCGGAGTCATAATCTTGACAATATATGTTAAGGCCAAGGTCATTGAAGAATAATCCGCTACAGTTAAACAATTAATTTACAACATATTATAATAAAAAACTGCTTTTCAAACATTTTAAAACAATTTCTTGGATCACTTTTAATCTTTTTGACCCTGCATCCGCCGTGCGTGCGAGTATCAACATCCGCTGTCCGAGGGTTAATTACATTTTGCCTTCTGACTTTCATTCTTCTTTATTTCAATGATTTCATGTATTTTAAATTTTGATATACCTACTCTCTCTTATTAAGGCTCTTGACTAGTTGCGGCGACTATGTTGGAATTATGACATTAGAAGCAAGGAATGATACATTAATTTATGTTACGTACCATTTGTAAGTAAAGACAATTTGAATAAATCTAATTGACGAGATCGTTTTAAAACACTTGTAAAAATCAAAAAAACTCTCTTTTCCTCCCTTAATAATCAGTAAATAATTGTAAAAAGGCACGTAAAGTGAGCTTATATTCGGACAGAAATACACGTTTTGACAGCTGTTGAAACGAATAAAAAATACGCTTTTACACATAAAATTCCAAGATAATTTTAGTTTTCGTCAATAATTACGATTTGATAAGTACGAGACAAATAATATTTTCACAATTAAGAAAATAATAATGAAATGGCACGCAATATAAATTTCGTCGTCGTCAAAACGTCACTTTTCCACACTTGTAAGTTCAGCCATTTATACAAGCACGAGCTCATATCGTGTGCTCGCCTTCGGCGCACCGAAGGAAGGAAACGAAGTGAAGGAGACAGCTAGCTTCTTCTCACACTACTCGCTTGTTTCAAGCAACCAAAAATGTTTTCTCGCCTGCTCGGCATCAATAAGGGACGAGGGACATTCTAAATAACATATAAGTTTTAATAAATTGTAGTAATAGTGTATTCCTCCCATTAATCCAAAAAAGTATAAATCATGTTAAAATGCAACAGTTTATGAGATATTTAATTGTTTACAATATTTCATGCGCGTTATATATCTCCTTCATAAACTCGAGTAGCAAGAATAGTTCATTAAAAGAATTTTACCAAAAACAAAAATTATAAACCAGCCTTTCTCTTCACGAAAATCTTTGAAAGGCCATCAGAAAAAAAATGCGTATGTTTGAAACTCAAGACTTGTGAAGCAATTTTGCATTTTTTAGCAATACCTTCGGGAGTACGAAGCAATCGAAGATATTGTTCTCGATAAAAACGATATCGAGCGGAATTCCGGATTACGTTCTATCGCCAAACTCTGCCTCAATTCGTTTTGGGAAAAATTCGGTCAACCTTTGCACAAACTTTCCGAGTATCGAGATAATAAAAAATCTCCAGCAATTGGCGGAATTATTGTCAAGCCCGGAACACGAAGTAATCGGAATATTACCCGTCAACGACGAGATGACAAACAAAATGTTTTATGGCGTTTAAGACACGAAGCGGTAATACTCTCGCCGATAATTAACATGATAATAGCGGCGTTCATGACGACTCAAGCGCGATTAAAGTTGTACGAATATTTGGAAAAATTAGATCGACACGTTTTATATTACGATACTGAATCTTACCTACATACGAGTAGCGAAGGTCCGAACGAATATGAATCGCGTAACACAGGTAACTTTTTGAGAGACATGACGGACGAACTCGTGAGTTACAGGTATGGTAGCTTCATCGAGGCATTCGTATCTGGCGAACCGAAATTTTACGCATATGTGGTACCTCGGATGGATGTTGACATAAAATTTATAAAATAAAAGATATTAAGTTAAATTTTCAAAATTTGCGGCTGCTTAATTTTACCAGTATTCATAGGTTATTATTAAATAAGAAAAGAGAAGAAAATAACGGAGGGAGCCGCAATAAAATTGAAATTTAAAGCAATTCGCATTTCACGAGATAGTAACACGGGATGAAGTAAAAACATGCGCTCCAGTTCTGAAGAAACGCAGATTCATCAATAGTCGCTGTTTTCTCCCATACGAATTTATATAATGTGCTAGATTGTATAATATATTTCATTTAAGCTAGAGAATAAGTCACGGATTTTATCCTCCCGACCAAATTGTAAATAAAAACTGCGGATTATAATACAATGTTCTTGTAAAAATTTAAATCAATTTATACTCATAGTTCAAAAGTTAGAAAAAAATATAGTAAAAACGTTTGTATGATATGTGTATAATACATTTTAGTAAAATTTGTACTTTTACTTAAGTTAAAAGAGGATGTAATAAAATCGATTATTATTTTAAGAAGTACTAAAATGTAAAATTGTTATAAAATATAATGAAATATGATTTACAAACGAAATATATTTTTTTTCTTTCTCTTTTTGTAAACAAAATATAAAACAAATATAAAATAAAAATATTTTGTACTTGAAACACGAAAAAGTGTTATATTATATAATCCCGTTCTTTTTTCAAGGTAAATTTTTTTTCAGCAGTGGTATCGCGTGTAAGCTCATCGATGGCGATGCTACGCTCTGCGATCAAAATTCATGCTGATCGCAAGCCTATCAGCGTACAAAGATAAGCGTATTCTCAAGCGAAGATAAGCTCATTCTCGCACCGTGGCGAGATCAGATGTTCATTGGCCACGGTGCGAGGAATTAGATGTTCGTAGCTAGTCTACGCGGGGATACGCTAGCACGAGCGTACGCGCGCCGCGTGAGGCCTTCCGCCGCGTTGATCAGCTTATTCCTCAAATTTTTTCCTTCGTGTATTTTTGAAAATATTATTAGGTGTACAAATAAGTTTCCGCCGTTTTTTATCAAAAATTAAGCATTTATTGTGAAAGAACGATACATAATGTTTTATTGAAAGTATTTTCCATCGCTAGCTACTACTTTTTCCCATTTTTCTGGTAGCATACGGATACCGCGTTGGAAGAACGCTTCATCTTTTGAAGCTATCCAATTATCGATCCAATTTTTGATATCTTCATATGATATGAAGTGCTGCTCAGACAGGTCATCGATCGAAATAGATGGTAATCGGAAGGGGCAATGTCTGGTGATACGGCGGGTGGGATAGAACTTCCCAATTGAGTGTTTCCATGTAGGTTTTGACCGCCGCAACATGTGGTCGAGCATTATCATGCAGGAGAATAATTTTGTTATGCCTGGAATAGTAGTGGGCGCGTTTTTCCTTGAGTGCTCGGCTCAATCTCATCAATTGTGTTCGGTAGAGAGTCCCAGTAACGGTTTCGTTCGGTTTGAGCAACTCATAATACACGACATCAAGCTGATCCCACCAAATACTAGATGGGGTGAAAAGTAACCTCCTTGGGAATGAAAAAAATTTTTTTCTTATGCAGAATCTCGCCCAAAATATGGCGTGTTCGCTCAGTACTAATCTTTGTAGCATCTGCTAGCTCGCGCACCTTCACTTTCCGGTCAGCCAACACCATTTCATGTATTTTTTTGACATTTTCCTCGGTAACCGCATCGGAGAGCCTGCCGCTGCGGACTTCATCGGTAGTGGAGTTGCGGCCACCACGAAACACTCGAAACCAATATTTGACGGTGTAATCTGACGGAGTATTAGCCACATAATATTTATCCAACTTTTCTTTTGTTTCCTTCGCCGTTTTGCCTCTCAAAAAATAATGTTTTATGAGAGAACGAAAATCGTTTTCGCAAACACGTCAACAACAATCAGCTCTCAAAACAAAACTAAGGGCAGTATCGCACTGCCACTTGGCATGTCTGCCTAAATATGAACGGACTACAAGGCACCATAAACTTTTTTGCAGTAATGGCGCATTCTGGCGGTCAAGGAGGTTACTTTTCACCCCATCTAGTACACAACATGAGTTTTTTTCCATGAATATTTGGCTTGGCTGTCGATGTTGAAGCATGGCCAGGTGATCCCCAGGTGATTTCTTCTTCTTTGGATTATCGTAGTGGATCCATTTTTAATCACCAGTGACTATACGATGTAAAAAACCCTTTCGTTTATGCCTAACAAGCAGCATTTCATATATGGAAAATCGGCGTTCAACGTTTCTCGGCTTCAGTTCATATGGAACCCAATTCCCTTGCTTTTGAATCATTCCCAATGATTTCAAACGATGTGAAATTGCTTGTTGAGTTGCTCCTAATGTAAGTGCAAGTTCTTTTTGCGTTTGACATGAATCTTCATTCAATAATGATTCCAATTCCGCGTCTTCGTACACTTTCGGCCTTCCGCTACGTTCTTTGTCTTCGACGTCAAATTCACCGTTCTTAAATTTTTGAAACCATTCACAACTTCTCTCACTTAAGGCAGCCTCACCATATGCTTCTACAAGCAATCGATGAGCCTCAGCTGCAGATTTCTTCAAATTAAAGAAGTAAATCAAAAGTTCCCGCAAATGACGCTTATTCGGCTCAAAACTCGGCATTTTCGCACAAAAAAAAATATATGATGCTGATACAAAATCGCTAGAATTTCAAGATTATGTTGTTGACAGATGTCCAACCTTACGATATAATGTTTTACATCAGACAATTTTAACCATAGCTTGCTAGTGGCGCCGTCTTTTGTCAAACGGCGGAAACTTATTTGTACACCTAATATTAAATGCCATTTTTTTCTTTTTTTTTCTTTTGAAATCTTACACGCTAATCGAATAACTCATTTCGTAAAATGGAGCGCGCTAGAAACATCCATAAACATCGATCATATGCGACCGAATGCGGGAAAATGATTTTTGTAAAAAATTTTCTGCAGCATTTATCTCTGATATTTATATCTTATGTACGTTTCGAGAGAATTTTGTTTTATTTCGCGGAATGACAAGAAGCCTATCGTCAATTAACGACATTCGTGTAAAAAAGCTCGAAGAATAGAGTTGGGAATGCAACAATAATACTAAAACAACGAAGAAAAAGAATATAATTAAATTTCGCGAAGATTTACCCTGTCCGGAAGATTACTCCAACAATCTGCTTTCTCCAAAATTAGTGATAATCAACAATCTTAGAGAATCGTCGTCGTGCTACGTAATCATGGATTTTTTTACCAAAGGCAGTCACAAGAATCTCAGTGTTATTCTTATCTCACAAACCTCTTCCATCAAAGACGTGGTCAGCGCGATATATATATCACTCAACGCAAATTACATCGTCGTTTTCAAAAATCCACGTGATCGCGCTCATTTAGCGCGTCAGATTTATCCCGACGATTCAAAATTCCTAGAAAAGATATACTACGATACTATGTCAAGGCCTTACGGCTATTTGCTGCTCGATTTGAAAAAATCAATCCCGGACGAGTATCGATTTTGAACGTGTATTTTTCTCATTACGTCTACACGTAGATCTTTTTCAACGGATTCATATAAAAGATGAGTACGGGTAATCACCCGTGTCAGTTGTAAGCTTTTTCTCGCGATAAAGTGACAAGAAATCACACAGTGCGACGAAAATCGCCATATATTCGATCGGTAAGAGAAACGCCTGTTTCCTCACAATATTCTATCATTTGAACAAAAATCAACGCACAATCTTCTTACGAAACGCTGACGAAAAACTAATTCGTTGTATCTGTGAATGTGTTTTTAATACACTCAAACATAACGTCTCACTCGAACATTGTGAAAAAAAATCGGTTAATCAAATACAAAAAGGCTCTGCGTCGCGTTGCAAAACATGATAATTGGAAGGATAAAAGAAAACTGTTAGTGCAGCGAGGCGGATTTTTATCTTATATTATCAGATCTATATTATCAATCTTATTATCACTAATTATCGAAGGAAATAGTGGGAATAAAACGCTATGGAGAGGGCCAAAAAAATGGTTTTAATTTCGACGAAAATCTCGAAAGAATACAACATCAATTACGTCAGAATCCGACATCATTCGCATTGACGGAGAGTCAAAAGAAATCGCAGTATTCGTAAAATTCGGATAACACCGCGAGCATTAATAATACAACGCAAAATCTCGGAATTCATCTAACACGATTCGATGCGAAGACAAGTCATATTCTTAATTCTGATTGGCTACGCAACAAAAGTGAGAGATGGAAAATGTACAGAGGGGCATTATGGCGATACCTGCGATTTATTCAAAAAACGCGAAAGCAGAAAGATGCAGAAATGCCTCCGCTGATAACGAGACGACGAATAATGACATATTTATGATTTCATGCAAACATCTGATATATCGTCAGCACATTCCATCAGTAATGCCAATATTATTTCGAAATTTCGAGCGAGCATAATCATACGAAGAATAATCATGCCATGAAAAGCATTGAAAAGAAGTAGTGAAAAATCTTATCATAAGCATGCACACTTATTGATGAAACATTTGTTTCGAAAAGCTGTGCCTGATAGAATTAGTTAGGACAAACATGACTGACTATAGCACAATCGTGACTATAGATGGTAACATCGTGAAAGATTCGAATATCACTGACTTGATAAACAATGCGATGCGCGAGAGAAAAACTGTGAAAGTAGTGAGTAGAAATCAGTTTGCGTGATTATTCCGTGCGCGATTATTCCGTTGAACATAGGAGTACCTTCTGCGCTAGTGAGAAATAAAAGATTATTGCCCACGCACGATGTTAGTGTAAACAGCGTAAAACTTCGATCTCGGGCGAGTTCCACATCTTTTATATCGAAAGCGCGAATTCCACGCCAATTGTATCGAAAACGCAAGGAAAGAGAAAAACATAAAAATTACGAATAAGAAATAAACAAGGAAAGTTCGCTGATTCTTTTTCGTACACGAAAAGCTGATACCTTCGCATCTTTACAAATGGGAAAAAATCGGTTACTTGGTTGAAAAAACTAAGATAATACTATGAATAATACGATTGAAAAATTATACTACGATCCGTCGCATTATGCGGACTATTCGGCGATGGATAATCTTGATGGATAACTCGTGCTGTTAAACCGAATTTCTCACGGAGAGAAATCGTGCGTTGGCTCGAATCGCAAGACGCGTACACGTTGCACCGACCATTGCATAGAAAATTTCCACGATTGCATTATAACGTAACAAATATTGACAATGTGTAGGAAGCAGATTTGATCGATCTCCGGGGGGAAATCTAAAAAGTTACAACGATGGTTATTCCTATCTGTTAATGATTATCGATCTACTAAGTAAATAAACATCTGGATAGAACCATAACGCGACAAAACGAGTACACACTGCGTGATAAAACGCGTACTAAAAAAAACCGAAGGACGAGTACACATATACTTACAAACGGACAAGAGCAAAGAATTTCGCGCAATCAATGTAGAAATTTCTTAAAGAAAACGACAATCGTTTTCGGGTAACGCGCAATCCAAACGTCAAATCCATCGTCGAGCGTCTCAACAAAACACTGAAGGAGCGAATGTGGCATTATTTTACTCAAAAACGCGATGCTATCAATGTTTTGCAGGACATTGTACGCGCTTACATTTATACGCGTTCACGAGAATGCAATCAGTAGTAACGAGAGAAAACGCATGTGCCGCTCGTAAAAATATAGCACGTCATTGAAAAAAAAGAAACGTTAAAGAAACAGGCGCGAAAGGTTAAATATCACGTCGGAGATATCGTTCGTATCAGTAGAGCGAAAGGCGCTTTCGAGAAAGGATACAAAGTTAAGTGGAAAAGATATTTCAAATTTACCGTGTTCTCAATTGGCGAAACCCTCACGTGTACGAACTGCATGATTTAACAGACGAAGTCATGACGGTATTTTTTATGAGCAAGAATTAGCTCGAGTTGAAAAAACTTAGAGGAAGAACAGTTTATCGTCGATCACGTGATAAAGAGTAGAGAACGGGGAGCTAATAAGCAAGTACTATAAGTAATAAGTTGGCGCAGTTATCCCAGTAAATTTGATACTTGATTTTCCGGCTTCGAGTTTAATTTCACGATGAAAAAGGAACAATTTCATCACGGAACTCTATAGTGTTGCACGGACAATGAGAGGTTGCGATAAGTGAGATTCAATTTCCTGTACCTTTTTATATAACGAAAATGTGATCAGATTCGTCAATGTTAAACCCGATGAGGAGACGAATGATGCGTTTACGACAAAAGAAGTTGCATTTCCAAATGGAATTTACAACGATATCCAGCTTATGAGTTTATTGATGCGATTAATACCGCGTGTAAAGTCGAATCGAATTTTTATTTTGAACAGCAAAAGCGTCTGGCGGCAAAGTCTTGATAAGTATTAACTGCGATGAGAAGTGCAAAATGCTACACCATATAAACATTTCCGATAATCTTCTACGAATGCTAGGTCTCTATCAGCAATTTCCACAAATAATTATCCAAGCTCTTTTATTCCAAGCTCGCGATACCTAATTCCAATAAACAGAAGAGAAAACATTTCTTACTCATGGATTTAATAAGGAGACGGGAAAACGACTTATATGCAGATTTACTGGAATAGCAAACCCTATAATTTGTGATGCGGCATCCTCGATAAAATGTTCGTTTATTGCGATATTTATTAATCTTATATAACAAATGTACTCCTCTTCTCAGGATAGTTCCGGTCGAGATACGCAGTCGTAATTAAGCATTTGCAAATTTGGTGAAGTATTTCTCATTTCCAAATTATATCCCATTGCGACGAATGAATTTTAGAACGATCGAAATAAATCTAAGAGATCATCTTGGAACAAAAATTTCATTCGAATTCGGAAACGCTGACAGTGGCATTGCACTTTAAACGTAAGCACTGACTTTCTTTTGTGTACGCGAGCGTGTCGATAGTGACAGTCTTTAAAATATCCGCAAAGTCCGCAGCGCTTCAATTTCCACTCGGAGGTCGAGATAGTCGTATATTGCGCTTCGTAAACGACGTCGCAAAAAAAATCATCGAGAAGTACCACAGCGAAGAAGAGCAAAAAAGTGAAAGCGAAGAAAAAGAAAATTCGCGTTGCACGAAGAAAAATCAAAAAACCATTCGTTAGGAAACATTGAGTCAAGAAACGCGACGTATCCGACATATTCTCTTAATTGAGATAGGAATTCGTGACTGGAGAATTGTATCGTCTATGTCGAGTTTGATAACGTTTTAGAAATCGATTTTTCGCGACAAGTCATTGTCGATTTTTCCAGTTAGCCCTATGACTTCCACGAGAAAATTATTTCCCCCACTATACATTTTTTCTCATCTAATTGTACGCAAGACGACGAAAAAAGCTTCAGCTTTTGCTTATGACATCAATGCCAACGTTTCGTGACTCTAAAAGAATAGCGAAAATTCGAATATCATAATGGATATAGTTATCGACATATAAAGTTTTCGCAATGTCGAAGAAAACTTTGTTCTGAAAGAAGTCGCGGTTCTTGCGATTAATGCGACGATCATCAGACACGGGATTATGATGCCACCTTATCCATTTGGCGATTTACTCGAGAAAGTAAGATGAGAAAACAACTGGCTTACACGAAATTATCATGGAATCAAATGGTTTGATGGAGATGTCATCCTAAATACTTTATAATATATCTGCGAGACATTATACGACACGCAAGCTACATCTATAGCAGAGGACAAGAGAAGGCACGTTACCTGAATAATCTACTCACCAGAAATGTATATAATCTGGAAGAAATTTCTCCGGCTTTCAAAAATTTACTAATTTCGAAGGACGTGGACAGCGCTGATGTATGGACACACGCATCACATTTCGAACCAATTTGAATCACATTGCGTCATCTTACGCAATACTTACAAATTGAAACGTTGGCTAACTATACGAAATAGCAGCAATTCGAACTACGATAGCATTCCCTCAGAAAATTGAAGCGAGAGTGACATTGAAAATGAAAAAACAGACAGCGGAAATTTTTCAATTCGATTTAAAAATCAAAAACACAATATATTTCGAAACATCGCGTGGAGGCAAAATATCGCGACAGAAAAGTCGAACCAAAGCGAGGACAGACAAGCGACAGGCGAGGAGAAAAAAGATATTCCAAAATTCGACCCGTCGACGGATAGAGATAAAGCTAACACTAGCGTTTCGCAAATGTCAAATTTTGAGAATTCTACAACGCACGTGCTAGCAAAAGAGGTAAATTCTGAATTTGCGCAAACATTTCCTTTCTCACATTCTCCGATGACGAGAAATGAATTCACTGGAAGTTTTAAACGTATAACATCATCTCAGTGTCTGACATGCAGGAGTTTATCCTGCCGACCAACTTCCAAGGATGTGGACAAGATCGACTGTCATTGTCGTTAACATAAATTATGATCGACCTGGACACTAAGTCGCCTTCTACACCAACGAACACGGAACAGAAACATATTTCGATAGCTACGGCATACCCTTGGATTCAAGATTCCTCTTACGACTTCGCCGAAACTTCACGTATCGCTGGAACACGCTTCAAGGAGTGTTTTCTCAAACTTGTAGACAATATTACTGTGTATTTCTATATTTTATGTGTAATGGTTATAATCTTAGCCAGTTTCTTAGGCTGTTTGTAAACCTCTGATTGTAAACGCAATGACCGAATAATCGTACAGTTATTTTATAAAATTTTTCTTCATTGTAAACATAAATTTGTAAATTCTTATGCTGTATGCCATGTTCAATCATATACTCTCCAAAAAAATAAAATTAAAATAACTATTTCATATAATAAACATATAATAAATTTCATATAAAAAATAACTCTTTCTTTTAAAAAATAAACGATTTTATTAATTTCGTCTATTTCTTACTCTTAATCTCGCTCTTATTTACAATAAACACATTTTTTTCTCGTATTTCAGGTTTAGATAATGTACATTAAATACTTCAAATTTAGAAAGAATTAAAAATATATAACGTTCGAATCAGCACATGGAAGACGTCAGTTGAACATGTTCGTTCTTGTTTTACCTCCCCTTTCTTTCAAGTAAAAGTAAAAGTCTCTTAGTCTTGAAAATTTTCATAAAATATCCCATCATAAATATTAAAAATACACTTTCACTAAGACGTCAGAGACATATGGTCGTGCCAACAAAAAATAATAATAAAATTACCTGCTATTCATGTCCACTGTTTGTATCTTACCCCTTCTCCACGACATAAAAAAGGTACGATCCCAATCTCCCACTCATCTTTTTCCAGACTTCACTTTCCACTTTATCGGAGGTCCTCTACCACTTCCTTCTCCAAACACCTCGTGGGAAGTTATGAAGCGGGTCAATCAGATCTTTATCAGCTATAGAGCGAACCAATAAGAACGCTCCATTACCCTTTACCACTCCTTCATCCACCGACCAAGCCCACCATCCTTGCAGACAGATCCGTTTAGGCTACACCTATGGTGATGAGAGTGGCATGGAGGGGGTTTGTTTTGAAGCTAGGGATAGCGTGGGGGAATGTTTTGTCGCGCCAATTCTTCTCTGTTACTACTAAACACATTTTTCGCTTATAAAACGAAAGATATTGATTGTATGGAAAAAGTTTGAATTTCTCATAAAATGTAGCTCTCGTAATGACGACAAATCTAATGAACATGTTTATTAATTTTTGCAAAAAGCCATTTGTTCACTAAAAACCTGTCTGCGGAAAACTTAATTTCTTCATCTTTGAGCAATCGCACAGCAATTTACAGATGTGATTTTTCTTCTTCAAGAGTTGCACTATTACGTACACTTAGTAATAAAATGATTTTTGTAGTTAAACTGTTATAAAACGAAAAGTGAGTATCTTTTTTTCGTATAAAAAGTGGAATAATTCCGTTCATATGCATCATATCAAATAGCCGTGTGAAGCATTCGACAGCTGACACTTTTTTACGAATTTAAAAAAAAAGGTTATCCTCCAATTATTAGGAGCCGAGATAACAATTTTTTTTCAAAAAATCTATGGCTCTAATTTTTAAAATTAAGAGTTCCGTCTGGCACTACTTTGTTAAGAAAGAATTGAATTTGCTGTTAAAAATTCTCGAATTTTTTGGTGCTGGAAAAAGTTTGTTTTATTGGAAAGTTAAAAAATGCGAGCGAGGCAACGTGGAGGCTGGGTGGAGTGGAAGAAACTGACGCGTGATCAAGTGGGGAAGATCAAACTGCTCGGTGACTCGCATATCTGATTTCGTGCGTTAGAATTTGCTACTATTTACGCAAAAAAATCATATTTGGAAAAAATCACAATATTTCACATAGTGAAATTCTGCTGATTGGTTTTACAGCAAAAAAGACGTGTATGGTGTAAAGGTTGTTTTCCGCAAATAAGATTTTTTTGTAAAAAGTAGCACACCGAAATTGAAACTAGGGTTAGCACATAATTAGCACTAAATTATAACGTAAATAATTTTTTTTTTTATGTATCTTTATTATTTTTAATACGTTTCTCGTGTGCGATACACGTTTTGGGATTATTTCAGTTGTGAAGAGTAGCGCGCCAAAATTGAAACTTGGGTATGTTAAAAGTACATAATTAACACTAAATTATAGCATGAAGATTTTTTTCTATGTATCTTTATTATTTTTAGTACATTTCTCTTGTGGGATACGTTTTGGGATTGTTTTAGGCGTGAAAAATAGCGCACCGAAATTGAAACTAGGGTATATTAAAAGCACATAATTAGCACTAAATTATAGCGTAATTTTTTTTATTTTTATTTTTTTAATGTGCATTCTAACTTTATTAAAAGCCAGCAGAAGAATGATTCCTTGCTTAATGGTTAGCAACAAAATCAGGAATAGAACAACAAATTAGCATAAAAAGAGCAGTAAATCCTCCGTGTCTCGTGTGATTATGTTCATGTTGGTATTCTAGCTTGATAGACATATTTCGGTAATAATTACTTACGCATATGAGCATGGATAAAGAAAAATGTATACGGAAGCGTTAATAATTAATTTTCGAAAATGATATGTCGTAATGTAACTTTATTACACATGGTTGAATTAATAAAAAAATAATCTTTAATTTAGTAAAAAAATTGAAAATTTAAGAAAATTATGGATGGTGGCGAAGGTATTTTGTTAAACAAAAAAATAAACAATTTTTTTTCTTTATATCTTTAAAGTATTCTTGAAATCATACAACTTTTGTTTAAAAAATTTTTTTCTATTTTTTATACTTCCATCGATATTCGCCTCGAAAGAAAAATATCGTTTTTTTTTTCAAAGGGATGTTTCACCCCTTAAACATAAGTTAGCGCATGTATAAAAAATACGTGTCTCTGAGATTCTCGTATTTTACAGCATATTTCATGACGAATCAAATCGATTCTGGACAATTGTGAAACTTCCCTTGTAAGTGTACGTGATAGTGCAACTCTTGAAGAAAAATCACCCCTGTAAAAAAAAAAAAAATGCTGTGCGACTGCTCAAAGATGAAGAAATGAAGTTTTCCGCAGACCGTTTTTAGTGAACAAACGGCTTTTTGCAAAAACTAATGAACATTTCAGGGTTAGATTTATTCGTCATTATGAGGATTACATTTTATGAAAATTTCAAAACTTTTTCCATATAATCAATATCTTTCATTTTATAAGCGAAAAATGTGCTTTTGCAACTATTCAATTTTTTTCGCATATTTTCTTCACAAGTTTCGAATCTCAAAACGTATTCTTTTCTGGCTTTTCAAAGATTTTCGTGAAGAGAAACGCTGTTTATAATTTTTGTCCAGTAAAATTCTACTTCTACTGAATTATTCTTACTACTCAAGTTTATGAAGAAGGTATACAACGCGCATGAAAAATCGTAAACAATTAAATATCTTGTAAACTGTTGCGTTTTAACATGATTTATACTATTCTGGGGAGAAGTACACTACAATTACTACAATTTATTAAAACTTATATGTTATTTAGAATGCCCCTTATTGACGCCGAGCGACCGAGATTGCCGAGAAAGCATTTTCGCTTAAAACAAGTGATTAGTGTGAGAAGGAGCTGTCTCGTTTACTCTCAGCGCGCCACAGGCGAACACATAGACATGGGCTCGTGCTTAAGTGTATGGCTACCGGTTTCGCCAGACCGCCGTCTGATTCTGTGTTGGCACTGTCAACGCAGAGTTCTTGGATGAATAGTCAAGAGCCTTATAAATATATTTCTAATATCCTAATTGTAAATATTGTAAATATTGTTAAATTCTTTTGAACTATTCATTCTTTGTTTTTCTTCTCATAAATAATCCCGTAAATCTCGTAAATTTCTTCATAAATAAAAAAAATTAATAGTTTTAATAACATTCTGATTGTCATTCTGCATATATGTATAATATATCTTTAATTTCAGCAAATTTAAACTAAAATATTAAAAAAAAAAAGAAAGTGAGAAAGCAAAAGATAATAATTTATCATTCTTCCCTGTAACATTAATATAACTGAACACGTGATAACACAGAACGTTTATGTTATAATCTTGTTATATCTATCGCGTAAAGGAGCATGACAGTGTCTCGCGCCATGCTGCACTTATTTTAGTGCCGAAACATTACTGTGTCTCCAGATACTTGCGTTCTCACTAACCTTGTTCCGTAGAGCCCTGAGTAAGTCTCTTACGCTCTCGCCTCGGTAACTCCTATATTTACGCAAATCTGTTGCAACTTCAAAATCTATGTACAGTCTCCAATCGTCTCCCGTTACGCGCTCACCATAAGTTTCCAATGCTATTAAAGCCAGGCTGTCAGACTGATCTTTTTCCACTCGGTCGCTAATATCCTATTGCATAAATTGCAATAATGCATGAACGAAGGAAAGATTCACACAATTTATATCATAAATCTAATTATTTTTCATAAATCTAATCCAATCTAAAATAGTCAGGAGAAGTAAAGGGTAAAGTTATTAGGAGAATCTTAAATTTTTTATATAACTCAAAAATGAATTTTGATCTTTTTTCTTTCGCTTGAAAGCGCAAATAAAAAACAGATTTTGAAAATACTAAATTGTATTTTATACCTGAAAGAAACCCAGAATCTCTGCTAAATTCCAGAAAATTGGATAATTACAAATTGCTGAAGCTGGCGGTCTACCAGCAGGATTACTGCATAACATTGCCTTGATAAGCAACAAAGCTAATTCTCTGTCACTTGAAGACCCTTCTTGGAGTGCTGTTAGATTGCTCTCGCCACCTATAACAGAAATAGATAGAATAGACCAATATACTCGCAATAATTATCATAATATAATTGTATATTTCATGTAGTAGTTTCGCAATAATTGAATAAATGGCTAAATGTATATTCAATTATAATAATAATCTGTAAAATTATTATCATCTCTGCATATTTGTCATTACATTCTCTTGGTTTGATTTACAGAATATATCGAACGATTACTATATAAAAAAATAACGTAAGAAATGACATAAAGTTGAGCCAAAAAAAGTACATGCAATTGGAAATTTTACTTCAATTGTTACTTACAGAGAATATTAGCTTGTCTTCGTAATGGATCACCGAAAGGATGCTTGCCACCGGAGAGAACATAATAAAAAACGCAACCAAGCGAGAAAATGTCAACCGCACACGTCGTCCTTTCTCCATTTAGCATTTCTGGCGCAATCCAGCCATCAGTTCCAGTAATACCGGATCTTCGTGAAAATGATACGCGACCGAGTTGGAGTTTTTTACACAATCCAAAATCTGATATCATAGCGCGCACTTCTCCACGAGGTCCAGGGACAGAGAGCAAGACATTATGAGGTTTAATGTCTCTATGAACTACATATGCAAAAATTTCAAAAACAAATTAATTCTTTTCAATAAAAAAAAATAAAATCAAATCAAAAGCGAATTTATTATGCAAGATATTTTAAAGTTATCGGCCGGTATTCATAGTTCTTATTTTTAAAATGTTTTAAAATTAAATTTTATTATTAAGTAATGTCTCAAGACTACTAATATGACTCTATGGCTAATACTCATAGACGGATCTTATATTTAAGACCATCTTGAATTCAGTCTTAGGATCTCTATCACAAGCCTATCCCAAACCGATATACGGCCTGCAAGAACGAACATAATTCATTCTTATTTCAAGACTGTTTTAAGTAATGATAATAAGATACTAATACGCGCGCGATCTTCTGATTTGTTTGTGACATCTTAAGACGATCTTAAATATAAGAATCACGAAACTATAAATACTGACTCCAGAGCAGAGTGTTAACATCTTAAGACATTGAAATAAGAACCGACCATGAATATTAGTCGGTTCTGACTGATTTATGTCATCTTAGGACTACAATTAAGAGGATCTTGATATAAGAACCAACATAAATATCAGCCTTTGTATTATTTTTTTAAATAAATTTGTCAATTTGGAATCAGCTAAAAAAAACGCATTCAGAAATCTATCGTTTTTAAATTATAAATTAATAAACAATTAAAAATAAAGTTTATATCGTTGATAAAATTAGTTAAACTTACCAATATCCAAGAAATGAAGATGTGCTAATCCAGATGTAGCCTGACGCAAAATATTTTTCACAGATATCTTTTGTCTGTCATATTTGCCTGCTACGTAATCTTGCAAAGTTGCTTCTGCTAACTCCAAGGCGATGTATCTGAACATACGATCTTGTTCAGTACAAAAGTATCTAACTACATTTGCGTGAGCGTCCGATTCTCTTAAGAGCGCTACTTCTCGATCCGCAAACGTAAAGCAATCTGGTAACAAGCGCTTCACAGCTACAGGACGGCCATCAAATTGACCTCTAAACAAAGAAATAAGAATATATAAAGATAATTTTTTGATAGACGAAACTAAAATTTAAGATTATTAATATTTATAAATAAATATATTTATCAATATACAAATGTACAATCTCTCCGTAAACACTATGCATTAGAAATATTATATACTTGTACACAAATGTTCCTTCGCATCCTTTGCCAAGGACTTGTTCCGTGTTGAATGTAATTTTTCCCACTTTAACTAAACCATCGCCAATCTCTTCCGGCATAACAACCAAATTGCCTGGTTTTCCAGAATACGTACGACTGCTTTCGCGTGAACACTTGATAATTAATTTAATTTCATCAATCAATTTAATTCAAATTTAATAATACGGATATGCTACATTTCATTGTTTTTTTTTCAATCTTATAATACAGTGTCTTACCTGCGACAATTGCTGAAACTGCTCTTTACATTGTTTATATATAAACCAAACTACAATACAAGCTATTGTGCTAATTGTCAACATAATAACACTTATGATTAGTTTAATTTCTATGTTTTCCTGTTGATTGAGCCAAAATTTGGTCGCGCTGTACATTTTTGATATAATTCTCTGCCAATTCTGACTATTTTCCGACTGTACAGTATCGTTGGACGTATCCGATTGCATGGCGACAGATAACTTAGTCCCAGTGACATTCAACGTAGAAGTTTCTAAGATTATTGGATCAGATCGCCCAGTTATTTGGAGAAGTTGATTTTGTGGTTTGTATTCCGTGGGTATTTTGTAATGACCTAAGTAAATCACAAACATTATAAGATATAAAATATGCAACATTATATGTATGTTACACATCCAATATAACCGTAATTGTGCATATTACCTAATGTAATGACATTTTCAGTATGTTTAACGCTTTGATAACCATCATCAGCTATGTCAATATTAGAAATTAAAACATGATCCCCTGGCAATGGTACTTTATTATCTGTATGAAGATGTGATGTCACCAATGGCCCTTCCAGCAATAAGTGTCCTACATTATTCGATATAGTTGTTGTATCCAAATCAACAAGCGATGGTAACGCATAGAGACCATATCGATGCTGTCCAACGTACAAAGTTGGACTAAAGGAGAAAAGATATTTTAATTGTTAATTATTATGCATATTATATATGAAATTTGCAAACATATCTTCTATACCAAACTGTCTCTCCTAAAATCATTTTCTTTTTAAACATTGATCTAACTTACAACAATTGAACATCAGTTGACTTTGTCGCGAATTTTTCCAACAACGAATCGGCAATACTTGTGAAAGGAATTGTCAATAATCCATCTTTGGTTACAGTATACATGGCTATCACCGGACTTTTCAAGTCCAATTTCCAAAGAATCTTACCTAAACCGTCCAAGGTCACTACACGACCTGTAGAACTTGTGGTAAAATGCACTAAATCTGAAATCAAATCAAATTTTCTTAGTACAACTCGCGTACGCGTATGCACGCAAGCGCGCGCGCGCGCGCGCACACACACACACACACACAAAATATATTACTTTATAGTTGACAATCTAACATTCTACAAAATGTATTGTCGCGTTTTATAAAAATAGATAGCTTACCATAATTCTCTATCACATCAGGTTCCATTTGCATAGAGGAATAATCGTAGAATGTTACGTTCCATTTTCTGTCTTTATGCTTGCTATCAACCATGATAATATTATATTCCGTGCGACCGACAAAAATAGTATTTTGCATTTTCAAAGGACATGTATCTTTCACTTTATGAAAACTTAAAAGCTGCTCTTTTTCACCAGTCATTGGATCAATACTAAACCATGTGTCAATTTTTCTGCCAGTATATAATATACCATCACTACTTCTGCATGGACTACTGGCAACTAGTTGAGGAATGGTAAATGGCAGCTTTTTCAATGCTTCTGATTCTCTGCCAAAGAGATAAAGTGAACCATCTCTGGGATCCGGTAGAAATATAGGCCTGGAAATCACAAACATTTAAATAACAAAATGTTTCACTTTACTTTATTATTTAACAAATGCCAACATTTAACAAATGAAACATTACTAATAATCAAAATTTTATATATTTCTTATTGATAATCATTTATTACAAATATATCGTTGTGCAATGAAATAACTTAATGCATACATTTTACTTGCCGACAAATTGATAGGCACTTTGACCACGGGTTCTAAAATCAATACATATGATAAATGAAACAATAAAGTTCGATTTCCTAATCTAGCATGTAACTAATTGTTACCATCATCTTGTTGCCATCGTATTTTTCCAGACCTCTGATCAACACCCACAAGCAATCCACCAAGCGTAGAAAATAAAAGGAGAGTATCATCTTGTTCTGCTACCAATTCGGTGTTAAAATTCTAAATATATAAAATTAAAAGAAATATGTTGAGAAGGGCTACGAACCAAAAAAAAATAGATTGAATATATTTAATACACACTAACAAAAGGTAACAAATATAATAGTAAAATTCTAATAATATAAATATTATTTAAGACAGTTCAATTTTAATTGTAAGGACAACAGTGTGACAGCTCTCATAATTTAAAAAGCGCAATAAAGTATATGTAATATTGTGGATTTAAAGTAAAAGTTTAACTCTAAAAAGAATATTATATTTATCCTTTTCTTTTTTTGTTTCCCTTATTTGTTTATCATGAAGAAATCCTTCTCTAAAGAAATTCTTTTAACAAAAAAAATTGTATTACGTACATCTACCACTTGCTGTCCTGTGACAAATGCAAGCATCGTCAAAATAACAAGCCATAATATCCACTTTTGCATCATGAATCTTCATGTAGCATTGATCATATGATATACCAACACGGATGAATTCCTCTCGGCATAAATTTTGCTCCATACAACAATACATGCAATTACATTACAATGTATTAGTTTATGCTTTGGAGCAAGATGGTTCGTAATTATTACAGATTGTTGTCGTTAACATGATTGCCACAAATTTCTCCCAAAACACAACAAAGATCACATTCTTAAATCCGCGAATCTGTACATTTGTATCTTCTTTATTCTTAGTGCAAAACTGTGCAAAACAGTAGAGTATAATGTTTCGCTGCGCGGATAAAATCGTCTTGTAAAAAAACTATGTGATCATCAAGACGGTTTGCTTGCGTGTGTGTTGCGCGATGATAACACGTATGTGGCCGAAACAATAATATAATCATTGTAACAAATATATTTTATTCATTGCATCACGAGTCTCTTCTGCAGTCTCCAAGAGATTCAATTGACAAAATCAATTTTGGCGTATGTGTAATGACACGCACATTTCATAAAATTAATCATATGGACACGTGTCTCATATATATGTGTAGCAATGTAATTTGTATATACTACATACACATCGACAGGTCTGTATAGACCTTATGGCTCCGGCACACCAGCGCGATGTTCGTCGCGCACGATACGCGATATCCAATGAGAGTGTACCTTTAGAACATCAATAAAAACATCAATAAAGCTGTACATTCATTGGATATCATGTGTCGCGCGCGACAAACATCGCGCTGATGTGCCAGAGATATTAGGGCTGCCGAACACAAAATTTTTGTAACAGTAATCTTAAGGCGTGAACTTAAGCTGATGAGCCAATCAGGATATTACTTTAGATCTACGTATTCTAACAGAAATAAAAATAGCAGTAAACTTATTCATAAGGCAAGTTTCAACCGGTTAAAATTCACCTTATTGCGAGGGTATAGATAAGGTTATTGTTATTTCCATTTCTGTTAGATCTAACGACGTAATCTAAAGCAATATCCCGATTGGCTCATCGGCTTAAATTTACACCTTACTGTTACGGAATTTTGTGTGCGGCAGCCCTTAGAACATATACAACTACAAGCAAAATTGCCTTAAGGATATATCCATACAACTTATATAGTCGCATAAATGCATAAAGAAAATTATCCAATCAAATTGAAAATTATCACATTTCTCTTATTATGGGTACAGTCAACGCGATGCTGCAAATGTTTTGAAGCGTTTTTTAATTCGTCAGTTTGTAAAATTCTTTCTTCTAATTGGTTCATCAAATGCAAAAGCATTTGTAACGAGACTTTGACCACAGCCAAAGTCGCACGTAAAGAGTGCGAGGAAATACTATTCACGCTATTTAACGTCACAAACTGTTCGCGGAGCTATAACGCTAACAAATACAATCATGACATCACTAAGGCTGCGTTCGAAAATATCACTCGTTGATGTGTGACTTCAGTGGAGAAATAGTGAGGGTATTATTTGGGCGGTGAGTATTTCCGAACGATTTCCGTGTGACTTGTGTGTCATCTCAATTCCACCTCACTGCTCACGTTTAACCCTAACCTCGAGCTAAACAATTCACCGGTGAAGAAAGGCGGTGGAATGATTGTAAATAGGAATAACGGCGGAATATGATTGTAAAAAGAAATATAAGTCATTCTTCCAAATTTCGATTAGTCGATTCCCTTGTATTATGCATTATGCGTTATGCAAATCTGTGCTGCGGCCATAACACATCAGTTCACATCTAGAGAGCCTACAATCAGAGTGACGCCATACGGGTATCATTTATGATTGGTCCGCCATATTTAGCCATTCCCTCCAGTTTTTTAAACGCATTATTTTCTAAATTTTGAATTCATGCTAAAAAATGCTCAAAAAAATTGTGACACATCCTATGTACATTCCATCTCTTTTATTATATTTATGGGCCTTTACATTATAAGCCATAAATCAGCCATAAATAAGAAGTCAGAAAAATTGACTGTGATTGATCAATTTTTAGCTTCTGACTTCTGATTTGTAACTAATGACTTATTGTAGAAGGCCCATAATAGAGAGAAGTTATATCATACTTTGCTCATACTTAGCTTTTCATGCAAATATAATATAGACACATTAATGAATAATAGAATTATGTTTTATGTGCATTATGATGTACTCACATTACAAAACATAAAATATATTTCTAATTCATATTCACGTACGTGTGTAACTACTTCATCTCTTTTTGAACATGAAACTAAACAAAAATTCTACGTTGAAAAAATAAAAAGAGATTTGTTTTTTTATGGTCAAATATACAGATATTAATGATATATGCTTTTCTATTTTCAATATCAGAATATACATACAACTAACATAAATTAAAGCTAACGAGAATCAAACGCAGATGATCAGACGTAACATCTTAAAAAGATAATCAAACGGTACGAATTCTCTGATAAATTCTCATTTTATATGTACAGATATACTCATTATATATATATAGGGTTGGCCATATTCGACAGAAAGATCCTTGAACCTATTAAATGATTTTTAAAATGAACAGCAAAAAATGTGTTTTTTCCATGATTGAAAAAAAAAACATCTTTCCGTCGAATATGGCCAACCCTGTATATGGATATTCATGAAAAAGAATTACATTATGTATGTGCAATGTCGTATTCATTTATTAATATTATATTATTATTACCTAAAATGACATTAGACGTAAGGAAAAAGTGCTACTAGGACTTCGTATTGAAATAGCTATTAATTATGTATATTATAGATTTTTAATACTGGTAATATATATTGGAACACGGTCTACACTGCATGTATACATAATACAACTGTATTTCTAAGGTCCGATTCTACAAATATAAGATTAACTTCAATTACGGTTTATTTTTTTCTCAATTCTAAAATTGGAAAATTTTCCAAAATAAATTTTACATTTGTGGAACCGATCCTAATACACGTCCCTGCTAAGATGATAATGGAATAAAAATATCGATAATTAATCGATCGAATTTCCATGATCATATTAACTCAGAGGGCGTAAGCATCTTATACAATGGAAATGAAAACCTGTAATATCGACCTTGATTAACTTCGGCCTTCGCTCCAGCATCTCCTTAACTGCTGATCTGCAGAAAATCTGCAGACGTAGATTTTGGGTATTATCTATTTGGGTCATAACATCCTTCTGCCATTGAAAAAAGAAAATGGAGGGTTGATATTTTCTTTTTTTTTCTTATGCGGGATTTATTACATTCGCCCCGCGATTCTTCCGTTTGTTGATAGTATATACAATTATTACAATAATTATAATAATTAATATATTGATAATATTACTCGAAATTGTATACAGGGTGCGTCATCAAAATCCGGACAAATTTTAATTTAAATTTTCCGCTATATTGTGCCTCTATCAGAGGTTGTTGGCGTCGAGAAAGCCTGATGCTTCTAGTAAACAATCATATTCTCAAAATGGCCGCGATGTTGAAATCAAGTGCAGAGTATAATCAAAAAGCCGCGATCATCGAAGGTCTTCGCGTTGGGCGCTCAGCAACAGAAATAATTTGGTTTTTTGGATACTCGAGATCAACCGTTTATGACGTTGTGGCAAAATATATGGCTTTAGAACAATCCAACGAAGATTCCAGTATGCCAGCGAGGAAGAGTCACTCGAAAAAACGCACCGCGAAGACCCCCGTAGAGAGTCAAGCCCTCGAAAGGGCTCAAGCTCTGATTTCGGATGACCCAAGGTAATCATTGCGAAAATTTCAACAATGCGGCGAGTCAATTGCCGAGGAGGACTTTCGGTACAAATCGTACACATTAAAGACAAATGCAACAAATGCTCTCTGAGGCTGCCAGAACAAACTGAGTTGCTCGCCTCGGTTCCCATTCTGGCCTCCCAATAGCCCAGATTTAAATCCCTTGAACTACGTATGGAGCGTAGTTGAAAGAGTCACAAACAAGTCTCGGCATCCCAATGTGACGTCATTAAGAACCGCTATTGAGGCAGCATTCGTCGGCATGGACAGCGTTACATTACAACGTACGTGCGAACGTTTCAGATCGAGAATAGAGGTAGTCATTCAAGCTAATAGGGGATATATCGAATAATTGTGCTCTATAGGGATCCTCTAAGTGCCATGTAAAAGGATTTTTTGTAATATTTAATTTTTCATTAAAAACATTTTGTTTAAAGAAATTGTTCGATTTGTCCGGATTTTGGTGGCGCACCCTGTATATAATAGATTCCGGCAGAAGATAGTGAATTTTGTGCGTTTTTTAATTCTGTTGTTAAATCTTGTGGTTTGACGCTTAGACGCCCATTAATTCCATCGAGTCATGAATAATTTTTCTAATTTTATTACTTCTGGTTGGCTTAAGTCCTTAAACTCTAGCTGATTTCCCAAACGGGTTTTGTACTCTGGTAAGCGGGTTGTTTGAATGGTTCCTATTGTTTTTACAGTTATATCCGCCGTTGTTAATTTACATTCTCCGTATAGCGCAATTTGTCCCGTTCTTACTTTCATTCTATTATATATTCCTCACGATTTTTACAGTCTATAGTAATTATTTGTTCTATAGTAATATTTTATATAAGGAGTGGAGTATAACCATGTTCCTTGATTTTAGAAGGCTATCTATATGGAATGATTAGATTTAATATATCGCGTGTTAAAATTGCACAATATCTTACCAAAATTACACAATATCTTAGAATTCGAATTTTGCACATACATTTGAATTTCATATATAACGAATTTGTGTTTTCGTGGTATATAGGATTGGTGTGTTCGCAAATATAAGTATAGTCAATTTGTTTATATCTTATGCTTAAATCTTCGCGTGTTAACGACATATAATGATGATTTTCGCTATCTACGGCTATTATAGTCTGATCTATTCAGTGAATACATTATCGTGGTCAGGTGTGGGTAATGGTATGACCTTGAATATATCATATTTCGGATAAGAAATTAGAGGGAATTTCAAAATAATGTGTATATTCGTTCGTCATAATACGCACTGACAGTGATGTATTTTTTCTCAAATTGACTCAAGGATCCTGAAAGAGAAATGGAGTCCTAATGGCAAATGTACTTGAGCTTCTTTCAGGCTGGTTACTATTTATTGGTTACATTTATTGGTGTAATCCCAGGATGTAATCTTCCTTTTTTAACCGTATATTTTATATTTCTTTCTGCCTTTTTTTTTGCTTTCTTCTAGTCGTTGCTATTCAATTATACTGTAACCATGTTGTCTCATATATTGCTACAGTTCATGGTAAATCAAGCCGAGGTTGTTGTGGACGATGTTGAATTTATTGACCGGGAAGTTCAAGATTTGTTGGACTTCATTGAATTTCTTAGCGTATCCTCGGAGGAGGAGAATACAAGAATAAGGGATAGATACATATTAGACATAACTTATATATATATTTTCATCTTCCTTCCATCTTCTTTATTCTATTAGTATTCGATAAATGCTTTTAGGCGATTGATGTGTATGCATTTAATTTTTCATCTCATTTTTTTCTTGTAATTGACAGCTGATAGTTTCTCGATAATTTCGTATGATCCTGTTCATAATGAATTTTAAACGTCGGTGGTCAGACGCCTTGTGCGTTCGACTCGTGACTTACTGTTACGAGTTTAAATTTGCCAGCGCCCTACATAGAGCTGACTTGTTTCGATGAGGCAGGAGGCAATCTAATTACTTGATTGTTTCAGCATTATAAACAAGTTAATATCCAATCCTAATCCTAATTCTAATCTCAATCCCTATCCTTATCTTTCCAGAGCGTGCGGGCTAGAGACAAGACGCAAATAAGTAGGCCTCTTTGTGATTTCTCGTGAACGCGAGACGTCTCAAGGATTCGAGGCTTGTCGCGGCAAAATTGCTCATTCCTGCAGAAACGCCCTGCAGGCGCTGCTCGGTTTTTCCATCGGCCTTCTCGGGGCGGCTTCGTTGGATGGTGGATGGTAGTCTATTGCATATACCTTTGTGAGTGAGGTGGCATGTTCGCTCCGATTTCGGGACGGGGCCGACTAATAATAACTGTTCATAATCTAATTTTTTCGATTGACTTCGTTGCAAAGTTTCGTCGTGGAGCAATACTTTGTCTCCTAATTTGAATGAGATAGCTTTAGTGTCTTTAACAACGTATTGTTGTTTGGCGGTTAGTTTAGCTTTAATTATATATTCTCTAGCGATTCGATTGGTTCCCCGCAGTCGCTTTTTTAACTCCTTGGCATAATCGTCATAACAGTACATAGGATTTGGAGATTTTGTCAGTGCAGAAATACGTTACTTGGTAAAAACTAGTTCGAATGGAGTATACCCTGTTGCTGTGTGTGGAGTAGTGTTGTATGTGAACGTGGCGTATGGAACCCATTCATCCCAATCTGTTTGATCCGCGTTAATGTAATGTCGCAAATATTCTGCCAGGGATGGCATAATGAGAGCTTTCTAATGCACCATTACTTTCAGGATGATACACAGTTGTCTGTACTTTACTGATTTTTAATAGTTTACAGACATTTTTAAATATTTCACTTATGAAGTTTGCCCTGATCGGTCAATACTTTATCAGGTATTCCATATTCAAAAATAATTTTGAGTGTAAATTATTTTGCTATTTCGGCGGCTTCTTAATTTGATATGGGTATAACTTTACTGAATTTAGTGAGATTATCTTGGACGATCAATATATATTTATTTCCATGACTGCTCAGCGTTAATGGACGATGTCTAAAGCACATTTGTCAAAGGGTTGTCGAGCCGTATCTGTAATTTCCAGTGACGCCTTTGATCTCCCTTTTAATTTGTTTTTCTGGCATGTTTCGCATCTCGCGATATAATTTTCTACGTATTTAGTTAATGGCCAATTGTGTTTCAATCGAATCTGTTTAATAATTCTTTCCATTCCTTGATGTCCTCCTAAAAGTGAGTTGTGATATACATAAAGTATTCCTTGTTTATCTACGTCGTTATATTCATTTTATATTATAAAAATAATAAGGCTCAATAAATTTAAATAAATGAAAGAATAAAGGGCTACGAGCTTAAAAATCAAACAACAAAATAATGCTCTACATTAAACTGTTAAAAAATAAAATAAACAAGTCATGAAATTAAAAAAAAACGTAAAATATATTAGGTGTTGGAATTAATTCGTAGCGTTTTTTAATGAAAGAATGTTATTTATTTCACATGAGCATTAAAAAATACATTAATGAAAGTACTTCCCATCACTTGTAAAACGCTACGAATTAATTCCAACACCTAATAATTTAATAATCAGTCAACAAGAACAAACGTTTCGATCCCTGTTAGATCATTTTCAATGTGAAGACAAGATAAAGATGGATATAACGTAGATAAAATATATATAAATTAAATAAAATTCGCATACGGACGCAATATCAACTATAAAACTCGCTCTAAATTGAGAAAAAACCAAATAAACGATTGACACCAATGTGTTCCTCCGAACTGTGCGTGTGCAAAAAGACGAACATGTTTCTGTTAGCAAGTACAAATTGTAATAATAAATTAACAAATAAAAATAATAAGAAAAGTACAATCAAGTCGCAAATAATAAAGAAAAGGTACAAACAAGATCGCAATTAATAAAATTAAATTAATAGAAAGAGACGAAAGTTATTTTTGATATTATGAGAGACATGTACAAAAGAATTATTAATGTTGATAGAGAAAGAGTAAAAAAACCGTCATTCGTATATGTATTGGGTCATCTAAAAAGTATCAGCTAAAAAGTATCTGGTCTGAATTAAAGGAAGGGAGACAGGCACTCAGGGGTCGAAGATGAACTTATGGCGGGGTCTTCTCGATACTCTCGATAGGAATCCCTGGGGCATGCCGTATCATATAGTGCTCGATAAATTGCGGATGGGCGAGTCTTGAATTGTCGAGTCTCTCTCTCCAGGAATCGTGCGGGAAGTGGTCGAGACGTTATTCCCGTCTGGTGCGGGGGAGATGGGTGTTGCCGCCTCCCCCGTCCAATGGGATAACGCCTTGGCTATAACTGGCAAGGAGATTGGGGCCGTGTTCACCAGAATAAATCTTGGTCGGGCTGCTGGTCCTGATGGGATTATCGGGCGTGTCATCAGGAGTACGAGTAACATCTTGGTCAAGCGTTGGATGAGCTGCTTTACGGCATGTCTCAGGGAGGGAGTGTTTCCATCCAGATGGAAAATGGCGCGACTGGTGCTGCTCAAGAAGCCGGGGAAGCTTGATCGGATGTCGTCTTACAGGCCGATCTGTCTTTTGAGCGAGGCAGGAAAGTTGCTGGAGAGGGTTATCAGCAACCGATTGACGCAGTGTCTGGATGAGTCTGGGGGTATCTCGGAATCTCAATTCGGATTCAGATCGCAAAGATCTACAGTAGATGCCATTTGGAGGCTTCGTGCGATGGTGGATGATGGGGTGCGGGATGGGGGGGGTGGTGTTGGCTGTGTCTTTTGACATAGCCAATGACTTCAACTCCCTCCCGTGGCCTGTCATCAGGGATGCGCTAGTGGAAAAGGGGGTTCCGGGATATCTCCGACGAATCCTGGATAGTTATCTGTCGGACAGATGGCTGTCCTATATGGACAGGGACGATAGATACACGAGATCCCCTATGATGCGCGGGGTTCCTCAGGGTTCGGTCCTGGGACCGACGCTTTGGAATGTTGGATACGACTCCGTTTTGCGTGTCGGCTTGCCGCTGGGTTGTTCCGTCCTATGCTACGCGGATGATACCCTTTTAGTAGTGAGAGGGCCGTCCTTACGCGAGGCGGTTGTTAGGGCGGAATTGGGAGCGGCGGGCGATCAGGCGGCTGGGCCTCGAGATGTCGACGGGCAAAACGGAGACCGTGGCATTCATGTGGGGGGTACCGAGTGCAAGTATCAGAATAGGGGATGCGAAAATCGAACTGCGTTCTTCGATAAAATACCTGGGATTGATGATAGACTCTAAGTGATCCTTTAGAGAACACTTCCGCCGAGTCTTTCCCAGGGCTCTGAGGATGGCAGCGGCCATTGGTAAATTAACGGCCAATATTGGCGGCCCTGGGGAGTGCAGACATCGGGTATATGCCAACGTCGTAATGTCTGTCGTCTTGTATGGGTCTCTTGTGTGGGCACAGGCGGTTGCGAGGGATCGTACCATTCGACGCTAGACTACAAAGGCAGCTGGCACTTAGAATTATAAGGGGTTATAGGACTGCTTCCTATGAGGCATCACTGATACTCGCGAGACTGGTCCCGTTTGATCTGATTGCTGATCGTCTAAGGCGATCCTACTTGAGGCGGCGAGCCCCATCGAGCGAAATGGCTTCATCGCTCCCAGAATGATGGGCCTCGCGACGAGGAAACGGAGAGGTCTGTGGTTAGATGGAATGCGCGGCTCGAGGAGCTTCCTCGAAACGCACCTGGGGCTGCTGTTTGGGGGGCTATCGTAGGCAGACTGGTGAGGTGGATGAGGAGGACTCATGGTGGCCTTACTTTTAGGATGACCTAGGTCATTGTGGGTCACGGATGCTTTGAGGTCTATCTATACGGGATTAGAAAGGCGGAGACTCCAATTTGTCAGCACTGTGGTGCTGCTATTGACAATGCCGTGCATACCCTCCTTCACTGCCCCTCGTGGGAGGTGGAGAGAAGAAATCTGTTCGTGGCTCTCGGTCTTGATCTAGATCTAGACCGAGAGTATAACTTGGTGATTGGGGTCATCATGGGCTCCTTCGAAGCCTGAACTGCATTCGCGAATTTTTGAAAGACAGTAGTTAGAAGAAAGGAAGAGGCGGAGAGGAATCGGAGGGAGTTGATGCTTCCTCCTCGGCCACCTCTCTCGCCTCTCGCCAGAAAGTTGGAAAGTCCCTTCGGATTCCCCGGAATATGGCGTCATACCTCCTTCGGAAGGCTTCGCCTCTCTCTCCCATCCTCTCAGGGTGGCGGCGCACAATTAAAATGTCTTTCACGCCCCCTATCCAGCGATAACTCCGATACCGATAACTGTAAAGGTGACACTAGGGATCAGCAATGCTAGGGAATGAGGTATGGCTTAAGATCCTTTTCATGCAACTTTCCCACCCGAACGCCTTCGAGGCTCTCCAACTCATATACTACTGGAGAAAGAATCCCACTAACTTTAAACGGTCCCTGGAATTTCGGCGATAACTTGGCGGCGACATTGTGAACCGCAGACGATAGCGTGTGTTGTCGCTTCAGAACAAGATCCTCCACTTTAAAGGTGCGATCGCGCCTTCGCAAATTATAGTGTTGGACTTGCTGCTGATGGGCCTGATCGAGGTTATCGCTAACCCAACGGTGCAACGATTGCAACCTCCGCGCATGCGCTCCTCCAATTCGCGGGATCTCGCGGCTCCACCCCGGTCGCCCCTCGGCCCTCTCGTCGCAACGACCGTGTCGGCTCCAATTCGCGGCCTAGATTTAGAAAAGCGGGTGAGGTGCCGACTGACGAATGGTGAGCGGTATTATACGCGAACCGGAAATCCCTCCCACTCGCGGTGATCACGGCCGAGAAAGGCCACAATCATGGTTTCGAGTATTCTATTTACCCTTTCAACGGGATTAGTCTGTGGGTGATACGGCGGGATGATAGTCAGAATGATGCCGCGCTCATCGGCGAACGTTTACAATGTCTTATTAACTCCGTGCCGTTATCCGTGAGAATCTAGGCGTATCCCAGCGCGAAATGACGAGGTCTTCGAGAGCCTCGCTTATCAACTTTCCGTTCGCGGCCCTCAGGGCGCGACATTCGATCCACTTGGTAAACAAGTCTTGGATCACGAGAACATACGCGAAACCTGACTTACTACGCGGGAAGGGTCCCATAATATCGGCGGCAATGACCGTCCATGGGGCCTCGGCGATCCGCTGGCCCATGAGTCCTACAGGGCTCGCCTGTTCTACCTTCGTACGCTGACAAATGTCACACACGCGGACATACTTCGCCACATCACTAAACATATTCGGCCAATAATACGCGACAGCCAGACGCCGATACGATTTATCGATCCCTAGATGGCCTGCCTGAGGGTCATCGTGAGACTCATTCAGAGCCTCCAACCTTTTCTCACGTGGCAACACTAACTTCCACCGATCGAGATCCTCTACCACGTCCGACGCTGTGGCTCGCGGCCTCAAATAATAAAGCTGACCATCGATCACCTTCCAATCGGTAAACAACTTAGGCTTCTCCGAAACCTCGCGAAAGCGCTCACGATACCAAAGGTCTCCTATACCATCCAGAACCTCGACATCCGCGACAGCTACCAACAAAGCGTCAGCGCTCTCATCCCCAGTGTCTTTCTCAAAAGCATGCGATAAGGTATCCGGTACGTGGTGCAAAGCACCCTTACGATATACTATCTCGTAATCATACTCTAACAACTCCAATGTCCAACGCGCCAACCGGCCCGTCGGATTTTTCAAATGGTGAAGCCAACGCAAACTACTATGATCGGTTATCACTGTGAATCTATAGCCTTCTAAATACGGTCTAAACTTCTGTATCGCCCATACAACCGCCAAGCACTCCTGTTCGGTAACCGAATATTTTTTTTCGGGGTCCGACAGCGCGCGACTCGCGAACGCGATAATATTTTCCCTGTCCCCGATGGTCTGCGTCAAAACGGCACCGATACCAACGGAACTGGCGTCGGTTTGCAAAACGAACGGAACACTAAAATCGGGACATGATAAAGTCGGAGCGGATACTAAGTCTGTACGAATCCGCTCGAAAGCATGGTCTTGTTCGCCTCCCCACTCCCAGCGCTGATTCTTCCGTAACAAGCGCGTGAGCGGCTCGCTGACCGTAGCAAATCGCGGAATGAAGCGACGGTACCAGGATGACATGCCCAAAAATCTACGCAATTGCTTGAGATTGCGTGGAGCGGGATATTTTACAATTGGCCTGGCCTTTTCTGGATCGACGGTTAAGCCGTCCCTTTGCACTATAAATCCCAAATAACGAACTTGTGAACGACAAAATTCACACTTCTCGGGATTCACTGTTAGACCGGCGGCAAAGATCTTATTTGAAACTCGCTCAAGCCATTCTAAATGTCCTTCGAAAGTAGGCGTTACGATCACGATGTCGTCCAAATACACGAACGCATGTGGTTCCATATCCGGCCCGATTAATTTGTCTAAAAGTCGTTGGAAAGCGGATGCTCCTGTCAACCCGTATGGCATTTGTGTGAAATGATAAAGTCCTTTGCCCGGGACACTGAATGCAGTAATTTCGCGACTATCTTTCGCCAGTGGTATTTGAAAGTACGCTTGGCTAAGATCTATCGTCGAAATATATCGCGCAGACCGCAACTTATCTAAGATGCCGTTCATATTAGGTAGTGGATATGCATCCTTCTTCGATACACTATTGACTTTACGGAAATCCAAACAAAACCGATACTTTCCACTAGGCTTCTTAATCATCACTATAGGATTTGACCATTCGCTAAACGACGGTTCTATTATTCCGGCCGCCAACATTCGGTCCACCTCTTCGCGGATAGCCTCCTGGACTTTCGGCGAAACCAAATAGCAACACTGCTTAATAGGCGCGCTTTGTCCTACATCTATTCTATGCTCCGTGAGCGAAGTGACGCCAGGATTCTCGGTCACTTTCGGCATTTATCTTTAAGGAACCCCGCCAAGCGTTGTTCTTGGTCGCGGTTCAATTCCGGAAGTCCATTACAAACGCTTAAATCTTCCCCCCTAATATCCTCGAAAGTATATCGCTCTCGGGGGCGAAATCGATAAAATGTCACTCCGACGACGCGAAATCTAAACTAAAAAGCGTGCAAGAAATCTACCCCCACGATACAAGGAACAGCCAACCTCGGAAGCAAGCAAACGGAAATTTCTCGAGATTTGTCCCTCAACTGTAATGGTAACTTAACCTCCTCTCTAATTCTCACTACTTGTCCGTTCGCGGTACGGATACGGAAATTTTCAGGAAGGTCCGTCGGCAAACTCAACCGTCGCACCATCTCGATACCTTCGTCCTCAAAAAGAGTTCGACTTGACCCAGAGTCCACTAAAGCCGGTAAAGAATATTTCCCGATAAAAATACGAAAGTACCGTAGCGGAGGCAACTCGGATACGTGGAACGTCGTTGCGAGATACTCAAGGGTCTCCCTGTCGACCTCCACACGGGTCTCGCCTGATTTTGCGGGAGCCGCCTCGACCCGAACTAGCGGCTCTTCGCGTTTCCCGAACAGGTAGGGCACGTCCTCACGGTCACGTTCGGCGCACCGCAGCGAAAACAGTACGTATGACGCGTCTCCCCACACTCTTGCGCGATATGGCCAGTCTTCTCACAATTCCAGCACTTAACCGTCCGCACGGGCGTCGTCGCCGAGGTCACGGGTGCTCCCACTCCCCTGGCAGCCGCCTCAGCCCGATTGTGGCTCTGAGCCCTCCTACTTCCGGCAATTGCCGGGGCCGAAAACTTAGTCGCGTTCACCAGACCGCTACGCGGGGTTTTACGCGGGCGATAAGCTAATTCCGGGAATAAAGATTTCTCCGGTGTGGAAGGGGCTCTACGCGTGAGGTTAGCCTTGTGGCTTACCTCCAGTCGCGAAGCTAATAATTCCAGAGTCACGAAATTCGAGAACTCGTCTCTACGGAGATTCATCTGCAAACGCGGCAGCATATTACGATGTGCGTAATCCAACTGTTCCGTCAAGTCCCATGGCGGACTCAAACGACCGAAAAGGGCCTGCATGCACGTCAAATAATCAGCGATCGGCTCATCATCTCTCTGCGTGCGGCGCAAAATTTCGTCCCGCAACGCGTATTGAAAATCCGGATCGCCGAAGCGTCTTCGCCACTGATCCCAGGTCTGCCAATTCGAACGCCGAGAACGATACCAGAACAGCGCGGTACCTGACAAGAAAAATGGCAAACATCGAAAAAGATCGGCATCGCTAACGGGAAACAACTCACGCCCTTCCTCGATTCGAATCAGAAAGGCCTCCGCCTCACTACCCTGTGCGCCCGAGCATTTTAAATTCCATCTTCGTAGCGCGTTAATGATGTCCGAGATTGAAGCCTGTCGCACGCCCGACTTATCGGCGGGACGCGAAGGTGAAGATGCCACTGGTGGAGGAGTACGGTGCACGTCTACGCGATCCCCCGAATAATCATGCAGGAGAGGCCCCGGGCTGTCCGGTTGCACAGGCATCGCGGCCGGCGGTCGCAAACCCATGAGGGCGTCCTCCTCCGCACGCTGGGACGGTTCCGCGGGCACCAACGCATTCAATTCGTAACGCAACAAACGGTCGTGCAATACGGCGGCATCCCCCTTCGCTTGCCCTCTACGCGACAATTCCTCCCTTAGCTGCTCGATAGACAGCCGATAAATCCACGAAAGTCGCGAACGTCCCTCAGACATCCCGGTGGGCTCGGAATCAAGCGGAAGCGCAGAAGCAGCGGGCACCGATAAGCCTTCAATAGGGAAAAGGAAAAAAAATTCTCCGCGAAACGTCGCACAGAGAGAAGAGAGGAAAAAAAATTATAACCTTCCCGTTACTGATCCGCTGGCGTTTGTGCCCTTATACCCGCACGCGACAGCAAAAGAAAGTTTAACGACAGTAGTCGACCTTCAATTCTAATTTTGAAACGACCGGTATATTCGGACGCGATCGTCAGAAACGGCCGATACACGGCAATAATATTTAAGAAACAAATTTTCAGAGAGAGCGACAATGTACAGTGGCCTTGAGCCCACGAGAATAATAACGTACGTGCCGACAGCTCGACACAAACAACACTGCGCGAAGCCGACAACAATAGAAAAAAAAATCCGCGATCCCGAATCACAATAACAACGGCCCGAAACGACAGCAAAACTCGCGAAAATCAAGAACGCGCGATACAGTACGAAATTCCAGAGCTCATTCTATAACGCGCACAAATTATACATCGTAACTAATGCTGGGGAAGAAAGAAATCACATTAAAATAAGAATTCAAACATTTCATCAAAAACATAGCAGGCACAAAAATAGAAAAGGCACATAAAAATGGCGCATAGCAAAAGCAGAATTATACAATACAACACAATATTCGCTGCATTCGCTCTCCAAATTCCTCGCTCTTATTTACTGGGGAAAGAAAAAAAAATTCTATTTCTATACTCGAGCCTCACACGTTGGGCGTCAAATTTGCAACCGCACTCACGAGCGTGGCGCAACTTCGTCGCACATTCACAGCTAAGATTCTCGCAGGCGATCGGATGTCGGGTGGCGTTAAACGAAACGTGACAAAATGCGTCTTCTCGCGACCACTCTCAAGGGCGGCACACAATTACAAAACGATAGTTGGGCGCCAGGCGAGTGAGCGCGCCACTCTTTCCGGAAATTACGCGATATTTTCTTTATGCCAATTATAATGAGCTGCGAACGTCGACTGGCTCTCAACCGCTAACTCAGCCTCGGAAATGGCAGAGGGGGCGGTTCGGGGTCGAGGATAGCAGATCGTTTGGAGGAGCGAATAGGAGCGAGAATAAAGTACACACGAATTTAACAGTAACAAGAGTAACAAATATATTAAATGAGTCTTCGACTCACATTTACATTTGGCGATACAACCGAGACGATAAATTCTACGTGAGCGCAACAACTGATTTACATAAGCCCGAGGTTTTACACTAGGCGTATCAATTTCGTTACATCCTCGCGACACGAGCTCACGCCACACGGAAATATTCTCGCGAATTATACTTCATCGCCTCGCAAATGTTAAGGAATTTCGGCAGCTTGCAGCGTGGACACGGCGTGACCTCGTGCGCGCTCGCGGAACCTCGCGCGCGCTCGCGGAACCTCGCGCTGCTCAAACGCGATGCAGGAGGAAGGCTCGAATACGTGCAAGCTCGGCAATGTACAATTTCGATAATCAATACGTATACTCATCAATTGCGATTATCAATCGACCTTAAGGGCTATGACATAGGAAACCGAGTAAACAGGTAAATCTTACGCTACAGACGATAGAGACGATACGCGACAATACTATGGCACGGGACTTCGACGCAACATGCGATCCGCGATAACAAGAAAAGAACCGATAACAAATGACGAGGCTATGGCCTTGGCGGACGCCCCAGAATTATCCCGACGACAAGGGCCGTTCCGGGAGGCGACACGCGTACTCTAATCCCGCGAAACTCTAAGACACGATGAGGCCACATGCACTCACTCTTATATATCCGATACAGATTCGATAACTACGCCTCCCGAACGCGGAACCCGGCGACTGTACAGAGGTGACGTTCGTCTCACCGGTTCCCTCGCAGGTGCTCGTTCTAGCTGACCTTGGAAGGCTCGTAATCGGTTGTCGTCCTGCGACCTCTCTCCGAGCGGGCCACAGCTCAAGTGCCGGGCGCTAATCCTCCCGGGCGCACGCAGGGTTCGTTATCCCCGCGAGGGGGCCTTATCGCCTGATTGGCGCGTGGCCCCGCGGCTTTCCGCTACTCGCGGAAACCGCGTCATGTCCATCGCATATGTCCTGGCGCGCGAAATTCGAGAGATCACGGTAATCTTTCTCAGGCCGCCTCGTGGCCTTGAGGCGCCTATCCGGGGCTCTCGCCGTCCTTGTAGCGCAGAGTGGCCTTCCCCGTCATGTCGTGCCGACTCTCTATCCGCTTTGCGCCTGGAAGAGGGTGCGATAAAAGGTGCTTTGCGACAATAAAAAAAAAGCGTAACGAATGCGGGAAAGATATCACCTGCGTGCGATCCGGGGCCAGGTATCATGCCCCTCGGCGGGTCTGTCCTCAGCAGTCGTCTCTCAATCCTTGTCGTGCTTCCTCCTCTTCTTCCCGGTGAGATTACGTCACTCCGTCAAGGTCGAGGGAGTCGCCGGCCTCTGCAATCCTCGGTACGGGAATATACCGAAACGGAAAAATAAAAAAAACGGCAGCGCGGAACGCGTAAGATACGCGAACGACGACGCGGGAAAAGCGCAGGTGCGTCCGCCCCCAAAATGTGAGAGGATCCAGGACGCTTTACTGCACTATTCGATCAGGCCATGCGGCCCTTGTGACGGACGGAAAACGTCACGTCACAAACCATACCTCGCCTACCAAAATACTAGTACCAGATATTCGTTTCGAGTATATATCAATATCGTCGGTACTTCCATCCAAAAGTTTCAGGTATTTATTAACAATGATTGACTAATTTACTCATTGGCCGGAGGCTAACTATTCCATTACAGGATTGTACAGCAAACACGGTGGCGAAGATGTTTTTTACTCACTAGGTAGCCAGATTCGGAGCTCCACGCCTGATCACGACTGATCAAAGTCTCGCAATTCGAAGCGCAGCTGTTCAACACATTAACCAAATTCGTTGGTTTTAAACGTTGTCGGACAATTGCATATACCATCTAGAATCCAATGGCATCATCGAACGATGGCATCGCTCTTTAAAAACAGCATTAATGTGCCACGGTAAAACTCAATGGACTGATACACTGCCAGTAATACTACTCGGACTGAGAACTAGTCTCAAAGAGGATCTAGGCGCTTCTGTAGCGGAATTAGTGTACGGCACTATGCTCAAAGTACCGGGTGAATTTTTCTCCTCTGAAGAAATGCCGAGCCACGAATTTTCGTCGAGGATTTCCGCGTAATTATGCAAAAGTTGCGGCCTAGACCAACTTCTCATCACATTAGACCTAAACTATTAGGTGTATGACTTTGCTCATTCGGTTTTCGTATAGATGGCTTTAGCGGTAAGTGGTGATCGAAATAAATAGATCATAGACGTCACACAATAAACTTGAGCATCTGTCAACATAATCCTATTAGAAACATTAGTCGATTTGTGTCTGCATCATAAAGTTATTCTCGATTGAAAATGTCAGTTTACGAGCCAAATTCTTGTCATTTGCGGGAGGTTTTAATTTTCTGCTTCAATATGAAGAAATCTGCGGCTGAGGCTCATCGAATGCTTTCAAATATTTATGGTGAAGCCGCTATTAGTGAAAGAACGTGTCATAAGTGGTTTCAACACTTCAAGAACGGTGATTTTCACGTCGAAGACCAGCATAGCGGTGGAAGAGAGAAGGTTTTCGAAGATGCAGAATTGAAGGCATTACTTGATTAAGACTCTTGTCAAAATCAAAAAGAATTGGCACAATCATTAGGAGTGACTCAATCAGCCATTTCAAAACGTCTCAAAGCCATGGGAATGATTCAGAAGCAAGGAAATTGGGTGCCGTACGAGTTGAAGCCGAGAGATGTTGAACGACGTTTGTTTGCTTGTGAACAGCTGCTTGAAAGACAAAGACGGAAGGGCTTTCTGCATCGCATTGTGACTGTGGACGAAAAATGGGTTCATTACGATAATCCCAAGCGCAGAAAATCATGGGGAATTCCCAGCCATGCTTCCACGTCGACGGCCAAACCGAATATTCACGGCTCCAAGATCATGCTCTGTATTTGGTGGGACCAGTTCGGCGTAGTATATTATGAGCTGTTAAAATCGACTGAAACAATCACAGGCGATCAGTATCGAACGCAATTGATGCGTTTGAGCCGAGCATTGAAAGACAAACGGCTGCAATACAACGAGAGACACGATAAAGTGATTTTGCAGCATGACAATGCTCGACCCCATGTTGCGAAAGTGGTCGACATACTTGGAAACGTTGAAATGGGAAGTCCTACCCCACCCGCCGTATTCTCCAGACGTTGCTCTCTCTGACTATCACTTGTTTCGATCAATGGCATACGAACTGGCTGACCAGCACTTCCGGTCTTATGAAGAAGTCAAAAATTGGATCGATTCGTGGATCGCCTCAAAAGATGACCAGTTTTTTCGACGCGGGATTCGTATGCTGCCCGAAAGATGGGAAAAAGTAGTGGCCAGCGATGGACAATACTTTGAATCATAAATGTATAACCAGTTTTTTACAATAAAGCCTCGAATTTCGGAAAAAAACCGCATGAGCAAAGTCATACTCCTTATATTTTTCCATAAAGATTTGTATAACTGCTCTCATGTCTCCTTCAAAGTACAAGGCAACAGGCCGCCTCTGGATCAACCATATACCGGACCGCATAAAATATTAGAGCGCATTTCAGATAAAGTCTTTGCTATAATAAGTCGGCAGCAAATGCATCAATGCCACTGTCGATAGACTTAAGCCCGCTTATGTAATAAGACTTAGAATATAGACTTAGAAACTACTTCGTTCATTGCGTCTCCGTCTTCAACTAACATTCCAGTGCAAGATGAACCAAAGACATATCCTAGTCCAGCAACCAAGCGAAAGACTGTTAGTTTTAAGAATTAATTCGCGCAATGTTACGTGTTACGTAAGCAAACCAACAAGTATAAGTTTCTGTTTGTTCCATTTAACTTTATTTTTTGTTATTTTCGAGCGATTCTAGCGATAATGTAACCAGTATTTCTCTCTTTAACATTTACACTAGGAGGGGAGTACTGTGGCGTTGCGAGCATTGGTTGCGGCGCTGCGAACGTTCGTCGCGGCGCTGAAGTTGGTCCTTCTTCCCGATTCTTCCTCCTTTCGCTCTCTCTGTCATGGCGTACTGCGTGCGGACCTCGTGTAAGCCTCTGCGATAGTTAGTAAATTAAAACTCGGAAGTTAAGGTTCCGAATCACTTTGTGTTCGGAACCTTGAACTGCGAGATCGATACCGATCACCGCTCATGTCTTGCGATAATTGTTAGCGTCGTCGGATAAATAATACTCAGTGTATATTTTCTTAATTTCCCGTATTCTAATCTAGCAACGCAATACCGATATCCGAGCTGTCTTACATACGCAATCACGTCTCTATTTTTGTAATCTATATTTGTTAAATAATTAGTCAAGTTTGTATTAAACCGCCTTATGGCATAAGAGTCAGAATCAGCGAATAGCATTCATTTGTAACCTAACGATTTCCCGCCAATTATCCTTCACCGTAAGGTGAAGTTGGTCATCGCCAGTGCCCAAACTCTCGGCGCCATATTGGGCACAGCAGCCGCACCAATAGCCACATCGCCGCTACCTCCAACGCCGCCTGCAGCCCGCCTGCCGACAACACTATAGAAGGCGACAGCGGAGACACGAACTAGCGAGGCGGACTGGAGGACGCCACCACTGATAAGCCTGGGGAATACGCGAGACGCTTATTGACAAGTCTGATTCTCAAGATGAGCCCACGCTCGTTGTATAACGTGATGAAAGGCGTAAAGATCGATCACTCTTCTTGTAACAAGTAACAATGAATTTTATTCCTGGAGCACGTGTGAATATAACCGTACAGGACGAGCGCTATATCGTATCTATCTTTTTCTCTAGTGCTGCTTGTAGGTAACTCGCTACCTACAAAATCCCTAGGCTTTTTCCATTGGAAAAAGCGCTAGTGGAGTGTCGAGAACGTAGTTCCCTATATACTCTCCCCCGAGTGACAACGAATCTAACACTGTGCTTATTTACTAGGTTAGCAAAATATTGCTTTCGTGACAGGTACATTTGTAACGCCGGCACTTAGATCTATCATTTACAACATATGAAACGTATCATACCAAACATAACATATAAAACATATCATTGCGTGTTGTCTTTGGTGTCTTTCTTAAGCTAATTACATTTGTTGCTGGGAAAACTTATTATAATTATAGGGCGAAGATGACTTTTTTCTTCGGACGCGCATACGTTTTTAAAACCGGTTGCTCATTGCTGAAGGAGTTGGTTGTTTGCTCTGCCTCTGGGATTGCATTGCATAAGTTATCGCGTGTACCATACGCTGGTTTTAAATTTTTAACCGATACACTACGCTGTGTACCGTTAACATCAATGTCGAATACTCGATCCGACACACGATTTACGATTTTGTGAGGTCCGATGTAGGGACGCTCTAACGCTCTCTTGGTACCGCCCACTCGTAGAATTACATGAGAACATGAGTATAAATCTTTGAATACAAATGCGCGTTTCTTATGCTTATGCTTTACCGAGAGCTTGGCTTAACTTTGCGCATATGCTCACGAAATTCATCGATGAACATTTGAGGATTCTGAGTGAGGACGTCCGGCAGCACAAATTCTCCGGGGACGCGCAACATCGTTCCGTAAACGAATTCCGCAGGCGACGCGCCCGTGTCAAGGCGGACATGAGTACGCAGACCTAATAGTACAGTCGAAAGTACTCGTGACCAGCCTTCACTAGCGTGACACATGATTGCAGCCTTTAAGCTTCTATGCCACCGCTCAATCATGCCGTTCGAGGCGGGGTGATACGCCGTGGTACGAATCCGTTGACAGCCGATCAGCTGAAGAAGTGCAGTGAAAAGTTGTGCTTCGAACTGGTTAATGATCCGTAATTATCGTTTTAGGTGCTCCAAAATTTGCTACCCAATTGTCGTAAAACGCGCGTGCCACTGTAATGGCTTCAGTGTCTTTGAGAGATGTTGCTACTGACCAACGCGAAAATTTATCAATAATCATCACACAGTATTTGTACCCGTCCGACTCAGGCAAGGGACCTATTAAATCCATGTGAACATGCTCGAAACGCCCGTCGGGCGCGATAAATTTTTCAGGATTTAGTTGAACGTGTCGGGTTATTTTTTACTATTGACAATCTAGAAAATTTTTGCACCACTTCGCAATGTCGATGCATGTTAGGCCGTTGACGGATTAACCGATCAGTGACTTTAGGGTCCAGATGAGCTGCGTCATGCAACATGTGAAAGACGCGATCTCATAAAGATGCCGGTATATAGGGGCGGATTGCCTCGCCGGTCATTTCACAATATATAATAAAGTGTGGTGTGGGTCGGCCCCCATTGAATTCGCTTCATAGTGAGCGGAAAGGAGATTCGCAGATGGACCGTAGCTCCTTATCTTGTTCTTGTTGCTGTGCGAGCTCATTTAGTTCAATCTCGGCAGGTAAACGGATGGCTTCGATGCGGGACAGGGAATCCGCCACGATATTATCATTGCCCGATAGGTATTCGATACGCGTGGTGAACTGCGAGATGAACGACAGTTGTCTCTGTTGCCGGGGTGATGCCTTTTCGGAACGTTGCATGAACGCGAACATTTAATTTGCGCGAAAAGAACGCGAGCGATTTCCACGAGTCGTCCAGGCGTTGTTCGAGAGCGGCCCCGATGGCGAAATCTGACGCGTCACAAACGAGGCGCGTCTCGGCTGCGTCGGAGAGGTGAAAGAGTATAGTCACCGTTAGCCAGGCTCTCCTTGCATTTATTAAATGCTTTCTCAGCCACCGACGTCTATAATCGGCTGTTTGTCGTTTTTGCGTGAGTCGCGAAGGTACTCATTTAGTGATGCCTGAACGGTAGCTGCATTATGCAGTAGTTTACGATAAAAGTTGACAAGCCCAAGAAAACGACGCAATTCAACTATAATGTTAGGCCTTGGAAACTCGCGAATGGTCTGAATCTTATCGAGTGTTGGTTTACAATCTTCGCTGTTAATCGTAAAGCCGAGGAATTTTAATTCTTGTTTACCGAACTCGCATTTCTCTACACTGAGTCGTAAATAAAAACTTTTTTAATCACTGTAACACTATGCGTAAGTGAGCTTCGTGCTCTTCAAGAGACGTCGACACTATGAGAATGTCGTCGATGAATGCAAACACAAATTCCAGGTTGCCTAGAGCGCGGAAGATTTGACACTGAAATGTTTGACTCGCGTTTCTAAGACCGCATGTCATGAATTTTATTCCTGGAGCACATGTGAATATAATCATAAGGACAAGCGCCATATCATATCTATCTTTTTCTCTGGCACTGCTTTTAGGCAACTCGCTACCTACAAAATCCCTAGGTTTTTTCCACTGGCTGCACTAGTGGGGTGTCGAGAACATAGTTCCCTACAGGCCCATGGGAGCAGTTCCCGCATACGCCGCAACGAACATCGCCGGCGCTGCGGAAACGTGTCTCTCTCATACTGCCACTGGTGAACGAAAACAACAATCAGCTAGTACTTCTGCTGAAATGAACGGGTAGCACATCTTCCGTCAGCTACCGCGAACGCGTTTCTCGTTAACGCAGACCAAACGGCCCTTTTTAGGACCACACATGTACGCCACGACTTTGTCAAGACATTGTAAATAATTGTAAATACCTTGTACATATCATACAACTCTGCGTCGCCTCTTTTTTCTTTGTACCGAGCCGTCCTACTAGCGCATGTGAGCAGTAGAGGTCAGCGATTTTTTTCTTTTAGCGACTATTTAAGAAAAGGATAACGTGGCTTTAGCGTTCATCGTATTTGGATAAACGATATTGCAAAAATTCCTTAATATCGAAAGTTATTGTTCATTATAATTATCGTGTTGTAATTATTGTCAATTATATTGTAAAATGTATATATATATATATATATATATATATATATATATATATATAGGGTGTACCAGAGATAGCGCTGGGGTCGACACGTACATATTCCTCATGAAAAAATAAATCGAAAATGTTAATAGCAAAATCTTAAGGCATCAATAGTTTTCAAACGGTGAGCATTTGAAAATAACCAAATGAAATTCGCACCGTCAGGAACGGCGCAACTAAGCGGCCGTGCAAACGTTTTGACGGACGTATCGTTCACCGGCACGGTACCAAACGAGTATTGCAAAGTTTCGTGAAATTTCTATATTAACTACTGTCATATTCTTAAGTTGAGTCCGATTTAATTGATGAGAAGTAATGTCAATTGCAAATTCAATAAATAAATAAATTTATAAATAAAATTAATATTAATTAAATCCAAACAAATAAAAACATCAATTGACAGATATTTGCAAAACTTTTTTTCTGTCACAAGCAACATTAGAAAAAAAATTTATATTTAAAATATGCATTTGATATAAATAAATATTTAGAAAATGAAACGAACGAAATTCTGATAGGAGAGAAAAGGGAAGGAATACAGTGAAGAAATCAAAGTTAGCAAGTAATAAGCTGTATTATTATTGAAAATTACATTTTGGACAACGTTTCGTAATTTTTATAATAGATGTTCAAAATGGCCACCGCCCATTTCAACACAAAGCTGAGCACGCCTGATAAAATTTTCTTTCGATCGTTGATTTCAAGCGTAATCGCTTGCAATCGCTTCATGGATGCGGTCATTCAATTCCTGGATGGTGTTAATAGGTATATGATATACGTATTCCTTTATTGTTCCCCACAAAAAGAAGTCAAGCGGAGTTAGATCTGGTGACCTCGTTGGCCAATCCACATATCAGGATATTTTATATTTAAAATTTCCCGTGTGCACCTTGCATTGTGTGGAGGTGCTCCGTCATGTTAGTACCACATCTCGTCGTCCTTCTAATGGTATATCCTCAAATAAGGCAGGCAATTCTCCGGAAAGGAAATTATTGAAAGTTATGTCATCAACTTTCGCAGGAAGTTAGAATGGTCCAATCTGCATGTGTTGTTGTTCTAATGCTTTGAAATATACTAATAATTGATTACTGTGGAATATTTAAAAAATTATTTAACATTATACACAAAATGTGGAAATGTAAACGCGATTATAAAATAATTATAATACTTTTAGAAATCGGTTAAATAATTTTCTAGACAAACATAACATTAATTACAAATAATTTCGTCCAGATGCTAAATTAAATATGGCAACAATAAACGGTTTGAACTCCCAAGTTTAAAAAAATGAAATTGTAACAATTTCAAAATGTCAATACGTTCAATATTTTAAACTCTGAAATGAAATGATAATTTAATACCTTTGAACGGCATTTTACCAACAAACTATCTCGATTCTCATGTAACTAAAATTGTAATTGGAAATTTGGGGATAATGTCAATTTTAAAATAAAATAAGGATGTATTCAAATATTTTTGAAAATGAAATACAAAAATTCAAATCATTAACAGCAAGTAAACATGCATTGTAACATTATTTTAAAGACGTCAGAATATTCGAAGTATGTAATTTATTGTATCCAATGCTTCAATTTCTAATATGTAGTATAACAAAGTAAAACATAAAATTACATTTTTAAAAATTACATTATTATTATTAAAAATAATACCACAAATTTCTTGTATATACCAGCTCACAGATTAATGCTGAATTTGTGTTGATAGCTTCTTATATTCTTGTTATACATGTGTGGATTTTCATCTGCATAGAAATGGAAATTATGCACATTAAAAATCCCTTCTCTCGTAAGTGATACATCGATGAACAAGATGTTTTTTTTCACAAAATGCGTATCTTCTCTACATAGTTTTAATATCTATGTACAAAAATTTGCTCTAGTAGCATAATCTAAATAAGGTATTAAATTTTGCATACGTGAAAAATGATCATGACGCATGCATCTTATTATCTTTATTTTTTTTATTAAAATTCACTGAGTTGTCATGTTTGACAAGTTAAATATCTTGGCGACATTTCGGATGTTCTTCGTTGGATCATTTTCGATTGCTTCAAGTACAGGTTTTTCAGTTGCTATAGTTCTAACAGGACGTCAGCATTCATAAAAATAAGAGGACAATATATTAATATTATAGCGTTTCAACACCATTCTCTCTAACATTTGTAATTAACATTTGTATATTATGTTATCGCTGATGATGGTCCAAATAATGGGACCGAAACATTCGAATTTTTTGTATCAAAGATATATTTGTTCATAATTTGTTCACAATATATCGACGTACCGAAAACAGCGTTTGACTCTATATAGCCGTTAATTTGTACTTAATTAATTATTGTAATTTGTATTTAACATAAGGAGTCTTTAATTTAATTAATTTTGATTATTGTTATTCAAATACACATATAATTTCAATAATTAAATAAAAATATATTTGGCCTGTAATATGTGTTTATTAACAATGTCACTTATTTAAAAAACAAATTATGAAAAAAGAAAAAAAGAATTGATCATGGGATCTCTACATGCGTCGTCTACAATGGGCAGTAGTAGTAGCGGATGAAGCAGTAAGACGTTGGAGTAAGTTGGTTTTTCGGTATTATGAGCGTAGAGTAAGTTCGTAAGCGAAATGGTTGAAATCCATTTCTTTACGTCTACTCTCTTACTCTCAACCATGTGTGAACCAATGAGAATTCAGTAACAACAAAAAATGCGCGCAAGAAGCTGATGCCGTTTTTGCATGCTATAATCTAAATTTCGAGTATGTCGGACGAAATTTGATTTGGCTCTAGACGTGATTTTAAAATAAGGAATAACCGAGAATTAATTGCCGTGGTGCGATGTAATCGAGTTTTGTATGATAAAACCGAAAAATTATATGCCAACGTCAATGTGAAAATCGAAGTATGGAGACAAATTGGTGCAATCTCACTCACCCGCTAGAAGGTTAGTTTATTTCGATTAAGTATTGTGAAATATTGACAAAGTTTTGACAATGATTTGATGTTATAATAAAAGCTGAGTTCCATTGTTTATTTGTAGTTGTATTTCTGAATGCACTCATTAAGTTATAACATTAATTTTATAATATGATCTATTTGTCAGGTTTTGCTGCTGAAAAAAGATTTTACACTTTGAGACAACTTTGGAAAAGAGCGCAGGAAAGTTATTCAGTCTATGCTAAGGTTTGAAGCTGGAGCGAATCAGCATGTGCATCAACCAACTTGGTTATACAATGATCTCAGATTTTTGGAGGACATTATTAAACCGAAAAAGTAAATGTGGTCTGGAAAGTTCTATATGACAAATGGTAATAACGTTATTAATGATTGTAATATGATTACAGAACTATATCGAATTATAAATCAAAAGCTTCTGTAAAGTCTTTTGAAGAAAATGCAGAAACAATCATTCGCCCTTATTGATATTGACATGTAAGGACTTAAAAAATATATAATATCAGATCTTTCTATAGTTTGGTAGACATAATTTTAGTCATTCTTTACATCAAAGATTACTGATACGCATACTAACTAGCAACTTTCTAATTCTATTATAAATTGTTACATCTTCAGATACTGATGAGACTTCCACAGATACATCTGAGGGCTCTATTATAATAGTTCCTACAACATCAATTATAACACCATTTTCTGTCACATCACTGCCTATATCATCAGTTATAATATCATCTTCTGCAACATCATTTTCTGCAATATCACTTTCTGCAACACTATCTCCTGTATCATCACCTTCTACAACTCCACCCACTACAACACCTGTTATCTGTGAATCTAAAAGTAATATTAAATATAATGCAGTTGCACAGATGCAAAAAGTTATATCAAACATGAACACCAAGTGCAAAGTGCCATCACCTGATTCTTTTGCAATCAAGAGATGGCAGGAGAGAGACATTCTTAATAAGTGTTTAATTGAATAGACTAAGGGAAGAAATTGGCCAAAAAGATTGATGAATCAATCGTGGCTTCATCATTCAGCACCAAGTACTTGTCGTACAGCAGAGATGCGCAACACATCTCTTAATATTCAGCCCATGCTGAATGCCAGAGTTTTTCATTAAATAAAGTTTCTAAACATGCGTAGCTTCAATGTCTTATTGTCTATTACAATATATCAATGATTTTTGTAAAACATAAATGAACAGGCCCATTGAAACAAGTAATTTATAGCAATTTCGACTGGGAACACTGATGTACACTGTTGTATATAAAATCCGTTACACATCGTTTTAATTTGGATAAAAATAAAACGCAAATATTTCCAATTAAAAATATTTTACTTAACAGCACATATTAATAATTTTATGATTTAATATGTTTTTATACTTATGTCAAAGACGCATCGTTATGACAATTTGTGTACGACGGCTTCAATATGCATCAATGCATATTAATGTGTTTTAACTGTCCTAGTCGCAATCGCTATTAGATCGCTTTGATACGAGTCTGTTCAAAAACTATCGCGAATTTTGTGTTTTTTCAAAAATTATTTATTTATTCATGAATATCTATTTTGTCCCCTTCAAAGTAATCCCCATCAGATATTATACACTTGTGCCAACGTTTTTTTCAATCCTCGAAGCACTTCAAAAAATCATTTTTTGTGATCTTGTTCAGCTCCTCCTTCGATGCCGTCTTTATCTCCTCAATCGTAGCGTAGCGTCGTCCTTTCATGGGCCTCTTCAGTTTCGGGAACAAGAAAAAGTCACAGGGGGCCAGATCTGGGGAATACGGTGGCTGCGGCATCATTAGTGTGTTGTTTTTGGCCAAAAATTCGCGCACAAGCAACGATGTGTAAGCAGGGGCGTTATCATGGTGCAAAAGCCAATTTTTGTTCTTCCACAAATCCGGACGTTTCTGGCGGATTGCTTCGCGCAAATTGCGCATAACTTGCAGGTAATATTCCTTATTGACCATTCTACCCTGTGGCAAGAACTCATGATGCATCACGCCCTTGCAATCGAAGAAAACTGTAAGCAAAACCTTCACATTCGACCGAACTTGGCGCGCTTTTTTCGGTCTTGGCTCGTGCGGCAGCTTCCATTGGGATGATTGAGCTTTGATTCCACGTCATAACCATAAACCCATGATTCGTCACCAGTTATGATCTTCTGAAGCACATTTGGGTCGTCGCGGACAGAGTCCAACAGCTCCTTAGCAATGTTAATGCGATGCTGTTTTTGATCGAAATTGAGCAATTTTGGTACGAATTTCGCGACCCGTCTCATGACCAAATCATTGGTAAAAATCGAATGGCATGAGCCAATCGATATGTTTAGGTCCTCAGCAACTTCTCTAACGGTGATTCGACGATTGGCCAATACTATTTTCTTCACTTCATCAATGTTTTCGTCTGTTGACGTGCTCGGGCGTCCGGCACGCTCTTCGTCGTTCACATCTTCTCGGCCCTCTGAGAACATTACTACCAATAAACGTTGCTTCGGTCCAAGGTAGCTTCACCATATGCCACAGTCAACATTCGGAATGCGTCCGCGCACTTAATTTTGTTTTTCACACAAAATTTGATACAGATTCTTTGATCCATTTTTTGGAATAGGCAAAAATCGAAGACGAGCCAAAACACGTGCAAGCAAAGCAGCTGTCAAAAATTAACTGAACATTCAAAATGTCCGAACTTGTCGGCATAAGTGAGAGACATGAGTACCAACATAACGCCACAAAAAAATCGAAAATCGAATATACGTAACCCGCGGAAATTCAAAATTCGCGATACTTTTTGAACAGGCCTCGTATTTACTGAGGAGTTCAATTTATTTGTGATACTTTGATAGATATAGTTATAATTATTGAAATATATAAAATATTTTTATAGAAAATCAAAATAAATATACTGTTACGTTCAAACCCTTGATAATTTGGTCAAGGAGATAATGAGAGAGAATGGAGAGGGTATGGAAGGACGGTCAGACTCAATCTCACAGGTATACGCACGGAGGCGAACACCTGTGAGTCGTACGCACCTTTTAAGTCCCGGAATGTGGCTCAACGTCCGAAGGGACGCTATGACACTTGTTCCACTGGACAGTGCGAACGTCGGTCCTACCTTTTCGGTCAAGGAACTTAATCCCTTTGACCCGGGACTGGACCTCGTGCGATCTCAGGTATTCGAAGGAAGTGAATACGAGGGGTGATTTTAATAAAAACAGAAGAATACCTTAAATTACATTTATTAAAATAATAACCAAAGAGTTTTGTACATTATTACTTGTCTTTACAAAAATACATATTATCTGTGTGTGTGTGCGTGTGCGTGTGCGTGTGCGTGCGTGTGCGTGTGTGTGTGTGTGTGTGTGTGTGTGTGTGTGTACAATGAATGTGTTTTTCCATGGGAAATGCGGGGGTGGACTGTAAATAATGACTTACTTAGTAGCTGTCCCCAAGATATCGGGTAGTTCTAGGTGAGTGGCCAACGAGATCCGGCGTCCGCGAGGAGCGTCTGATGGGCAGTTGCCGTGGCGTATGGTTAACTTCAATTGCGATAAGTTTACACTCGAACGGAATCTCAACTAGCGATTCCTGATTAGCGCGGATTATACTGATTTTGAAGGGATACTTTAAAATTTGGTACTGACGCTGTGCTTCCGCGGGACCTCTATTTATACCCCGAAAAAAGGGTGTTGAGCCTTTTGTCTAGGATGCTAAAGTTAGTTGTAAATGTCACGCGAGATTTACGATTTTTTATAACGTTTTATCGTACTTAATCTAAAGTACATAGAGTAGTTTTGAGAAGAAGAGAAAGTGATTTATAAATTTTTTTTTTTTTTAAAGCCAAGATTGCTCCGAGACGGATGAATTCTGTTACTCTCGCGGAAAATGTGACTAGATAAGCAGATGATTACCATGCTATCATTGTCAGTTGCGAGTTTGGTTTCAGATAACGCTGCTGTTGGAAGTTATTCTATGCGTTTACGTTTTTTTTTTAAGTGTGATATGGCGCCTGTTTTTTTTTTAAGATAAAATTGTTAATCAGTTTCAGATGATAAAGCCTAGATTTTTACTATTGCGTGACATCGGTACATTTATAATGTCTTAGCAATCTTGTCTCTTTTCGAACCTACATTAAGGTTATTATTCTTTCTAGGTTGATTGACGTTTACGAGTTTTCGCGGCGCCTGTCTGATCCTTTTTCAATACTATCAGTCCGTTATCAGAAGGCGCCGCTCGGATCTCGTAGACGCCAACCATAGTCGCGGCGAAGAGAAAAAAAATCGTGGCGTCTGTAGAACGTAACAATACATTTATATATTCAGTTTCGTTCTTATTGTAAGACAGATATTAAGAAATGATATAAAACCTTCTGTTAAGCTTCAACTTATTGTGAAGTAAAAAGTTCGTAAAATAAGTACAATTTTAGTTACTATTGCTCATATTTATAAAAAAAAAAACAATATTGAAGTACTATTTTTTAAAATCTACAAACCAAAGAAAGACTAAGTTAGACTAGGTAAGACTTTAGATATTATGCTAATATTGTGTTGGTATGGAGGACCATAATAAATAGATTAATATTTCAATTTAATCGTTTACTTTATTTCCAATATATAGTTATAAATATGATAAGATTTTTATAGAAGATTATAAATAAAAATGCACATCTATATGTTCAGTTTCGTTATTATTATAAGACAGATATTAATCCAAAAAAGATTAAGTTTAGATATTATGCTGATATTATATTGATTTGAAGTATGGCAATAAAAATTTAGTTAATAGTTCAATTTAATTGTTTATTTTAATCTTCTTATTGTCATACACCCACAAAATTGTCAGTTATAAACAAAATTATTAGTTTTTTCCTTAAATACTCGTTATATTTTTAACACAACTAAGTAGTGTAGCATTTAGCTGCAGAATTAGGTAGGAATTTATTTATTATACATTAATATGTATCTATGTGAAAATGATTAGAATTAAAACTATCGAAATTATGATTGTATATGTAATCCAAATAACATTATTAAAAAAGATATTCTCTCTTGATATTAATATTTTTGTTGGCGCTTGTTAATACAAGTTTAGCTCAGCCGATTTAATATCAGCACGTCGGCTTATCGTAACTACAGCGTTCCCGTGGCGCTGGTAAGGCCCACCGAAGGGGAGGGCATGCGCACGACTATGCTACTTCCGTGCGAATCAGTAGTTTTACTCACCGGTGTTCTGCGTGCGACCATCCTCTCATGTTCACATGCGTGACCAGTGCGCAAGCCATTTTTTATTCTTCGATATTGTACGACGCGAGTGTAATCTAAGATGCATTAAAGTATTTTCGTACAAAGCAAATTGCTTCATTTTATTACGCGCTGCCGAATTACATCGGGCATGACCACAAGGCAAGCGACACAGATCGTCGACAAGGCACGAGACACAAGTCTCTGACGAAGAGAAAACAGCGTTCCACTTAACGCAACAAGAACACCAAGGTCCTTTCCCTAATAATTTTTAATAACATTTTTAAAGAAAAATTTATGTATAGATTATTATTTGTTCCATATTGAAAACGTATCTGCACAACCAATTTTACTTTATTAATCAATAATGAAAATAAAATTCATATACAAGGTGATTCAAAATAAATATATTATCTTTGAAATGTCATATTCCTGACTTAATTCTAAAATGATTTTTCCTTTGTCAAAATTTTGTCAAAAGCGTAGTTTTTAAATTATAATAAGAAATAATTAGCGAATGACAGGGCGCGTAGAGAAGGTAGCCAGGAGCGGCGTTTCTCACTGTCCGACGGGGACCCAGATCGTACGGGGACCCTCGTTACGATCAGACGATCGCTACACACGCATGCATATGCGATCGCATTCTCTCTGTTTCACACACACGCACACACACACACACACACACACACATGCGCGCGCGCGCGCACACACACAAAATTACCTTGAAAAAGTTTGATGACTTCGACATGCTGCAGCTTCAGAAACAAGAAAAACTTCCATCGATCATTGATGGATCATGTACAGTCCAAATTTTTGATAGTTAAACTTCCATTCCTCTAACAAGTTTAGAAATTGCTCGTTCCCATTGATGCACGCAGATCGAGTAATCATTAAAATACTTTATTTCTTATAAAACGCATCACTTCGATTCGTTTACGCTCAGCGTACAGGTATTCATTAACTTGAAGAAAACGAAGTATTTCAATGATTACTCAAAAAATTTATTACTATATCTCTATCAGTTAAGTGTCCGTTTTACTACCGATGGTCCATTTTAATTATTATCAATTAATCATTCGATGACCGAAAATCACTCGAAGAAAGATAATCACACACCGCGTTTATTCGACAATAGCATGCACTCGATTTTAATAGAGAATCTGTTAGTTAATTATTATAAATCACTGCCGATTAATTATTCATCGACTGAATATCACTCGAAGAAAAAAGCACACGATTGTTTACTAACACACGACGCGTTCACTCAACGATAGAAAGAAGTCAACTGATTTTAATACTGAATTTTCAATTATTTATTGTTGATTAATTATTCGTCGACTGAATACCATTCAAAGAAAGAAGCGAACACGATTGTTTACTAATACACGACGCGTTCACTCAACGATAGCAAGCAGTTAATCGATTTTATTGGTTATGTTTGTACTAGAATATCAGAATATTTCATGTTATGTTGTATAATTGATTTTTCTGACATTGATTTTTCTTCCAAACAGAGTAATGCTTCTTAAGTAGTACACAGACAAATGTTCCCGGACAGGGCCTGAAAATCATAATTGAAACAACAATATGCATTTTTTGGTTTTATTATTCAAAATATTCTCCTCTGGCTTCAATACACATGTTACAGCGATTCAATAGTGATTCAAATGCATGTTCTAGCTCAGTTTGCGGAATTGTCTCTAGTGCCTGTGTAGAAGCTGATTGGATGGTCGGAATGTCATCAAAAAAGCGTCTTTTCAATTTCAATTTCAATTTTGGGAATAATGAGAAGTCGCAGGGGGCCAAATCAGGTGAATACGGTGAATGGTTTAACACAGAGACACGATTTCGAGCCAAACATTGACGGACAATCAATGAAGTGTGACTCGGTGCATTATCATGCAACAAAGACCAATTTTCTGGATCACGATATTCGGGGCGAATACGATGAATTCTGCCTAACAATCGCTTTAAAACTTCGAGATAATATGCACCAGTAATTGTTTGGCCAGTTGGAACAAACTCTTTGTGGATAATACCTTTGCTATCAAAGAATGTGATGAGCATTGTCTTGATTTTTGATGGAACTTTTCGTACTTTTTTTGCTTGTGGTGAATTTTTTGACTTCCATTCCGCACTTTGACGCTTAGTTTCTGGATCATATTGAAAGCACCATGTTTCATCACCCGTAACAATTAATTTTAGGAACTTTGGATTATTTTCTGCGGCTGCAACGATGTCTCTGGAATAATTGATTCTCGCTGATTTTTGATCGCTTCTTAATGTGTGTGGAACAACGCACAAACCTTCGTTTTACTCAAATCTTCATGTAATATGGTTCGAATCTGATATCGTTTCTCTACTGATATTTAAAGCCTCCTCCATCATTTTTAGTGATGCATTGCGATCGTTTGCAACAAAATCACGTACTTTTTCGATCATTTCGGGTGTTCGAACCAAAATTGGCCGTCCTGATTTTTTGTCATCTTCAAGGGTCTCTCTACCTTCCAAAAAATGCTATGCCACTCAAAAACAGCTGTACGACCTAGACATTGACTGCCGTAAACTTGTTGCATCGATCGGAATGTTTCTGATGCACTTTTACCAAGTTTTGCGTTAAATTTAATCACTGCTCTTTGTTCCATATTAAAATTTCTACCTCGACCAAAATCTTGTTTAACATGAACTGTCATATCTTCGTTATATGTCAAAATGAATGAAACTTTGACTGAGATGATAGCAAAATGTTCAACTTTTAAAATGCATGTTTGAACGCACAGATGTCGCCACTGGTGCTGAGATTGTGGCGTTGCGAGCGTTAGTTGCGGCGCTGCGAACGTTAGCTGCGGCGCTGCGAGCGTCAGTGGCGGCGCTGCATGCGTCCGTCGCGGCGCTGATAAGGTCGTTCTTTCCGTTACTCTTCCTATTCGCTCTCTGGTGTCATGGCGTGCCGCGTGCAGACCTCGTGTAAGTCTCTGCGATAGTCAGTAAGTTAGAACTCGGAAGTTGAGGTTTCGAATTACTTTGTGTATTCCGCGAGACCGATACCGATCACTATTCATGTCTGTGATAATTGTTAGCGTCGTCAGATAAATTCTTAGAGTGTATTTTCATAGTTCTACTATTGTAATTCCGCGACATGATGCCGGTATCCGAGCCGTCTTACACGCGCAATCACGTCTCTACTTTCTAATCAATTTTGTATTTAGTATTTAGTTAGTTAGGCATTAAGTGTGTATTAAAACGCCTCATGGCATAAAACCAGAAGCAGTGCGTAGCGCTCATTCTCAACCTAACGTTTTCCTGCCATACGTCCTTCGCCGTGGTTGGCAACCACCGGCGCCATATTGCGTAGCACGTGATCCAATAGCCACAAGATGTGGTTCGTGTCTGGGAACATATTTGTCGCACTGTGTATTACATAAAACGTAATGCTGATACGATAGTGCGTCCGCGGTGAATAATTATTAAATCTTTTACAAAATAAGTTATTATATAATATTTCTTGTACGTTCTCTCCATCTCTTGATTTTTTTTACATAAGAGAAATATTCCATGTAAAAAAGTATTGGTTGCCCTTAAAAGGGCGGATTGCTGTCTGTCGCTCTAAAAAGAACGGATTGATTGTGATGGATAAAGTAATTTTATAAGAGATGCTCGAAATGTCCATCATCCATTCTAACGCAGGCTCTCATACGTCTCAATAAATATTTGTACGTTTTGCATCACATCTTCTTCGATGGCCCATACGGCATATCGCAATCTTGTATCAAGATCTTCCATGTCATCGGGAAGCGTTTTATAAATTAATTCCTTGCAATATCCCCAAAAAAAGAAATCCAGAGGATTAAGATCTGGAGATTTTGCGGTAAGCCAACGTATTGGGCCATATCGATCCATCCATCGTCTAGGAAATTGCTGATTTAAATAATCCGTCACAATTCTAGCATTGTGAATTTTTAAGGGATAATCTACCAGATTTTTTAGAAGAAATCCCATTATTCGAGAGAAGCAAGATTGTAACTCAGCAAGACGGTGCACACAATTCTCTATTAAAAGTGCATGCTATCGTCGAATAAACGCGTCGTGTGATTATCTTTCTTCGAGTGATTTTCGGTTACCGAATGATTAATTGATAATAATTAAAATGGACCATCGGTAATAAAATGGACACTTAACTGATAGAGATACAGTAATAAATTTTTTGAGTCATTAAGTCATTGAAATACTTCGTTTTCTTCAAGTTAATGAATACTTGTACGCTGAGCGTAAACGTATCGAAGTGATGCGTTTTATAAGAAATAAAGTATTTTAATGGTTACTCGATCTGCGTGCATCAATGGGAACGAGTGATTTCTAAACTTGTTAGAGGAATGGAAGTTTAACTATCAAAAGTTTGGACTGTACGTGATCCATCAATGATGGAAGTTTTTCTTGTTTCTGAAGCTGCAGCATGTCGAAGTCATCAAACTTTTCAAGGTAATTTTGTGTGCGCGCGCGCGCGCGCGCGTGTGTGTGTGTGTGTGTGTGTGTGTGTGTGTGTGTGTGTGTGTGTGTGTGTGTGTGAGAGAGAGAGAATGCGATCGCATATGCATGCGTGTGTAGCGATCGTCTAATTGTAACGAGAGTCCTCCGTACGGTCTGCGTCGGACAGTGAGAAACGCCGCTCCTGGCTATCTTCTCTACGCGCCCTGTCATTCGCTAATTATTTCTTATTATAATTTAAAAACTACGCTTTTGACAAAATTTTGACAAAGGAAAAATCATTTTAGAATTAAGTCAGGAATATGACATTTCAAGGATAATATATTCATTTTGAATCACCCTGTATCTATGTATGTATATATGGGTCATCTAAAAAGTATCCGCGGTACTTTGTCACTAGATCATATATCTAGTGACAAAGTACCGCGGATACTTTTTAGATGACCCAATATACGACCATCAACACACATCTAGTGACAAAAAACCACGAATACTTTTTAGATGACCCAATATATGTAAAATATATTAAATATATTAATATTTTGAAACTAACGTGGTTCTAATATTAACACATATAAAAAATAAGAGCATAAAAAACCACAGCACAAGTTATAGTTTGTGATATTTAATTATTATTACATTCATTAAAACATTAAACGTTTCGGCCACAATCTGGCCATCTTCAGTAATTCAATAATATTCTTAAAACGCCGAGTTACATCTAGTTGACATTAAATTCAACAGTCGAGAGTTGTAATTAAATAAACATGTTCTTTTGTATGTGAAGATGCTTCATGCAGTAATGTTACACGGTCAATTGTCATATCAAGAAAAGTGTAGAACAAGAATTTCCTGATTCTAAATAAAATTGTATATATTAAAATCTTCTAGTCAGAATATAAAGAAATAGAATCATTACCTGTTTTACAGCAAAAAAACCAAACGATGAATCTCGAATATTTCTTTTACACAGTTAGAATTTTGTCGTGACATTATGTGTTGTTATTTGTCCTATCATATATTTTACCACTATTTATATATCTGAGTCAAAATGTTTAGAAAGTTCTAGAATTGTTTATTAACAGAAAGAGACATCCTTTTTTAGAAGAGGAAAATAAACCTCAGGCAAACCTTCCGTGTCACTTTGCTTATTGATACCACTTGTTTGTCTTTTTATATGTATCATTTCCGAAATTCTTCTTTTCGCTAAAGATTGTTCTCTATCTAAAATTCTTATATTATCCCAATCTAATTCATGCATCTCATTCATACGGTGACGTGAGACCACAAAAATTTCGGAAGAAGGTTTTCTTATATCAGCCTTATGTTCTTTAATCCGAGTTTTTCCTTTTGGTTTGGCCAACATAAGAAGATTCACAGTTTAAGCAATTAATTTTATAAACTACTCCGCATTGGTCATCCTTAGGCAAAGCATCCTTTCCTGTCTTAATAAATGTATTCAATTTATTCATTGGTTATAAGCTATATTAAAACCGTACATATGTGAAAGTTTTTTAAATTTTTCCGAAACTTTGCCCAAATATGGTAACGTGAAAAATTTTTTAGAAGTAACATTAGAGTCACATTCATTATTAATTTCTTTAAGATTTTTATCTAAATTAGTTCTGTTTTCCAACGTTTTAATTCTATTATTTATTGTAGAAAATATAAACTTTAAAGGATAACCATTACTTAGAAACGTGTGAATTAATTCAGAGATGTTTTTTTCATGAAATATAGGATGGGATAAGAATAGAATTCTATCAAATTGCCCAATAATAACTCCCCTTTTATGTTCTAACGGATGATTCGAAAAATAATTCAGATATCTCCCAGAATTGGTAGGTTTTTTATAAATATCAAAGATGATATTTCCTTCCTGTCTCATTAATTTAACATCTAGGAAATGTATGCCGTTATCATCGCCAAAGTCCACAGTAAATTTAAGCCTTTCGTGATATGAGTTAAACAATTCTAGAACTCCTTCAACTTTTTCTTTGTGTATAGCTAATACAATATCGTCCACATAACGAAAATAAAACGATAAATTAATGTTATTCTTGGTAATGATTTCTAGTTCAAAATCTTGTAAAACAATGTTCGCCAGTATGGGGGACAAAGGAGAACCCATTGGCATGCCAAAAATCTGTTTAAATATTTTATTATCAAAACTAAAAAATGTAGAATTAATTATAATCATAATTGCTTTGATAAATTCATGTAAAGGAATCGAAGTCTTATTCTCCATAAGATTCCACCTGCGTTCAATGCTTTTTGATACTAATTCGGTCGGAATATTCGTGTACATGGAGACCACGTCAAATGATATAATACTAAAATTTGTATCAATTGCTTTTCCATTGAGTTTATTTACTAAATCAAAGCTGTTTTTAACGAAACTGAAATTTTTATATTATTATTGTCAATGATTTCCTTTAAGAAAGTCGCCAGTGGATAAAAAGCACTATTAATACAACTGACAATCAATCTTAAAGGATGACCTTCTTTGTGAATTTTTGGCAAACCGTAAGATCTCGGAAGTTCGCCGTCCGAAACGTACAATTTTTTATATAAATTAGAATCAATGTACCCCTTATTTTTCCAATTTTTTAATAATTTACCAATTTCAACAGTTATTTTCTTCGTGGGATCTTTTTTGATTGAATCGTATGTAGTATGATCATTAAGAATTTCATACATTTTTTCTTTATAGCTATCACGACTCATAATTACGGTGGTATTCCCTTTATCCGCTCTAGTAATCAAAATATCAGGATTCTCTGAGATGAATCGCTTAACCTCTCTTACACCTTCGTATAAAATTGAATTTTCACAAGATTTACTATTACAATTCTTAATAGCTTTAAGAATTTGGACAGTTTCATTCCTAACATTTTTACGCGTATCATCATCAGCCCTGAAAAGATTATATTCCACGTGTTTGATGAACTCACGTGTGATACCATCCTTACTAACCACGTTATTAGGCAAATTAAACTGTTGACCTAATTGTAGTAAGGCTAAGACTTTATCTGAAACTTTAGCATTGCTCAGATTTATCAGCCATTATTTATTAATATTACTTATTGTGCGAGAGCGCACCGCGCGGAAAAATTCGAGTGAGAGTTCGGCGCACGGCTGGTATGATGCATGACAGTAAAGAGAACTCAGTTTCTTTGTAATTTAACAAAAGAATTTCTTTAATATATTCAGTTACAAAGTCAAAAAATATAATTAATTAAATATTAGATTAACAGAATATTAAATGCGGTCACCTTTTCCAAATTGAGTTTGGAATCGCGGTGATGGAAAATCTCGGCGATTTTCCTCAGCACTTCTCGAAAGATTCGATTTATAGCGATTTCACTAAACGGTTAGCACGGCGATTTTACGAAGCGAGATTATGACTCTAAGAACTCTAAGAACTTTTTGGAAGTAAGAAAGAGGACGGCGAGATCGAAGCATTTATTGCTTTCGGCCTGAGCTTTCCCTTTTGGGAAAAATCCAATAAAAATTTGCCACAATCGTAATTATTACGTGGCATTAGGTGTACAGAATTGATTGGCGCTTTGAATTCTTTTCTAGCGACGTTCAACGTAACAGTCATGCGCGGCAGAAAATCCGTGCGTGGGATTGGTGACAGCGCGTGACGTATTCGTCGGAGCGCGGCGCTCGCGTGCGCGAATTGAATCGTTCTAGAACTTTCGATTGTCCGTTGCCGGTAACGACAGCTTGTTTGCGTGTAACGAATTGTTTTTAAAAAGAACAAAGAACGATGAATTCGATGATTTTAACGAGGATTAAGATCATGCTCGAGATGAAATCACGAGCTCAATTTATGCATGCGTTCAATGACAATTAATGTCGGTCGACTGAAAGAATTCTTGCCTTTCTTTCGAATTACCGATCTCGAACACTTACAAGGTGCGTCCCAAAATTTTCCGAACTTTTTCAATAGGGATAGGTCGGGTGGCACCATCCGTGTGTTCGATTGCGCGTTTGAAAGGTACATCCCTAGCTGACTTCCAGTAAAAATTTCATGACATTTGGTTCAGTGGAAACGAAGTTATGGCGTCTCAAGTATCAGTATGTTGTATACATCGGTACGAGAATGAACTTCGAACAAAGAGCCAATATTAAGTTTTGTTTTAAACTTGGTAAAACATTTACCGAAACCCATAATTTGATGAAACAAGTTTATGGTGATAATTGTGTAGCCCGTGCCAGTGTTTATGAGTGGTATACGCGATTCAAGAACGGTCGTGAGGACATAAATGACGACGCACATACAGGTCGTTTAGAGAAGTCAAAAGTGAAGACAATGCTCATTTGTTTTTATGATTCCAAGGGTATTGTGCACAAAGAATTCGTTCCAGCAGGCCAAACAGTTAATGCTGTATTCTATGTAAGCGTTTTGAAGTGTTTGGTGCACCGCATTCGTCGTATTCGGCCAGAATATCGCGAAGGAGGAAGTTGGCGCTTGTTACACGATAATGCGCCATCTCACCGTTCGACACTTGTCACTGATTTTTTGACTAAAAATCACATTTTAACAATCAACCATTCCCCGTATTCGCCTGATATGGCACCTTGTGACTTCTACCTATTCGGCAAAATGCATTTGTCCATGAAAGGAAAGCGGTATGTGGACGTAGAAGACATCCAAAGGGCTTGTACCACTATTCTGAAGGACGTGCCTTTGAACGACATAAAACACTCATTTGAAATGCTTTTAGATCGTGCCAAACGTTGTATTGAGTCCGACGGGGACTACTTTGAATAAACAATTTGAATTTGAAAAAAAAAGTAAACCGTACCGTAAACAAGTACCGTTGTTGTTTTATTTCAAAAGTTCGGAAAATTTTGGAACGCACCTTGTATATCAAAATTGCTATTAAAACTTTCAGGAGTGATATTAATACTGTATGATGAATGAATTTTGTCAGGATTCATGATTTTAGTTGAAACTGTATTCAATTTTAAAGGTGCACAGGAAGTATCACAATTCATCTCAGAGGTCACACATTTCGTAATATTATAATTAATACGTTTTATATTCACAATTTCTTGGCGAATGTATTTAGCCCGCAGATTAGAGATTTTTTTACCGATTCTATCTTGTTCCTTTTGCCACATAATGTCAAAGTTAAATTCCTGTCTTCGAAAGAAAGAATAAGCTATATTATTCGGTAGAATTTTTTCAATTTTTCTACACATGTTGAATAATTCCGATTTTGTTTGCCCAAGATGTTTATAGGCGTCTTGTAATTCTACCCTTAAATATTTAAAAATAAAATTATATTTAAGTTTATCAATTCGTTTATCGATTGTGGCCGAAACGTTTAATGTTTTAATGAATGTAATAATAATTAAATATCACAAACTATAACTTGTGCTGTGGTTTTTTATGCTCTTATTTTTTATATGTGTAAATATATTAAAATTTTCAACATTTTAAAAAAAATTTTACACAGGCGACTAATAATCTCCTATTTACTAGTGACCTATTACTGAAGCTACATTGAACGCGCATGCGTCTGAAACTCGATCCGTTTAACACACTGCTCTGACGTATATCTGTATATGCGCACACAGCATTACTATTTTAACAGGTTAACCTATTTAACAATATTAAAATCACCAAATACTTATTTTTATAATCCAATTATTATAAATTATTCTAATTTGTAAGAAATTGAATAAAATCGCATCTTTTATACACGTTTATTAATATTCAATTGTCTTTCCAATATCTTTATTTGAACTCTTTCTTCCAAAAGAAACAAAATTTTTCGCTATGAGATCACACCACTTTCATAAAGTTATACGTTTAGCATGTGAATAGAGATGTTGAAAACACAGCTGCATTCCTTTGGGTATATTCGTGACGCATACGCAGAATTATCATATAATTTCGCGGTCCATTTCACAGCTTGTCCTAAGGAGTTAGCAGTCTAGTATATATAGAAGTCTGTGGTTTAGGAGCAGGTGGTTTAGGAGCACCATTTTGGACTATTCTGTTTTCTGTTCCTGCTACTAGACTAAGCTACTAGATTAGTTCTAAAACTCTCTTTCTCGCTTTAAACAAATATCAATCTTTAAACGTATATCTATCTCACTGTAAGGACTGCGGAATAGAGAATGTCATTGAAACAACCAATTAGCACTATTCGGAATAACACAAGAACGCTGATTGGTTGCTTGTATGACGCAGTTCCCTATTCCGCGGTCGTTTTCCGCACTGTGATTTCACCCTAAGTTCCAAAAGTACACTAGTTCAGCCACAGAAAACTGACCTCTTATATCGTGATTTTGACCACACTTTTCAAAGCCTAGTTCGGCCTCCTATTCTCTATATTCCATGGTTTCGGAATTGTTTAAAGTGCGAACGATTAGAGACGATTCGGATCAATAGCTACTGGTCGTATTATTTCCATTCAACATGGGGATGGGAGGCAGGAGCCACTAACCAAGAAGAAGAAGGATCAATAGCTACGTAAGCTACATTATGCTACATCAGTTGCATTCAGCAAAACAACAAGTTTTGCAAACCGTCTTGTGATTGTCTACTGAGATAGGATTATTTTTCTAGATAAAAAATCTAATCCAATCAGCGCGAAGAAACATCCCACAGTTGCAAAATAAACGTTCTGCTGAAACCATTGTATTACGTTCCAATTACTGTAATCGCGGAATGTCAGTGATAATGACAGCCAAGCTTCAAGACGATATGAATAGTATACCTCTGGCAGATGATGATCCGCAAGGTGAGAGCATAGAGCATACAGTCTCTGATTTCGCTTGTCCTTTTGACATCGCTATTTCTCCCCCTCCCTCCCTCTCTCTCTCTCTCTCTCTCTCTCTCTCTCTCCCTCCCTCCCTCCCTCCCTCCCTCTCTCTCTCTCTCTCTCTCTCTCTCTCTCTCTCTCTCTCTATCTCTTTATGTTTCATTGACAGATGAAATTATAACTTAACTCATCTATAGCAGTCTAAATCATTTATTCCAATGTCTTTGTTCCGAATATTATTTAACAATGTTATTAATTTATGACTAAATTTGCTAACTTAATCTGCCTGCTTCTTATTTTTGTTTATTTACATATATTGTTTTTATTAATAATATGAGTATTAAATTAGCTGCATCTAAACTATAGCAATGTAACATCTATTCCATTTCTCGGAATTTAATATAGAAATCGAGATAATAGAAATGTAAAGACATAAAAATATGAGATATTGGAATTTTTGATTATTTATCTCACAAATTATTTTGCTTAAAATTTCTTAAATATTTTTTACATTTTATGCATTTGACAATTTGCTTGTACTTTGATAATAATGAGCTTCTTTTTTTTATCTCGATTGTTGGGGTTTAATATTTTACTCTAATATTATTTTTTGCATATGTTATTATAGTAATAATACCAGAAGAGGAAATCTTGGACAATGCCTCACATATGTCTGATCCGTTAGGCAGAGGACGCAGCATGGATTCTATACCATCAACATTTACTAATGGCAGCTGTAGTCCTAACAGTAAGTGATATTATTGATTCGTTCTTTCATTATAGTTTGTTTTTGTATTGTTCTTTCATTGTAATATGTTTTTGTATTGTTTGTCTTTTTCCAACTAAATATATAAAGGAATATTAACTTATTTTGTATTTATAAATTGAACAAAATAACATTAAATATGCAATATTTCAACTTCTATTATTAGATTATTATATATAGTTAAATAAAAATTTGCTTTTGTAAATGATTGTAATACTGTTAAATTGTGTGTGAAATATTTTATAAAATGATTTATATTTATTATAGGTTTAGATCCTGATATTAACCCAGACGAGCAAGAAGAGAAAGCTAGATTGATTGCACAGGTTCTCGAATTGCAAAATACTTTGGATGGTAGATATATATTTCACTAAAGATTAAGGTTACAGGAGAATATCCCTATTGACATTTTTGTAATGTGTAAATGTATATGTTCTATCTAGATCTGTCACAGAGAGTGGACAGTGTAAAAGAAGAGAATCTCAAGCTGAGAAGTGAAAATCAGGTTCTGAGCCAGTACATTGAGAATTTAATGTCGGCATCGAGCGTATTTCAGTCGACAAGTCCCAATACTAAAAAGAAGTAAACCATATTAATCAAATAATTAGACAATTTATGAAAATAAACTACAGTGATTTTGAAGTAATTGCGATTATTTTGAGTATTTTGAAAAGTTTCCGCATGCATAAATTTTATTTCGATTTACATTTATCAAAAGATAACGTCAAATTTTTTAAAATCTCAATATTTGATGCTTAATTTGCCTTCGTCAGCTTGTATACACTTTCTATGAAAAAAGGTTTTTTCTGACAATTTACCTTTTTTTTTAAATATGTAACACTACAATGTATTCTGTGACTGTGTGACTTGAACACGCTTATAATCATGATTGTATGCGCCAAAGAGATCTATTTTATACTTTTACAATTTTTATAAACGTATTTCGCTAATTTTTTAGATAATTGTTTGTTAAGTAAAGATTATAATTATTTTACTGCAATTTTTTGCTTAATTTTCTTTAAATTAAGATTAGGTTATTTTCTATTAAAGTTATTTTCTATTAAATTTATGCACATAACAGTACTAATAAATATTTGTTAACTTATATATATAATAACGTGATATTTAGTTCACTGTGTGTGTATTTGAAGTAGATATATATGAAGCCAAGTAGAAATATTTCTAAATAATTTAATTTTTTTTATATTTTTGTATACATTTAATGTACACTCTTAATTTTAATTAATAAATTTTTTTATACAATTATAATTACAATTACGAATTCATCTCTCTTTCATACATTTGCTTCTCACATTCGTATATAGTTTTCAAAGATATTTTATATTTGCAAAGCTGGGTATCAAAACGTTCGAAACCATACATATTTTTCATTGGGGTATTTGCTTCTTTAATAGAAAATTCTTGCTTGCAACATTTTGACATATTTATATATATGCATTATATATAGATATATAAGAGATAACGTAGAATATATAAAAGATATATATATATATATATATATATATATATATATATATATATATAAGAGATAATATATAAGAATGTACAATTTTTTTAAATACGCACTATAATTGATGTATTGACAAAAAGCTAATATTTATGCATATGATATAAGCAAAATAATCATAACTTCTGCTCTTTACGAAATGAGTTTCAAGTACATAATAATCATCGTACGTAAACAATCATCTTACTTAATGATTTGATGTATTGATTGATATGTAATAACAAATATGAATAAGAAATTTCAACTTGCAATAGTTTTAGTTTAAATAGCACAAAAAGAAGCACAATCCCAAATTTGAGTATCCTATTATGTTGAGTAACACAGTGTTATGTTATTAATAAATATTATATTCTATTGGAACATTACTGTTCGATGATTATCGATTCTTCTGAATGTTTCTCTTCTTTATCATACAACATTGTTGCAGCTCATAGAACATTCCTTCATCACTGTTCTAAATTTCTTTCACAGAAAGACAGAGGACAGCTAGAGAGGACAGAAAGTTTACATAACGAATGAATTATCGAAAATAAGAGGCATACTTTGTAAAGCGTGTTTGTATTGAAAAAGTTCCAGATTAATCAATTAATCCTCTTGGATAGCCGAAAATTGTATAGCCTTTTGTCCCCAAAATGTTTTCGACCCAAGCTTTACTCGTCCATTTTTCTTTATTCCTATCCACCATCCATATTGCACGTATTTACGTGATCTGAACGCGTCATGGGAACCAATGCTCCATTGTTCCCATTCGGTGTTTTCATTAGTCATATTTATCTAAAATCAAAATTAAATAAATTAAATTTACAATCAATCTCGACCATCTTTTTAAGATTATTATTAATGAACTTCCTGTTGAAAGAGAAAATTTATTGACTAAATTTATTAACGGTTAAACAAAATTTGTTTTTAAGCTTAAATGAAATTCACTTTTTAATAATTTTACAACTATAATATACGTGCATGCGTGCGTGTACTTTTAATTACGAATTTAAGCCAATTTTAAGACATATATTTAGAAGTATTTTATTAAATATTACTTACATAGAATTAAATTAGAGAAATTATTGTAAGAATTATAGAACGTTGCGAAAAGATCGCAAAAGAATTTCACGTAGAACTTCATGTGGAATTTTATAGAATGCTCTATATATATATATATATAATTTTACAGATGTGAGTATAGTACAATTAGTAACTATATTAGTAACTATTATGCTATACTGTTCTACATTTTTTTCATTGTAAGAGCTTCTTTCTCGTAATATAATGAAAATTTGCAGGGAGGATTTACTCGTATGTTTTTTCATTTTTATAGTTTCGTATTTTCTTTTGGCATCTTACCTCTCCGTACAATCGCCCTTTCTTGTTGAATGCCAAATATAGCCTTGTTTCGATGCTTTGTATTCTGATAACGCCAAAAGATACCGGTGATGCGTAAAGCAGATCTGCAAGGGTATATAAGCTTTTGTGTGTGTGATAAAAATCTTTCTTAATGGTGATCATATATGTAAATCGTTATTGTAAATACATATATAACATATACATATATTGCAAACGTTTTTTTATTTTACTTGACTCAGTATTTAACAATTAAGTGTGATGGAAATATACCATATGGCTCCTTGTTTCCGGATAATCCTTCCACTCGTCCCGATGATGTAATTGCTAGATGATATCCGGTGCGACAGTACAACTTAATTATCCGGCAATTATAGATAGGATTTTTTGCTGGTTGTCGTGGATCCCATATTACGTAAGGTGGGTACTTGCGTGATTTGCAGTTACGTTCAATGTTGCGTGGCGTTCTATAATTGCAATCAAATAGTCCATGGATTATCGACGTATATATCGTTACATATTATATGTAAAGTGAGCAGAAATAAACATGTGAATTTCTAACGAAAAGTTCGAATTTTTGTCAAAGCATATAAAGCCTCAAAAATATCATAACGAATTAATTTCACTAATATTAATACAGGACATTTAACGCATTTTGAAAAATATTCTTTTATACACGCGAATTATTATCTAAATTTTAATGAAAATATTAACAATAATTATGTCTCTCATCAATAATTAACTTAAAGTAAAAGTAATACTTAACTTAAAGTAAATGCTAAATTAATTTTGACAACATTTTATTTCTATTGTGAACGATAAATTAATATTTTGTTGTTTCAATATTATGCATTTTTTATACAAATACATATTTTAGTAGTATATATTTCTTGATATATTTCTCTGAGAACGTACTATATTTCTTAAGCCATTGGACGTTAAGGTTTCCTTTGTCATTATAAAGGTTGTTTGTACATTTATACACGCTGCAAAATTTATAGGCCAATTTTTCCAGGTCAGTAAGCCCCGTGAATAAAGCACACCATGCGATATTGTAGGCGTTCTCGCGTACTTTGTTAATTTTAAACCGATTCTCGGGGGAGAGGAAACGAAATGTCAATAGGCTTTGTTCGAGATAATAGTTCCGCGACAGTCACCATTAGACATACGTTATAATACATTAATTTTACATGGTTTCAATGATGTAGTCATGCGATATTTACAATAATATTATATGTAGATAAAATTAATTTCTATGTAAAAATATTGAAAAGTGTTTATACATTTTAGAAGAAATTATCAAATAATTTGTTTTCCAATAGTAATTTTTCTTTTTTTTTTTTAAATGAACTGTATCCTTTTCCTCTTTTTTTTCTTTATAGAAATTTCTTTACAGAAAAAAGATTTCACTTGTAAAAGGCACATGTTAATTTGATGCATGATTTTTCTTTATATATATATATATATATATATATATATATATATATATATTCACACACACATATAATACTTTGCTTTTGTTTAAAAAAATTTGTATTTATATTTATATTTTTTATATATATTATATCGCGAAATATCACGAAAGAGATACTTTTTATTCAACATATCTTCATCGTCAAGTTATTTTATTTCCGTCCTATAAGCATAAACTATGAATATATAATTGCTACATAAAGATGTAAAATGATATATATATTTAAATCTATTTATGTTAAATCTATTTGCTGGGGTGCAGCCTGCGATTATGTGTAATTTTTTTAAATAGTTTCAATGAACTATCGAAACGACTACAGAAAATAACAACTATGGATATTATAGATTAATGTCTACACTGAGAAAAATGCCTGATTCGGCTAATTGAAATTTTGATTGGAAATGGACGAATTAGAATTTGCTGCGGTTAAATTTTAAAATTCTAATTGTTATAATCGGAATTTTGATTAGTATTAATCAGAATTTTCTGATTCGTCCATTTTTATCCAAACATTTTTCTCAATGTATTATTTTCTTAATATTCAACTTACTAATTCTTTAAATATTATATTCAACTTAACTAATTAAAGCTCTTTCTTCGCGTAAAGTAAAATCTTTCTTTCACACAGGAAAGAATGTTACAAATTAGATAATTTTTTCCTGTTCTCACAAATTCAAACGAAATTTTATTTCTATCGCAAATGTGACATGCATATATAGCTGTCACATATGAAATTGTAGACGCCTCACGACGTGAGCTCGTTTGACACCGTTAATAAAACTACATGTGCACCTCCTGACCCTGTGGTGATATAGAGCAGAAAGTTAATCGAGTCAAGTGATCAATGAATATACGTTATAACATGTGCTGGAGAGAGGACGATTAGGTAGACAGACGCATTCGCTGTAGTTCTGCAGTGACAGAAGCAGACATTTTATATATATACATATATACCCTACCTTGTTCCAGAAATTAAATATATTAAATCATTTATTTACGTGAATTACACATTTCACCGCCACTAGAACGTTCATACATGAAATACAAACAAAATAGCCAATAATTTATTCTTTTTTTTTTTCACAAATTAGCCGAATTTTTCATTTTATTTTGAAAGATTATTTTTATAATAATATAATATCCCTTATGAAAAAATACACCCAACTAAGTGTTAGCGATCCGAAATGATATTTAAATTGAGTGTTAACTCCCACATAAACCTTCAACTTGAGGATTAACACTCAATTTGAATGTCCACCATGCAAGCAATTCTCAAGTAGAACACAGAAATCATGAGGAGAATGAATGAGGACATCATCATGACCTCATTCATCATTTATAAGTCAATTTTTAGGTATCAAATGACGTCATGATGACGTGTAATTTAATTATGACTTAATTATAACTCCGTGTTTTACCTGGGTTATAACATTATAACGCCTATATTTTTTAGTAAGGGACTATACTCTTAAATACAAACTGGAGGCCATTATAATCACGTGTTTCGCACTTAATTGACACATATATTCTTATGATTTAATTAAATATCCGGATGATTATACCCATTCCCGTCGAACGTAACGGTCGAAGTCGGGGCTCTTCTGGTTTCCCTCTTCTTTCGGCTATCGCGAGCGATATCTTTTTCATTCTTCACCACATCCGCCTCCTGGAGGAACAATTCCGTGTCGCAGCTATCGTCGCTGCAACTGTCGTCGATATCGCTGCACTCCTCGTCACACGTAGGCGCTTTTAGATTCTCATGAATCCAGCGCAAACTCATTTTTGCAATTTCCCTTCTGCTGCATAAATTCATAAATTTACCCATTTTCATATCGTAATATTAAATATGTGGCTATCTAATTTATCAATTTATTTCGCTAACGCGAAACCTGCATTTGTTGTCACAAAGAATTGCACTTTACGCTATATATATATGTGGATCTCTTAAAAGCATACATTTATGAGCTATTAAATCATATTTTTACCTATACTGCAAAAAACAATTCATAAAATTAAAATAATAACTTCTTAATGCTATAAAATTGCATCTTTTTGAATTTTAAAAGTGACGAGAGTAACAATATTATATTTGAAAAAGCAGTTTTTTAATTATTTGCGATATATATATTTTGTATATATTTGAAAACTATCATACATCAATTTATCAAGTTGCACTTGATATTTTAGTCTAGAAGTTGTCTAATAGAAGTCTAATTTTATTTGCAGTACCATATATGTTTTATTTTGCTGTTCAACTTTTTCGATTATTTTTATATTAAATATTTTTATATATTAAATATAAAAAAAAATATTTTTATATTAAATAACATTCTATGGTAAAATTTATATAAAATTTATATTTTACTTTATCTTAACTTTTTTTCGTAAGGCTTATAAATAGAATTTAAACATTACAATTATTATTTATATCTTCTAGCTGCCGGGAAAATATCAAGATAACTCTTCCTAAAACAGCATTATTATTCTCATATTTTATCGAGAAAAACAGTAAGATGAAATCTATTCACAAAATGTTCTATTCACAAAACACACGTGCAAAACACTTCATTTGGGAAAAAATATGTACTATAGTGTTCGATTTAACGGTAGTCTCGGTCTGCTACCAGCAGCCATGACTCGACTATCGAGAGTAAGTATGTAGATATAATTGCATATCGGGATTCATTTACGCACTTATCAATCTGATATTAAGCTAATTCAATAAAAACAGAAGCACGTCGCGCGAGTCAAACGCAATTAAATTTATAAGGCGATCATCCAGATCTAACTCAAGTTCTTCTTTGATGACCATATAATTGACAGCAGCATATATGTATACATTAATTATATACTTACAGCTGCCATATATTACATAGTATTTATGTTTATAAGAAGCACTAATGACAATATCTGAATTTGAATACATTACATTACATTATATTTTCACACACGAATACACACACACACGCACACGCACACACGCACACACACGCGCGCGCGCGCACACACGCACACACATACATACACGCACGCATGCACGCACGCACATGCACCGCACCAATTTTTTCGCGAAATAAGGAACGAAAAAAATAATGAAAATTAAGATCAAAGAATAATCGATGACTACTAAATTTTGTTCGTATAATAAAAGAAATAAAAAATATATTTTTCTTTGATGACATGACACTTATTTAAGAGGAGGACACTCGATGAGGAGTAAAGCTCATTATTTCCACATCAGACAGGAGGATCCATCAAGCTTCAGTTTGATCGTGCAAAGCGCCCACCTACCTGGGTGCTCTACGTTTATCACGCAACTGAGCTCGGTTCTTCCGCGGCTCGTCGAATAATAGCAGACATGACGCCGACCTACTAACATCAGTCACTGGCGTCAGCGATCTATGCATGGATTCCTGGTGAAGCGAATTAAAAACAGAACACGCGCCTTCGAGTTTTTTCACATGCATGATCTTTTTTAAGATCTTCTTTATGGAATCATTATTAGGGGTTCTTGAAGAGGTCCGCTATTTTGATAATATTTCTTCTCGAGATCTTTTAAATAGCACTGAACTCCACATTAGCGCAATCTAACCTTGAATGGAATTATTGTTAAATCAGTCTATATTTTCTGATAATTTGTTATTAGGGGTACAAATAAGTTCGTGCGGTTTTGAAAGAGATGGCGTAACTACTGTTTCATTCCACCGTTCCGTATTTCTAAGTATGCGTTGGATAGCTGTCATTAGTAGGTATTAAGTTCAGTATGTGTCATTTGTTCGAATTATAAACAACAATATTTTTATTTCGTCAAATATGTCGAACTTTGTACCAAATAAAGTGTTTTTGCGGGGAGTTTTACTGCATTACTTCAATATGAAGAAAAGTGCTGCCGAAAGTCATCGTATTTTAGTGGAAGTTTATGGTGACCATGCTCTATCTGAGCGAACGTGTCAGAAGTGGTTTGCACGGTTTAAGAGTGGTGACTTTGACTTAGAAGACCAAGAGCGTGCCGGATGTCCAAGAAAGTTTGAAGACGCAGAATTAGAGGCATTACTCGATGAAGATCCATGTCAAACGCAAGAAGAGCTTGCATTATCATTGGAAGTGACTCTGATTACATTGTAACCGGTTTTTCACAATAAAGCCCCAAATTTCGAGAAAAAACCGCACGAACTTATTTGTACCCCTAATATTTTTGCTATTTAGAAATTTTTCTCTTTAATAATAAACAAATTTATAAAATAAAAATAGACAGTAAGTATATTGGCTTATTAATTTATTAAAAGATTTTAAATGTATAATTTTTTTATATTTTTTTTTCTCCTTCTCTCTCATATACATATTATGTATTATATGTATATATATGTATATATTGTATATCATGCGCATACATATATGTGTTATATACACAAGGTGTCCTATTTTATTTTAAACACTGTCAATTTTCTCCGAAATTATTGATATACTAAAAAATATTTTAGATGACAGTGAAACGGTTTTGAGAGAGACGTATTTTGATTACATTATTTTTTGTTTCTAGGTGGAGGTGCCAAGAAGATATAAAAATCACTTCTTTTTTTTAATGAAATCATATAATTTTTTCGTATAATATGATTTCTCTAATTATTCTAAATATAAAAGTACTAAACGATAGATTTAAAAAAAATTAATTGTTTCCAAGATATAATACATATTTTATATTATTATTATAATACTTTAATCTAGCAAATTTTAACATTAAAATATCTAATAAACTATTAATTCTTCAAAGTCTCTACTTTTTTCTGTCTGTAACAGTAACGTTATAATGTCGTTTATTATTTTATCGTGACTTTAATTTCTTATAACCTTTATAATAACTTGATCTATTCAATAGATCGCATTTATTTTTAATTGACTAAAAATATTTCATGATTGAAATTTTTCGAATAATATCGAAAAATGTTTTGTATACTGTGTCATATATCAAACTCCGGTAATCACTATTATTATTAGTATTGAAAATCTATAATTTATATTCCTCATGTGCATACCATGGATTTTCAGTACTGGAAGTGAATCTTGAAACACTTCTTTTAATAACGACATTAATGTTTAAAAAGAATTGATTTAATCTATTGGGTTGGCAAGAAAGTAATTGCGTTTTTTTAAAAGGCACCTATCAGTAAAAACCGTAATTACTTTCTTACCAACCAATATAAATATATACCTTGATAAAGTTTCAGTTTTAAGAATCTCTTTTTTAAATTGCAACAATTTTTAACGGAGTTATGAGCAATTAAAGTCAAAATGATCCTTTTATTTAATCCGCGATAACTCAGTCACCAAAAATCGTAGGAATATTTTTAAAAAAATGATTTTGTAGAGAAAGTATCAAGCTTTCACTATAAGTAGTCGAAAATTTTCTCAAATTTGTTTTGGGCACGTTACAAATCCACAAAGTGAGAAGAAAATTTTCCGTCTTTTTCAGCTCGTTTTTGATATGTAAAAATTACTCATATAAACTTATATAAACTTAAAAAATGTAGTAAGTTTTTAAAAGTAAAGATTTCAAGCTTTAAAATTCTTTTCTTAAATTTAAATTTCATTCATTATTGACGAAAATATTGTATATACAACTTTGAGCTAAAAAAACGCAATTATTTCCTTGCCAACCCAATATATTCATATAAATGAGTACTAAAATATAAAAATATTAAATATTAATAAAGAATTAGAAAAATTATTAAATAAGTTTACAATATAAAATTAATATAAAGGAAAAATTTACTCCATATATATTGTATTAATATATATGGAGGTATACAAATTAGTTTCGATAGTTTTAAGTTTTATATTTATAATAATATTTGTCATTTAATATTTATTAATAAAACATTTATATATTAATTATCGAGTATATTAATACATTAATTATCAAGTAATGTATTAATACTTATATAAATGTTGTGCTAATAAATATTAAATGACAAATATTAAATATAAAACTTAAAACAGTTTAAATTAATTTATATGTATATATATATATATATGGAGCAAGTTTTTCTTTATATTAATTTTATATTAACTTTGTATTATAAACTTATCTAATAATTTTTCTAATTCTTTATTAATATTTAATATTTTTAATTATAATTATAATTTTAAAAAATCTAATAACTTTATTTTAATATTACTCGTACAACAGTAACGAAAGTTTAACAAATCATTACTTTTTTCAAATAATGATAATGATAACGATAATGATTACTTTTTAAAATTGAGTAACAATAACTAACGATAACATAAATTAATGACTTAATTTTTACAAAAAGTAACTGTAACGCTAACGCATTACTTTTTTAAGGTACATTCGTAATTCTGCTTTTGTATTATATATACAGAATAATTGTACGGCGTGTGTATAGATGTAATATTTATTTATTCGAAATTGTATAATATTGTATATAAAATATATTAATGTGTGAATCTTTGATTATTAAAGCAGTACTGGAATTTAAATATAAAGAAAAGGTCCCTATTATGAGACACCGAGTTCATTTCGGTGTTAAATGCTAAAAGTTTATGGGCAGAATTTTAAAAAATAATAGGTCATTTTGAAGGGAATTTAATAAGCTTTAAGAAAATATTACATAAAATTTAATTTAAAATTCATTTTTTTTTAACTAAAGGACAAATGTAAAAAGTAAAAATCGCAAACTCAAAAAATTGTGCTCCTAATATGAAATGCCCTGAGAAATCAATAATAAAACGCAAAGAATATTAGTATTGCAACTAAAAAACTTTATTTAATGTTCTTAAAATACAACAAACAGCCAGGGTGTGCGAAAAATGAGTATGCGATACATTATATTCAGAACTCATCTTCAGGTAGTTGAAATCAAACAGAAATAGGCACTTCATTCCGGTTGTTCCTTTTTATTATTGTATAATAACATTTATACTTTAGCAACGATTTTCACTATGACATGGAAGCATGGGTTATTTCATATTAGAAATACCCTGAGTATCTCATATTACGATTTCCACGCCTTACGGTTTTGCGATCATCAAATCTAACTTCTATAATGAAACAATTCAACATATCCCGTATTTTTCTATTAGTACGACCTTACTCTGTCACTACATGAAGAATTTATTGCCAAATATTTATTTATTAAATAATAAAAAATGTTTAAAGACTCATCTCAATGAAACTTGAAGATATCCAAATCCTAAAATCTTTTTTTACGATGACTACAGACATGATCTAATAATGAATTTTCTACTATAAACAGTTTTCAATCCAAGAGCAATACATTCATGGTGGAACCAATATGTAGATAGCGTCAATTAGTTTAGCAAAAACGCCGCTATCTCATTAGGCGCTGATTTCATGAGAGGCTTTCCTCTATGTATATATACAACATAAATTAGAGTAATTGAACCAATTTTTTACCCTATGAGAAAATTATTGGATGCGTAAATAACAATAGAGAAAAACTTGATGATTCCCATCACATCCCATCCTTTTTCATGTACCAACGTTGGGTAATATTTATGTTTTTGTGGTTCTTTTCCTGTTATGAAGATTAAACAAAGACAAATAATCAACTTTGATTATTCATTCTTGTCTAACCCATAATAATAGTATAGAAAAAAACTACAAAAAACGTGAACATTATCCTATGAGGTTTGGTACATGAAAAAGGCTGGGATGTCCATTCTCAGATTTCTCTCTGATAACATGCGAATTACTGGTCTGACTACGAAAACAGACACGTTTGACATTAAATTATGAAAATAGTAACAAGATTTTATTTTTATTATTCGAGATATTAAAAATGCATCTTTTTCTCAGTACGCCCAAACCAACAATTCGCATGATGTACCTATCAAGCATGTGATTTGTATTGCTAATAATTATAGATGTGAGATCGATAATTTTCTTATATGGCAAAAAATTAGTTCAACCAGAGAGAAATCTGAGAGAAGATATGAGGGCCTTTTTTCTGTAATAAGGGAACTTTTATTTGGTCGTAACCGTACACGCGCGCGCGCACGCATACATAGGATTAATCAGAATAGTTGAACCAGAGAGAAATCTGAGAGAGGGTATGAAGTCCTTTTTCTTCAACTACATAACAATATCCATTTTTTGTTGTGCTCCTGATGGAAATAAATCGAAAAAATTGTTAAAATCTCTATTAATTTGATAAATTTTAGTTATTTAAGCGATTTCAGCAATTTATTTCCATCAGGAGCATCGCAAAAAATGAATATTGTTGCGTAGTTTAGATCCATTTCTTCAGAAGTAATGCGCGAGGCCATTTTGTGGTTAGGAAGCGTTTATATTGACCGTAACCATATGCTGTATGCCGTAATCTGTCAATATAAACGATTCCTAATCGCAAAATGGCCTCGCGCATTACTGCCTTCTGAAGAAGTGGATGTAAACTACGCAACAATATCCATTTTTGCAATGCTCTTGATAGAAATAAATTACTGAAATCGCTTAAATAACTAAAATCTATCAAATTAATAGAGATTTTAACAATTTCAATGATTTATTTCCATCAGAAGCACAACAAAAAATGAATATTGTTATGTAGTTGAAGAAAAAACTCTTCATATCCTCTCTCAGGTTTCTCTCTGATTCAACTACTCTGATTAATCATGTGTGTGCGCGCGCGCGTGTGTGTGTGTGTGTGTGTGTGTGTGTATGTTTATAAGCTTTTTTTAGAAATAATATATTGTAATAATACACACACAATATGCATCTATTTATCAGTATTCGTAAATGATTGTGTTTATACACTGCATAGATATTATACATAAAATATATTACTTATAAACAAATGCACAGTTTCATGATTCCCAATATTTTATATCCTGCCCCCCCTCCCCCTTTATGAAAAAATAAACTCCCCCCTCAATTTTGGGCATTAAACACTCAAAAGAAACGCTCAAATTTGAGTATTAACACTTTAAAAAAACATTTAAATTTGAGTGTTCAACTGAAGGTACATCCAATTAAAGGTTAACGCCCAAAAGAAACCATCAAAATAAATGGCTTTATTATATAAAATTAATTAAATCTGTTTTATTTCTAAAATAATATTATCAATTTGTAACATTTTCCGAAACACACGATAAAATTATGATTAAAAAAACGCTCTCTCTCTCTCTCTCTCTCTCTCTCTCATTTGGGAATTAATTTCCTTATTTTTCTAAGCGGTTACCTAACCAATATCGTACTTCATTCAACGGTGTTTTACTATGGGAACTGCTGCTTCGATGATCCAAAAACGTTAGTATATAACTGAATGTTAGTATATAACTGTGATATATCTCAGGACTTCAATATCTTTAAGACTGCGTGAAACATCTTTTTGACAAACTTTATCTAGGCTGCGTTTGGAAATATCATCTGGATACTCCTGTGTTTTATATTATCCTAAATAAAGTTTGTCAAAAAGATGCTTCAGCGTATAGTATTAAAATATATTTCTTTCATAAATAAATCTGACGGCGCATCTATATTCAACATTTCAGCGTTAATTCTCAAACATAAAGATTAACATTCAAGTGACACTTACATTCAATTTTTAAAATGATACTCAAAGGTTATTAAGCTGTTTAAGATTTACACTCATCTATTGAGTGTTATGAGTAAACCGTGATTGAGTGTTACCATCAAATTCGATGTATAGTATGGTGTATACACCAAACTATTCACCGAATTTAATGGTTACACCCAATTGACATTCAACATTGATGCTTAACTGACATTTAATATTGAGTGTTTACACCAAGGCATCACCGAATATTCATGGGCTGCATTCCGTTTCACGCATGATGCGCATGCTACATTATTTATCCTTGTTATTCATCGAATATTAAACAAGGATAAATGATGCATCAGATCACCCAACATTGATACTTAATGCTTAATTAACACTCAATATTCTAGTGTCTATATCAAGGCAACACCGAATATTTATGGTCACTCTCAACTGACAACATTAATGCTCAGCGCTTAAGTGACATCCAATGTTGACAATACTCAACTTTGATGGTAAACACCTAAATTTGAGTGTTAACACAATAAATTGAGAGTTTTTTTTTCGTAAGGGCTATAATGCTCCTAGGTCAATTTCTCATTGGGACTCTTATGGAAATGTACGGCAGAGACAACCATTTATATCACAAAAAGAATAAGAATAAGAACTTATTTATGTGCGTGTTCAACGATATAAATAGAGAAAAATGTGAGAGCCAAAATTCATATTTTATTTAACTTTTAATTAAAAAAAATTGTACATACACAGATAAGGCCTATTTTCACGGCTTTCTAAGGCCCGATTGCACCAACATTATACTTTGACTTTAAACATCGACGAGATACTATTAAAGACGATCGACACTTATGGAAGTTAGCGTGAATAATTATTTAAAATAATTTAAATAATTAAGGCTGGATTGTTCCACCTTTCGGTAAACTTCAGCTCACTGTCTTACTCTCTTACTCTTTTATAATCATATTCTTTTACTCTTTTGTTTATCCAATAGATAAATTATATGCTCGAGCAATCGTTGCTGAAGTATGAATGTTATTATTATATACTTGTACAGTAATAAAAACAATAATCGGAATGAACATTGTATGCAGCGTGCTTCTGCTTGGTTCCAACTACCTAAAGATAAGCTCTGGATACAATGCATCGTATGATCATAGATCTGTTTTCTGTGGCTGAATTAGTGTACACTTTTGGAACTTAAAGTGAAATAGGTATATATTTGATATTTGTTGAAAGAGAGAAAGAGAGTTCTAATGCAGTCTAGTGCAGGAACAGAAAACAGATCACATATACAACGAATTCGGTATCTCATAATAGGGGCCTTTTCTCTACTCGTTTTTGAAGATTTTTTTACATTCCTTACAGTTGATAATGTGAAAATATTTCATATTAAAACTTTACATATATTGCATTTTTAAGATATACAGGGAAGTCCCCTATTATGACACAGGCGTCTAATATGAGATAGCGGCGTTTTCGCTAAACTAATAAACACTATCTATTGGTTCCACCATGAATTTATTATTCTTAGATTGAAACCTATTTAGTGGTAAAATTGGTTAATGTTAAATGAACACTGAATATCTATGTAGAATTATCTAACGATTCTAACGGATACAATTCGCTTATTTCAAAAAAACGTTCAATATGTTTGTCAGAAATATCCACCAAAACAAATGAACAATATAATCATGTGAAATAGTATATTGGATCAGGGAGGGAAGGGGGCTGAGAGCCGAAAATAAGTCGTGCGCCCCAGAAGCAGGGGAAGGGGAGGGGTGAGAGTTAAAGGTGAGAATGGTACACCCCTGAAACAGGAGGAAAGAGAGGGTGAAAGTCGAAGATGAGAGTCGTGCGCCTCTTTGCAGGGGAATGAGGGAGGATGAGAATGAAAGGTGAAAGCCACCTAAAATCTGTTGGAGGTTGGAAGTCTTCCAAAGTCATAACCTTGACGACATATGTCAAAGTCGCAGTCGTCACAGCATCCCCTGCAGTGCACAATTATTAAACATATTTTAAAGTAGGTAATTTTCGTGTTATATAATTGAACTTCTTTTGTTAATAACTTGTTAACGAATAACGACTAAGACTTATTGGTCACTCAGAGTCATGACCTTGACAACATATATCAAAGTCAAGGTTATTAGAGCTGCTTCCATTATTATTAATATTTACCGGAAAATTTATTATTAGATCGTGCCTATAGTCGTTGCAAAAAAAATTTTAGAATTTGGATGTCTCCAAGTTTCGTTAAGATGAGCTTTTAAACTTTGTTTATTATTTAATAAATAAAAAATATTTGGCAATAAATTCTTCATGTAGTGATAAAGTAAGATTGTATTAATAAAAAAATACGTCATATGTTGAATTGCTTACAGAAGTTAGATTTGATGATCATGAAACCCTAAAGCGTGAAAATCGTAATACGAGATACCCAGGATTTCTAATATGAAATAATCTACGCTATATTATAGTGAAAATCGTTGCTGAAGTATAAATACTATTACATAAATATTAGTAATTAGTATTTTGTAATACTGATGTACTTTGCGTTTTATTATCGATTTCTCGGGACATCTCATATTAAGAGCACAATTTTTTGACGTTGCATCAATCACTTTTTGCATTTCTTTAATTTGTAAAAAAAATAAAATTTGATTTAAATTTTACACAACATTATCTTAAAGCTTATTAAATTCCTTTCAAAATGATTATTTTTTTTATTCTACTCATAGATTTCTAACATGTACCCAAAATAAACTCGGTATCTCATAATAGGGACTTTTCCTCTATAGGCGCATAATATTATTTAATATTTTAAACATATTCTCAGAATATTAGTAGATATACTAGGCGGGTTCTAAGCCATGGGGCTAGAGGGGAAGTACTTGTAGGCGCGGGGAATACCTAACGCGGGGGAAAGAGGGGGAAAGGTCTAATCTCCTACACAATAGGTGTGCGAGAGCGCACCGCGCGGACAGATTCGAGTGAGAAAACGGCACAAGGTTGATATGATGCACGACAGTGAAGAGAACTCCGTTTCATTTAATTTAACAAAAGAATTTCTTTAATGTATTCAGTTACAAAGTCAAAAGATATAATTAATTAAAGATCAGATTAACAGAATATTAAATGCGGTCACCTTTTCCAAATTGAGCTTGGAATCGCGGTGATGGAAAATCTCGGCGATTTTCCTCGAAGCTTCTCGAAAGTTTCGGTTTATAGCGATTTCACTAAACGGTTAGCACGGCGATTTTTCTCGGCACTTCTCGAAAGATTCGATTTATAGCGATTTCACTAAACGGTTAGCACGGCGATTTTACGAAGCGAGATTATGACTCTAAGAACTCTAAGAACTTTTTGGAAGTAAGTAAGGAGGACGGCGAGATCGAAGCATTTATTGCTTTCGGCCTGAGCTTTCCCTTTTGGGAAAAATCCAATAAAAATTTGCCACAATCGTAATTATTACGTGGCATTAGGTGTACAGAATTGATTGGCGCTTTGAATTCTTTTCTAGCGACGTTCAACGTAACAGTCATGCGCGGCAGAAAATCCGTGCGTGGGATTGGTGACAGCGCATGACGTATTCGTTAGAGCGCGGCGCTTGCGTGCGCGAATTGAATCGTTCTAGAACTTTCGATTGTCCGTTGCCGGTAACGACAGCTTGTTTGCGTGTAACGAATTGTTTTTTAAAAAGAACAAAGAACGACGAATTCGATGATTTTAATGAGGATTAAGATCATGCTCGAGATGAAATCACGAGCTCAATTTATGCATGCGTTCAATGACAATTAATGTCGGTCGACTGAAAGAATTCTTGCTTTTCTTTCGAATTACCGATCTCGAACATCAGGGCTCCTACACAATAGGGCTCCTTTTTTTGTTATCAAAATTAGACCATGTTTTTCTTTAAAAATGCATTGATAATAAAGGTTTGAATTTGACCATGACATATTTTTCTTTTCTTTAAAAATGTATCGATAATAAAGGCTTGCATGTTAGAGAAAGATAAAGCGCGCGTGCTACGAGTGAAGAAAGGATGGAAGAATTAATAGAGTACGAGTTTCTTTTGTATGATACAGTTTTTCAATTTTTATGGTTTTTCCTGGCGCATCGAGGCAAAGGATGGGAAGTAAAAGACAATACACATGAAATAAGGCGAACAAAAATGTTTTATTTACATCTTATTACATCGGTTTTCGTACTTATTAAAAACTAAAGCTAATAGTTCGCAATCGATGAAAGGCTTGCATGTTAGAGAAAGATAGAGCGCGCGTGCTACGAGTGAAGAAAGGATGGAAGAATTAATAGAGTACGAGTTTCTTTTGTATAATACAGTGAAAATATGAGTCTTTATTTATACACGATCGGTTCAGTAAATACAAAATCTAAATGTGGATCCTATGTAAATAGGATTTTTTCTACATGATTTGTAATCTTTTTCATAAATTTTATCATAGATCTGACGATTCTGAGGATCTATGTTTTTTGTTTATGTTTCCAATATCATTGGGAAGATTTTCTAATGGCAAGTTTCTTGAATATTATCACTCACAGATCAGTGATCGTTAAAGTTTGAGTTTTATGTTTATGCTTTGTACTAACGATTGTTTTTTTTCCTTTCTTTGTTGAAATTTTCATGAAACGGAGAAATTTTGGACGGAGTCCATTGGACATAATGAAATATATAAAAGTGCATAAGTGCTCGATGTATCACAGTGGTGTCCTGGAAGACCAAGGAATCAGTCGCTTCAATTACTGATGCTTCAGTTATTGATAAGCATAATATGGTTAATCATGCGAACATAGTCAACGCAGTCCAGTATATTCGAAACGCAGATCAGGAACAGTTCGCACATATCAGAGACGAAGTGTTCGAAGTAGTACTCGAAGAAGTGAACTTCGAAGAACTAATGGATCAAGAGATCAATTCCGACGAAGAAACATTATCGGACGACGCTGGCTATACTAGCGATTTGAGCGAGATTGATACAGATTATATACAAAGATTTGTGTCATCATCAGAAATCCGTGCACTGAACAACCATACAAAACATTGTATAATCCATTGTTATTATACAACGACGGATGGTGCTTTACGTATATGTGCAGAATGCATGATACGTTTGAATGAGACTGATATCGCAAGATTGTATCTCATAAGGAAGCACGATGTTGGACATATTTACGCGCTAAGTGGTCAGTCTTGCACAAATTGCAGACTACCAACATACCTTATATTTCCATGCAATAAGTGCCCACAGTGCACACATTGAAAAAAACTATTGCGAATAGTATTGTGAATGAATCACATGCAAGTGCTCCGTAGAAGAGTGTGATCTAAAGACTGTAAAAAAAAAAAAAAAGACATGGAAAATCACGAGCGAGTACGCGAATTGTTGGAACAGTGCGGCCGGGTCGCTACTCTGATGGAATATTTCGCGTGGCTGCAACGATGTGACGAGTGCATCGAGCAGCTTGAAGAACTTTGTCGTGCCAAGCGTCCACGTCTCGCCGTTGGACACAGACAATCCATGGTGGCGAGGATCGCACGACTCGCGAGTGCAAAAGTGCAATTGGAGCAACGTTTCATGCACATTGGTGGCGACTACGCGAGTGGCGAGTACGCGAATCGCGACGAAAGATCTCTCATCTGGCGAGAGATCGACGCCGCGTTTGAAAACCGTGTATCGACAGGTGCTGTGATAAATTCTAATCACATTGAGCCGCGACGGTTTTTGGAAGACGCGAAGGAAATAGTGTTCGAGCGTGTGCGAGACGCAGTAGAAAGACACGGTAGCGCAAAAGTGAATACTGCGTTCAATGGCGAGTTTGCGACGAAGGATAAACGTGCCAATAAGAGCATAATTACAAAGAACAGCGAAATATATCGTTGCACCGATATGCACGAGTGGTACGAGCGACACGTCGTCGAGCCTATCCTAGCATCGCTCGAAGAATTCCAGGAACGTGACAGCGGGTGGGCATTGTCGCGAATCCTTAATTTAATAGTGAATGTAAATAAACATAATCCAATGCACGCGGGATGTCACATCGAAGTGCCACGAGAAATAGTGACGAAACGGGCGGTGATCAGTGTTCATTCGGCAGACAATGCATGTTTCGCGTGGTCGATGGTCGCCGCTCTGTACCCTGCAGAAACATATGTAAATCGGGAATCGTCATATCCACATTATACAACAGTACTAAATCTCGCAAACATTGAGTTTCCAATCACTTTAAAGGATATTTATAAATTCGAACGGTTGAACGCGGTGTCGATCAACGTGTACGGCATCGAGAATAAACAGGTCCTTCCTCTGCGACTCACCAATGAAAAGAAAGAGAAACACGTCAACATGCTGTACGTGCAAGATCCACGCAACGATGGTATTGGACATTTTGCATGAATAAAAAACTTATCCCGTCTCGTGAGTTCGCAGATTAGTAGAAAAAAGAACAAGAAATTTTTCTGCGATCGGTAAATATACATGAAAAATTATTATAATTTTCCGTCTCATTAATAAAATAATGGTAATAGTTATAATTTTTTTTTCTTTTTTCAAATGCATGCACTACTTCAATACCAACGAAAAATTGCAGTCGCACGTAATGGACTGCGAAAAGATGAACGACTTCGCTATCAAACTGCCGAGCGTGGACGACAAGTGGCTCGAATTTGAGAACCACTGCAATAAGCAGAGCGCCCCATTCATCGTCTACGCTGATTTGGAGTGCGTTCTACGGAAGATGGAACTTGAAAGGGAAAATGCATCGTCGTCGTCGTACACGCATCAACAGCACGAGGTATTTAGTATAGGATACTACGTGCGATGTTCATACAACGACGCGTTATCATTGTATCGGTTCCGTCGCGATGAAGATTGCATAACGTGGTTCGCGCGACAACTCAATGATTTGGCGCATCAAATTAAAAATATAGTATCCACCAACGTACCCATGGAAACGTTGTCGAAAGAACAATTGGAGGCGTACTGTAGCACGACGCGTTGCCATATTTGCGAGAAACTGTTCGCGCCGGACGATACGCGGGTCCGCGATCATTGCCATCTCACCGGTAGATTCCGTGGTCCAGCGCATGCAAATTGTAATTTAAATTATAAAAAATCATTTTATATTCCGATCGTTTTTCACAATTTATCAGGCTACGACGCGCATTTTATAATTAAAGAAATTGCTACCGCGTTCGAAGGACATGTAAGTTTATTACCGATAACTAAAGAAAAATATATTTCATTCACTAAAAATGTCGATAGCACCAAAGACACAAATGAAAAGAATTTTCAGAAAAATTGCATAAAATTACGATTTATCGATTCTTTAAAATTTCTAAACGCAAGCCTCGATAAATTGACATCGTTTTTAAGCAGAGACAAATTAAAAATTGTACGTTCCGAATTTCCAACATTATCAGATGAAGAATTTGAATTACTCACACGAAAAGGTGTCTTTCCGTACGAGTACATTGATCGCGTCGAAAAATTGCAGGACACGCGCTTACCACCGCGCGAATTATTTTTCAGTTCGTTGACAGGCGATACAGTATCCGAGAGCGATTACGCTCACGCCGCGAACGTCTGGAAGCGATTCTCCATTCAAACGCTCGGCAGTACAGTGATCTGTACTTGAAAACTGATGTCTTGTTATTGGCCAACATTTTCGAAAATTTCCGCGAAAGTTGTGTCGCGAGTTACGGTCTCGATCCTGCGCATTACTATACATTGCCTGGTTTCACGTGGGATGCGATGCTAAAACATACGCGTATAAGATTCGAGTTACTCACCGACATCGATATGGTAATGTTCATTGAGCGCGGTATACGCGGTGGTCTCAGTCAATGTTCCAGTAGATACGCACAGGCTAATAACAAGTACATGCGTTCGTACGACTCATCGAAACCATCGTCGTACTTGATGTACTACGATGTTAACAATTTATACGGATGGGCGATGTGTCAACCATTGCCATACGCCGAATTTCGATGGGTCGAAGACGCTGCGAATTTTGACGTGAGTGCGATTGCTCTGGATCATCCATCGGTTACATTCTCGAAGTCGATCTCGAATATCCACAACATCTACACAATCTGCACACTGACCTGCCGTTTTGTCCGACGCGCGATAAGCCGCCCGGCAAGCGTGAGGCTAAACTTTTAGCGACGCTGTACGATAAATAGCGTTACGTCATCCACTACCGCAACCTACAGCAATGTACTCGTCACGGTCTTCGCGTGACAAAGATTCATCGAGTACTACAATTCGCGCAATCTCCATGGCTTCGCGATTATATTGAACTCAATACAAATTTCAGAATTCGCGCAAAAAATGATTTCGAGAAAAATTTATATAAATTAATGAACAACGCGGTATTCGGTAAAACTATGGAGAATGTGCGCAATCACGTTGACGTAAAATTATTAACAAAATGGGACGGACGGTACGGTGCGGAGACAATGATCGCAAAACCGAATTTCCACAGCCGTAGCATCTTTGCGGAAAATTTAATCGCCGTCGAACTGCGCAAACTCGAGGTGAAGTTCAACAAGCCGATTTACGTGGGTATGTGTATACTCGACATATCGAAAGTCTGCTTGTACGAATTTCATCACGAGTATATGTTACCACTATTTCGCGACAAATGTAAAATTATGTACACCGACACGGACAGTCTTGTATACAACGTCGAGTGCGAGAACGTTTACGAAACTATGAAACGTGATATCGCTAGATTCGACACGAGTGATTATCCGATGGACAACGCGTACGGTATGCCTCTCGCGAACAAAAAAGTACCTGGTCTGATGAAAGACGAAAATAACGGTGTGATAATGACCGAATTCGTTGGTCTCAGAGCGAAGATGTACGCGGTGAGGGTGGATGGCAAGAGAGAAACTAAAAAAGCGAAAGGCGTAAAGGGTAACATCATAGCGCGAACGATAACGTTCGACGATTACACGCGGTGTTTGAATGAAGAGATTGAAATGACTCGTCGTCAATCGTGTATACGATCTAAACTGCACGATGTGTACACGATATCCGAATCGAAAATCGCTCTGAGTCCATACGATGACAAATGATACATCGTACCAGACTCGACGGAGACGTTACCGTGGGGGCATTGGCGGATACCTTTGTAATATGTGTGTGTGTGTGTGTGTGTGTGTGTGTGTGTGTGTGTGTATCAACATTTATATCACTATTATGTTTTTTTCTACGTTTTCATACAGTGTACATGTTACTATTATCATTATAATTTACACGTATGCATTTTTTTTTTACATTTATATAAATATTACTATTACGTTTTATGTAGTATCATTTATTATGTATTACTATTATTTTCATTTTCATGTATCATATATTTATATACGTATTTTATATCTGTATACTGCAAAAACGAAGATGAATGGGAAGTAATAAAAAATATACTTAGTTTATATACTTATATTGATATATTTTTTTATATGTAGAAATAAAATACATGAATCAAAATTTTTATCAAATAATATTTTTGTGTATCCATGAATTGTGTGATTCATCGAATCCCAGCCACTTGACGTACACCTTGTCTCCCTTCCTGCGCAGTCGCGACTTTCTCCACGAGATACACGTCTGGATGAGTAGCGCGATGCAACTCATACTCGTAGAACGCTCCAGCGACGGATTTTCCGCAATAATCCTCGAGTAAATAGGTTACAGGATTGGTACGCTGCACCTTAACGATCGTAAACACTTCGGTGGTCCAATTTGACGTGTAACCCTTCTCAAAAATCGTTTTGTACTTGCTCACGCGTACCGAATCGCCTATTTTGAATTTTGCAGGACCCGCGATCTTTATCGCGCTGTACACCGTGTCCAAGAGCCTTTCGGCGATCGCGGGAGTTACTTCGGCGGGTCGCATGCCGATGGTGCGATGCTTGCGCGCGTTGTAATCTGACAGGAGACGCGGCAGCTCGTCGACCTACTTATAATTACCGTTGAGCGTAAACATCTTCCACATATCGTTCTTAAGCGTGCGATTGAACCGCTCGACTACTGACGCTTTCAACGTCGAATACGTGGAATAGTGATTAACATTGTGCTTTTTCAAGATTTTCTGCACATCAGCGTTGTAAAACTCTTTCCCCATATCCGTTTGTAAATTTTTTGGACATCTTCTACTCTTTCGAACGATCTCAACGATAGCGTTAGCCGTCTCGCTTCCACCCTTGCTCTTGAGTGGTACGGCCCACGCGTATTTGCTCAACACATCGATGACGGTGAGTATGTAATGGTGGCCTCTGTTGAAACCTGAGTACGGACGCATCTCAACGACATCAGCCTGCCACAGATCGTCGTATCCCCGAACTATGACGCGCCTTCGCGGAAAATTTCTTCTCGCAGGAGCGTGCAATTCCTCAACGAGTTGACGTCTCTCGGAGCTAATTTTCTCTCTCTTTTTCTCAGATTTCTTTTTCATGATTCGACGTGTAATACACTGAGTACGAGAAAATAATGTATTTTTTCTCGCTGATGTTACTCAACTGAATCGTTTCATTGCTATGCGATTTAATTTATAATAAGACCAGCTTCGCGAAGTTCCTCGATGATCGACAGCATCTCGTTGTTGTGAGCGTTGTTGCCTGCTCGGTGCGAAGCGTCGAGCAATCGTAGACGATCCACCAGCTCGTTGGGATCATCCCAGTGCTCGTAATCGATCGCGTTATCATTCAATGTCATCATTGCATGAGGTAATCCCTTTCCAGATTTCTTCTTCTGTTTCTTGGGTGTGATCGACATCAACGGTGCGATTACATGTTTGTACTTGTATCCCCTGTTGCTCAATAATCGACCCTGCGAATGGTACTTGTGTTTGTGCGCGTTCGTCACCAACAGCATGCTCTTGTACTTGTGCATATCGTCTTCCGTGTAGAGAGTATCGTCGGGAATTCTCTTGAAAATCAACTCGTAAAGACCAGGTGTACCGGCGTATCGTACGCCATCGATAATTATGTTGTCCGCGTCATCCACATCGAAACGTTTATTGCCAAACATCAGTCCATCCTTGTGTAGGTAAATGCCGTACACGTGATCTATACCGCTCTTTATCTTGCACTCCCCTCAGGGCAGCCTCGACATACTTTTGCCCCAGTGGGCCCAAGCCGGCTCGTAACGCCTCTCGACCTTCCGACGTTTGCAGCTGATTTTGAATCTTCGTCGCTAGCGAGTCTTCCGTCGTTTCGAAAACATTCTCCAACGACTCTATCGTCGGTACGATTTTGGCACATGGTGTGGAGGTTATCGACTGTGCGCGATCGTGCGATCGATCATTGGATTTATGCAGAATCGTGGAACGCTCGAACGTCTCATTCGCTTCTTCTGCCTCCTCCTTCTCTTGTTCCTCTTCCTCCTTCCTCTCACGTTTAGAGGCAGACGTTGCATCTTCGTCGTGCGACTCTCTTTTTGTAGCGCGCATGCTGGGGTTGTCGACGAAAAGTCGCAGCGGTTCGATAAGAGGTTTAAAATGTCTGTCCAACGCGATGCCCTCCTCGATTCTACCGGTTTTCAGAGCGCGATGTTTCTTGCGGATCGACTCACTCGTCTTCTCGATCTCCCTCGCGATTTTTTCACGCTCGCGCACATTCGCCATGTTCGTCTCTGGCTAAGTATCGGTAACGACTGGTCACGTTACGGTATCGCGAACTCGTTAAATCCTTTTCTATATCGTCCGTTTGTGAGCTTACTGTCTTTGTCTATCACTAGAAATCCATATTTTTGCTGCCAACAGTCGCGGCACAACGTGAAAAATTCATCGTACGACATGTCAGTATTCACATGATCGTTGTAAACGTGTTTCAAGTTGGTACCGTCCTGTTTGAACAGGATCAGCAGGTTCGCGTTGTCACGTATCAGATGTTTAGGTATCCTCGCGTATGTCTGACAGAGATAGAAGCAGTCGACGTTCGCGTGGCGACCCATCGAAAAGTATTCTCTCACCGCATCCTGCTTGTCACATGCCACGTCATCAAAGATAAAGATAGAATTTGGATGCGCCTCGCTCGGTGGAACGATGTCGCTGTTGTTGGAGAACGTAAAATAGCCGATTTCGTCAATAGACGTAAACAAATTTTCGAGATATCGATACTTTGGCTGTTGCAACGATTTCGAGTAGACGTACACGTTTTCGAAACGCACGCCATTCGGGCTCTCGAGTAAGCTTATGAGAACGTTGGTTTTACCACAATTCGATGGGCCGCAAATGATCGCGCGTATAGTACTCGGCAGCATTTCGCCGTGCTTGCGCTTCTCCACGCTGCCTCCCATCATTTGCGATTTCGCGTCACAGTTCGTGACGCGTATCGACAACGGTTGCGGCACGAATTTCATGCTCACACTAAGGCTACGCGCTCTCGAACTACTATTTAAAGGCGCGCGAATTTACGAGTCGCGCAGTAGCAAAATGTATCTCATGCTGTGTCATCCTTTCGACATTCAGGACTTGAACGCTGAGCAGCTGCAGTATATACCGAAGGTTGTACTCTTACGCGTGTACGGTGACTATATCGACTACGTGTGGGACAAGCTTCCGGAACACGTGAAGGCGGATTCGGAGGTTCAAACGTATCGTCGCTGCGACGAGCACTACAATCAGCCGTGGCAGAGGACGCACATCGACGGTCCCGCACCTAAAAAAAGGGGGTGAACAAAATTGCGTCGGGGCAGTTGGGTTAAAAACGCCCCATAAACGCGTTTTTCCTTTGGTTTCTTTCCGGGCAAAACCTTTTTTGGGCCCCCCGGGGCCCCCCCTTCGAACGATTAGCCAAAAAGGGATGGGCATAAAATCCCGGGCGCGGCATCCGGGGAACACGACTTCCCTTTTTCCAAGAAAAGATCTCCCCATAGAAAAAGCGGCAGACAAAGTACTCGCCAAGGGGCGCGGAAACGTGTAAAACCCGAGAGATTCGCTTTTTACGGAGAGCTGCCCCTGCCCCCTTTTTGGGAGCGATGAAAGCCAAAAAAACCCCCAAAATCCCCCCATGGGCAAAAAAAAAAAACAAAAAAGAAGATAAAAAAAGGGAAAAGACAAAAAAAAAAAAAGGATATTCCCAAAAAGGAAAAAAAGAGGGGTTTTCATTCCCTTTTTTTACCAATTTTGGGGGGCGCTGGGGGCCGGGGTTTGGGGAGGGGGCCCGTGGCAAAAACGGAAACCCCATAGAAAAAGGGCCCCCTCAGCCGGGCGAAAAAGTCAGGGGCCGCGCGGGGGGAAAAAGGGCCCCGGTCGTATCTCGTCCGTCAAATAGGGGGCCGGGGCTATAGGGGCCCCATAAACGGGGGGCAGGGTTTTAGCAGGGAAAAAAAAAAAAGGGGCCAAAAAACGAAAAAAAAGCCCCCGGGCAACTACCCCCCGGAAAATTTTTTGCTCGCGAGACGTATGCGCGTCCCCTATTTTAAGGGTCTTATGCGAAAAGTTTTTCCGCGACGGGGGTAAAACCAAAAAGAAACGGAAATTTGGAATTGGCGTTTTCGCCCCGGGCCCCGGGGGATCACTGGGTAGCAAAAACCCAAAGGAACCCCCCGGGGCATATACTTTGATTTTTTTGGTAATTTTCCCGGGCCCCCCCCGGAAAAAATGCGATATTTCGAAAACCCCGGGCACGACGATAGGTAAAAACGTCCCCCCATCCCCCCTCAACCCGAGTTCGGGGGGGGAAAGGGTCTGCATTTTTTAAAAAACGGTAGAAGCGCGTAAATTTTAAAAACTCGACGGGGGCTTTTTAAAACTCAGTTTTTTTGAAAGTGTTTGGGGCTGCCCGGGGGCACTTCGCTGGCGGGAAGGCCCTTTTCCCGGGGGGCGAACTATTTCCCCCCTCCCCTGAGTTGGGGTGGGGGGTTTCCCAGCTGGGGCTGGGTTTTTGAGCTTTTTTACACAACGAATGTCCCCAAACGAAAAATTTTAAATTTTTTTTGGGCAAAGACGATGCAAAAATTAAAACCCAAAAGGTTGTACGAAGGCGAGACAAAAAATTTTTTTAAAAGTATGATTTTACGGAGACATTTGCCCCCGCAACGCACTTGAAACCTTTTACGTAGTGCAAATGAAAAAAACCCCAAAACAACAAAACAAAATAAAAACCAAAACAACAAAACCTCAACAACAATGAACTTTTTTTTAAAGTGAGGGGGGGGAATACCCCCTTTTGCTCCCCCAAACACGTGAATCAGATTTTTAAAGTGCTACAGAAAAACTTTTTGGAAGCCCAACCATTTTGGTCGCTGCGGGGTTTTTGTCGAAGGGCGGTTGGGGGCCAAACCGCGAAAAAGGGGCAATGAAAAATTCCCCCAACAAAAAGAAAATAAACGTTTTTCCCCGTAAGTTTTCCCCGACCGCGGGGGGTACAGCACCCCAAAAGCGCGCACACAAACAAATTTCCCGACGTGCCACCCGGGTTTTTAAATATCGGGGGGGCCTACGCAGATCAAAATTTCCTGCCGATCCACGGAAAAGGAGCATTGGGGCTAAAAAATTTTGCTTTTTCGAACCCCAACCCATTTTTCGAAATTTCGCGGAAAAAGGAAAAACCGTCAGATGGTGGGGGGACTGCGGAAAAAGCGACGTGAAATGCTGTAGAACGGGGGGGGCCCCCGCAAGAGATAAGCAATTTTTTTCAAAGTTAACATTCCCCGTCGATCGGGTTTTTCAATCAACTGCGTCAGCAAGAAAAGTCAGTGCGTCCCCAAATTTTAAATTTTTTTTAACTTTGGGGGGTTTGTGGGGGGAACTTTTAAGAGACTGATATTTAAAAAATTTTAAAATGAGGATCTTTGACGATCGCATCGTCAAGATTTTGGGTCAAAAATACAATCCTTTTCTAATACAAATTTTTAAGTGACGAAATAAGAATACCCTATACAGCAACAGGGGCCCCTCAAACTGCCGTAAAAAAGCTTTTTTTTTTAGGGAAACGGGGGAAAAAAAAAGCTGTCCAAAAGGGGCATGGGCATTTTTAAAAAAAATTTTGTGCGTTCCTATTCGATGAGATTTTATAGAACTCAAAAGGGGTGGGATTTACGTAAAAGAAAGGGGGTATTTTAATAGCCCCCCTCCCCAAAAATATGTAAAAATGTCCCCCCGACAGAACGTTATTCTACGGGGAAGCCGGAAAATCCCAGAAAAAAAACCCCAACCCCGGTATTTTAATTTCTGGGTTAAAAGCCCCACCGTATGGGGAAAAATTTTCGAAGATTAAAAACGCGTGGGGTTAACGCCGTCATGAGTTATTTTAATACGGGGGGCGCAACGAAACCCCAATTCCGAAGGGGGGTCCCCGGGGGGAACCAACGCTCGAATTATTCAAAGTACAGTGGTGAAGGGCCCATGTGTTATTAAACGAGATAAAAAAACTGTCGATGTTGCGCGTTTTTGGGAGCGGACATATCGGGAAAAGGTTTTTGTGGGGGGTTTGTACAAATTTTTCCCCTCCCCCGAGCACCCCCCGAAAAAAGGGGGCCCCTCAAGACGGCTCCCCAACCGAGAGCCCCGCTACGTTTTTTTCGCTATGAAAAAGGCAAAAAAAATCAGGGGCCCAGGATGTAAGTCATTGGGGGGGCTGAAAAATTAACCAAGCAAAAAATTTCCAAAAAGGGGAAGTTTCCCCCCCATAAATTTAATTGGTTTTTTTAAAAAAAAAGATTTTTCGATTTTTTCGAATTGTAGCCGTTTTTTTTGCGGGCCTACGGATACGGTATCCCCCAGCCAAACCCCCAAAATTTTCAACTTTTTTACTTTGGGGGGCCATTAAATTTAATTTTTTTTCTCTCGACAGAAAATAAAACAAAAGTGGCCCCCTGGACGTCGATTAGATTTGGGGTTTTAAAGAGGATGTCCCTGCAAATACAACGCCTAGTCTCATCATACACGATCGCGTGTTTTAGTATAATCCATGACCAACTTTTTTCCCCAAAATTTTCCCAATGCACCCCCCAAACCCCAAAGATTACGATACGAAAACAATCGACGCAGTCTTCTGACAAAATGCTCTTTCCAAATTTTTGGGGGTCGGGGAAGGTTTAAATAAGAAATTTATGTGAAGGAAGGGGCGGTGCTAAACCCCGGGGGGCTGTTCTAAACCCTTTTTTTTTTTAAAAGAGCCCCGGAAAAGGAAAAATTTTTTAAAAATTTTCCAAATTTTCCCCCTCCGGGGTTATTGTTTTCCCCCTGGTTTTAAAAGGGAAGAGGGGGGGGTCCCCAAAAAGAGCGAAACGTCTGATCCCGCAGCTGTTTTTAAAAATGAGCTATCGGGGTTTAAAACGCAAAAACCCAACGTGGCTTTTGGAACTTGCTTTTGGACGGATGGGGAACGCTTTTTTAAAAAACCCCGGATGCATTTTTTCGAAAAAGGGAATCTTTTTCAATTAGAGGGTTTCTAAAATTTCGATGTGGAAACCCTGTTAAAAAATTCGCTTTTAAAAAAAATTTTTGAAAAAATAAACTGGGGGGTTCAAAAAAATTTTTTAAAAAAAAAAAACCCCTTAAAAATATTTATTATGTTTTTTTTCCCTTTCCCTTTGGGGAATTAAACCCTTTATAAAAAACGTATGTGTGTTTTAAAAATAGGGACGTTTTGTATAAACAAAAGTTGTAAAAAGGAGGGAAAAAAGTTTTGGGGATGTTGTTTTTAAAAAAAATTTTGTATAAAGTAGTATAAACGTTTTGTAAAAACCCCAATTTTAAAAAGTTGATAAAAATATGTAAAAAAGTTGTATTTTGGGGTAAAAGGGTTTAAAAATTGTAAATTTTGTGAAAAGAAATATGTAGAAAACTTGATAAAACGTGTCGCAATTAAAATTTTTGGGGAAAAAGGGGGGGAAAAACCATCTTTTCTCATCGTTTCCCCGAAATTTTTACCATTTACGGGGTTAAAACGTTTTTCATACCCGCTTTACAAAAGGCAAAAAAAAAAAAAAAGAAAAACCCCCCTTTTTTTAAAACAGTCCCCTCGTGGTTTTAAAAAAGGAAATAACAGTAATTCCAACGTTAACATAAAAGAAACGTTTTTTTTAAATTTTTTATGACACAGTACGGGGGGATCGTGCAAAAGCGTTTGAGCAGACTTTTGATCACGGGTACGGGCTACAATTTTTGAAAAAATTGGAACAACGTTGGGGCCCCCGAGTTCGTGGAGATCGTCCCCTTTGGGCATCGGGGGGCACGAATTATCGCATCTCTCGAAAAAGGAAATTTCTAACGGCAGGGAGGAAATATTTTAAGCTTTTTTTTTGGGGAAAGAATACAAAAGGGGTTTTAAAGCGGGGGTTGGGAAAACCCCAATCATCAGGGTTCCGCGGGGAAATGCTACGGGGGGACGTCTTTTTATTTCCCCTACGGGCCTTTTTGGGGGCCGAAACGACGCTACGGGGCCTAAAATTTGACTTTTTAAGGGTGTTCGAGTAACATTTAAAAATTAGCCGAATCAAAAGATACGGTGGATCCAAAAATAAAAACGATTTCCCCAAATCGCTCTGAGAACATTATATTTGCTAGCACCCCTTTTTAATTGGGGGAAAAAAGCTCATTGGTTNTGGAATTTTTACTTTTTTTTTTTTAAAATTTTGAAAACCGATGGGGTAAGATGTAAAAAAACATTTTGTTTTCCTTTTCCCCCGGGTTTGTTTTACTTTTCCCTCCTTTTTCCCGACGCGCCCCCGGAAAAAAAAAACCTAAAAATTGAAAAAATGTATCATCAAAAAAAACCATACCTATTAATTCTTCCTCCTTTCTTCACTCGTAGCCCGCGGCTCTTTTTTTCTCTAACATGCAAGCCTTTCATCGATTGCGAACTTTTCTTTAGTTTTTTTAATAAAAACGAAAAAAACCATGTAATAAGTTAAATAAAAAAATTTTTGCGCCTTTATTTCATGTGAAAATTTCTTTTACTTCCCCTTTTGCCCCCCACGCGCCAGGAAAAAACCTAAAAAAATTAAAAACTGTATCATACAAAAGAAAAAACGTTTTTTTCTATTTTTTAATTTTTTCCCTCCCCCTTTTTCACTCGTAGCAACCCCCGCTCTAAAAATTTTTCAACATGCAAGCCTTTTTCGATTGCGAACCCCTTTGTTAGTTTTTAATACGAAAAAAAGAGTAAAAAAAAGTAAAAAAAAAATTTTTGTTCGGGGCCATTTCATGTGTATTGCTTTTACTTTTATCCTTTTTCCCCGACGCGCCAGGAAAAACCAAAAAATTTAAAAAATGTATATACAAAAAGAAAAAAAGTACTCTATTAATTTTCCTCCTTCTTCCCCGTAGCATGCGCGCTTTTTTCTCTAACATGCAAGCCTTTATTTTTGATTTTATTTTTAAAGAAAAAAAAAAAGGGGTGGTCAAATTTAAAAAAATTTTTTATCAATGCATTTTAAAAAAAAAAAAGGTCAATTTTTTTTAACAAAAAAAGGGCCCCCTTTTGTAGGGCCCCCTTTTAGGGGGTTTTACCTTTCCCCCCCCTTTCCCCCCCCCCCTTTTGGGGGTTCCCCCCCCCTACAAAGTTCCCCCTTCCCCGCACCCCGCATTCCCCCCCAAAACCCAAGGGGTTGAACCCCCTAGTTAAAAAAATAAAAATTAAAATTTCCTTTAAACCATTCAATTGCCTTTTGTTTCGTTTTTTCCTTTTGTTTTTTTTTCCCCCTTTCGATGTTTTTTCCCCACAATTTTTTTTTGCTGCGTATTTTTTGTTTTTTTTCAAAATTTTTTAAAATTTTTTATCTTGGGGGGATATAAAAAAAAAACCAAAAAAAGGAAAAAAAAAGATAAGATGAAAAAAAAAAAAAGGGGGAAAAAAAAGGGAAAAATGCAAAAAACAGGAAAAAAAAACACTTGTAAAAAAATTTTAATATTCTAACTAGCTTAAAAATTAAAAAATGCAATATATGCCCGTAGGGAAATATACTGCCTATTTTTATTACTTTTTTTACTTTAATGAATACGTTACTAACTTTCTAAAATTTGAAAATTTTTAAACATAAAAATTTTTCAGTGATTATAAAACTTACCAGAACTTTGGGAAATTTTTAAACAGTTTTTATAAAATTTTTGTGTGTGTGTGTGGTTGTGTGGGGTTTTTCCATAAAAATAAAAATTAAATTAAAAAACATTACAATCCAACGCCACTACGGTCTAAGTATTTAAAATGTTGAAATAATATATATTATTAAAACGAATGAAAAAATTTTTAGAAATAATAATTACGTGTCGATAGGGTGTCGCTTAACGTATAATCGAAATGTAATAATCCCCCAAAATCCCCAAAATTAATCTTAAAAAACTGAATAATTATTTCGAAAAAAAAATTTTCCTCGGCCGGGGGTCGAACCCGGACTCTTGCATTTCCCGGGGAGAAGCAAGAGATCCGGGGTTTGACTCCCGGGCCCAGGCAATATTTTTCGCAAAAAGTTTATTACGTTTTTTAAGTTTTTGGGAATTTTGGGGGGATTTTACATTTAGATTAATTTCGTTATGCACAACCTATCGACACTAAATTTTTATTTTTGAAAAATTTTTTCATTCGTTTGAAAAATATATAATTGTTCAAAATCTTTAAAACTAGACCGTAGGGACTTCGGATTTAAAGTTATTTAAAAATAAACAGTCTTGTTTCCTATTTATTGTTTTAAAAAATTAAAAGTATTTTATCATAAAAATTTTAATTTTGTTAGAAATATTAAATTTTATTAAAAATTTCATTTTTTCTAAAGGATCCTTGGGAAAAAAAATAAACTAAAACTCTTGCAAAACAAATACGTTTTATTCTTAATGTATATTTTTATATTTTGTTTCAATTTTATTAATTTATAGTAAATTTAAAATGTATTCTCTGAAATTTTTTTTTAAATTCATTGTTTGATATTTTAAATTTAAATTTGAATTTTACATGAAAAGTAAGTTTAACTGTGCCTACTCGACAGAATAAAAATTTTTTTTATACAAAAAAAAAAAAGTTTAAGATTAAAATCGCATAGGGCGGCTTAGGAAGGGGGGGGGGGGCAATCGCCCCAAACGTCCCGGGATCCGAAGGCACTGTTCGGCGATAAAAAAAAAAATATTCAAAAATTGTGCAGATCGCAATTTTAAAAATAATTTTTTTTTCCTAATTTCTTTCCCCAGAATAATCAAGTTCGCTTTTCATGAAGATTTTTTCTTCTTTGTATGGATACTAACACTTATCACAAATCGTGGCGGGACCCGTGATCAAATTTGGATAATTATCTTAAATGCGATGAAAGTCTTGTCGTAAATGCATTAATGACTTTTTATCATATATATTAATAAGTTTTATAATATAATCGCAAGTTAATAATTAATAGTAAGTACGATCTAATTATTGTTAGTATTTTCATTCCACATTTATCAATATTTCATTAAACATTGGTTTAGAAAATTTGTGTTATCGTATATGTATTTTCGACATTTTCGTATAATACCTCATTACTAAATTTTATTAATTGTGCTCCTATAATATAATTCTTATTATACATTTCGAACAACATTTTTTATTATACATTGTATTGTAAATAATTATTGTATTATTAAAGAATTACAAGGAAAGATAATATTAAAAAGCTATGCAATGTAATTGTTAATTATTTTATTGTATTTCGCTAATCATAATGCAATATGATTTTAGCGAAATATAATAAAATAATTAAAGTAAAAAAGAGAGATATAAAATTAAAAAATAAATTTAAAACATACTTACCTATAAAAACCGACTAAATTTATTAGTAATTCGTTTTTTTACGGGGGAATATACTTACAAAGAAAAGAGAATCGCCATTAAAAATTGGCGAGGGTGGTGGAGGGCCTCTAAGGTTGATTCATTTTTATTCATATAAATTTTCTTCATAAGTTTAAATTAAATGTAGTTTGCTTATATAATTAATAAATTAGAAGAGTTCTAACTTTATTCAAATTGCAAATTGTAAATATAATTATAAGAATAAGAATGGGGTAGAGAGCCTACAATCAGAGTGACGCCATACGGGTATCACTTGCGATTCGTCCGCCATGTTTTAGCCATTCCCTCTAGTTTTTTAAACGCATTATTTTTTAAATTTTGAATTCATGCTAAAAAATGCTCAAAAATTGTGACAAATTAAAGAATGATAATAAATAAATATTATATAAAATATAATAATATATATAATATTGTATATAAAATAATAATATATATATTATTGTATATAAAATAATAAAACTTTTACATATATTATTTATCATAAAATTTCATTTATTTTGCAATATTGTACATTTTGTAATATTGCACATTACTTTATACAAAACGTTATTTATTGCACATTATTTGCGCTATTAAATGCGCTAGTTTATTATTATCCATTCTCTGTTCCCACATTTTAGGAGCAAAATGCATCTGTAATAATGTAAAGGAAATCAAAAATTCAGAAAAATATTATATATATACATATATATATATATATATATACCATTTCATAAAATATTAAATATCGTAATTATCATATTATTTGATTTAGACTCACAATACAATGATATATAATTGAAAAGATTACGACAAAAAGAGAAAGAATTAAATTCGTAACCAATGTGATGACTATACATATACTTAGTGCCAAGACACTACCGTGTCTTCAGGTATTATAATTAATCTGTGTATATTTTATGTTACATTTTTATTTTAATACTTTAAATACATTATTTATAAAGAATAAATTACTTTACCTTACGTACAGATGAATTTTTTTGGACGGTGTCCAATTTTTATATTTGTCATTTATACTCTTTAACCAATTCATTCGGCGCTCTGTGTCTTTCGGAATTATTTTCATAACATAATTTTCATAACATTTTTTTAATGTTACAAAACGGTATTGTACATTCAATCTAGTATTTCTAAAATAATTTCGATAACTTTATTTTTATCAATAAAATAGGAAACAAGACCGTTTATGTTAAATAACATTATTTTAAAATCCGAAGCACGGAATGCAAGAGATCCGGATTCGACTCCCGGCCGAGGCAATATTTTTCGCAATAAGTTTATTACAGTTTTTTAAGATTAATTTGAAAAATTTGAGGGGATTATTAATATTTCAGATCAATTGCGATTTAATGCCGACAACCATATCGGCACGTAATTATCATTTCTGAAATTAATTCATTTATTTGAAAATACAATATATATATTAGTTCAACATCTCAATACTAAGACGTAGTGGCGCTTCGGATTTTAAAATAATTTTATTTTTATCAATGTACCTTTACATATCTATGTCGTTCAATGCTGTTGCACCTAATCCTAAAACTGACAGTTTGTTGAATAGACTGAGACCGTATATCTCTTTCTCTCTCGCAGAATTTCGCTGAAACATGGCGTCATCTCTCGTATGGCGCCACTCTGATTACAGACTCTATTATGGGTTACCGATCCCCTACAATGCCCTACATCATCGCTCGGATTATCTCGTCGCATATTTTGGGCGAAAACGCTGCCCCGCTCAATTGTTGGTTTAGAATTGGTTAATGACGATTATTCAATATAAATAACAAAAATAAATTTTTATTCAATAAAAAAATTATTTACAATGCCTAAAATTATTTTATATGTTGATGCTTATAATTAATAAATTACTTAACATATTTCGTCATAAATTTACAATGGAATTCGCTTAGTACAGAATCGTTAATAAAAACATCATGTTTCTTCTTCGGTTCGGAACGTGCACAATTTTTAAAGACGACATCGTCCCATCTTCTTGAAAGGATATTTTCCATACGGCCTTTCTCCATTTCCTGCAAAATAATAAATATAAGATAAATATAAATATAAAATAATAACTATAAGATAAATGTAAGATAATATTTTATGTTTTAGACACGAAAGATATATGAGGAGGACAAAAAGACAGTAAGCCAAACTTGAAAATACTCTAATTCTCTAAAAGAACCCTTTCAAAAAAAGGAAAAAATACATACCAAGTGCATAAAAAAGTATCGAATTACATTCTTCTTTTAGACACGAAAGATATATGAGGGGAACAAAAAGACAGTAAGTTAAACTTGAAAGTATTCGAACTCTCTAAAAGAATCCTTTTAAAGAAAGATAAAAATATATGCCAAGTGCATAAAAAGATATCGAATTACATTCTTCTTAAAGAGGCCGAGTGGTTTGGAGAGTAAAAAAAATCAATTTTTTTAAATTTCATTTTCGGAAAGTTGATTGTCTTGAAAATATGTTATCAAAACTGTTCATAGAAATAAGGTAAAATAACGGAGTAATTCACGGTTAACTGAAATGGTGCACAAGCGCGAGTTTCGATCTCCCGCAACGCGCCATACGACTGTTACTTCTTCGAACAAAGAAACATCCGTATTTCTGGTTTTTTTTTTCTACATTTCTACATTTCGAACAAGAGGATGAATTATGGCCCGGGAATCGCCGAATAAGAAAAATTTATTGTAAGTATTAAAAAAACATAAGTATTCTAACTCAACACTTTAAACGCATTTTTTCAAATTTGCTGACATTGTAGAGAAAACGGCTTATGAACTGATCGCCGCTCTTTACACATTTATTACAACTATTTTCTCTATACGGTACTAAAAAAATAATAAATTTTTTGAAATTAATAGTAAATTTTTCAAAACAATAATAGTAAATATTTTTTTGGCAATTTAATGGTCAAAAAAGAATCTTTGTTTTTTTATAAAGAAGTAATTTTAACAAATCGCGATTTTTAATAATTTTGTTAGATTTATAGTATACATTCTTACATTATAAATTACAAATCAATTTGATTTTTTTTTATTTCATACGATTAGTTCATACGACTGCACAATGTCAGCAATTCAACAAAACTTCATGTGGACACGTTTACCGCCATTGTTGCCTCTCGAACATTTCAACACAATTTAATTAATAAAAATTCATACTTATTGTATATAAAGTGCGAATAAAATATAAGTTCAAACCTAAAATAACTGTAATCATTTTTCCATAAAAAATTCACAAAAAATGATTTTTTGATCCTCCAAACCATCTGGCCTCCTTAATAAAAAAAACGAATACAAAATAAATGCAATTAGCCAAGTATTTCATTACACAAGACACATAAGATGGACTGAAAGTGACTAAAGTGGTCAACTGACTTATAATAAAGAACAAACTTGTCGTGTACAGATCACGTATTAAAACGTAATATTTCCAATATGTTTTTATACGGAAATTATTTGTAATACGAATTAACAAAAAGGTTATTACATATATCTTTGCAGATATACTCAATGGAAGAAAATTTAATTGAAAGTTTGTCGATATGAAAACTCTGGATAATTAGTGGTGGCGTCGCGAACTTAGCAGCGGTGAACATATATGCAGAGACGACGCGTTAAGTGGCCTGTTATATATTTTTATGCACTTGATGTTACGATGCTACTGCGTGATCATTATAATGTTACATACTTTCTTAGCTTGTTCTGCTACTCGTGCTTTCTTGATCCTCTGAAGTTCAGCCAAAAGCGCAGCAGTATCATCTTCAGAATCTGATTCTTCATCATCAAGTGCATCTAAGCTGGCGAAAGGAACTTGATCTAACTTTCGTTTTTTTGCACTGGATGCAGTTAATTCCCTGGATGGTTCAATGGCACGACAGCTTGATCCTTTATCCTTGTCTATCCACTCTCTTTCTTCCAATTCCTTTCTGAAGTGTCGATTTCGCAATTCCTCAATTGTTCCTTGACCATGTTCTCTGTAGAAAAACAAAATTAGTATTAAGAGAAATTCATCGTGAACAATTTTTTTTGGAATTCTTATATTTCTTAATGTATTTAATGCAATATTTTATCATGTCTCTTGTTAGATTATCATACACATACAACAATAAAATTTACTTTTAAAAGTAACTAATTCTTGAAAAATTTATGTGATTATCAAGTGGATCTTAGAACCTGATATAACTGAAAGAAACGAACATTATCAACTATTTTGATCAATGATATAAATACCTTAACAATTAGCTTATAATACTGTCATACAAATTCATGATTTATATATTTATATATAATGATATAAATTTATTTATTTTATATTTTATATATATATATATATATATATATATATATATATATAACATTTCATAATAATAAAAAAAAATCATGAATTTGTATGACAGTATTAGCTAATTGTTAAGGAATAGATCTTTGCTTTTCACTATTGATTTTTTTTCTAGAGTATTAATGTTATATAGTTGACTCAGTATACAATTGTCGTTTTGAAAACAGATTTACATAATGTGATAATAAATTGTCAATATATAAATACAGTAATAAGAAAGGATCGTTTTATTTTGCTGTTTGTAGTTATCGAATAACAGCACAGATTTAGAATCTAATTTTTAATGTGAGTTAACAAGACGGCACATTGACTCGAGCTTGTACAGATTGTAAGTAAAAACTCAGTTAACTCTCGCTTATCAAAATGAAAAGAAACATGCATTCAACTGAGTTACTATCACATGTTACAAATAAGAATTATTTGAATTTTAGTGTAAATGGAAAAAACTAATACCTTGTCAGTATTAAATGCTTAATTTATACTTTACTTGTTTTATTTATATTTATACTTTTAAAACCAGGGATAGAAAAAATATAAATTTATCTTTTAAAGGAAAAAAAGGGGAAGAAGAAAAGCTAATTTAAAAACCATTAAAACCCAATTAATTACTATTAATTCCACCGTTACTTTAACTTTAATGACTATTCTACAAAATGCTTTTTGTTTTCTGTTTCTTGTTTTTTGCTATTTTTTACATCTTATCTTTTTACTTCTTATCCGGTTTTATATTACCCAAGATAAAAGTTAAACGAACTTCGGAGGAAACAGATAGCAAGAAATGCAATTGTCGATAAAACGGTCGCAAAGCTCGAATTTGATTCTCTGCTTACCTGTACTTAAGTTTCGTGTGCGATGGCAAATCTCTACTACTGTATTGCTTTGTTATCGCGCTTAAATCTTTCTCGCCTCGTCTTTGTCCTCCTCGGGCAGATCCAAAGGTCAGTCTTGCTGCTGTTGTCATGTTTTTGTATAAAAAACACTTCAACGAATCACAAAATAATTGGATTGGATGCGACAGGCAGCGACAAATATATATAGACCTACACAGGCCACAGGACAAGACGCGATTGAAGATTCCGGAAGAATTGATGACTCACGCTGAGACTCACGAATGCGCTTGATCACAGAACATATATAATGAGAAGTGTAAGCTCCGTGTCAAACGGAGGAAGCAAGTCCGATCGCCGCGCCCTTAGTGGTTAGGCTTGATACTAGGGCTGTGTCCAAATTTACTGACTATGCTGAAAATGTATAGTATATGTAATGTAAATTGTAGATTTGAGCTCTGGCAGTGAATTTTGGAACACAGTCTAGATAGCATGTAAGGGTGTTTAAAAATTTGCACCCATAAAGTACAAGTCGTGATACTTTAAGCTAAAAGAAACAATTTTTTCCATTTGCGAAATTGCAATTGAATTTGTCTGATAAATAGTTTCTAGTTGCGTTCGGCGTTGCATCCGTTTGCTCTTTTATCTCGAAAATCGTTTTGGCAATTCGCATCTTTCTGCTACATCTTATCTGCGTCGGTATTAACGTTCGGTATTAAAGCCGCAGAACAGACTTTTGACAGACATAATCCATAGCGCATAAACGAATCAATTAATCAGAATCTTTCCTTTCCTTCTATTCCATGGAAAAGAAGGATTTCTATTGGTTGATTTTCTTATGCACTATGGCTGATATTCATAGTCATATCTTATTTCAAGACCGTCTTAAGTAATGTCTTAAGACGCTAATGCAGCCTTCTGATTGGTTCGTGACTTCTTAAGACCGTACTTAAGACTTTATCTCTTGAATATAAGATCTGACTATGTATACCGGCCTATGCATTATGCAAGAGTCTGTGCCGCAGCCATTAACATTTTTAGAGCCAATCGAGCTGCTCGAATCACTCCGGATTCAAAGACCGCGCTCGCAGAGCTATATATATCTATAATGCAGATTTTCGCGCCTAAATTAAATTCCTAACCTGTACATTTCTGATAATGTATTATTTAATTGATTCGTTAACACATAACGTACATTCATCTCTTTTAATACTTCTATTTTACGAATAGTGTATTTGAACTGTTAAGGCCGCGTCACAAACTCACGCATAACGCATAACGCATAATGCATAAGAAAATCAACCAATCAAAGCTCTCCTTTTCCGTTAACTGGAAGAAAAGTAAGGATTCTGATTGGTTAATTCTCTTATGCACTATGCATTATGCGTTATGCGAAAGGCCGTGTTGCGGCTTTTATAATGTCTGAGTCTACAAACTCTCAAACAAATGCTACGTCAAATAGACGTTGATGGAATACATTGTGACCCATATTCAGAACCCGCTTTTATCGATAAAATCTTGCTTTTATCTCTTAAATTCTATTGTATCGTATATTGGCATGGTATCGTTGTAATATCAATGTAACCGCGTTCTGAATTCGGGCCTATATATAATATTTAATGAGAAAGTAATTTTTAATTCTTTTGCTCTTTATGAATTTGAAGTTACGTATTTGAAAACAAAGAATTTGCTAGTTAATTTTTCGATTGAAGTTTATGTTGCACATAGAATGAAATAAAAACTGTATTAATGTATTAAAGATTCTAATGAATATAAATCAAGTAATATAACTTATAAATTGCTGAAATTTATTTTGCAATGTAGTATTTTCTTTTAACAAAACACACCTTGCATATGTTACATTCATGTATAACGATCTATTTTTAGTATATAAGATTATTATCAGATTCTAGTAAAGCGGAAGACATTTTCAATTAATAGGGTATTTTTTATTTATTTATTAAAATAAACAATTTCATTTCATAATCTAACCTTAAAGGAAAGTTTACAGCTCTGTAGCGTTCGGAATTAATTCTTAGCACTCGTATTGCTCGGAGAGCATGTGATCAAGCTTGCCATCTGTTAGATTATCTCAGATTTACATTGCCGAACGCACCTTTTGCAGGAGAATGGATTGAGATTAACGAGTAAGGGCTCTAATTTATATGGCGCGTCTTTGTTCATTTATATTTACTAGAGGCCCACCACCACCCTTGTCGATAATTTCATCGGCAGTCAATTAATATATATTTGTGAGGTGGAATTTATGCCGGAAACGGCAAAACATTTTTCTTAAAATTTCAATTTCGAAATATTTTGTCATTCTTAGCATAGACTTCACTTCCCAGCAAACGAGAATGAATTAAAATGGATCGTAATTTTTTTCTATCCGAATGCGCATTTTAAGTAGCGAATACTTTTTTATGGATTTAATTGGATTCAATTTGATTCAATTGGATGCCAATTGAATTGAAAAACTGCATTTCCTATTCAAAATTTTGAATTGAACAGTATTCACAACGCACAGAAGAAGCTAATATTTTTTTTAGATTGAAAGGCGTAGAGATATACTCCATGCAATTCCTATAAATGAATAAAAATGCATTCAGGATTGAAAAGCATTCATTTTAACATTCGTGAATCAATTTTTCTGAAAATCTGAATCCATTTCAATTTATTGCAATCCATTCTCGTTTGCTGAGTTTACAAACATATATTAATGCATATACATTAATCCTGAGAAATGATTTTCGAATCTGTAAGAGGAAAAAAGTAATTGTTATATAAAAATTACGATTTAGTCGGTAATCCAAATGCTTTTAAGATTCTCTTAAAACTTACACATACATTGATCTGCTCATTAGGTAACTAAAAAAAAGTGCAAAAATTGTAAAATGGTAGAGGAATTTTCGACTCAATTTTTGATCAGGAATAGCGCTACACTAATTAATGAGTTCTTTTTAAGATAAACTCTGTACAGAAAAGTTTGTTACTCATAGGATCTCTGCAAAAGCTATTGACACTAGCAAACATACTTACAATATTTTTTAGAATGATAACGTATTTTAGTTCCTTATGTGCATAGTCGTAATTTAACCTAAGGCTGAAATCACACTGTCCGGAATAGAACTATGGAATACAGAATGTGTCATTGAAGCAACCAATCAGCACTGTTCCGCACTTTACCATCATGCAAATTTTGTGTGCTATGTTTACATGATGCGTCAAAGATGTATCCAGCATGAATATAATTTAAAAACTACTAACTTCATGTTAATAATTTGCTTATTAAAATGAAATATAATTTTTTAAATTGTAAAACCAATTGTCACTAATGTATTATTTAATGTTTTACAATTAATATTGGGTCATCTAAAAAGTATCCGCGGTTTTTTGTCACTAGATGTGTGTTGCTGGTCATATGTCTAGTAACAAAGTACCGCGGATACTTTTTAGATTACCCAATATTTACAATCTCATAACAATTTTTTGAACTGCTTTAACGCATTTACTATCATTTTTCTGCATCGTGTGAACATAGCACACAAAACTGGCGTGATGGAAAGTGAGGAAAAGGCTTCACACTGAAATCGCACGTAATGCATCATTGTTTTTTTGATCTTGATATCTATATTTATGCACTCAGATTTTGTCTTTTTGCTTCATTCATCTCGACATTACGCAATTTCATCATATCAATCAAATTATCAGTATCAAATTATTTTAACCTGTCAAAATACTATAGTTTATTACAAGAACAATGACGCACTCGTTATTCCGCAATCAAATGCGGAATAGTGCTGAGTGGTTGTTTCATTGACGCATTCTCTATTCCGGAATCGTTTTCCGCACTATGTGATTTCACCCTTAGAATCTCTTTAAATGTCGCGCTGAGATCGCATTCGCCGCGCATGCGCAGGAAAGTATTTCTGTCTCGTGGCATTCGTACTATTTGTAGGTTAATTTGTAGTGTTTGTGTCATAATACGAGTAGAATACGGGCACGAAGATGAGTGATACCGAAGGAAGCGAGAATTTATACGATAGTGATCAGGAAATCACCAAAGATCATGCGAAACTTATTAAGGCTGTGACACAGCTTGATAAGAGACAAAGGTAATGATGAGGTTATGATTAGAATGTTTAAAATCTATTTTAATACTGCGGATTTAAGGAATTTGGTTTTTGTATGTTTTAATATTCTTTTTATTATATTTTTCCCCTTTATCAGAGTGAAAAAAGCAGAACGTAGTGAGCCTAGTTTAGAAGTATCGGAGTATCATCTTGTGAAAAGTGGAGTAACAAACAAGGATACGATACACGTGAAGGATCTGATCAAGTCATTGGAGCAAAAAGGGGATCAGAGCAACCTCACCAAGAAACTTCGATACATTCAACAAAAAAACAAAGTTCTTTCTAAGCCATTGGAGAAACCAGCAGCTGAAAGGGTATATAATCTTATTAAGATGAAATTAATTATTTCTTTTCGTCATTATTATAAAAAAATGATCTCAAGGCTTAATAGATTAAAAACAATGAGGGTAAAAAGGACAAAACCAAAACAGTTTTACATACTAATTAATATATTTTCATTTAATTATACAACATGATTCTATGTTTGGATCCATTAATTTACTACCTCAATCCTAATAATTTTTCTTTTCTCACATTTATAATTATGAATTAATCAATTAGTCTTATATTGATCTTTTTTAATATTATCTATTTTCATCTTATTTTTTTAATAATTTTAAGTTTTGATAACGAAATTTATCTAATCTTGAAATAAAAGGAACTTAAGAATCTAATCTTTATAGATAAAAAGGACAGTTGGTTATGAGAAGGTTAAAAAGGAATTGCAAAAATGGGATAGTGTAGTAACCAGGAACAGGACAGCAGAACAGTTATCCTTTCCATTGAAACATTTAGCACCAATAAAGAATTCTCGCACTTCAAAAATTCCTGAATTTCTAAGAGGATTCAGTACGAAGTCTGATTTAATGAAGAAGTTTGAGGAGCTCGATCCAGCATTGCTGTATCCTGCTGACAAAGAAGAAGAAAAAGGTAATAAATACAAAATGACATTGGAAGAGGTAATCTTGAGGAGAAAGGAAGCTGCTAGACTCAGGGCACAACAGGTACAGAAATATTATTCAGTTATAATTAAGTGATATAAAAAGTGATGACTAAAAAAAGCAAGAACCAGATTTAACGAATTGCGTTTAATTTCTTTGCACTTTTAGTCGTATAAAGAGGCGAAAGCGCATCGTCAGGGTAAGATAAAGAGCAAGAAGTTCCATCGTATTCAGCGGAAGGATAAAATCAAGCAGCAGTTAAAGGATTTCGAAAAATTAAAAGATAGTAATCCAGAGGAAGCCCTGGTAAAATTAGCACAATTAGACAAAACTCGTGCTGAAGAGAGAATGTCATTAAGGCATAAAAATACGGGCCAATGGGCTAGGAATAAACAGATTAAAGCTAAGTATAATAAAGAAGTGAGTATTATTTTGATTTAAAATCTGAAGAAAATTATTTTATTTTTGATAGAAATTATTTTAATAAAAATGTATACTTAAATATATCTTTTTAAAAATAATTAAATATTATAAGAAAATATTATAGATATTTAAATGTTAATAAAAATGTCTAATTAAGAACAAGAAAATATAATCAATTCTTTTTTGTTAGACACGACAAATACTTACTGAACAATTGACCATTAGTAAAGAATTGACGCAAAAAGTTAGGAGAACAGACAGTGATGAATCTGAGGAAGATGAAGAAAATATAGAAGATGAGGAAGATAAAGAATATGAAGAAGATAAAGAAGATGAGATATCAGTAAATGATAAGGAAAACAACATAAAAACTGAGTTCGAAATTGAAGACTTTATTAAGCTTTGTCGGAAATTCTACGATAAAAAACAGCAGACGAAAGGAGAGAAGACAGAAAAAGATGAAATTTCGAATGAAATCATGCCGGAAAAGGAAAAAGAGACATGTCACACTGAAAAGAGTAGTACTTTACGAATAAGTACAAGCGATATCGAAAATAAACTTTGCAATGATGAGGAAAATAATATTTTGCAAGCAAATACAAAAAAAAGTGATACAAAGAGTAAATCACACGGTAATGAGAAAAGCAGTTCCTTGCGAGAAAACAAACGCAATACAAAAAACAAATTATATGATAATGAAAAAAGTGGCACTTCAAATGCAAGTACCAATGATGCAAAAAACAAATCCTTCAGCAATGAAAAAAGCAGCATTTCATTAGAAAAAACAAACGATATAAAAGATAGCAATAATAAAAAGGAAAAGAATAAAGAAAATTGCAAAAATAATAAAACTAAATCGCAAGATAAAAATAAAGCAACGGATTTCAAGGAATTAAAGGAGGCACCATCAAAGCGTAAATTAAATCTGAAAAAGGAAGAACTGAAGAAGAAATTGAAGATAAATGACAAGACAACAAAGTATGAAGAGAAGGAGAATAAAGATTATTCGCCAAGTCTTGAATTTGAAGATCCCAAACGGAAACCTATTTTGGATTCTCCATTGGAGGAAACCACTTCTATGGAAAATGTACATGAAGAAAGTAATTTGACAAGTTTAAAAAAAATAGTAAATACGATACAGGAACCAGCTGGCACTAGTAATGAAATGGAAATAGATCCAAAAAAATACGTTAATATAAAGCCTAAACACTTAAAGACGCAACTGCCAGATGTGGCTACAGCCGGAGATGATGATAGCGAACAGGAAGAGGAAACGCATAGAATAATGAACGAGGCATTTGCGGACGACAACGTTGTTGAAGAATTTAGGAAAGAAAAAGAAGAGGAGGTATGTAATAAAATTTTTAAATAAAAACTATTTTTCTTTTTTATGTATATATAGTAGTTGTATATATATAATTTATGTATGTATACGTTTATAAATTATCTCTCATATTGCATTCTGAAAAAATCAGTTCCCTTAAATTTGAAAGATAGATATGCATAATAAATATTGAAAGAAACATTGTATTTTATTTTCTACATAAAAACTGTTATAATAATCTAATATTCTCTAGATGAAAAAGTCACAGCCGCAGAATATTGATTTGAGTCTACCTGGATGGGGAAGCTGGGGTGGACCGAATATCAAGAAGAGTAAAGCGGCTCGTAAGAAGAGTCGATTTATACTGAATGTTCCCAAACAAATGCCACGTAAACCCGAAAATCAGGGTGACGTCATAATATTCGAACATGAAAATGAGAAATTGAAAAAACACCTCGTCAAAGAGTTACCCTATCCATTTACCAGAGTTAAGGACTTTGAAGCGACCATCAGAGCTCCCATCAGTAGGACCTTCGTTCCAATGAACGCTCATGTGCGACTCATTCAGCCGGCAGTAAAGACCAAACTTGGTCAAGTGATTGAGCCGATGGATGAGAATGAGTTGGTGAAAAAACAACCAATGGTGAAAAAATCATTAAAGCGAATCAAGATGAAGAATGATAAGAAGAAGAATACTGTAAAGAATAATAACAAAAAGAGACATAAATAGGAAAAATATAAAATAAATTCTATATTTTACGATCATTTTGTATCATTTTGTATATAATACAAAATTATTTTAATTATTGATTAATAAACCGACTGCTAATAAAATTCAGTGTTTAGTATTTGTTTGTATTGCTCAAGTTATGCCAAGAAAATTAATAAGCACCTATTATTTCCATTAAAAAATATATTAATTGCGTTTATCAATGATTCTGATAAAGAAGAATTCGCATAATATCTTATATTTAAAAAAATTATAAATTTAAGAAAATTTCTGAAAAATCCTTACTTTTAACTTTTTTCAGATTTTATAAGTTTTTTTTAGAAATTGTAGAATAAAATATTTTAAAAGTCAGAATATTTCAGATTTTATGTATATGATGTATTTATTCTAGAAAAGATATAGGCTTTCTCAGAACTTCTGAAAAGTGTTTTAATTCATATAAAAAATTTGATAAATTTTTCAAAAAATTATATAATACAGAAACTGAAAATTTCTGAAATTTATATAAAAATTTTATGAGAAATTTTTATTTAGTGAATTGTTTTAATTTGTATAAAAAATCTGGAAAATATTCTAAAAAGTTGCAAAATTAGAGATTCTAAAAAAGAATTTTGAAATTTATATAAAAATTAGAAAATTTTTGAAAAAATATATGAAGAATTTTTAGAAAAATTTTTATTAGGGGAAAACTGTTTCAAATGAAAAAATTTATAAAACTTTTTTAAAAGATTATAAAATTATTCATATTTAATTATTCAGAAATTATTCAAAAATTTCTGAAATTTATGTAAAAATTCTGAAATATTATATGAAAAATTCTAAGAAAAATTTTTATTAGACAAATTGTTTCAATTCGTATAAAAAATCCGAAAAAATATTCTAAAAAGTTAAAAGATGAGATTCTAAAAAACATTCTGAAATTTAATCCGAAAATTTTTGAAAAATTATATGAAGTTTTTAGGAAAATTTTTATTAGAGAAGAACATTTGCAATTTGAAATAATCTGAAAAAAAGTTATAAAATTTTTTCTAAAAAGTTAAAATCATACAAATTCTAAAGTTTATGTATAAATTTTATGAAAAATTATATGAAAAATTCTAAGAAAAATATTCATTCCGACATTTATAATCAGTATTTCGTTTTCGAAGCTATTCATCGCGCTGCGGCGCGCGCGCATACGCCAGTGCCGCCTATCGGCGACCGGCGGCGGGTATAGTTCCGTGAAGTGCCGCGTGCAGCGCCACGCTGCAGAAGCGCGCGAACCGTGCAGCGCGGCGGTTGGCTAACGGTGGCGGCGATGACGACGGCGGAGGCGGTAGGCAGCGGTGGTGGTGGCGGCGGCGCAGCATGCCTGGCAGCACCGGCGACTATCCGTCCGTCAATCAGTCAATCGGTGTGCCTCTGGCGGGGCTAATGTGTCAAGTCAGTCTACAAGCGCGCGTTACCGGGAGTAGTGCTTTGAAGTCTTAACGCTCCGTGTAGATTCATAAAAATTTCAGTCAATCGGCGCAAGATTAGAGATACGTGAGCCACGACGAAGACAGAAGAGGAAAGAAGGAGAGAGACGTGAATCATACAATTGCGTGCCGCTTTGCAATTTTTGGGCGAAGACGAGACCGCGAAACGAGACCGACGACAGCGAGAGGATGGCGGACACCAAGGACGACTGCGCCGACAACGTACAATTCTTCGAAGGTGTCGAGAAGCTTCTTGAACTCTGGTTCATCAGCTCCAAGAGTCTCAAGCAGCATCAAGGTGATCTCCGACAGATACCACGGTAAGTACGCTGTCCGCCGGCGTCTCGCTGCTGCCTCCGACACGACCTCCTCCTCCGCCTGCTCCTCCATCCCGCGAGAACGATGACAGTCGACGCCGGCCAGGCCAGGACGGACGATGACGAGCCGCGCCGGCGTCGACCGTTGGGAGTCATAAGCTAGACTGATGGTTCACGTCGTCCCGGTCGATTTTCTACGCGTGTATATGTTTTCGCTATTTTCCAAAAATAAACCCTAAATTCGGGCACCGCACCACCTGCGAGAATCGCCAAGTGTGATAAGATTGATAAGATTGATTCGAATTTTCTAAAAAGTAATGCTTCGTAACAGGCGAATAATAAACGCCTATAAAAGCTTATTATGTGTCAAGGAAATAAGCTTCTGTTTAAAATCCTACTTGCTTTCTTAAAAATCTTATCCATTCTGTAAAATTTTATCTGCTTTCTTAAAAATCTTATCCATAGTTACGTTTCTTAAGAATGTAGGAATTGCAAAGAATGTAGAAGCAAAGCATGTAAAAGTAATCTGTTAACTCGAAAAGAAAAGTGGAGGTAATAAGAAACTTTCTCTGAAAATTAGTGTCGACATGTGAAAATCTTAAAACGGCTTAATACATCTTTTTCTACATTTCTTAAGAATTTAGATATTTTTTCGCTTTTATTGCTATTACGTCAGTCTGGAGTAATTTAAGCGCTTATTTCGGAGCACATCCGCAAATGTGAAAATCTATGACTTCTGTTACAGCTCTGGCACGCTTAATCGGGTTTAATAACATCCGTAGTTATGAAATTGTCCAATCATAGCTGTTTCTCCGAAGAATGGAACGACCGCGATTGGTCAATTTCACAACTACGGATGTTATTAAACCCGATTAAGAATCTCGTATAAATGTGATCTCGTAGCTTTTTATGTTGATATCAGAGTTATCAAACTATTGATATCGATAAGTCTCTCGGAGTGAATTTTTTTATGCATAATACACATGATGATCATTTGCTCGTATATTTAAGTCGGTAAACGATAAGAATAAGTTATAAATAACAAGGATAAATGATGTATTACGCAAATTACGAGTGAAACGGAATACTTTTACTCTCTTTCAATTCGTTAACATCTTTAGAGAAAGACACAGTGATAATGTACAAATTTTATATGTAGAATTAATGCATAAAGTTGAATAAACTGTTTAATAGTTGCAACTATACAAGCTTTATACATAAAATTAATACATAGTTTAATGTTACATAGTTTTATAATTGCAACTACAAACATTTTATGTGCAGAATTAATGTGCATAATTGAATAAATTGTTTTATATTATTGCAGCTATACAAGTTTTATATGTGGAAGTAATGTGCATAATTTAATGAACTATTTTATAGTGCAACTATTCAAGTTTCACTATTCAAGTTATATAGAATTAATATGTGTAGTTATTATAAATAAACTGTGTAGTTAATATGTGTAGTTAAATAAACTGTTTTATATTATAATTGCAATTATACGAGATATATGTAAAAGTCATACATAGTTGAATGGGCTGTTATAAAATAATGGGTTGTAATAAAATAGTTTATATTCAACTATACATTAATTCTACATATATAAAACTTATATAGTTGTCACTATTTTTGTTACCACTATATTTTTTTCTCTGAGATAATCTTTTATAATTTCAGTAACTATAAGGTAGTTTATTCAACACTATGTACATTAATTCTACAAATAAAAACTTACATAATCATTTTCTGATGCTTCTATATCTTTTTCTTTGAGATAATCTTTTATAATTTCAGTAACTATAAAGCATTTATTCAACTTTTCTATGTACTTTTCTATGTTACGTTAAGTCTACATAATATAAAATTTGTACAGTTTTCACCTGCAATAGTTGCTACTACTATATATTTATCTCTGACTTCTTAGTCTCAAACTTATCCATTCAGTGAAAATATTCGATATCCGACTGCAGAAAAATAATCGAAATGTTTGAAAGTTATTGGCAATAAAAGATACGAGCAAGGTTTTGCTCAACCTGTAAATATGTATCTATATGCAGCGCGTTTACGTGGCAATTATGTAACCGCTGATTGATAACAGCGCGATTCATCGCGTTCCGATTGTTGTTTACGTGCAGGGTTTACGTCAGGGTGTCGTTGAACCTCCTGAGGTGCACTACGTAGTAAGACCGGGAGACTACTGTTTATTTTTGCATATCGCGACGACAATAAATTTAGAAGCCTACCACTGTCGGCTGATGAAGAAGCGAGCGCAAGCCGGACGAAATGCTGATCCGTGGCTCCGTTAACACGCGCGAAATTGTAATCGCTGAATCCTTCGTAGAATTAGATCAAATTCTCCTCGGACAGCAGTTCTCTCGAACGATGGAACAAGAATTACTTACATTATTCAACCATCCACATTGGATGGTTGAAAGATAAATCATTTCTCAAATCTTCAATTTAGAAAAGATTACGATAATCCCTTGAATATTAAATATTTTTCATGGAAAATACGTCTAACTTTATCATGAAAATTTTATTGTAATGTAACAAAAAGTACGTATTTCGCGTAAATATATGATTAAGGATTCTTATATTCTCTTATAAATTTTTTTATTTCAATGAAATATTTTTTAATTATAAAAATAAAGATTATATTACACATTCACAGAAAAATACATAGTGATAGCGATTGTACAAATTTTATGTGAAATCTTTTGATTTCAATGAAATTTTTTAATTGTAAAAATAAATTTTATATTATTTACACACATTCAAAGAAGAAGATATAATGATAGCAACTATATAAATTTTATGTGTAGAATTAATGTATATATATATATATAATATATATAATTGAACAAATTATTTTATAGTTAATGTACACATTAATTCTACATAATATAAAGATTATAAAGCTTGTCATTACTTTATTTTTTTTATTTTATATGATACCAAAAATAATTTATAAATCAAATTAATTAAAAAAGGAGCATATAAACCAACGCTGGTTATTATTTGCGAGTAATATCTTTAAAATTTATTTACATCACTAATATAAATAATTAATAAATGTTTTGATCTTTATTGGGTCACTTTCAATATTTTAACCGTTAATTTTTAAAAATTTGCTCACATTATCATAATAGAAAGAGTTTTTACAATAAAATGTTTTGCTTTTCTTAAAATTTCTTTTTAAAATTTCTTTTGTGATGTAACAAATAAATTTTGAAGATATTACTCGCAAATAATAATCAGCGTTGGCTTATATGCTCCTTTTTTAATTAATTTGATTTAATCTCAAAGCCGTTTCATATAATTTATAAAATTTATAAATTATTTATGTGGTTATTGATTTCATCATAAAATATTATTTTAAGAAGATAATTATAACACAGACACACAAAACATTTTTTAATTCAGAGATTGGATTACGGTATTTTTATGTTTAATACTCTGAAACCGAATCCAATATCCAAATTGCTCCAGCACGTTATAATTTTTTTTATTAATAGAAAAAACTTGATTTTTTAGTATTTTTAGAATCATTTAATATGTTAAACTGATAGGTTAAAAATGATTACATATTACGTACTTGAATTCATAGGAGGGCATAAAAGATATTAAAAACCAGGCTATAAATGGCTCTAAAGAAACTGGAAAAATCGAGCTATTTTCCGACGATAAAAAAAATCTTGACGTGATGGAGCAATTTGGATATCGGATTTATAGCATCAAAATACATAAGAGAATACGTGATCTAATTTCCGGATTGTAAATTATTTATGTGGTCCAACGTTAAATTTGTGTGATTGTAATTTGTGATAAAATTATTACATACGAAAAATTTATCAAACTTATCGAATAGCACATAGTTACAATGTTTAAAAGATGTCTATTAAATTTTTGGTATGATAAAAATGAGACGATCATGTATAAACAAATTTCTGTAGTTTATATTTTACTGATCGTAAAATAGCATTCTATAGTAACATAATTCTTGAAATTTTTAAGGATATATGTATGACACAGTGGCTTGTGTTTAAATTTTAATTTAAATACAAATTAACAATTAATTTGCCACGCTAACAAATAAATAAATAAATCGCTATTATTTTTGCAGGCAAAAATGGGAGTCGTTACTGAAGATAGTCCGTTGCGAAATTATCAGTTTTTGTCGTAACGATCAAGTGGACGCCTATGTTCTCAGGTAAGTTTCGCTTATATATGCCAAAATTAAGCCGAAAATCACACTAAAGTAATAAACTGAGTCGATGGTGAGAGAAAGAAAGAGTTTTGAGATTTAATGAGAGAGAGGGATTTAATAAGAGTTTGCTCAAGGAATCAATGCACCGACAGATCTCCTGTTGCGATACTTTTAGGAGTTTTACAAGTTTAAATTGTAATATTTCGCCTAATATAATTGTGATTACTCATATAATATAATAATAATAGAAGTGTCCTTCAGTTAATGTTTCTACAGTTAATGCTTATATTTTTCATACAATAGAAAAAAATATCTATTCTCTAAGAAATTTATTTATAAATTTGAAAATACATTGATATTTATTTTAAAGAAAGAAAATGAACGACTAAAGTCTTAAGCAAATATTACCAGATTTCTATTTTATATTGAATACCGATTTTTATTTTGCAATTATAGATTGTAGTGTAAAAGTATTGATTAGGAAACTTCGTATAAATATTTGAGGAACATCGAACGTTATCCTCTGCAGATATTTATATAAAAAGACGCGCAATACAGAGGGTTACAGCAATGCATGGTTTTGAAACTCAGATCTATAGATAAGATTTTGTTTATCTAAATTATGTAATTTACTTTGAAGTAGATTTCTTCTAGATAGTTTTAGCGATGTCTGTCAGAAATCGACGTATGTCAGCCAAAACTCCGTTCAGCTCGACAAAACTCGGATTATATCACTTGGAAACAAGCTGCCGTTCTCCTTCAAAAGTATTTTTCAATCTCTTTTCTTTGCTGTTTTTAACTGAGAATCTTTTGAGGAGATACAATATTTTCAACTAATTATAATGGCTGAAACAGAATTTTTGCATTTCAGTTTGAGAAGAAAAATTATATTTTTCAAGATATCTCAAATAGATTTTAGCAGACAGCTTTCAATTCCAATTTAAAGTTCGATACAAAGATAAGGTCTGTTCACTTCAGTCATTCGTTTTTTTTTTCTTATAAAATAAGATATCAGTATTTTCAGATTTGTAAGACATTTTTAAATTACTTTTTCCTATTATATGAAACATATGAATACTAGACATTTGGGAAAGGAAACTTTATATAAATGAATTCCCGAATATATGTATATGTGTGCATATAAAGTTTGCGTCAGAACGTTTCCTATACGGAATATAAACATTTCCTACAAAACTGGAAATCAAGAAATAGTCAGGGAAATTGAAAATGGTCAGAGAAATCAGAGAAAAATCAGGGAATTTTGCAAAATTTTCTGGAAGATTAAAATTCGGATTTGCTCATTTTCAACCGGAATTCCAACCAGACATTTTCCTCGTGTATGATAAATCTATGTTGAAGTGAGTGGATTCAGCACGTCACTCCCTGGCTAAAATTTTGCTGTTAAATCTCCACCGGAGCAACGACGTAATCCTCATCAGACGGGGCTAATTGTTCGCGTATAGGCGAGAAGTAAGTGCGGGTGTTCGGGGGTGCGAGCAACGGCGCAATTTTTCGTGACGTGCGTAGAAAGCCGAGAGCGGGTTGGTGTTCCGAGGGGCGTTCCGAGAAGAGAGCGAGAGAGAGAGAGAGAGAGAGGGGGGGAGAGGAAGGGCACTCAGTCGCCCATGTACCGGTGTGGTATAATCGATATATCGAATTGTTTTGATGGAGAAGAGGTGCACCGTCCGGCCCGGCCCGGCCCGGCCGGCCGCGACGCAGCGGGATGGGACGGGGCGGGATGAAATGGGATGGGATGGGATGGGATGCGACGTGCCCCGGTTCCAGAATATTTGAGGGTGCGCGAGTCGACCCAGTGCCGCCGCTGAACCGCCCCTATAAATAAATATGGTCAAGGTGACACTTTCACGCGTTTTAACCCTCCGCGCGAGTCATTCGCTTAATTCCAGTCGATAATAATTGCACCAAACGAATCTTCTAGTATTTTCTATTACTAATTAGGAGTGGTAATTTATTATCTTGGAAAGAAATCAGGATTGCCGTAAAATTGGAAATTAAGGAAATATTAGGGAAACCGATCAAAGGTAGAAATCAGGAAAAAGAATAAGAAAATTTTGCAAAATTTTCTGAAAAGTTAAAATTCTTGGTTTTAAAGAAGTTTAATATGTACATTATATGTATGCAGTTTGGGAATATTATCAACTTAACAATTAAATCCAAACAACATTAATAGTAATTTATATTGCTGTGTTATACTTGTATTATTCTCTCAACAAAATGTTTGTCAACAAATGTTGTGATAGTTGTTTCCAAATCAGAACGAAAATACACAAAAGATTTTAAAATATTATTGAAAACATCAGAGAAAATCATGAAATTTTGTTTGGAATTCAGGATAAAGTTATTGAATTTTAGAATGATGCATTTAATTTATTGAAATATATATATTCTCCTAAAAAAGAAACATATATAGAATACAGAGTTCTTATAAATAAATACAAAAGATTGAAAAGGATATTCTTTGACCTTTTAGGAAGAAAAGGTCTTATGAATGTATATCCTGAACTGTTTTATTTTAAAATTTATTATATTTATATTTATTTTAAATTTATTTATTTATTTATTTATTTATTTATTAAATATTTTAATTTAAATTTTATTTTAAATTTGATTTATGTACATTAAAAATCGTTTTTCTGTACTGAATTACATTTTTACATCAAGGGCATAGAACAATCCTGTATTTCGAAAATGAAGCAATTAGGATATGTTTTATAAACCTTTTTCTTCTTAATTTGTACACACGATGGGTTATTCGTGCCTCAGTTTAATTTTCATTATTTTAATAAATACACAAAAATTATTAAATGATTCTTACATATACTTTATAACTTACGTTTTTAGGAAGTATTTATAAGATACCATATTTTTAAAAAATGGTATATAAATGTAATAAATTTTATATAAATTTGTATATAAATGTTATAAAAAATTGTATGTAAATGTAATAACTTTTACTTGATACTCCTAGTTTTTCAAAGAAAAAAAATGTAAAGAACATGAACGATCCAATCATGTTTACTAAGGATTTTATAAATCATCCTATAATAATAGAAAAAGTATCAATTAATAATAAAAGCGTAAAAGGTAAAGGAAAATGGGAAGAATACGAAATTGAAAGAAAAGCAAAAGAAACAATGAATAAAAAGTATAAGTAAAAAGGTCTTGTTATAAAAATCCAAAAAGCAATACTCTTCCAACAAGAAATGATTTTCCACAAATTGATCTGCCTGCTTTTGGGTTATGTCCATTAATTATCTTGCTAGTTTGGAAATCCGTTGCTAATCTGAAGGTCTCCTAACAAAGAATTTTTTGTGCTTTGTTTCTTTTTTCTTTTGTGACTCTGATCGATATCTTCCAGTTAATGACGAGAGAACAGTTTTTCACGAAATTTGCTGAACGTTCATGAAATTTCTCTAAAAAATTAGCTTCTTATATAATATTAATTATTTATTAGTTAAACAATTATTTATTTATTTAATTTATATCTGTTAAAGTGAGAAAAATTTAAATTTGCTGTTGAATATCAAGATTAAGATTTTGCAAAAATGATCAAAGTAATAGTTTATTATTTAAGACGACTATTTTTTGTAAGTAGCTTTCTTAAAGTCCTTGCATCTTTAGAGGGAAAGTATTGAAATCCAAGTATTTCATTTAAAATAGAAATCTTATTGTAATAGAGAAAGAACAAACGTGTGTCATCCGATTGTGCAAAATTCAATATATACTTAATTTACAACTCACATTCGAGATAAAAACTTTTCAATCTAATAAATAAAATTTTGTTAAAAAAGTTTTGCATGTATTATTATATATATTAAGTAAAATAGACTCAGAAGTATTTAAACACAAATAAGAGATAACATATATATATTATATAAATAAAATTTCTGTGAAAAAAATATAAAAACAAGATGTTTTAAATTTGATTTGTGGTTCCTTTATGCATATTGACGTATTGTATTTATTATTTTCCATTAAATGAAAGTATAACAATAAAGCGCACGTATTAAAAATCATAAAGAGAAAACGAGTAAATGTTAAATATAATAATTGAATGGAATTGAATATGAATTCGAGTACGAATATTATTTTCTATATTTAATATTTAAATATCTACTGTCTAATACTTAAAAGCGAAAATGTCATATTTTAGCTGCGACTTTCCACTCGTCAAATAAATGTAGGTATGTGATTTATATTGACACATTCATATACACATACACATACATTTTTTTTTAAATTACGTACGACTAATGGAATTACAATTGAGACTTGAGTTTCTTTATATTTCCAAAATAATTTCTTTAAATATATATAATAATAATAATAACCAAACTTTTCCGCAAGAAGTTTGGTTATTATATTCATTGCTTTAAATTTTTGTTACCTTAATAAATAAATATATTTCAAATAAATTAATCCTTTTATTAAGATACAGTGAGAGCAAAAAGTATTCGTACAAGAAAATTTTTTATAAGAAAAGATTTATTTGTAGAAAATAAACATTAATTAGCAATTTTATATAATGAATACATTCTGTTCTAACATATACAAATGAGTTTCGTTCGTATTTCTGATTTTATAAGCTAAATTTCTCGACTGTATGAAATTTTAGATGATATATTTTCTATAATTAATACACATCTTTTTGGTATATATAATTTTAAGAAACATACAGTCTATTTTATACTTTATGAATAAATTGTTAATTACCCAAGGGCAAGAAATAATTATCAATTCAACGTCGAATCGACGTCAAATTGAAATTATCGTATTGATTCAATGACTTATTTCCGCTGGATAATATTTATTTTTTTAAAATAAAGTTTTTTTAAAAAATATTTTCTCTGTACGAGTATTTTTTGTACTCACTGTATATAATTAAGATACATAATTTAGTTTTTATTATTATAATTTAATTTTTTTTTTATTAAAATGAAGAGATCGACTTTTCATTTATGTGAATTTAATCTCTAGAATGATTTTAATTTTTGCAGTAAATCATAATTTATAGATTATTATCTATTATTTCTAATATTACTATTACTTTATGTTTATTACTATTGCTTTATGTTTTTAATTATACTTTCATTGTATTATTATCTACCGTTACTATTTTTTTTACACTATATACTGCTATTTTTTTCTAATACCCTCGCAGTTTATTTTTATAATCTTTGCTAACACAGATTGTTTCTGTTAGTTAAGTAAATAATATATCAACACACATTTTTTCAATTTGACTTACGTTTCGTCATTTTGTTTCAATATACGGATATTATGCATTCTCTTTTCTCTACCGGAAAACCAATGAAATTTTTTCGTCCACATGTATTATAACATTACACGAGGTAATGCTCGATGGTCTTATCGACTTCAATGTACGTTTATCACGTTTTTACACTCGTAAGAAGTGTGACTCCATCACTCTCGTTGTCTTGGTAAAGAATCTTAGGGTCAATGTCTATCGCTGATAACCTTTGGCGATTTATATTTAAATTAATTTTTATAAAAAGTTATCCGGCTTTCTCTCAGTCGTTCATTTGAAGTGGATGTGAAAAAATAAAAATGTAAATGTTACTAATAAATATACATTTAGATTTAAGTTTTATATATATATATATATTTTTAATCTGAAATAATCGACAACTTTTTAAGTTAAAAAAGGAAAATATGTGTATAGAACATCGAGAGATGGGAATTTAGTCTAATAAATAAAATTGATTTTATTAATAAAATTATTAATGTATTATTTAGAATATATAAATATGTATATTATTATATAATTTTTATAAAGAAAGATATAAAAAAAATGATAATTTCAACTTTTCATGCTAATATATACATTAATCATTTATGAATGAGAATAAATTGCATATTTTTCTCACTGAATGTTCTTACTGAACATGAACGAGAAATAATTGTGGTCGATGGTCAATTCTGAACGTTATCTTGATAAAAATAAAATCTTTTTTCTGCTCTTATCAAGTTGTTAATGTAATTAAAAAAAATATACTTATCTTTAAATGAATGAATAATCGGGTAATATGTCGACATGACAAACGTCGATGTCGGCGGACATTCACGTGCATTTTCGGGCACATTGGCGGATATTTGTAGATTGGCGCAAATTGTCTACGAGTGTTCGCTTTCTGCCTAATAGTGAAACACAGTTCAGAAATAGCAACATCAGCAGAAGCCAAGCAAATATCTTTTAATAACTATTATTCTTTCCTGACCTTCGCTATAATGCGAACGTTATATACCGTCATAATTATCTATCACAATTAACAGATGAGCGATACAATTAAAGCAGAAAGAAAATAAAAAGTGAGATAAATATGCGTCATTGTAATTTTAAATGCACGCTTTTTATTTCCGTTTAAATAACTATTGAGATTTTTGATGTTGCGAGCCATTCATAAAAAATATTGGCTTGCGAGTCCTTAAATATCGTAATAATAATCTTTATTTTTGTCTGGTTGAAACAAATTGTTTTTCTAAAGAATTAAATAGTCACGTAATTATTTAATCTAATTTAATTTAAATAAGAAGTTTCTCGCATTTTTAAATTACGTAAAATTATTGATTGAGCTTCTTAATTCTTGATTGCTATTTATTTTGAAAATTGCTTTTAATATAAAAAAATAAATAATTTTCTAAATTTAATTTAATTTAAATAAAAAGTTTCTCACCTTTCTATTAAATTAAGTAGAATTATCAATTAATCTTTTTAATCTTTTTAATCGCTATTTCTCTTTCGTTTTCTTTTTTTTCGCAAAGAAGATTTTTCAGAATTGCTTAACGATTTTTTTTTACGAATTAACGTCTCGAATAAACGTGCTATTCTTACAAAATATCATACGGATATTACTGTTTATTATATAAGTTAAGTTATACGAATCGTCTGGAATGTGCTAAAGATTAATAAAAATCGCATACTTCGCCGTTAGTAAAACAGCTAACCAATTGATTATTTATCATTTCTGCAGCGAAAGCAGTATGTTTGTATCCAAACGCAGACTTATACTGAAGACTTGCGGTACCACCACACCTCTACAGTGCTTGGAGCCACTTCTGGAGCTGGTTGAGGAATACACTGGCTTCGACGATGTTGAGGTAAAGTTATCACAAGAACATTATGGCAATGATCGACAGCATGGACACATAAAAGATTTATGACACAAATTAACATCACGATATTCTGAGAAGAATTTAAACAACAGGAGTAAAAATTATTAAATAATTGTGAAAACAGATTTTATTTCTCTTCTCCTATAATAATTAATTAGATTTTTTTTCGAAAATATCAGATCTAAACATTTCAAAAGAATAGAGACGCGAGAATAGAGAGTTACGTAAGGCATTGTATTATTGTTGGCATAAAATAATTATATCGCGGTAGGATTTTTTAGAAGCAGCGGTCTGTAAGGTCTTCTTTAATAGAAGAAATATATTAATTAAAGTGAACACAATATATATTTTTATATTTTAGCAAAATTTTAGAAATTTTAAAAAGATCTTATAAATTTGTTACCTGAAATAAATAAATATATTTATATAATATATTTATTACAATATTACATAATGATATGTATGTATTTATATAAAAAATATAATACATATAATACATATTTTGTGCATGAAAAATTATATATATTATCAAAAATTATTAAAAATTACATAAATTATATATATTATTTTGAGTCAAGGTTTCGCACGTGAAGGATTAATTTTCATTAATTAAAGTTTCCTCTAATATAAAAAAACCTCGCAAATCTATCTCATATCGGCACATGCTTCTTAGCAGGACGATTTTGATCGCGGACGACCGCGCGGTAAGGGATCTTTTCCTTCGACACTACATTCTTCGGTCTCAGGAGTGCTTAGCTATATAACTTGACCTAGTGCGCGCGGATAAGAAACGCGGCTCTATATGTGTCCCTCCGGCACGCGCGAAACGCGTTTCGTTACCACCTCCTGGTTTATTGATCTCACCTATCTCGCCGCGACATACCTGCACACTTCTCCCTCGCTGCCCGAAACACATTTCGCGCTTCGCGAATCTTTCTGACCGGGCGGTGTCAGAAGGTGAAAAGATTCAGTCGCAACTTCCTTTCTTTCACCCAACCCTTCGTTGCTTTACAATTAGGTCGGTTTTATCTATCGCCCGAAATATCGTGTAAATGTCGGAGTTGAAATTCGAACGCGCGATTTACTTCAGTCCAATTTATTCCTACCTTCAGGTCGCGGCGGAGGGCGCGAGATTTGAACCGCGGATTTAAGGATGTTTTGATCATACAGTCTCTAAAACTTTTAGAGTATTATCACTCTGAAATCTCACTCTTAAGGATTGAAAATCTAGCCACACTTTTTCCAGATTGGCACGATTACTTTTTAAAGTGAGATGGGCCTTAAATCGGCCCATCTTCGATCTAAATGTATTTCACCGCTATAATTTTTTCCTGCTTGTCTCGAAGATATCGAAGATTATCACGTATTCTAGATGTTGATTGCTTAGTTGTCGCCGAAAGAGAGATAAACTACGATAATTGAAGAAGTCTTATTTCTCGAAGTGATCGATATTATTTAGATGGTGATAACGATAATAGTACTAATAATTATAATAATAATGCTAGCGATAATAAATAAAAAAGTTGTAAATAAGCAGTTTAGAATCTATCTTCGAATTTGTGTATTAATATTTATTCATTGTTGTCAAAAGTGTTATTTTTCAATTATTTCTCATTATTATTTTCTATTCGTTATTATCTTCTTATTATCATTTTTCACTAATTATCATTATTTCCATTTTATTATCGCCGATGAAATATAAAATGATATATAAAATAGAATGGGTAAATATAATATGTATGAGTAAATATAATATGTATAATTCTTACTCATTAATTTATGTCGCACTTTCAGAACGTCTTTTATTCTCGAAAGAATTACAAGAAACCGGAGATTCAGATATCACCGCATCAGACGTTCGAGGAAGAAGTTGCTCTGCTGGATTCCCTCTTCTCTGGTAATTATTAGTTTTTCAAATTAATTTTCATTCTATTATATAGAAGGAAAGTAAGCTGGAAACAGGCAGATAGAGTGATTAGACTCTTCAAATTTAAGTTGTTCTACTGTGTGAATTTCTTTATTGTGTGATCTTGATTCAGAAATTCCATTGGTTCCATCACTATAGTTCTATTTCTTATTTCAGATGGCGAAGCTTACTGCATGGGCTCGCCCGAGACGGATTGCTGGTATCTCTACACTCTGATCCGCGATAAGTCGCTGCAGGACCCACCGGAGCCGGATCAAACCCTGGAAATACTCATGACGCATCTAGATCCGGACGTAATGTCGATCTTCACCAGAGATGTCTGCTCGTCCGCCGATGAGGCGACAGTCAAGTCGGGAATTGATAAGCTTATTCCCACTATGATTATAGATGATTTCCTGTTTGAGCCATGCGGATATTCTATGAACGGGATATCTAAGAACGTAAGTTGCAAGCATTGAAAATCATTTTAAACAATCATTTAGTCGTAAGATTGAAAAAGTTGAACAGTTCGTAAAGTATAATATCAATTTAAATATATATTAATATGAAAATAGAATTATAAGAAATAAAATATTTTAACTTATTTTACACACACACACACACACACACACACACACACACACACACACACATTATGTGTATATAGGAGAAAGTGGTACTCCCATTTATATCTTCTTTGTTAATCAATATTTTGATATTTAGTATTTGAGAAGTTAATGATTCGTCAAAGTATTGTTCAATCGCTTCTACTCAAAGTTATGAAATATTTGTTAAGATATTTATAAAAATATAAGGACATTGCATAATAAGTTGAAGGAGAGAGAGAGAGGGAGGAGGGGGAAAAGAGGGGGGGAGAAGAACAAGATAATGTGATCTCTATCAAAACAGATTTTTAAAAAATTGGTTTCCTTTAAAAAACTTGGTCACAAAATTATGAAAAATTATATACAATAACAATAAAATATTGTAGAAAATATTGTATGCAAATACATATTTCTTCAGTATTAAAAATCTATTAAAACATATAATGTAAGCAATAGATTAACAATAGAGCTACAAAGGACTTATTGAGTAACTTCGATGTGAAAAAATAGATTGTATTATCACGTTTAGACAGCTATGTCAGCAAAATGCCATGCTATTGTTTATCCTTTTATAAGTCGAAAAATTGTATTTGTACAACCAAATAAAATATTAAATAACAAATAACTCATTTACGTATAATTAAACGCTAAAATGTTGAAAACATTTCGAAATGCTCGAAAATAAAAATGCGTTACAATAAATTTCTATTATGTATTAGTGCTGTTGCATAACGGCTACTAATCAAGTGATTCATAAATAGCCACTAGAATTCATCTAATGGAAATATCACGAAAGTCATTATATCTACAAGGACCATAATACCACATTCTCCTCTAATATATAAATTCAAGTAAAGGATATTTTAGATATAATTAAGACTCTCCTAACCCCTATTTGTAACTAGAAGAATAATATCATTCTTCATATCTAATAATCTTGAATCTTGTAATCTGATATCACAGCAACGCGGAGAATCTTAATTATCCATGACGCATCGCGGTGCTATCTTCTGTATTTGTTTTCAGGGCAGCTACATGACGATCCACATCACGCCAGAGCCCGAGTTCTCGTACGTGTCGTTCGAATGCAATGTCTCGGAGACATCGTACGATGAAATAATCCGTCGCGTGCTGAATACCTTCAAGCCGGGCAAGTTCGTCGTAACGATCTTCGCTAACAAGCAGTCCGCGGCGGCTAATTGTCCGCGCGAACTCGAGAAGCGATCCGATTATCTGAATCGCTCCGGCGATTGGCTGCGCACCGACGTGCAATACTGTCGTTTCCCCAACTACGATTTGACTTGCGCCTTTTTCTCGCGTTTCCCGAGCTGAGGGTTCAAGGACGCTTCATTCGTCTCGCAATCCGGGACCAATGAAGCGCGCACTACTCCCGTTTCTCCCTGTTTTCTTCCCCGTGATCGCTATCGCGACGGCGCGATGACGATCCCGACGAGCAGAAACAGAGAACACTTCACCGCGCAGTCACCCACTCTTCGGGGTCGTGATGTTTCCAGCAGCACGACCCCGAAGAGCGCGATTGGCGCAGACTCCACGGTTCGCTCGGCATCGTTGCCGCAACTAACGATGAAGATGCCACGATCAAAGGTATACCGTAAAACATCCCTTAAGAGTTCGTTTCTCAAGAGCGAGGTCAACGTCGGCGGCGATGGAAATGGCACTACTGAGAGGAATGGCGTCGTGCGATATATGAGCATCGCCGCGGAAAAGAAGCAAAAAAGGAAGAGTCTCGCGGACAGAGACGTCGACGTGAGATGCGAGAATAAGTGGAATTCCGACAACATCCACATAACATGCAATCCCCTGTCGACGCCTTATCCGTACTCGACACCGGCGGCGACCACCACGACGACAACCACCACCGTCACCACCACCAGCAAGACGACGGCAACGATGGTAGAAAGTGATGAGGAGCCGAAAAGTCGCAGCTGCGGCAGCTTCCTACCGATACTCGCCCTGATCCCGCACTCGGTCATCAGCTTCCAATATCTCAGCCCGAAGATGAAGTTCTCGTGGTGGCGAAACAAGATCTCGTGAAGGCACGCGTAGACGCCCATCGTCGTCGCTGTCGACGTTGTGCGTTGCGACGCCACCCCGACTTGTTTTAGAGGAGACACACCTCTCTTACCTCGTAGCGAGCTCTCTTTCTCTCTTCGCTTATATACATATGTATTTCTCTCTCTCTCTCTCTCTCTCTTTCTCTCAATTTCTATGTATCTTACTTCCGGCCAGTCTTCATCAATTAGAGGAATCCCATTGTTATTTCACAAATCTCGTATTGTCGAAAAAATGCATACCTCGTTAAAAGCATTGCATGCGTATTCGCGATAGTCCTCTGAATTTCCGCGCGTAGTCATGAGGTTTGGTTCCACAAAATATTCTCGAACATTTGAACATAATGCGAAGACGTGACTATTCAAGGTCCAAAGATTCATGACTTAATAATCATGAGATCACAATAAGCGAAATTTAAGATCGGAGGAACCAAACTGACTTTCTATAGGAAACGCTATAACTTTTATAACAACACTCTCCTAGTTCTTTCAACTCGCCGAAGAAAAAATGTACAGTGTTTATTACATGCACACGGCATTTTTGACACGTCGTCGGATCCTCTAGTCGATTAAAGTTCCTTCTCATACGACGCGCTTTTGACTTGATATTTTTTTTTCTCGAAAATCTGCTCGGGGAAAAAACGTATTCAGTCCCCATAGTCTGCTCTAAGAGAGCAACCTAGCAAATATCCAAACATTCTGGAATCCAAATTCTGCGCCACTTCAGACCAAGCAGTGCTTGATGATACAAGTATTTTACATCTATTGTTCCTTCTTTTTTTTCTCACTTCTCATCTCGAAGATATAGAATTATTCCAAGATCCTAGAATACCTAAGTGAGACGCAAAAATTCTCTGTAAGAATCTAATCCAAAAATCTAAAGACCGTAGAACCTAAGGATCCACAGTTCCTAGAATCTAACACCTAATTATCCAAAGACCCTAGACTCTAAGTACGCAAAGATCCTAGAACATAAGAATTCAAAGATTCTTAAAATTTAAGGAGACACTTCAACGTTGTTAGAGCATAAGGATCCAGGCTATTTCACGAGGATGCGAGATCCAAGATAAAATCGAGCATTCTCGAAGATTCTAGAATGTAAGGATTCAAAAGAGACATATAAAATCTAAGTGTTAAAAACTAATCTATAACGTGCTCTTTGCTTTCTGATTTGTGGTTTTTATCTCTTGCCTTTGGCCTCCTGTTTCTTCGTTTTTTGTCGTCCAAGATAAAAATTGATGAACTCCGAAAGAAAACAAGAAGCGATTGTTGATTCAAAAGTCGAGAAGAGGATAAGAAGTAAAAATCAAGTGAAACAGAAAGCACATTGTAAATTAGCTTTAACAATCTGACATAACAATATATCCCCCCTCGCCCCCCCTCCCGATTAAATGAATTTTTCTTTGGCGAATTTTATTAATCATAGACGAGCATCATTGCGGGCAATTATTATTGCTGAAATATACAGCCGAGAATATATGCATAAAAAAAGAAGAACGCGTCGAGAAAGTTACGTTACATTATGATTAAAATAGAGAGAAGAAATAGTTAGATGACTGATTTCTGAATTTCTCCGTTAAGAGAAGTTGAGACACGCTGGAAGATGATAAAAAGACATTAGTCTATTTTGTTACATTGTACGTATCATCATCAATGTCGCGTGAAAGTCACGCGAGTGAAGGGCGAGGATCGATCTCATCACCGATCATCCTTGTGATCAGGAACGTAAGAGTTATCTGTTTAGTCGAGAGACCGTGCATCGCGATGTAAGATCTTGAAAACTTTCTATTTTTTCACAAGCATTTTATCTTTCTTGGTACAAAGATAAAATGACACTCGTATCGACTTGTGGTTATTAAATAGAAAGCATTCCTTAGTAATTGTCAGGCGATGAACGGTAGAATGATATCAACGCACGACTTTTTTTTATTTCTTTCTCTTTTCGCTAAACGTTAGTCGTAGCTAATAATAAATATCCTCATTTTTTTAAACGAGAAGAGACGAACTGCGTACAGAAAATTTGTTTTGTTTTTGAATTGACCCGACTGTTGCAGATTAGATCGGCTACCGATGGACTCGTTTCTCGCTATAGTTCTTTTAATTGGTGATAGGTTCCTTATCTTTTTTTTTTTTACGGAATCGACAGTGATACGTTACTATTGCTACAACGAAGATTCGTAGAACAACAATTTCGTCTCCTATGTTTTCCCATTTCAATAAAATTATTTTCGTAAACATTTATCTTCCGTAGTATCTTTTATTTTTATTGAGTTTTCTTTTTTCCTGCTTCGTTAATTTATTTAAAAGCTCCTCATACGCACGCAGAGTCGCTCGAACAATCTTGAAATTCTTTGTCTTATTTTTCCTACTTCTATTTTATTTTAAAGATCATGTCATTGAAATAATTAATTTCTCGAGTTACGTCGCACACTCGTCAATTTACACATGATTGAAGTGAGAATATTGCAAATATTGCAATAGTGCAAGTATTAATGTTATATCTTATTTAACTATTTTCTTAAAACGTTATACTTTGCAATTCTTTTTTACGAATTTGACTTTATTATTTTCTATAATATATTTTATATTAATAACAGTTTTCTCGTCCCTTTTTGTCATTAATCATTAGATTCAATGACTTCTATTACATAAATGAATAATAAGATCAATCGATGTGCGATAATAAGATAACGCGGTTAACGAGAGAGTACAAATAATTAATCAATATAAAGAATTTTAATCGATAGCGATGTCGACAGGATAGAAAGAGAAAAAAAAGGAATATGTTGTAACACATCGTGGAGTGTTACTCTCAGAAGCATTACTATTCGTTGCTAATAGATCACTGTTGCATGCTAAAGTAAATAAATTTTTGTGTAAAATATATCTATGAAATAAAGATTATATTTAGTCATGAAAGTGTTATGCAATTTATTGCTAGCCTTTATTCCCTACGTAAATTGACATTGACTTTATCTCTTCAAAGTTCTTAACTTTTTCAACAGTTAAAATTTTTCTTTATATTCTAACATACATATAATTATTTAAAAAAAGAATGATTTATATATATATATATATATATATATATATATATATATATATATATATACATATATATACATATATATATATCTTCCTTCCTTATACACGAAAAGAGAAATATATAAGCTATATTCAGTAGAGAAAGCAGCTTTGCAACTGTTATAAAGTTTTTTTAATACGTTTGATTTATATGTTTAGATCCAATGAGGAACTAAGAACAAAACCAATCACAGTATAGAATCTTACTACTATTGTAAAGCTGTTTTATCTGTTAAATGCAACCATGTATTTCTCACTTTGTTCTGTTTTATTTGATATCCCTAAATTTGTGCGACGAGAAAATTATGAGACATTTTTTAGAGGTTCATTTTCATCTCTTCATATAGGACATCAGAGGGCGATCCATCACTGTCGTTAAATCGTGGCGTCCACCAATTCTGTGTGCTCGCGTTGATTGAAACGCACACGCATCCCACCGAACACGGCGTTAAATCTGGATCGAAAGCCCTGGTGAGCACTGCGCTCCATTTCCGTGCACTCCTTCGCTATCGCGGACGTATCTTTCTCGTGTTCGTTTCGGATTCTGTCCAAAGCTGCGATGCGAAGAGCAAGTTAAGCTTCCAGTATTCTAAAACATCTTCTGAGAAGTTACATCAAGATGAAAAAGAAAGGTAGCATATATGAGCCAAGTTGAAGAATACTTATCCTGATAAAAAAAGAGAGCATATCATAAAATAAATACCTTCTCTCTTATCTTTATAGGAATCCCTAAAATATGAATCAAACAAACAAGCTTTTCTCCGCAGAAGTAATTCTTTTTATCTTTTTCATTTTTTTTTATTTAGCGAATTTTACGACATTTATTCTGTCATATTTATTGCCTTTCTTCCTTTCCTCTTGATTAACTAAATCACACCGAGTCTTCATAGCTATCAATCTCCGAAGCGGTAGTTGCGTCGTTACCTTTCTGCAGATTCATCTCGTCCATCTCCGTGTTGCTGATCTTCGAGAGCTCAGTCCGAAAACTCTTGGTGATTTTCTTGCGAATGTAATCCGCCTCGATCTCCTGCTTTGTTCTGGGCACGCGGAAGCGAATGCAACAGCACAACCCGACGACGATGCTTAGCAGAACGGAGAGAACGATGCCAGCAAGCTGCCAGATGCGAAAGCCCGGTAATGCCTCGTTCTCCAGCCACTGCACCATTTCCATTTCCTCCATGTCCTTCGTAGAGACTTCATTCGGTGAGCTGGAAGACACGGACAAAAACGTTGACAGCGTTGTCTCCTCCATCGCGCTGTAATGAACGTTTAAATTCCCAAAGGTATCCCAAACAAGACTCTAGATATCTGATATGAGACTCGGATCTGATATGATCCTCTTGTTCGCAATGTCGGATCTTATCCAAGAAGATAGGATCTTCTGTAATAATCGATTTTAGTTAATTAATATAAACGTTGTTTCGTCGGCCGTATTGTCTGACGCACTAATCCTCGGCAAGATACTTCTGACTGCAGGAAAAATACATGGCTATACCGAAGAGTTAGTTGGGTGTGGTTGCTTAATTGGATCTGTTCCGACACTCCCTATTTTACGCCACTTACTGATTACAGATCAATACTACAGGTGTGGGAGTATATTTTGTAGATTGTTAATGTTGTTTTATTATCTCTCACAATAATCGGATGTATAGTCATTATGTAGACGATAAAAATATCGAAAAAGGGAACAATTGCGCTATTATTTAACAATACTTATCCGCTCGACAATCCGCTTATCGAATCGAAATGCAATGTGAAATTGTTAATCTATCTTTCCTTCAATGATTTTTTTTTATTTCAGTTACTTCTGGCGATTCAAATGTTGCTCTAAAAATTTCGCGACAAAATATAAATCACAGACTTAATGGATTGAGAGTTTAAACATATTTTAACTTTTTTTTTAAGAATATTTCGTGATTTCATCTAAGAGATATCATCATAACGCTAATCTGTATTCGATGTATTCGTCCAAAATAGACATAGTTCAGAATGTCGTAACATATAATAAATTGTTTGAAGTAACAACTAGTGTAATATATAACTGAATACGAATTTCTTGAAGCGGCACCGTATTTGAACCTTAAATCACTGTAAAAATCGGTAAAACGTTTCGCAACGAGCGATATTCTTCGCAATAGCAGTAACTGTCAACCATTAGTACACAGATGCAACTCCAGCGTCTTCAAATATCCTTTTCTGGATAATCGAGACATAGTCGTGTGATCCGGCACAAATTTCCGATTCTCCTTTTCCATTTTCTTCCTTAATCGTTTAACGCGGCTTTTAACTACGTCTTTCCGAAATATTGGGCACTGTTCGAGAAAGGTTGAAACTCAAAGCACTTAGCTCGCTGAATCGAAGGATATCTTCGCAGGAAATCTCGTTCTTAAGACGTTTCAGACCACACTAGCCGCGCAATAATCCTTTGCCCTCTTTTCTTGAAAAGTGTTAATACTTTCGCTCCTACGGCACGTTCATTCTTTCCTGATGAATGTCCGTCCCCTGAAAAAAATTACAAGTAAATTAAACAAATAAATTATACAATAAATTTGACAATAAAATATTGTATTAAATTATAAACGTATAAGAAAAAATTTTGCAATTGATTTAAAAGATCTAAAAACAAAGTTAATATGAGGAAATTACAATAACGCAATGAAAAATTTACAAAGATATTATTTCAAGAATTACAAAGAAATTATTTCAATTATTTTATCTAATAATTTCTTGAATATTTTAAAGTAGCTTAATAATTAATATAAAAAAATATATAATTAAATAAGTAATTGTGATAAAATTATGTAAATGTAATGTATAATTATATGTAATGTATAATTGTGATAAAAGATTTTAAATAATTATAAATAATAATTATATATATATATATATATATATATATAAAAAATTATTTATTATGTATTTGGATTAATTAAGATTAACAATTTATTTTTATTATAATTTATTCTGTAATGTTTTGCGAGACTAACAGAGATAAAAACTTACGTGATAGTCTTCTTCTCAGTGTTTTTGGATTGAGATCGCGCTCTATTTAACACCTTGAGAAAATCTGTTGTCTTAGTACGCATTCTCGAGTGAATGTAAACTTTACTGCACTTGATATGATAGTGCAAATAATTCCTAAACATGTGTATCAGGTCGATAGTGTTATCGCGAGCTTCTCGATTGGTATGACGTGGAAACAATACTGTAAAAATATAAAATAAACCGATATAAGTTTAAAAAAGTAAGTAGTTTAAAAAAGTTTAAAAAAGTAATATTACACAAATCTATCGTATGTTCAACTTGAAATATTTAGATGGTAGAAAATGTTACACAAATATGCATCAGTAATATTCGTAACATTTCTCTCAGATAATCTTCAAAACAATTCCTTAAAATTTAAAGATTTGCTAATAAAGTTGCACAAATATTAAATTATCTTTAATATAAAACGTATAATTTAAATCTGAAAGTTTTCTAACAGAAGATTTTTCTTTTTCATTTTTTTTTATACAAATAAATAAAAGAAGATTTACTGTAACATCGCGTTGATGCGATTTATTGAGTGCAAACAATATAAATATAAATTTTAAAGTTTCTTCACCGAATGTGATGTAGCCAATGCAATCTCCGACCGCCGCCTCGGAATCTTGCAATTCCAACGGCGGTTCACGATGATTGAACAAGACTTGCGGAGCAGTGTGGCTCGCGCGCCTGCCTTCTTTCAGTTCTTGAAGAAACAATTTACCAATAACCATGTCGTCCTCGTCCTTGAATATTGTACTGAACACTACAGTGACCCTGTCGCTCTTAGCCTCCACGTACCTTGATGAGAATTAATCAGAGTTAATAATAATGAAATAAATAATTATAAAATTTACACAACAATATTATTAGACATCAAAATTTGCTTAGATCGAATGAGGCTCTCTCTTCGCTTACGTGTTAATCATACCAATTTTTCACTTATTCATTGTTAAAAATAATAGAAATAACAATTAAGTCGTGTCAAATACATAGAGACGTATGCCTACTGAAAAAACATGTATACACATAGTATTGATGAAATTATATAATTAAAACACGTAATGGATTGTCCCAAATCAGTATATGATTTTTTAAACTACGTAATTTGAAAAGTCATATGACATGTTCTTTTTTCTTCTATTTCTATCATTCAATTCTTTAAAATTTGACAACTATAAAATCACATGACGAATAAAATTATTTCTAATATCATATTTTTCAATATCATATTTTACGTCATTTTAAAAAATCACATACTGGAACAATTTGTTACATGATTTACATGTTTTAATTACACGATCATGTAACGTTGTGACATAATTTTTTTCAGTAGGGAGTTCTTACATTGTTTCCTCATCTCGATATTGGATTACAGCTCTCTTCTGTACTGGCCTGCCTGGAGAATCGCAGTATTCTTCCTGGAAGTCAAAGTATTTCTCGAAGACACTAGCGAAGCAATGCCTCTTCAACAGGGCAACTTTCCTCACTAACGCCTCCCAATCCTCTGGTAATTTCTCTAGATCTATGAGAACTGATACGTTATAACCTGTAACAACGGTAAACAATGTCAAGCGGTTTATTACATTCGTCCAGAAGTTGGAAAATGATTAAAATCAGGAATCTAACTGCTCTCCGGTGCAATAAGATGAGCTCCATACTCTCGTTTGAGCAACTCGTCTGCGCCATGCTCTTGCAACTGTTTATAAAATTTGAGCAATATACTAATCTGCAAAAAAGGACGAATATTAGAAAATTAGTTTTTAAATGTTAAAAACGAAAAATAAGTGTGTCCACTTACTCTAAGCTTCGACTTGTCTCCACTGAGGTTTGAAATATGAAACAATACCCCATCAAAGTCTGCTATGACTACGTCCGTCGATTCCTGTTTATGTCTACAAACAAAAGGTCGCTAATCATAAAAACTGTCAATTTGACAAGACTTTACAACTACAGCAGATCTGGATGAGCCAAGGGAGTAAAAGCTGAGAAAAATATGAGAACAATTCTAGAACTTCACAAAGATAACACACAAATATAGATTACAAGTTAAAAAAAATACTAAAAATAAAATTTTAGAGATAACATTTTAAAACAGAAAATAACGCAAAGCAAAGTTCAAAGAAGTTTATAATAGAAGAGGTAATGAGAAGACAAATAAAAAAGCCAAAAATCTTTTAACATTTCTCATCACTCCAAGGGATGTGTTAAAGACGTCGTTCAAGAATGTCCTAGGGACGCATCCCTCTAATAAAGTGTGCCACGTGAATTAGAAAAACGAGGGTTCGTAAATATAGTAAATCCGGATGGGTTTCAGCTTAAAGAAGCTGAAAGAAATATTTGGAGTAAAATATGAATGAGATCTCGAGGCGGAGGAATGAGGTAAGATGAGATGAACGCAGCCAAGAACGGAGAAAACGGAGAAAGAAGGGGAATTGAAAGGGAAGAAAGTCTAGATTTGACGAATCTTTTGAAATAGGAATTTCTCGTGGAGAAACGGACGCGGCACCGCCCCGGCGCCACGTCTTGCGGATTGAGGTTAGGATACGCGGTGATCGAGACGGGCACCGGGATTCCCGACAGGACCGCACGACACGCAAGACGCTTACCCCGATAGGGCATTCTTGATTTTATTCGTCAACGTTTCCTCGAGTATCCTGTTGTGTATCTCGAGCAGGATCATGATTACTACGTCTGGCAGGAAGAGTCGATACGTGATACGTGGCGATAACGATAACCCCCGGATAGATCCCACAAAACCGCGACGGATTTGTCATCCGTACGTATGTATGTAACGCCGTTGACTAATGCCCGCTGCCCGCCCAATCCCTCGCACTCTGTCGGTATAACAGATAACAAATATACCGCTCGTTACTGTCGGTAAAGCAGATTTTGCACTCTTGAAGAAGATCAATCTTTATTTATTTTAGATCGAATTAATACTTATCAATTTAATATGAAGAAAGATATATTGAAAGAGAAGTTAATAGTTATTAATTACTTATTTTAAGTACTAAAAGTTTACACTGTTGTTTAGAGTTTAATAAAAAATTAATCATTATCTTCCAAGATTAATCCTTTCATACCTGATTTTATTGGAACCATGTTAAAATAATTTTTTTTAATTCAATTCAAAGCATTTTAATTGTAACTTCAATTGTACTTTTAATATTCAAAATAAGTGATTAATAGGTTAATACTAAAATTATATTTATTTCTATAAAGGTAGTTATTTATTTTATAAACTTACGGCATAAAGTTATTTTTTTTATAAATTCTACATCACAAAGTTGCAGTATCTGCATTGCTGCAACATTGCATGTTACAGCAATATTACAGAGATTTTGCAGCGATATTGCTGTAAATTCTGTGCCGTGTAGGAAGTATTTCTCCCATATATTGATTATCTAAGAAAAAGCTAGAGATTGTTTCTTGTTATCGAATTAATTGGACGCTGATTAGATTTTTATAATTTCTTTATTGCAAAATGGTACAAAATTTTCTATTTTTTGAGACTGTCAGAAGTACATTTAGAGCAAAAATAAAACAAAATACGAGTTTATTTAGTAAAAAGTCAGAAATAAAAACAAATTCTTTGTACTACCCGAGTTTATTACGTAACAAAAAAATTAAAATGTAAAAAAAATATATTGGATCAGTGCAAAAGTTCGTGCCCGATTTGTAAATAAAAGTCAAGCAGTTATTGATATAAAAAACCCACCTTTATTGATCAATGTATTCGCCACCATTTTCGACAATCATTTTCCAACGTTCAACTAATTTATGGATACATTTGAAAAAATTGCGTGGTTTTGCGTCAAAGAATGCGATGAAGTGATTTTTGACAGCCTCCACAAAATCGAAATTCTGGCCAATTAATCGTTTTGTAATGACCGAAACAAATAAAAATCGGAGAGTACGATGTCCGGAAAATATGGTGGATGCAATAAAATTTCCCATTTCAATTGTTTCAATTTGTCGAAAGTCATTTTCGAAGAGTACGGTCTTGTCATGATGGAAGATGACGCCTCTACGAACCAAGATCAGGCATTTTTTTTTTTTATTAATGCGTCCACTTTGGTTAGTTGTTGGCAGTACTTTTTTGAATCAATCGTTTGGCCAACAGGAAGGTGGAACTCAAAATATATAATACCTTAGCAACCCCATCAAACGCATAGCAAGATCTTTTCCGGCAACTCAGCTTTAGCGATTGAATTTGCCGGTTCATTTGCTTCCTTCCAAGTACGCTTGCGTTTGACATTGGTATACAGGACCCATTTTTCGTCAGCCACCAAACGATCCAAAAGAACCTCTTTTTCCAGGCGTCTGAGCATAGAAATGGCTACGGAAATGTAGTCTAACTTATTTTTTTCGAACAATGAATGCGGTATCCAAGTGTTGAGCTTCTAAATGAGTCCCTTAAACTCCGACCCTTAATCTTCTTTAAACTTCGACACGCGGTTGATCGATCGATGTTCAGAACTTCAGCAACCTCTTCGAAATGCGTACATTGTTTGCTATTAATGGCATCGTCACCGACGGAAGGAGGAGATTCGTCTTCGAGATTAAAATCACCACGACGAAATCTAGCAAACCACTTCTTCATCGTTCGAAAGGCTGGTGGGGCTGGTGCACCATCCAAATAAACTTCCTGAATATTTTTTCCGTATTGCTAACGGTTGTTCCTTTCCGAAACTCCCCAACAAACGAGAATGGATTGAAATGAATTCAGATTTTCAGAAATATTGATTCACGAATGTTAAAATGAATGTTTTTCAATCCTGAATGCATTTTTATTCATTTATAGGAATTGCATGGAGCATATCTCTACGTCTTTCAATCTAAAAATAATATTAGCTTTTTCTGTGCATTGTGAATACTGTTCAATTCAAAATTTTGAATAGGAAATGTAGTTTTTCAATCCAATTGCATCCAATTGAATCTAATTGAATCCAATTGAATCCAATTAAATAAAAAAAAAGTATTCGCTATTTAAAATACGCATTCGGATAGAAAAAAATTTCAATCCATTTTAATCCATTCTCGTTTGTTGGGTCTTAAAGCGTCACATGTCGAAAATGCAAGATTTCTCCTTATCCATCTTCAATGATTTTTTTTCACGACTTAAATTCAACCAAATCAACGACTATTATCTCGTCGGTGACCAAATCAAACACTTCTGATGCTCAAATATCACTTATGATTGTTATTTTTCCAAACGATATATAATATGCATACATAAACAACAACAGAGTCGCCATGCTACTTCATCAGTTTAAGCTTATACGAATTGGGCACGAATTTTGCACTGATCTATACATAGTGTCCCATAATGATTAATTAATATTTTAGGGAGTGAACAAGGATGAAGTTTTGAACTAAAAGTTCCTTTACCTCATTTCCTTTGCACTAAATTTTGACCATATTTATTTACAATTATTACTATTTATTGATTTATTGATTTGTTAATATACAAAATTAGAATAAAGTTTCAATCAGGATAATGCATAGCAAACGCGAGGAATCCCATAGCGTACTACGCTCCTGCATACTCTGGCTGCGTGCCATCTGATTGATCAACTGTAATCGTTAACTCGATAAGTAATTGTCTGAGCCAAAAAAGGAACTTTTAGTTCAAAATTTCATCCTTGTTCACTCTCCGAAATATTAAACCTTACTGTATAAGTATTGGTCACTAGTGACCGAACGATTCCTGTTCGTGCAAGTTTCTTTAAATTTTTCGATAATTGTAAATTAGATATACTACATTTTATTATTTTTCAAAATAAAGTTCAATATTTATTCTAGAAAGTTGAAAGATGTTGGTGGATGTTGGTGAATTTTTAGATATTTTTTAAATCATTCTGAATAGATGAAAAAAACGGACGGATCTATAATAATGACTCATACTTGTATAGATAAGACACCAAATTATATCTTGTACGGTATCTGTAAGGGTTAATTAATCGTTATGGGACACTCTGTATACAATTGTAAATATAAGTAAGTAATAAAATAAAATTATAGTGTTATCTAAAATATTAAAAATATTTAATTATTAATATTTTGTAGTAAAGATTCAGATTTATAAAAAAAAAAACCAATCTGCGCGTACTTATATTATCATATTTTAAAAAGCTTAAATTATCTTGGCGGAAAAATTTTACGAAAAACATAGATTGAGACTTGACACAAGATCTTAGAAATGTAATATAATATAGAGTGTCGAAGGCGAAGGATTTCTTGGTTTTTTTAAATAATTAACGCCACTTTACGTTTCACTACGAATATCTGAGAAAAACTAAGAATTTCTAAGACAAACAAACCTCACTCTACATTCTACTACAAATATCTAAGAAAAATTAAGAATTTCTAAAATCTTGTTCCAATCTATGTAGTTTTTCCGTACTTTTTTATAAACATTTTTTTTCCAGAGTAATAAGTGAGATATTGTTTATTAATTGAATCTTATTAATTTATTCTGAAGTCATATTATTAGGTGTTGGAATTAATTCGTAGCGTTTTTTAATGAAAGAATGTTATTTATTTCACATGAGCATTAAAAAATACATTAATGAAAGTACTTCCCATCACTTGTAAAACGCTACGAATTAATTCCAACACCTAATATATAATCCACGTTGTATAATTTCAATAATGCTTGTTTAGCCATTTTTATCTTTGCATCCTTTATTTTTGCAGCTGGAAAATAAAAATGGTTATTTATATATGTATAATAATTTCAAAATATTTTATGATAATTCGTAAAATATATACGTACCTGTTCCTGAAAATTCCATTCCATTAATTTTAGTAGTTATAGTAAATATCTCATGTGGTATTTTATTAATACGATTCACAATATATATTAGATTAGGATGCATACGATTCAGTAATTCAACTAGATTTTTTGTAGGATTACGGATCTGAAGATTTTTGATTGTCTCTTGACAAACTTCGTTCCGAGTTTTAATATTTTCATCAATAGAATTCGATGTTCTCTCATTATTCCAATCAAGTATAAGTTTATAAAGTGCAAAATTGGCGAATGCATTCCATGAAATCTCATCTTTAGCACTCATGACTATGGCGTTTTGTGCATCAATCTTTTCTTTGTTTTTATCCACAGATGAATTAGCAGCTTGTGTATCGGATTGAAATGTACATGTTTTAGATTTTGTTACCATTTTGTCAAAAAATACATCTTTTAATATCTTTTCAGCTATATCTTCACGAGCAAGTGATTTAGATAGTCCTTTTCCATAATAATGTTTACCATTAAACTGTAAATAAATGTTATTAAAGCATTAGTGGCTGATTTACATCACCCTTGAATATTATTAAAGCACATTGAAGATAAGATGACATGCAGCATAATATTATAAATAATATTTCTCTAATATTGTAAGAATTATAATAAATTATTAATTAAAATAACAAAATAATTACCTTAGCATGAGCGGTAAAACACGATTTTGTAAGCATCTCAAATTTTATTTCTTCAGAGTTCCATCCATATAAAGTTTTAGCTTTTATTACACATAATACCATGTATGCATTTTTGGGTTGTAGAGGTTTCGTTAGTTTTACTTCTAGACGATGTAATCTGTTATAAATGACTTTAACAAAAAAATCGTCACATCAATATGTTACCATACATATAATATTACATAAACAATTACAATTTATTTTATATATTAATAAAAAAATTGATTACGAGAGTCTCGAACCATGAACATTCAATGCTTCTAAATCTTCAAATTTGTGAAATATCATCCTCAAAAGGAAAAGATTTAATTTCATATTACGAATATTGCTACAATTCTTTTCTTTTATATGTATTCTTAAATTCTTTTTTATATAAATTCTTCAATTTATTTATTCTTATATATAATATATAGATAATATTAGGTGTAGTAAAAAGAAATCCATTATTTTTACTACACCTAATAGTTATACTTCACAAGATTTTTAAACATATGATTGTAAAGATGTATGTGAAATAATGTTTAAAAAATTATGAAAATCTATGAGTGAAACTATTTATATGTATTAATTACTTACATTAATTATTTAGAATATTAGCATATATACAGGAGAATTACGTGTCTCTATTGTATACTCTTATTATTTAAATTGTCTTAAATATTTAAATTATGATCCTAGAGATTAAAAAGATATAATATATTTTTATAATCTTTAATTTAAAAATACTTACAATTATATTCTTTCTTTTGCAATCTTAATTGGGCACCTTTAAAGTCAATATCTATTTTCTCAGGATTTACATTCATATTAGAATTGTTATTAGCTACATTTGGAGCAAGTATCGGAGGAGGTATACAGGGCTGAGAACTTATCGATGTAGTTTGTTCAATAGTTGGTTGCGTACTTGCTGTACTTGGATTTAAGATCGAATTCAACTGCTTTAAAGTCGAGTCCAATTGCTTCAAGATTAACTTCAATTGCGGCAATGATTGCGCATCTTGTGAGTTAACATCCGTGTTCTCAAGATCTACATTTCCACCATAATTATCATCCGTATTAGAATAGCTATCCGTATTAGAATCATTATTAGTTGAGCTTGGAGCAAATACTGCAGGAGGCATACAAAGCTGAGAAATTGTTGATGTAGTTTGTTCAACAGTTGGTTGCGTATTTGCTGTACTTGGATTTACGATCGAATTCAACTGCTTTAAAATCGAGTCCAATTGCTTTAAGATTAACTTTGATTGCGGCAATGATTGTTGCGCATCTTGTGAGTTAACATTTATGTTTTCAAGATTTACATTTCCACCATAATTATTATCCGTATCAGAATTGCTATTCGTATCAAAATTATTATCAGTTGAGCTACTTGGAGTAGGTACTGCAGGAGGCATACAAGGGAGAGAAGTTATCGGTGTAATTTGTTCAACAACTGAATTAACATCCATGTTTTCAAGATTTACTTTTCCATCATACATGTCATCCATAATGCCATCATAAATGTCATCTATTTTATAATAAATGTCATCCAAATCATAATAGCTATCCATATCAGAATCATTATTAGTTGAGCATGGAGCAGGTACTGCAGGCGGCATACAAGGGTGAGAAATTATCGGTGTAGTTTGTTCAACAACAGCTGGCAAATTAACATCTATATTTTCAAAATTTACGTCTCCACCATACATGTCGACCGTATCAAAATTGTCATCTGTATCAGAACTGTCATCCGTACTTTGCTTCAATGGAGGTGAATTTGATGCTTGTTGCTGCTGTGCTTGTATGATCTGTTGGTTTATTTGTTGTTTATTGTATTGCACAGTCTCTTCTACGATCTGTACGTTTATTTGTTCTTGCGGTTGGTTATCTTGCAAGACAAGTTCGGTATCTGATATGATTTCAAAACTTCCATTATTAGAATTGTCCGTATCAGAATCATTACTAGCTGAGCTTGGAACAGGTACTGCAGAAGGCGTACAAGACTGGGAAGTCATCGGTATAGTTTGCTCAGTAGCCGGCTGTGTAGTTGTTGTACTTAGCTCCAGTTGTTGCAGCAATGAAGGTGAATTTGATCGACTCAGCAGTTGATTTACTTGTTGTATAATACGATCTATTGATTTAGTGATTGTTCTGACCACTCTCAGTAATTACTGCTTCATAGTTGTTGTTGTAAATGCAACTGTTCTGGCTGCTGCTTTTATAGTTGTAACTTCTGCTGCTGTCCTTGTTGTACTGTAATAATTGTTTTAAAATTATTTTAGTTATTGTGTGTATGCTATATTATAGTTATAATACAGAACTGTGTTAATGTAGTTGCTAATATCTACGTTTGATTTTATAATTGTTATCAATCTTTATGAGTTCTTACATTGTTTCATTCACAATTACTTTATTGAATCGAAGTAGATTGCGATGCTTGATGACTTCTTTATTGTGTATGTATTATATTATGAAACAATTAAGGATAGGATCTCACAACTTTATTTAGAAATAATTCTTAATAGATCTTATTTTCTAATATTGTAATAAACATCCTTAAAAATAAAAAAGTTTTATAATTATTCGCGGTCTTGTTATAAATTATATGCGAGTTGATTTGTAAAATAAAGTCCCTTTAATTTGTCGCGCGTTAAAAACCTTTGATACGCGGAAATATTTCGACAGCTTCAAAGATTCTTGACATAAGTGGCCAATCACTCTTTAGCATATTACTCTTTCTCGATAGCGTTAATTCTCAAACAATCACGAACTATCACAAAAACGATTAAAAACAATAATAATTACAAACGAACTCTCAAATTCTAAATATATAAATAAAAATAGGTTAGTGAGAGTTAACGCGACTAAATAGTGCAAATTATTAGCTAGAATAATTTTAATACTCTGTAGTTATCTTTATTTGAACGATTCAACTATCTTTGGAGTCCTTCTCAGAAATGTAGATACTTATAAAAGTAGAGAAAGCTCACATATCTATAATGATGAAGTCACTTACAAATTGACAAAGATAAAGCGTTATCATTATAGAAAGAGAAACATATATACAAATTGCACATGTTAAGATAATTTAATTTCGTTGTTGAATATATATATATATATCTGAATTTTTGATATTACAATCTGTATTTAATTTCGTTGTTAAATATATAATAAAGCTCCATGATACGTTTCTCTGTCTATAATAATAACGCTTTATCTTTACCAATTTGTTACTTGATTATTATGGATTTGTGAGCTACCTATACTTTTGTATCTATATATACATTGTTGAGGAGGACTCCAAAGAGAATTGAACCGTTCAAATAAAGAAGACATCATTCTAACAGAACATTCTACAGAATAAAATTATTCCCTAATAATTTGCATAATAATTCGTTTAGCCGCGCTGACTCTCATGTTAATCTACTTTTATTTATTTGTATGTTATTTAAAAATCATTAAGTCAGCCACCAGGTCAGCCATCGATTATGTATCTTTTTTATATATGTACATGTATACATACATGAAGTTTTTACTTTTCACGTTTTCGTTCAAGAGAAAAAAGTTACATGATCGATCAGGAAGGGTTTGGCGAATACAAGTTCGGAGAGCGGAAAGGACAATATTCAAATAAAATTCATAGTATTTAAAAATAATAAAAATAAATATTTTCACAAATTGAATTCGTCACAATACAATATAATAAGTAATATTTACGGCACACGATTGGAAGGAATGTGGTAGCTCGGTAATCTAATTAAATGTCTCATTAAGGATGTAGGGAAGACGCGACTAATAGATTCATTTTTTAGTTTCGAATTTTTATAAATAAAATTAAGAGACTTATCGAAAAAATGAATTCTACATCACACTATCAGATGCCAAATCTATAAGTATATTAATAAATAGAGATACCACATCCAGGAAACCATGTGGTATCTCTATTTATTAATATACTTATAGATTTGGCATCTGATAGTGTGGTTGTAAGGTGGGATGCTATATCCAAGAAGACTAAAATTCCTTTGGACGAGTTTTTGATTGCCTTTCGGATGGTTCTAAATTCGACGGTTTTTATTTTTAATAAAAAAATATACAAGCAGATATTTGGGATCCCCATGGGTTCACCTTTGTCACCTGTTGTTGCAAATATTGTTATGCAGGACTTTGAAAAAATGGCTATTGGCCAATGCTGCCTTGTCGACTGCTATTTTACTATCAATACATTGATGATATTATCTTAGCCGCTCTGAGAGTGTTTGTGATATTTTGGATATTTTTAATTCGTTACATGCTAAATTGCAGTTCACCATGGAGATTGGCCTTGATGGAAAAATAAGTTTTTTAGATATGATGTTGATTATTGAAGAACGGAATCTCATTTTTGATATATACCATAAAGCAACCTTTTCCGGCAGATTTCTTAATTTCCATTCACACCATCTACTTTGTCATAAAAGAGGTGTAATTTATGGAGTCGTGGATAAGATTTTTTGTTTGTGTCATCCGAAATTCCAACAAAATAATTTGATTGACGCTATTAAGATTTTTTTTACAGAATGAGTATTCATTACGTTTTATTTTTTCGACTATTCATAATAGAATCAAATATCACATTAATAAGATTAATAATTTGAATAAGAATAAAGATGACACTGAGAAGAAGTTTTTTACGATTCCATATGTTAATACGATATCCGAAAGATTTATACCTATTGTTAATATGTTTAATTGTAAATTGGCTTTTACTATTCCTAACACATTAAGAAGTTTCATAAGGAGAGGAAAGGATGATTTAGAACATGTGATTTAGAACACGTTCAGAATCAAAATGTAGTCTACAGAATATCTTGCGAAGATTGTGATGCCAGTTACGTTGGCCAAACTAAAAGACAATTAAAGACCAGATTGCATGTTTGAACATGTTTCTGATATCAATATAAGTTCAAAATCTCCATCAGTGATTTCTAACCATCGTATTGAGGAGAATCATAACTTTAAATGGGATAAAGTGGAAATATTAGATGTAGAGCCTTCATAAATAAATAAAAGGTTGATAACTGAAATGGTCCATATTAAAAAACAGAAGCATGGGATTAATAGACAAAATGACACGGAGTCTTTGCCGGATTTGTATTCTGACATTATACATTCTCTTTCTCCTTTCTAACATCTTCTTTCCTTTTCCCCCTATTTTTCCGTTTTCCGTTCTCGATAATGTTTTTCTGCTTGACATTTCGTTTTTTGACATCGTGTAAATCAGATGCTTGTTACCTTTGCGAATTTGCTTATAATAACTTATTAAATTAAAAAGACTATTTTATTCTACCACGAAATGGTCCATATTTTACATTTTTTTCTCGTTGTGTATTATTGGACTCTTAACAGATTTACTAAGGTACATTATCATATTATTAATTTTTATGTGATTAATATTAATTCTTTTTGTTTACGGTTACTTTTCCAGAATTTTCTTATGACTTTAATTCTTGATAAAAATGACTCGCAGCGTATTACACAGAAAGAAGAAATTTTATATTAAGGAATTGTAAGAATATTGTAAGATTATGTACGAATTTTTAATTTAGAACGATATTTATATTAATGTAAGATTGCATTGAAAATGACTCGATTGGAGTTGAAACGTTTGTTTTATTTTATTTTAATTGTTTTGTATTAGTTTTGCTTATTTAAATTATAATTCTTTTATACGTTATTGGTTTTTTGCCCTTCTTTTATACTACCTTTTGTTTATATAAATAAAATTTATGTAATAAAAAACGTAAATATTAAATTAATAGATAGTTTAACATTTAATACGCATTCGATATTAGAGATTTCTATTCCTAACGTAAAAACTCGCTGTTTTTAGGTTAAAAGCTGATTCTACTGGGGATCTATTAGGGATTGTACAATTTAATCTGTTTTTAATACATTTGTACAATTGTACATTATAGCAGCTTTATCCCAACCAAAATCGCTATTCATTGTATAACGCACTTTATATACTTTATATGCACTCTTTATCTACCTCTTTTAAAATAAGATTAATTCTTTTACCAAAGAATAATTTGCCTTTACGCACATATATCCGTCACAGAGCAAAGTAACGACAAACAAAATCGACATGCTCTATTACGATATTGTTCCATCTAGTTATTCATTATATTATTTACACTGCCACTAAAGTCTGCTGTAATATCTTGTTGCGAACACATCTATGATAGAAGTTTTGTCACAATTTTAAAAAATCGTACATCTAAGTAAATATTTTTATTCTTAAAGTTTTTGTTTTACGATATATAATTGTCTGAGATATTTGATTTCTACTTAGATAGTAAGTGTAGTTCTTACTTAATAAAGTTCAACAGATTTTTTGTGTCTTTGTTATCGTTATTTATCGTTATATTAATGTTTTTAAAAAATGAACGGATGGAGATAGTAGACTAACCACAGCATGAACTGTATGACTCATTTAGTGACAACTTTTATAGTACTTACTCAAAATTTTATTCCTTTAAAGAGATTTTCCTCAGTGGTAAATGTTATAAATTTAGTTCCCTCATATCCAATCTCGAAAACTAGGCTTCGACGTATTTTTGCACGAAATGAACAAATTTTCCAAAAAGAAGTATTGTTTTGCCCTGCGAAGCGAATGTTTGTGTTTAAAATATATTTTTATAAAAGTTTTATTAATATGTAGCCAAAGATGTAGCTTAAAATACATTAATCTTTATTTTAATAATCTTAGTCGAATTACCTCGGTGTCGGGGCTAATTGAATCAGAAAAATGCATTTTTTTTTTCATATTAGTTATCAATTTCCCCTTATTATTAAAATATCATTAGGTAGTCAAATGTATGTAGTAATTGGTGTAGAATTCATTTTTTCGATAAGTCTCTTAATTTTATCTATAAAAATTCGAAACTAAAAAATGAATCTATTAGCCGCGTCTCCCCTACATCCTTAATGAGACATTGGTATTTAATTAGATTACCGAGCTACCACATTCCTTCCAATCGTGTGCCGTAAATATTGCTTATTATATTGTATTGTGACGAATTCAATTTGTGAAAATATTTATTTTTATTATTTTTATATGCACTAGTGCACATTAGTGCATCCTAGCCGAAATCGTTATAGATTTGTTCGCGCGCTCGCTCCAACATGCTCCAACATGCCCCAACATGCTCCATTTCTATCTAGTTTCTTACTCCAACGAAGCGTTTGGGTGAATAGAAGCTATAGTTCGAGCGTATTGGAACAATAGAGACGCACGTGTCTATCTGCTCCAATACCTGAGTCTTTAGAAAGTTTTAGGCTAATTCTACAATGTGCTCTTTGTTTCTTGTTTTTTGCTATTTATTCTCTGTTTGTTTCTTGCCTTTTTGGTCAATAAGATAAGAGACAAACAACAAGAAACAGAAAACAAAAAGCACATTGTAGAATTAGCTAATGCAGCTTAGAAGGAACAAAAAAACAGACAGTCGAAAAAAGATATCGAATAGAAATAGTATCGTGATATAAATTACAAAGTAATATAAATTAGTTATTTAATACAAAGAGATGCGATAATTTAACTATAATATTGGCAAGCGCGGAAACGAATGATCAAAGTAAAATAAACGATATGTTCCGAGTAAGATACAGAAATCATAATAACCCCTCGTGGAAAAATTTCGCCGAAATTATTCCACGTTTTCATGAACACTTTTTAGAAAAATTTCAATATTTCAGAAAAATTTTAGTTTAATTTTAGCGATTTTTAGATGAAAAATTCATTTTCAGCAAAATTTTAATAAAATTTCAGAGAAATTTCAGCAAAAGTTTCAGAGAAATTTTAGTTCAATTTCAAAGATTTTCAATATATTAGCTGTAAAATTCACTTTCATTAATATATTTTCAGCACATTTAATTTCGCTGAAATGTTCCAATACGTGGAATAATTTCAAAGTTTTCATCTGGGATATCATAAGGACATCATCGTAATCTTATTTTACCTATAAATTTATTTTTAAATATTAAAATGATATAATGAATTAATGATGTTCTATGATAGCATTAAGACTTAATTATGACTTTGTGTTCTACCCGAGATTGGAAAAGGCTGCGCAAAAATAAATATTTTACTCGTGACAGACTTTTCAGAGTACAATTTCGGAATTTTTCTATGTGCGATCCGTGAAATTATAATACGTATTTTTATAAAAGGGAGATGTCTCACCAATGCGATTCCTGAATCTGTGATAGCATGTGCACCGATGACTCGTTTCTTGATAGCAATAAAGAAATGGAATCAGCAATTCATCTCACAAGTATATCCAGCTTCGTTTTCTCACAAGTACCAGCTCCAAGGACGATCATAAAGGAAGTGTTGAAAATTCTGGAGGAGGTATGCGTCCTCCACTTCTTCTTTTTGCTTTTCAGAATGATTTTCCGATTCATAACCATCGATCACAATAGCGTTTTCTCTTCAGAGAATTCCAACCTATCAGAAATCATGTATTGTGGAATGCATAGTTTCTGATAAGTTGAAATTCTTATTCTCTATCCTCTGTTCCCTGTTTCTTTTATTGTGCGGAGCCCCTTAGGATACACTGAATGCAACCGTGGTATAAGAATATAAAGGCTATTCTATTGGTCATATCGTAGCATCGGAAGCGTTGTAAATATCATGTGACTTTAAAATTGAAACGTCGGATTGGCTGAAGTAACAAGTTTGTAACTTGCGACGTCTACGATACGACCAATGTAGCCTTAAAATATTTCATTGCATAATGGCGGAAAAGTATTAGAACAACCAATCAATTGTCCAAAATTTAACACTAAATTCTAATGCACAGTTGGTAAAAACACATATATAACAATTGTAAAAAAATTAAAATTTGAAAAAATATAAAAAGCCATAAATAAATAAAATAATGGAGTATAAAATAGAATAATGTTAATAAAATTAATGATAATAATATTAATAAATATAATAATGTTAATAAATGTAATTTGATATTTAAGATCAGTTAAAATTTATTATTTATTATAACATACTATTATAAATAAATAAACACACGCTACTGCTGATGAATATTAATTTCCTTGGAAAAGCAGTAATATGTAATGCCTTTTGTATTAGAATGAAATATACGAAATATTCTTAATAAATACTCTTATAGTTTTGAACACAATATGTAGGTTGTTTCTACAAATCAAATAGAATATGCTAATTAATTATTTAGAAAAAAATTGATAAGTTATAATAAAGGAAATAGTTTATGAATGAATAAGAAACATAATTTTTTATAGACATTGTTATACATACTCTAACTGTTGTTGCTACGTAAAACTTAAAGAACTCCGCTCTTAATCACTCGGCCACTTCAGAAGAACAAACTTCTTGAAAGAATAATGTAATCAAGGAAGACGCGAAATCTGTTTCATAACGTGAAACTCTGCTTTTTGATCACTTTTAATCTAATGTACATACATACCATGGTAGTAACCATATTGCTTTTTATAATTTTGGATGAAATTATGATTAGTTTAGGAACAGCCGCCATTTTGGACTATTGCACATGTTCAGGAACAAAATACCTTATATTCTTATATCATGGGTGCTTCGCATCAGTCGCGTGTAAGCACTGCATTATACTAGAATGGTGCACTCTATGGTGTACACTATATCATTATTACGCTCAAATTCTGTTTCCGCTTGACTTCCATTTTCAAATTTTAAATGTCACACTGGCTCTACACCGTGACTCCCTTGAGACGGTGTAGCAAAATCTCATTTCATGCATAAAATTTGCACACGTAGTCATGGAAACACGGTACACCGAATGAGTTCGCTTACCATCAGCCATGGAAACATGGTACATACATACACTGTCTGAGGGATGGTTGTTCTATCTTTTGATAAATTTTACTTATTGGATAAGTAGTAAGATTACCCAATCACATGCGTGGATTATCAAATTTACCTCACAGATAAGATTTACCAAAAGGTGGAACCGGTTCTAAATGAGTGATAATGCACCAAGAGAAAACATTATAAGTCACCCCATTCTGCACTTTACCAGATCGCTTTCGTATTAGCTCTAAGGACCTAAGCACAAAGATGGTCATCGAATCACATTATTAGTCCTGACTTGCTTCTTCCAATACTCTGAACGCTGCTCCAATACTATACACTCCAAACGCTGGATTAGTCCAATACTGTTCCAAATGTTATAATCACTATATAATTTTCCACCAAATATATATATCGCTCCAGTAGTTAACCTAAGGTCTATTCTTTTTGGTTAAAGTTTTTACATAATTCATTTTTCTTCCTTTTCTCTCCACGTTGGAGAGAAAAAAAGAAAAAATGAATCGTGCAAGAAGTAGCTAAAAAGAACGTGCTTCTATTTTCTGAGGTGAGGTAGTAGGAGCGAACCAAGTTAACTTAATATTCCTGAAATATTTATAAAATGATCCTAAACTCCAAAATAACATTTCAAGGATATTCCAGAAATATTTACAGAACGTAAAAGTAATATTTAAATAATCATTATACTAAAAAAAGAAGTGTTTAATTTTAAGATATTAAAATGTTTTATTCTTGTATCCATTTTTTAAACACTTAAAGATGTTTTGTCTATTGAAAAAGTTTAAAACTAAAACATCTTTAAGTATTTAAAACATGAAGACAAGAATAAAATACATTACTTTTTACAGTGTAATTATTCTATTCATTCATATTATTACATATTTGAACAATTACATATATCCAGTAAAAAATTTTTCATACATAAATATATATAAATATGTATAAATATTCATAAACATATATGTACAATCATATATAAAATATGTTCATATATGTTCATACTTCCCTCTCTCTTTCTTTTGTAAAATTATTTTTTAGTGTAATAGAAATAATAATAGTAATGTAAAAACATAAAAAATAATAAATTTCTCATACACAATTATGCATAATTTTGTATATAATTATACATAAGGAATATTTTAATAAAAAATCATATTTTCATTGGCTATTAGAAATGTATGCACAAGAGCACACCAGAGAACACGCCGGAATGAATTCCGATCGGAATTATTCTATTTTCCCTAGAAAACACAATAGAAATCTAAGGAATAATTGAATAATTCCGATCGGAATCCATTCCAATCTTGTTCCATGATAGCTCTGAGTTCCTTTCATGAGCTGTTTAACCATGGTGCGAAAAGTGCGCGAAGGTGCAACCGGTATGGGGCTCCACACAATAAAAGGAACAGGGAACAGAGAACAGAGAATAAGAAATTTTTTTATTTTTATGAGTAATTTTTTATTTTGTGAACATTTTTTATTTCTCTTCGAAGATTCATAGTGTCTTGCTAGTTTCCATAGTTTGCGAATTTTAAATATTTAGACAAAATGAATAGTTTTTATTTTTTTCAACATACAAGTAGAATTGATAAGAAGATTGACTGGTTGAGAAAAAAAATTTAAGAATAAAAAGATCTAAAATCAATCCAATTTCTTACGTTTGTAATTTGAATAACGAATTACAAAACAATATTGAGTCTATTAATGTTCCTAATAAAGATTCATCACTTTCGAAGGAAAGAATACATATTTCGGCTAAAGAATTTGAAGAAGCGACTCCCTTAGATTCATTAAATAAAAAGTGGCTTATTAATTTGAGCAATGTTGACGACACTCCTTTGAAGGTCTAATATTTGTTACAGTTAGATGAGGGTTTTGGTCTTCCTATGAACAAACACAATATTGATGGAACGTTGATTGAGTTTATTAAAAATATTGAAAACAATACATGGTCGTCCGAACAATATAACTAACTTTGTCAGAAAAAATGCAATTTCGATTTTTGAGAATTTTCATAAGGAGTTTCCCATAACTGATTCGAATGGTAAATTATTGTTCGGTCATCTAAAAAATGTATAAAAGATCATCTTAAAATTCTAATTACTAAGGCAGATAAGAGGAATGTCACAGTTACTTTAAATAAGGTCGATTACATATCTAAGATGAAGCTTTCAGACACTAACACATATGAAATATTAGCAAAAGATCCAACTAAAAAACATACTTGTGACTTACGCAGCTTACTTAGCAGTTGGAAAGAGAGGAATTTTATTGATGAATTTGCATATCGGAGATTACTTGGGACTAACGGCAATATTCCTAGAGCATATGGATTAACAAAAATCCATAAACAGGATTACTCTCTTAGAATTATTGTGTCTTCTGTGAATAGTCCTATATAAGTTACCACTATTTTTGCACAATATTATTAATGATACCACACCAAAAGCTCCTAATAATATATTATAAAAAATAGTTTTGATATTGTCGAAAAATTAAAAGATATCAACTTTAGTTCAGATTCTTTGTTGGTTTCTTTTGATGTAGTATCCTTATTTACTAACATACCTGTAAATTTGGCATCTGATTGTGTGGTTAAGATATGGGATTTTATATCTAAGAGAACAAAAATTCCGTTAGATGAGTTTATGATTGCCTTTCGATTAATCTCAAATTCTACGTTTTTTATGTTTAATAATAATAAAATTTACAAACAAATATATAGGACTCTGATGGGGTTACCTTTGTTACCAATTGTTGCAAAAATATGATAATGCAAGACTTGAAGAAAATTGTGATTGCCGGTTCGATTGTTATTTTTCGATATATTGATAATATTATTTTTGCTGTTCCGTCTGAAAGTATCAATGATATCCTGGGTATTTTTAATTCTTCACATGTTAGACTGCAGTTTACTGTAGAAGTAGGACAGATGGAAAGTTAAGTTTTGTAGACACTATGTTAATTGTAAAGGAACGGAAATTTATTTTCGACGGATATCGTAAAGCAACCTTTTCCGACAGATACTTTAATTTTTATTCATACCATCTGCTTTGCCAAAAGAGATTATTTATAGAATCATAGACAAAATAATTCGTCTATGTCATTCTTAGTGTCAGTAAAATAATTTGATTGATGCTATTAATATCTTTCTAAATAATGGATATCCACTATCTTTTATTTTCGACTATTCCAAGTAGAATTAAATTTCATATTAACAATAGTAAAAGTTCTAATAATATAAATGTTAAAGATAATAAATTTTTTATAATTCTATATGTTAATTCAATATCTGAAAAATTTACACCAATAGTCAACATGTTTAACTGTAGATTGGCCTTTACTATTCCAAATACATTAAAAAACTTAATAAAAAGAGAAGCGGATCCTAAATAATCAAAATGTGGTTTACAAAATTTCTTATGAGAATTGTGATGTTAGTTACGTAGGCCAAACAAAGAAACAATTAAAAACAAGATTGCAAGAACACGTTTCAGATATTAATAAAAAAATCTTAATCTCCATTTGTATCAATATATTGAGGAGAATCATAATTTTAAATGGGATAAAGTGGATATATTGGATATTGAGCCTTCATATAATAAGAGATTGATATCTGAATGATGCATATAAAAAGACAGAAACCAAGTTGGAATCAACAGAATGACACGAACTCATTGCCTGAAATGTATACTAGTATCATACATTCTCTTTCCTCTTCCTAACTTTCTCCTTTCTGCCCCTTTCTTGTCATCATTGGTTTCCGGTTTGTGTTTTTTTTTCCTGACATTATCCGACATCGTCGAAATCATTGTTCATTATTATTTCATTTCCAAATTTGCTCCAATTTTTAAAGTAATTACTACTGTTTGTTACCATGTGGAACACAACTTTTTTACATTCATTTTTATTTATATGCTCAACTATTAAATAAGGTACATTTTTATATTTATATATATTGTTAATTTTACGCATTCAGCATTAATTCTCCTTTGTTATCGGTTATTTTTAGATTATTACTGTTTTATTACCGTGAATTTTTAACGATGAGTTGGTCTATTTAAGTTATTATAATTTGCAACATTTGTTGCCACGATGTGGATCATCATCCTTTTGCATTCTTCTTTTTTCATATGCTCTCGACTTTTTATCTAATAAGATTACGATTTTACTGCCGAGAATTTACAACGATGAGATTGTCTATTTTAAGTTACTAACTGGCAACTTTATAATAAAAACAGGACATAAAAAATACTGTTGACTACATAGATTTCCGACAATTTTATAATTATATTTACTGTAACATTGAGAATGATCTGATCGGTATCGAAACGTATGTAACTATTTTCATTTTCATGTGTTAAATTAAAAAATTTTTTGTTACATAACCGGCTCTTAGCCCTTCATTTATTCTAAATTATTTTATACTTGTGAAGTCTTATTATTACTTATTAGAGAATAAGAATTTCAACCTATCAGAAATCATTACTTTAAATACGAAGCGCCACTACGATCTGAATGTTAAGATGTTGAATTATTATATATATTTATATAATAGTTCATGAATATATATAATACAGTTTTTTAAGATTAATTTGGGAAATTTGGGGGGATTATTAATATTTCAGATTGATTGCATTGAAAGTCCGACAACCATATCGACACGCAATTATCATTTCTGAAATTAATTCATTTATATGAATATATATAATAGTTCAACATCTTAACAAATCATAGTGGCGCTTCGTATTTAAAGCAATGTTATTTAATATAAACGATTGTTTCCAATCTTAGTATCAGACATCATGTATTGTGGAATATACAGTTTCTAGTTGAAATTCTTATTCTCTGTTCTCTGTTCCCTGTTTCTTTTATTATGCGGAACTCCTATCGCTGCAGCGGTGGCTGCTTCTGGCATGTGAAGTTAGTTGCGCGACTTTCGCTAATAACTGCTTTGCCACTCGTAACTCGCGCTAACTTCACGGATTGTAACTGGCATGTGAAGTTAGTCGCGCATCGATCTACTTTGAGCTTCCTTAAAAAATTACACGTTGCGTTTGCTCAACGTTCTGAATGCCGTCGCAATGTATCGTATTCCGATGATCGACGCACACGTTCGCGGGTAATTGTGTTCGCGAAAGTTAGGTCGGGTTCACACCTTGATGGAAAAGCGGAAAGCGGAAAAGCGGAAGCAAATCAGGACTCGCAGTAGGCGGTACATTTCGCTTGTCTGCTTCTGTCTTTCCGCGAGGTGTGAACTCGGCCTTATACGTCAAGAAAGTGCCATGCAAGGATGGCCGTACAGGAACAAAAGAGGAAGAGGCTGTCTGGGAGACACTGGACGACATCGGAGCAGCCATAAGGTGAGAAATTTATTATCGTGAAGGATGTTTTGGCTATATATAATATCAGTCAGAAGATATTAATTAATAGTAGCTGCGTTTAAGCAAAAACAACCAAGCAGAATGTCAAAACCAAGTAGAACAATAAGTCACGATAATGTTAAAATGACATTAAAATGAATTAGAAATAATGAATTGAAAAATGACTTTTAATGATTATTTTGGAATCATTTTGATATCACGACTTGTTGTTCTAACTGCTTAAAAGAACTGATCAGTGAGCGCTCAATGATTTTTTTTCTGCTGAACGCAGTCAATATCAAAAAGATTTGTCGTAAATTTTGTAAATATGTACGTCTCAAAACTAACTGCAAGAAACAAAATACATAACAAATTCTTTTTGGTTTGTAACGATTCATGCAGCGCAATTACTATATTTTTCTGTAGTTTTAGAGAAATAATTTTTAAACAAGTAAATGGATTTAAATAAACTTTTGCACGAATATTTATTGGAGCTTTATTAATGTATAAAGAATTTGATTTTATTCGTAATGCGACTTTTCCATCAAATTTGTAAATAAATATTACAAAGCATGATTTTACATAAGAATGAAACAAAAAATTAAATAATTTTTAAACTAATAAGAAAATTGTGTTTAAATTTTACACAGATATTTAAATGTAATAATAAAATAATTTATATTTTTATATTTTTAGTAATGCTTTAAATTGATACATTACGTTTATCTTTAAATATATTATAAATATACATGCAATACGTGCTAAATTAAATTTGAAAATTGTCTTGAAAAAAATTTTGGTAAACATGTCTTTATATGTCATAATTTCTATATATTTATACTGTAAATTTCTATAAATATATATGTACTGCTCATTTTGTTCCAAGTGCTATTTATTACTTGTACATTTTTAATTAATTTAAGTCAATTAATTTTATAATAGAATTTAAATTATTTATTCTTTTTGATTTCAATAATTTATTATACATATAGAGATTTGAGACGGAAAACTTTTTTATTTGAGAAATTCTATAGAATTTCTACCTAAAAAGAAAACTCTCTTTCAAAAATATTATCAAAAATTAATTTAGAAGTCAAATTAGAAAATTTAATGTGATTATTTTTCAAAATAGTTTGCAAATGCAAACTTTTCGGCATTCATATGGATAATAATTAGGATTCATATTTGTGTTTTGCAGGTCGACAAAGTTATAACTTTCTTACATCGTATGTGTCCAACCACCAGTAAGTGTCAAACTATTTTTATTTTAAATCAAAGCAATTTTAATTATTTAAAGTTTGTAATGACATTAAATGAAATATATGTAAAATATATATAAATATATGTACAAATGTGTTATACATTAAAAAGATACAATATTACAAGTAAATAGAACATTTTAGGTCCATTGCTTTAAAATCGACAAACTAGAACAGTTTAATACTTAACTTTAGCTATAACAAATATATGAGTAAACATTTTTTAATTTGCCTATATAATTGTATAAAAGAAAAAGATACAAAACGTTTTAGAGAACGCATTTCTAATTTGTTTCGAAAAACATTAATTTTTTAAATTGCATTTTCTCTTAGAACATAATCATTTTATGAACATGTTCCAAATCTTTCATAACCAATCCGTTCATATCGTTTTATCGATTAGAATCGTAACTGTATAAAATGATTCATTACACGGTGATGGCACCGCTAATATGACGAAAAGTTTCTTAAAGGAACATTTCTATTATTTCTAAAAGCGTCTTAGTGGCCAAAAAATCGTCGGCCTTCTTTGTGACAAATGCAACAATCTTGCTTATAACCATTTCATTGCTTATTAACTCAGGTGCCATATCGGAAATTAATGCACTCAATAATGTAGATGTTTCTTCGTCGTTAAAGAGGCCCGTCGCTTGAAACTGCAAATAATAGATGAAAGTATTAGTCCACAATTGAAAGAGGAGAAAAAGGAATACGAGAGTAGATGATGATCAGAATTAATGATGATCGAATTATTCGAATACGAATCGAATCAAATCTTACTTGACTCGATTTGATTTGTATTCGAATAATTCGCATTCTAGAAATTTCATTCAATGATATAATTACGAAGATTGCGAGAAGAAGAAAGAAAGATAGATTTCTGTTTACTTACATCTAGCTTCTGTAAAGAAAGCTCTAAATTTATATTCTTTACTTTCAAATATGAGTTCAAACTACCGTTCCATAAGAAAGTAACTGTTGTGTTGAGAACGAAATTTTGCGCAGACAGTCTGAAAATTGAATACGCAGTATATTATCAACTTTAATATTTTGAACAATTTGGATAAAATAGATATTTCTGCATATCTTCATTTAAAATGAGTATTTTAAATGAAGATATGCAGAAATATCTATTTTAATTATAACGGAGGTATATTTATTGATAAAATAAGTGGAAAATACTTTATAAAGAATTATTTAAAAGTCTTAAAATTAAAGAAAAGATTAAGATTAAAATTAAATCTAAGAATTATTTAAAATTCTGAAAATTAATCAATCAAGAGAAATAATCCTATTTTGAGTTAAAGCGCTGGAAGTGATATTTTTTGCAATAAATTATTTAGATTTTTAAGATGCTTATTAATATCATTATTAAAATTAATGATCAATTTAATTTTCGATATCTTTAGTTTGCTTCAATTTGTAATTGCGTTTCAAATTTGACATAAGTAATCGAATCGACGCGCAGTTTACAGAACAGAAAAAAATATATTTGCAAACGTTTGCATATTAGTATCACTAAAATCCGCTTTGGCCGAAAATAGGATTACAAAGACCCACAAAAAAAAGTACTCTGTGCTGGGGTGGAGATCTATTCTTATGTATTTTGACTCGTTGAATACGAATCTGATATCAAAATAAGACCATCCGGGCAAAATTTTCAATTTAAAGCGAAAATATGAGTTAAAAATGGGGAAAAAATAGGTCATTGTTTTGCTTTAAATTGAAAAATTTCCCTGGATGGTTCTATTTTAATGTATTCGTATTCAGCGACTCAAAATACATAAGAATAGCCGAGTCTTTACCCCAAAATACTTTTTTTTGTGGACCTGTGTTATTTCTCTTAATTGATTTATTCTTGTTGATCTAATTTTGAGTAGTTTTTAAAATTTTAAGTTCGCCATAATTGTAGATGGTTTTAATTTTCAATCTTTAAGAAACGAGTAATACTCACTTTATGTTACCATTGCCGAAAAGTTCGAAATTGTCGACTTTGCCTTTCATGTCGTATTTAGTATTCGCGGTGACTAATGGCCACGAAAGATGAAGCGATATGACAATGTCTTCGGACATAGTCAAATCACCATTGATGACATCATATCCAGATAAACCGTTTACATTGCACGTACTCAAATTCGCATTCAATCTGAAAATATGCGAAAGACATATAAAAACATATAAAAAGTTTATAAATTTAATTCCGTGATAAGTACATTTTGTTTTTTTTTTGTTCAAGTAAAATGACGCGAATCATTACCTGTTACTATGTTACTATTTAAAAAAAATATTTGTCAAAAATATTAAACTACGCTTACAGTTTTATTAAAAAGAAGAACTAGAGTTATATAGATTTATGGCTCTATATATATATATATATATAATAAAAAATTGAACGGCACGCACTTTATTTCGTCTTCATTAATATTAACCGCAAGCTGATCCGCTTTGAATGGATCAAGAATCGGAATTCCGAGTTTCTCGTTTCCTGTCTTCAGAGTATTTTTTAACTTCTCGAGAGCATCTTGTATCATGGGATTTCCAAACGGCTCTGCTAAAAAAAAATAAAATTTATATAAATTTTGCAGATAACATTATTAACTTACGCAAATAAATGCAAGGATTTATATTTTTGATAAAATATTATTATTAAAGAGAGCAATATTTCGTATTTTTGAAAAAATACGTGAGTAAAAAAATAATCTTAAAAATTAATAATATTAATTATCTTCTTAATAACGTATTAATAATAAAAGCGTAAAATTGTGAAAATTATAATAATGTAAAAGAATAATTAATTCGTGATAATAATCTGATAATGCGATAAATAGATTATTAAAAAATATGCAATTTTTTAAGATCTTTTTATTAAAAATATATTTCACGAGAAATATTAAAAAAAACAATTGAATGTTTAAAAATAAGTAATTTAACTGCAAATTGAAGAATAGATAATATAAAAATAGGCATAAAATAAATAATATAAACAATTTACTCTTAAAAAAAAAATCATTTGGTACAGCGTTGCATAACTTGCGGTTATGAGTCGCATGTGGTTTATCTGTGAATTTTTGACCTACAGGCTCATAGCCAGAAATAAAAAATTATATTTTCTATTTTATTCAAATGAAACATTATACAGATTTTAAATGCCCAAAAGATTTTAAATGTCCTGATTTTAAAGATTCTAAAAATGTCCTTTTGAAAATGATTCTTAAAAAAGTTGCGCATCACTGGTTTGAAGAAATGGATCTCTAGAAAAATATAGGAGAAAGGGAATTTTAGAAGAAAAAATATAGATATCTGCTTACCATTTATTCTCATTGCCCTTGCATTGCAACAGATTAGGACGATCCCGAACACTACCTGCAGCTTCATTTTTCTGCGTGAAGTAGAAAATATCTATTTATTATTAGTTACGCTGTCACAGTACCTATCAGCCTTAAAGCTAACAAATTCCTGTTATTATTATTGGCCAATGTTGTTATCGAAAAGGACATCGAATATATTTTCGCAATCAAATATATTTTCACATCTTTCTGCGACGCGGATATTTAAGAAACATGGAAGCCGAAAAAAATTTATAATTTCATTTAAATTTAGTTAAATAAAGTTAACTCGTCACTTTTTTGTGTTTAGTATCTATTTGTGTTTGAAATTGTATATTTTTTATTATCTGTGAAAACTTTGTGGCCCTCAAGGCCTAGAACGATCATGTATTGTTTACGTACGGCTCGTCGTAAGTTGATTTACACCAGTCTGACAACCGTCCAACTTTACGTTTGTTTAGACAGCACAAACAAAACTGCGAGCTCAAGAAAATGTGGACGTATTTATAGGCACAATTCGCTGATATCGAATCAAGATTTTTTATTGATTACGCATATCGTACAACAATTCGATCTTTGTCCAGTTAAGGAATTTGATTTCGTATAAAAACACGCAAAATTTTATGTATTTTTCGTTTTTCTTTTATTGAAAAATTCCATTGAGTTTTTTTGAAAACATCGAAGTAGTTGTTAATGACAGTTTTTTTACGTCGTGGAAGCGCAATTAACTGTAATTATGTTATTACGATTAATTTTATTTTAGTCTAATGAGTTTGTTTTCTTATAATGAGATCTGTGTCTCTTATCAAAACCAGAGATTAAACTGAAGATTAGATTATAAATCAGCTTGTTATGCTGCAACTTGTGTAACAATCAAGTGATGTATATAAAGATAATGCGCAGTCTTGGCAGGAATTAAAATACTGCAATGTTAAAATACTGAATTTTTTTTAATCGGTACAATGTAATTTTTTGCATATTTAATACACTAAAAAAAATTTTTGTAATATCTACAATATATAAATGCAGGTAACTTTAATAAAATATATTTAATAAATATTTAAGAAAATAAAAAATTATTTAGTTATATTAATCAAACATTTAATTAGCATTATTTCACTAAATATTTGATAGCTATTACTAAACCTTTTTTTATGTAAAAGAATATTTTGTGTCTTTATAATATTTTTTTATTTTACAATTAAAATTTTTTTTATGAATAATGACAATTTATTTGATTTAATAGTGTTGAATATTGTGACACATTTGTATAAAAATATAAAAGTCAAAATTACATTTCTGCTAAATGAATAGAGTTTGAGTATCCTAAACTGTCTAAAGAAGAAGATACATTGTAGGTCTAATCTATGTTGGTAAAAATTAATATCGTACATAAATAATACAGATAACATTATGTAATATTATTTAACTGCAAAAATATATATTTATAACGAAAAAAAAAGAGTTTTATAATATAATAAATATTATTTTATGCGTTAGACAGATATATAAATTAGTATACAATTGAAGTAAGTAAATAATTCAATTTTAATATTATAGCGACATTTTAATATAAGATAGCACGATAAAATGAAGAGTTGTAACAATACGCACATAGCAAAAAAGATTAGATTAATTGAATCTTAAATTCTTTCTCTTTTTCCCTCAATTGTAGATTTATCGAATTATCTTTTTTTTTGATAAACGCGATATCATGCGAATGTATAGTATTTTCAAGTCTGTTCATTACCATATGCAAGACAAAAAATATATTTGTACATTTATTTTTTAGAAATAATTTTATATGAAATGTGATATATAATATGAGGCATATTTTTTTTTCTTTTGTATTTTACCATACACAATAAAAAACATTTTATGTTTATGTTAATCTATTTAAGTTCTTGTTAAAATTTCGTATTTTTTAACATATTCGAGTATTAATTTAACATAATGTGATTATGTTTAATTTAAATATTTTGTGCTAAAATGATATTTGACATTTCTTAGTGTTAAAATAACATAATTTATATGTTATTTAAATGAGTAAATAACATAAAAATAACTAATAATATTTAAAAGATAAATTCTAAGATAAATGAATAAAATACGTGTTATTTAATATACCATAAATGTTAATTTTATTTTAAAAATGTTCTTACAATTTGTTTACAAATTATGTTAGTATTACTTTAGTTTTAATGTTATGTTACTTTTAATTGGTATCGATTTCCTATTTTTAATATTAGTATGAAAATAACATAAAGAATAAAATTTATAAAGAAAGCGAAAATCTTATTATAGGAAAGAAATTTTTTCTGCTTGTGATTTTTATACTTTTTAATTAATACAATATACATTGCAAGAAATAAATTTAATAAACTTCATTAACAAAATAAGCTTCATTAAAAATTTTCTCTTTGACAACATTACCAACAAATGCTCTTTAAGTGCATTATCATGTATTTGTATCGTTCAACTGGGATCGATCGTTGTAGAAATGATTGATTGAACGATAACATGGCGCCAACAGGTAGAAAAGTATTACAAACCTATTCCTTTCAATAGGTCTCGAAATGTTATATTTAACAGAAATTTGTTTAAAATCTTCGTGACAGAGGTATTAATAATATACGCAATCGTGTTTTGGTTCGCGGTGATGAACTTAGACGTAACATCGGAAATCGTCTTGCTGACTATCTTAGACATGCCCTCATCGTTGAAGAGGCCCGTTACGTTAAACTGCGGGTGATAGAAAAGAAAATTTTATTAGAAATCAGAAAAAGTGAAAATGATCAGTAACAGAAAATTAATTGTTTTTATTCCATACAATCGAATTCATTGAGAAACATTTGAGAGAGTTACGATTTGAATAAACTTCTCTAATTCGGAGCCGTAATTCGTATGTAAAATGTCAAACTCCTATAATTTCAGCTGCATATTTATAATTTTTTTCAAATAAATTTATTAAAATCGATTAGAGAAAATTAAATCAGTGTTTTATGGAGACTTCATAATTAGACTTTTCATAGTCAACTTATTTCTTTTTTTCTGCTTAATTTTTTTACAATTTATTTTATATATTTTCATACATATTATTTATATAAATATATGCTTATTAGTCAAAACATTTCTGAGGAGCACAGTAATAATTTTTTCAGCAAAATGAGATGTAGATTTTTCGAATCTTTTTTATAATAGCAGAAGATCGATATCTCTGCTAGCAGCAGTGTGACTGGGTCGCCTTTTTATATATGCAAATTGAAAGGCAAGAAACATGGCAGTGTTAATTTGATATATCGTAACAATTTTCTCGCATAATAACTGATGTGAATCAAGAAATTAACATATACTATTTAACGTATTAATTAATAATAATAATTTTACGTATTAAAAAAATTAATAAATTATTCTTCAAAATTTTTAAAAATTAAATGTGCATGACATTGTAGAGAAAACTTGTAATATAAGCTTTTACATGAGAAAAATGGTCAAGAAAATCCATTATCTGAAATATAAAGTGATAAAGTGATATTTGATTTTCATCATTTTTCTTTTAACTTCTAACATTTAATATGAATTATTCTTTATTTTGAGGACAATATGAAAATCATTAATAGAATTTTGAAAATTATGCACATATTTAGTTTTTCAAAAAGTAATCTAATGTTAACGTAAAGTTATTTATTTTATATTCAATATTATTTTTGCATTAGCTTGATCGCTTATAGATGTGAATCCTGAGGATCGCAAAAGCCAGAAAAGAATTGACAAAACTGTAACTTAATTACTTACATCTGATCCTTCAAAGAAAATCTTTGTTGCTATATTTCGAACTTGTATATGCCGATCCTTCAAGTTGAAACCAACATTCATAGTAGCACTGAAGTTATGTATGATTCCACTAAAAATTAAATATACCTATGTAGCTTTAAAGACTTTGCGATCTCAAGTTTTTATTTTAAAAAATTATCGAGATGCATAGAAATAAAATGTATAGATATAGAAATAGATAAAATATAGAAATAAATAAAATAGAAAGAAATATTATAAAATATGTCTTGCACTAAAAAAAGTGCCTAATTATATAGCCACCAAATATTGAATGAAATAATTTTAAATAAATATTGAGGTAATAACTAAATATAATTTTACCTTTACAAATATTATTTCACTCAATATTTGATAACTATAACTAGACTCCTTTTTACAGTATATAATTTTGAAGGAAGCAACTTAATTATAAGGGAATAGTATTTATTCACAAAAAATTGTTAATTATTATATATTTTAAATAAACGCCGTCAAAAAGATCTTTCTTCCTGATTTTGTGCGCGTTAAAAAGATTCATTTAAATATAAATTTATCATTCAATTTAATAATGGAACGATAAATTATCTTAAATCTAAAAAAAGTCCCGTTGAAATTTCCATCAAAGCAATCTCAATTGAGTTTCGCATTTGCTAAAGGTGAGCTTGACCACCGACCGTAAGAAAGCTGAACGCGAGATCGCGGATCGGCGCGATCGCGTGTTTCGCGCGAAGCATATAAATTCAGTCACGATTTAATAACGTGCTTTGTCGCAGTTGGCGTCGCCTGATAAAGTCGCGAAAGCGCTGAATGAAAAACAGCTAACTCATTGTCAGTCATCCCAGCTCCCGTTTTTTTTTTTCACGTACATATTTTAAGCATTGTAGTTAAATATAGATGAAGCAGAATGAAAAACGAGCGTTTTTTTTTACGAGGAAAGCCAGCGATCTTTCTCATTGCAATAATGATGATAATAATAATCAATTATAATTATGATAATAAACAATTATTTATTTTAATTACGATGAAGATAATCACAATATATTATTATGATAATAATAATTGAAATTAATACACATTCGCTAAAGATTTAAATTTTTCTATCTCTTTTACTGACAAATAATAAAATGCAAAAATTGGTAGCAAGATTCTTTTTAGTGTGAGATATTAGAAAATAGATATTGGAAAATCGCGATTGAATATGATCGCGTATGATAATGAAATTCTCTCAAAAGGAACAAATACTTACTTTATACCTCCATTTCCATAAATATCGTAGTTAAAGGCGTTGCCTTTTAAGGAATAATTAGTACTCGCGGTTATCAACGGCCAGTTTATATCTATGAAGGCATTCAAACTAATTGGTTTGAATTTAGCGCTGTTGACATTATATGAGGTCAAACCACTCACGTTAAAGTTTTCAAGAAATCCCTTGAGACTGAAAGCACGAAGAAAAAATAAAAAATTTGCCAGTTGTCATTAATAAACTTTGTTTTTTACTTCGTCTAATAACGAATCGATTTATGATACGTAAACTGTCATGTCATACATGATACATGTTAAACTAAGATATCCCAAGCAGAACAACAAGTCACGATAATATCAAAATGACATTAAAATGAATGAAAAATGATAAAAAATGACTTTCAGTGATTATTTTGGAATTATTTTGATATCATTTTGATATCATAATGACTTGTTGTCCTGCTTGGGATCTCTCCTCACTAAATTTTTTAAATATACAATGAATGCAAAAAGTATTCGTACAGAAAAGATATTTTTTCAAAGCTCTTTGTTTTTAGAAAGTAAACATTAATTAACAAAAAATAAAATAAGTTATATATTTTTTAAATTATTTTACCTAAAAAGTTGTATAATAATGAAAATATATTAATAATAACAATAAAAAAGTATATTCTTTTGATCGTAGAAAAAATACAATTGAGAAATTTAGCTTTTAAACAGTTATTTTTACGAAGAACTTTTATTTATATTAAGAAAGAATGTATTTATTGTTAATAAATTGTTAATTAAAGTTCATTTTTTATCAATTTTCAATAAGGCTTTTTTTATAAAAAAAATCTTCCCTGTGTGAATACTTTTCACATTCATTGTATCTTTTTATTAAGTGTATAAATTCTGCTGCATAATATATAGCGACAATTTAAAAAACACAATCAAATAAAAGATATTGATAACAATCGTGATAACATTCTCTATCGACCTACTAAGGATAAGTATATTGATTTTTTAACGCTTTAGTGGTCAACGTATTACTTCAAAAACCAAACTGATACGCACTCTATGTTACCTATAAAAGTAGATGTATTATATTTGACGGGCAGTCTATCTTTCACAATGAACGGTTCATGAATCGGAATTCCGAATACTTCGAGTCCACTGGTTCCATTTTGCAATGAGGACTTTAATTTTTCAAAAACTTTTTGGAAATTTATATTAGGTCCGAACTGTATAGCTGCAACTAAACATATGCATCATATAATCAGTGCTAAATACAATATGTAAGAATGTCGATATTGCATAATGATAATGTCGATTCCTCTCTTTGATAAAATGTTATCGTTAAAAAAAGAATTAGAACAAAAAATACGCGAAGCACAGAAAGATTTGGAGAATTGATATCGATATATATGAAGAATAGTCGACAAAAATAAAACATTCATAAATAGACTTATTCAAATATATAATGTCTAAAATCTCTGTATCAAAAATCGAAATATCATTCAAAACAGATAAGTGAGAAATAGAATCTTCCAAAATAAGCGGCTTAAAAGTAGATCGTTCAAAAATAGACAAACATAGTGTGATGATATAATTGTAAGAATAATATATTTCCGGAGAAATACTATACGATGTATGTCTAGAAAAATATTAGAAGACAAGAAATACTATAGGTATCTACTTACAATTACCGTCTATCTCAATTGCCCAGGCATGGCAACATATCAGGATAAGTCCGAACACTACGAAGTTCATTTTTCTGTACAAAGTAGAAAACACGGTCGATTTAACCACTTCCGAAGACGAAGAGGGTCAGGATACATCCTTAGATCGTAATCACACTACAAGTTGCCGGTTACGGTTGTCGGTTCTATTTTCATCAATTCATGTTGCAGCTAATCTGCACTCGTTGCATCATAATTATCTAAAATAAAACCAACAACCATAACTGACAACCTATGTGATTACGGCCTTAGAGGACGTTGTCATATCTCAAAACATTACCAGAAATATAAAGATTTCAGAAATTGTTCTAATATTATGTTACAGTATCCATGTAAAAGTTAAACATAATTCTCTTATTGGTGCAAAAATTATTTAATTTTTTATTAGCCTTAAAATTGCATAGCAGTTATTTGTAGTAGTTATTTGCAAATTTGATAAGATTATAGCATTACGAATTAAATCAAACTCTAATAAACTGTAGCAAAATGTGGTCATTTCGCTGCATAAAATCATTATAAATCAAATTTTGTTGTTTTATATTTTGCAGTTGGTTTCAGAACAAATTTATGACAAAAATTGGTTGACTAATATTAGCAGACATTGACTTTTTGAACCGATTTTTTGGTTGATACTTCTCACCGATATTGTATAGCCAAAATATCCTTAAAACCAATCGAATTCGCCAGTTCCGAATAGTAAGCGTTCTTGCGAATTAATTAACGTAGAAACCTGAATATTCTCAGTAGAGAGATTCTGATAGATTCAGAATGAGAGTTGGCAAGACACTGTAGATTATTCGATCATATTTTTGGCTCTATATTTATAGTTACTTATGTTTGGCAAGAAATACACGTGATAATTACGCATGAATGAGTATAACTTAAGTCGTTAGCAAATACTACGCAATGGTGTTTATATGATTTGTGACATACAACAAAGAATCGTATGAGTTATAATTAAAAAAAGTACATCGTATATTACGACCCTAGGCAAAAATATTAGGCACCTTATTAACCATTATTTGAAGCTTTAGCTTAGAAATTGATTTATGATATTTTTTATAAATTATCCTTTGTTTCAAGAACCCTTTAGATTTATGTACAGTACCGATAACCAACACTGAGAAAAAAATATATGAATTTTAATAATATTAATAAATACTTTTTTTTTATAAAAGTGCTTTATTAAACATATATTTATTTGCTATAAAATCCATAAATTTGATTTAACCATTATTTTTTATTTAGCAAATATGTCTTTTCTGTAAATAAATGTTACGTTAATATTATTTAAACATTATTCATTAAAATTTAGTATACTTTTCTCTCAGTAAATATTATAAATAACAATGAAAATAAAAGAATTACAAATAAATAAAAAAATATAAATGCCTAATATTTTTGGCCAAGACTATAGCACATTATCGGATTTCTTATCAAGTATATCACGCAATTTGATTACGCCAATCGACGTAGAAAACTTAGAATACGGAACCGAATGTAGAGGAGATTGGAGATGATTATCAAAATAACTCAAACTTATAGTTCAAACAGGATGTGGCAAAAACATCTCTCTTTTTTTTTTACTATAGATGCTGATGTAATATTAATTTGCTGTACAAAATCATTCGCACCACAAGCATTGTATACTATATAAAGATTTTTAAGAAAATGAAGTTAGTGTAAGTAAATTTTTCTTATCACCTATTTTATTGTCTGACAAGTCTTTGGCATTATTAATCGCGATATTCCTGTATTCAGAAAGTGACATGTCTTAGAAGATCTGTGTTACAATTAATTAATCATTAGCCTGACAAAGTTTGTGAATACAATATCTTTTATTAAAAATGGCTATGTGGAATAGATTGACCAAAATAAAATGAGGTTACATAACAATTAATTTTAATATCTTTAGAGAATACATTTTTAGAGAATATGCTTACAAATATATTATATTTCATATAGATATATATGTTTTTTCATTTTTCATATAGAAACTACGGTACAAAAATAAATTACATATTTTATGATTAAAGTAACTTTTTTATTTGAAATTAATACCATAATTACTATTATTTTTCAAAATATAGAACTGATATTAAAATATAAATTGTATTTTTTATATGTGTTGTCCATAATAAATATACTACTGCCAATCTTAGAGTGATAGTCAAACACGGAGTTAATTATCACATTTTTACAGCTTCATTTAAAATTAAATAACTTATTTTTATGATACGATGACTTTACGAGTAATATTTTTTTAATACCTAAAGCATGTAGGTATATTATAACGTATAATATTTCAAAATTCAAGCATCCACTTTTTTCTAAAAATCACTAATCAAAAACCATCCTCGGTCTCTTCTACGCTGCATGTATTTCGCTTCAATTTTCTTTCTCTTTTCTTGTTTTCCATTATCTTACATTTAATTCAAGAATAATTGATAGTGACATTGCTTTATTTCTTGGCTTTTGAGGATTTCATTTTTCACGTGTTCGAAATATGCTTGAGCATATTTATATTGCTATTAACTTCTGTTTACTTTTCATAATAAATTTCGCGTGTTTTTTCTTTCTCATTAAATCTATGAAACTAGAAATTAAAGCATCTTGCAACATTGTGAACTGTTTAATCTTTTAAAAACAGTTTTTTGGTCTATCGAGATTAAGCATCTGTTTATACACGTGTAGCGATTCGTAGATTATTGAATTGATTTTCAACGTTTTTATTAAATAGATTGATGGTGCGCTTTGCCTTTGTACTGAAAAACGTCCAAGTAATTAAATTATCAGGGAGGGTGTCAAAGGGATGCGCCACGAGCGGAAATTTCGCTTACGGCTAACGTCCATTTAAGAGACATCCTATCGAGAGTCACTCTGGAGTCATCTCTAAATGAATATAAAGATTAATAAAGTAAATTATTCCTTTGCTTTATTTATATGTCGCATACTTGTATATATTGTATTTTTATATTAACTTTTATATTATAAATCATCTATCGTATAACAAAGTATAATATATTTTGTTCTATATTTTATTTTATATTGTACAATAGTATTAATTATTATTATTAGGGATGCACGGATCGTAAAATTACCGGATACCGAATATCGACTATCCGGACAGAATGTAAAATCGAATATCCGAGAAGGCAATTTCTTCGAGTCGGATATCCAACATTTTTCGGATATCCGACCGGATTCCAAGAAAGTGTTTTCCGGAAAAAAAGACCTATAGAGAAAAAGATTGTAATTTTGCAACAATGAATAAGATTATAGTATCATAAATATACATATTTTATTTCTAAAACATTTGTATAAGAAAAAATCAACAATTTAATAATATCAAATTTCAACCAGATATATTCCCGAATATTAATGATATCCGGCTATCCGGTCGGATAGTAAAAAACTGCCGGATAATACCGGATACCGGTTACTTTCCGGATATCCGGTGCATTCTCAATTATTATACTATTATAGTTAATGTAATTAATAATACAATAGTATTCTTTGTCATAGTTTTATTTTTATTATAATATTTTATGATACTATTTTACATGTCGCATTCTCTTTCCCTCTCTTGTGTATATTATTTTTATATTAACCTTTATATTATTAATCATCTATTTAATAACAAAGTATATTTTAATCTATTTTTTATTTATACGTTGTACAATAGTATTATTGTATTATTATAGTTTATCACAATTTTATTTTTATTACAACGTTCCTTCATATTATTTCGCATGTCGCATTCTTACGTGTATCATTTCTACATTAACATCTATATTATAAATCATCTATATCTAATAATCAAGTATATTTCACTCTATTTTATTAATATATTATACAATAGTATTATCATATTATTACAATGTATCACAATTTTATTCTTACTACAATATTTCTCGATACTATTTTTTTTTTTACACACACTACTATATTATTACTCACTATTATTATCCTATTACAAAAACTGTCCTTTTAAATCCGTCGTGCCGACGGGTTGGAGTAGAGCGAACGTAACGAAGAGCGAGCGAGATAGCGACGAGGGTGATCGGGTGGCTGACGGCGGGGTGGCGACGGGCTGTGGGGTGGGTTGAGGGTGCTCGGCCGGTGGCGTAGCGCGGGGTGCGAGAGAGAGTCGGAGGGATGTGAGAAAGGAAGGGATGCCAGGCCGCCCGCCGGTTCACCCTCACTAACCCGCGGCTCGCTCGACTCTTCAGTGCGGCCTGAACGGTTAACCGGCCTACTTCTCTCTCTCCTTCTGCGCTTCGCCGCTTTGGTCCCGCCGCTGCCAACCCTCGTCGTCGTCGTAGTCGTCGTCGTCGTCGCGACGTCGTTGCACCACCGTCGTCACACCGCTGTGGGGCCTGCTCGATTGGTGTAACCCATCGATGTAACGTCGCGAGAGGAACGCGAGATAAGAAACTGCTAGAGAGAGAGAGACTCTCTCGCTCTTCCTTTCTATCTTTTCTTTCTCTCTCTCTCTCTCTCTCTCTTTCTCTCTCTCTCTCTCTCTCTTTCATTCTTTCTTTATTTCTCTTTATTCTCTCTTATCATTCGCGAGCGGCTCGCAGCCTCCGCAGCAATTCGCCGTTGTGGACAGCCGGCCTAAAAGAAGAAGAAGAGGACAGTTCGCGATCTCGGGGGTGGTTTTTCCTCGATAGTGGTGTTCGGGACTGTGACTCGATCTCGCTCGTGAGTAAACGGAGAGTTACATCGAAGAGTTACGACACTCGGAGGAGATCGCTCTCGCTCTCGTTTTCCTTCTCTCACTCTTTCTTTCTCTTTCTCTCTCTCTCTCTCTCTCTCTCTTTCTCTCTCTCTCTCGTCGACGCTGACGACGACGTTTCGCCAACGGACGACGACGAACGGACGCTACCCCGCTCCACCGCGGGAAGCCGTAAGTCTATCTCTCTCTCTTTCTCTTTCGTCTCTCTTCTCCTGTGCTCTGTGCCGAAGATCGATTCCTCTCTCTCTTTCTCTCTCCCTTGTCCCCTATCCCCTTCTCTCTCTCTCTCTCTCTCTCTCTCTCTCTCTCTCTCTCTTTCGTTTTATTACGCGGGCTCGCGTAAAAGTCTCTCGCTTCCACGCGCTCCGATCTCTCGCCTCGCCTCGCCTCCTCTTACTTTGTTTCTTCCTCCAGCTCCGTCGGTGTCACCCCCGCTCTCATTATGTTCGTTATCTTCTCCGTGCGGCCCCTGCGAAACGCGACGCAGAAGGCCGTGGCTGTCGTAGCGACGGCGGTGGTAGCGTGGCGAGCTGTACCGGGAGAGAGAGCTGCGTGGATCTGCGTGGGGCTGCGTAGATGACAGCTGCGGCGGGGGTGGCCTGACGGCTGACGGCTGACGGCTAACGCGGAGCATCCGTGGCTCCGGATTCTTCCAATGATCGTTTCACGATCGAAATCGCGAAGAATCGGGAGTCCCCGATCGCGTGCCAATCGCGAGCCAAGCGCCTAGTTTTCAATTCCTCGCAGGACGTCCTGTTAGAAAACTTCTCTCCCGCAACCCCCACCATCCCCATTTTCTCCCATTTTCATCTCTTCCGATCGAATCGCATTAGAGATCGCGAGATCTGCGCCGAATATCCAAGTCTATCTTTCGCAAATCTTTGCTCAGCGCGGTTTCTTCCTTTATTCTTTGTTTATTCTTTAGCTGAGCTCACCTGAGGAGATTTATAATCCGCTATGGAATTATGCGTAAGAAAACGCTCGAATAATCGGGATAAGCGGTTGTATGATATATATATAATAGCTGTTAAAAGTCTTCGGTCGATCGTAATTTTACAGATAATTTTTATCAATCTATTTTTCAGTTTGTACTCTAAATTCATAAAAATCTTGTTACAATCAATTTAATATCACGCTATTTTAAATACTAGTGTATGTATATTCAAGTATTTGGTATTTTAATCAGGATTACCACAAAATTGGAAATCGGAGAAATGTCCGGGAAATCAGTGAAAAGTCTGAGAATTTTGCAAAATTTTCCGGAAAATAAAAATTCCTATCTTCAAAAGATTTAATATACGTATCTCATATCCATATGCAGTTTGGAAGATTATCAATTTAACTTGACAACGAAAAATGCAAGCAGTATCAGCAATATTAACAATAATTTACAATATTAAATTAAATTGATCTCTCAATAAAATATTTCCAAATCAAAACGAAAATACAAAAAATTTCGAAATATTATTGAAAGTCAGAGAAACTCATAAAATTTTATCTGGAAATCAGAGAAAAGTCATGGAATTTTAGAAAGACGAATTTGTGACAACTTTATGTATTAATTTTTCTTCGTGAAGATTTTTTATCTGTCAACGAAAAATGCAATAAAATTACTTATTAGCCGGAAACTTTTGGCAGTCACTGCCATATCGCATATTTTGTATGATATACACGCGCGAGTACAGAAAATGTACCGCAGAGGATATAGAGATATATGTTTCGAAAAACTTCATCGGATTATTTATAAATTAAAAAACGAGCTTGAAAAACAAGCAATTTTTCAAAAGAAAGATACATTTGTATAAACGCGCGTGCGAGATCTCAATAGTTTTCCAACAATTCTTTCAATAAGGCTCAATTTATCTCTTCTCTGCACTGAGAAAAAATGTACTAAATTGTTATAAATATTTATTTGAACGGTGCTAACTAAACATTTATTTACAATAAATAAATATTTATTCAATAAAAAAAATTATTAACAATATTAAACAAAGTATCTTTTAAGGCCATAATAAAAAAATAGGAAATAAACTCTAACAGTCCTAAAAAATTGTTAAATTAAATTAATCATAGTTTGGTATCAAATAAAATAAATATATCTTTATATTTAATAAGTATTTAGTTGATACTATTCAAACGAATGATTTATTAAAATTTAGTACATTTCATTTCGATGTATTTATTTATCCATTCGTATTTATTTATCCATTCCTGTCAAGTGTAAAGTCGTAAAAGTGCAATTTGGGAATCTCTTCGATTTGCAAACTTGCATAATCCCGTGCATGGTATTAATGAACAATGTCTGTCGATTGTCACATGTGCCCACTCTTTTAAATTATAGACTTTTAATACGCTCTTTCTCTTTCGCCAAGTACGTAATAGGCGTAGGCGTCTCTGATCGGAAAAAAAACTTCGGTTTGCACATTCGCAGACCTTTTAATGTGCGCATAACGTATCGGATAAACTAACTTTTAATTTCGTTCCCTTTTTTTTCCCTTCGCCGAGCACGCGAGTGCGGTTAAGTGTCCGTTCTCCGTTACAGGAGATCTTCGGTTCGTATTTTCGCGAAACTTTTTGCGCTACACGGTATTACTATAACGTGTCGATTAAAGCCCACGCCATTATACTCACCCCCGCCACCGGTCCCCGCCACCGTTCCTCGTTGTGGAATAATTAACCGCTATGCAGCAGCGTACCGCGAAACGACGCGATCGATTTTAGGTCACGATCGTTCGCCCGTAATCCGATTAGCTTCTGCAACAGAATGATAAGTAACGACGACAGCGATAAACAATGACGCAAGAACGGAGATTCAGGCGACGCTGAAGCCACCGTCGGCGGTGCACATACCTGTGGCTATTAGACAAAAAGCTAGATATATGTTTTTTTTCATGAAACTCCGCAGAAGTAGAGCGGAAGTGACGACTTTTTCGTAAGCGACTGCAATTAATTACGCGCATCGACAGCCGCGCACTTAATTCGAATGTAAAGCCCGCGGCACACAATGTTTTCTTGCCGGATTCCTTACAAAAATCTAATGGCCAATTTATTGCTGAAGGACCATAATTAATTACTTATTTGGAGTACTAAAAGTACTGAACCACTGAACAATAGTGCTTTTAATACTTAAAATAAGTAATTCGAGAGTAAAACGGCACACGACGCATATTTTCCTACCGAATCTCTCTATATAAATCTAATAGTGGTCAATTTATTACTGAAAGATAGTAATTAATTACTTATTTTGAGTACTAAAAGTACTGAACAATATTACTTTTAATACTTAAAATAAGTAATTTAAAAGTAAAGCTTGCGACACACACGATGCATGTTTCCCGCTGAATCCCTTACATTATAAATCTAACAGTGGCCAATTTATTATTAAAGGACAGTAATTAATTATTTGGACTAAAAATTTGAACAACGATGCTTTTAATACTAAAATAAGGACTTAATTATTGACTAGTATTAAATTTCTATATGGGATTGCTTGCATTTTAGTAAATTACTGAGTTCTGTGTGGTAGAATTCTAGCAATTTACTAAAACGCAAGCAATCCAGTAGGAAAGAAGCATCGTGTGACACAAACTTAACTTTCGCGAGGTAAAGCGGATAAAGGTAAAAAAGGAACGACTCCTCGCAGCAATCCCGGTGGCAATAAATACGATTGCCGACGGTGATTCTCGACGGTTGTTTCCTCTCGTGAAATTGACGCTACCTATTAGAGAATAAAAGTTAGTAAAAGAGCGACCAGCCAACGGTATCTCTCTCGAATTGAGACTAACCATTAGACTCTTATTGGTCCTTCCTTTACTACTACGACGTCGTTCGTGGCGACGTTTCGCCGATGTCGAAACGGTAAGAAAACATTTTACATCAAAGAGCCCTTTCTTTCGCTCTATTGGAAGAGCCGGGTCTAATTTCCTGTCCAATTTGTGCGGCGCTTTGTACGACGGCGATACGACGACGACGACGACGACGACGACGACGACGACGACGACGTCGCCGCCGCTGCCGCCGCCGCCGCTGTCGTCTCCCTAAAGTCCTCGTTCGAGGAACGAGCAATGGGGAGTAACGCGAAGCAGCGCGAAGCGACTCACCGTCGGCGGTATATTGTTCTTTTACCGCAGGCCTCCGTAAATACTTTAATACGTTACGTTCGATCGTGTCCTGTTATTATTTATACTAACACATATACATAGATATATTCGCCCGTGTACCCGCCGTACCCTCTATTTTTATCTAAACTTATAACCAGCTCGGACATCGCCGGGATAATTTACCTTCGTCGAGAGTCACGGATTCGCGACGCTATTCGCGCCTCGTGTTCGTTAAAGCCGGATTCAGGTCGAGCAAATGAGCGTGCGAAATGCGAATGAATGACTGATGGCGATGTCATTCGCTCGTTGAAGGAACTTATTCTTCCTTGTCATTCCTTCTCATTTATTCGTCCAAAATCCTATACGGTGAACCCGCGAAGAAGCGCCGAAAAATACTTAGAATTGACTACGAAAAGCGAGCTGAAAAAAGAAACAGAATTTTATCCGAAGTTATACCGCACTCAGAAAAAAAGACATAGTAGCAACTATAAAAGTGACAACTATACAAGTTTTATAAGTAGAATTAATGTATATAGTTGAATAAATTACAGTTGTCTAAATTATAGTAATAACTATTAAATAATTTATTCAATTATGTATATTAATTCTACATATAAAATTTCTGTGAGTATTACTTTTATAGTTGTCATCATTATAACTTTTTTTCTAAGGTAGTGTCTTATAAGAAAAACAGAATTTTATTCGAAATTACACTACACTCAGAAAAAAGATATAGTAGCAACTATAAAAGTGACAATTATACAAGTTTTATAAGTAAAATTAATGTAGTTGAGTAAATTACAGTTGTCTAAATTATAGTAATAACTATTAAGTAATTTATTCAATTATGTACATTAATTCTACATATAAAATTTCTGTAAGTGTTACTTTTATTGTCATCATTATAACTTTTTTTTCTAAGGTAGTGTCTTATAAGAAAAAACAGAATTTTATTCGAAATTACACCACACTCGGAAAAAAGACATAGTAGCAACTATAAAAGTGACAATTATACAAGTTTTATAAGTAAAATTAATGTAGTTGAGTAAATTACAGTTGTCTAAATTATAGTTATAACTATTAAATAATTTATTCAATTATGTACATTAATTCTACATATAAAATTTCTGAAGGTATCACTTTTATAGTTGTCATCACTATGACTTTTTCTCTATATAATGTAGTTTTATAAATGCAGCAACTATAAAATAATTTATTCAACTGTGTGTACGATATATTCATTCTACATATAAAGGTCATATAGTTGTCACTTTTATAGTTGCCACTACTATACTTTCTCTGATTGTAATTAGTCATATCCGATGTAACTCATCGTCATCACACGAATCGTGACGTCTCTCTAGGGACTAAAGGCGGCCGAGTCGGTAGAATCGATTCGATCCGATTGAGCTACGTCAACAGGAATCGCGTGGAAAAAACGTCGGACGGGGATCGCTCGGCCGTGCCGGGAAGCTCGGCAAAGCGCGAGAATCGACCTAACTACGAAAAGCGGAAAAGTTAGAAAACCAACTGGGACTCGGGGGTGCGGCAGGTAGGGACGAAGAAGCGACGGAGTGCGAAAGAGCAAATTTACGTGGAGAGCAAACGCCGGACGCGCAAACACGCCGAGCTCCCCGTTCGCGCGTTCCAATCAGGATCGGACTGAAAATAGGGGTGACCGAGCCTCGACTACGCTCGATTCCACAATTATGCATTTCACCGATTCAACCCCCCCGCCCACCCCCACACCACCCGGACTACCAATTGTTTTTCAACGGACGGGACGAAACGAGAAATCGATACGACGCGAGAGATCGCCCTCAATCGTTATCGTTAATTCAATAGAGAGTCTGAATTCTCACCGACCGATCTACGCAGTAGGAAAGCAAAGCATGTGATTGTATCTTTTTTTCATTTTTTCTTTTCATTTTTTTTGAAAGTTGATTTTAAGAGAAAATTTGTCTCTAAGTCTCTATTATTAAATAATGTCATTAAAAAATATAATATTTTATAATTTTATATATATATAGTTCTATTTTAAAACAAATTTAATGCAATTAGACATTATGTAATAAAAATCATTGTTTATTTTTACTGGAGTATTTTTACTGGACAATCTTATTATAGAAGAAAAGAGAAACTATTTGAAAACTGTTTAAATTTTTTACTTTATATATAGAAATTTATATAACTACTTATAATTATCTGAGATTTTTTATAGATAAGTAAATTGATCTTTAGTCTGTTACGTCACGTTCGACTTTCTTCTACATCAGTCTTTGTGTTTAAAAATATTAATAATATAAAAATTATTAATATTACGAATTGAAGCTACGCATTATTTTTGTTTATATTGTCATCAGATAATTTATTGCGTCGCAAACTGTAATATATTATAATTACTTTCCCTTTGATCGCAATCAAAATTATTCACTTGCAGATAGATAATATCAATTTGCAAATTACTTTCCGAGGTTTATAAATGAGTATTAAATATATCAAATCGTTTCTATGTAACAATCATTAATGATATTTCAGAAAATTAAAAAATATCTTCAATAATTTGTAATATTCTTCTTTTTCCTTAAGAAATCAATTTTTGTATTAATACGACATATCGCGTGTTTAAAACGGCTGTAAACATCATAGTTGCTTCAGAATTTTTCGTAGATAAACGCTCGAAGCGTCCTCGAAATTGCGAAGTCACGTTCGGGCGTTGATGAAATCAGCACTTAAGAGCGGCCGCGTTTCAAGAACGTACCTATGTAAGTCCTTACGTCGTCGTAAACGCGATTTTTTCAACTGATAAATCGGCAAAACGCGTAGTGTCTTGCGAATAATAATTTGCTGGATCGTCCATATTGTATGTTGCCCTGCCAATCGATCGAATTGATTCCCTTCGTAAAAAATGAGATCAATCTTAAGTTATTCCACGCGCGGAAACAGAAAAAACCTCCGGTAATGATGCCAGTAATGGGCAATGGTAACATTAACCCACTAATGCTAATAATAACAAACAGACAAGGACAAATATCGCTGAGATAAAAAAGTTACTAGATGATAAAAGAAATCGATCCTAAAGACTGATATACTTTTGTGGAAAACAATTTCTTTAGTTATATGGATTTTTTTATATGGAAAGGTATATATAACTCTAAAAAGGGGTGAAAATTACATTAGGATTGCATGGTGTTCGGATTTTTATTGATAACATAATTCTAAAAAATACATTATAATTGAAAATATAATGGAAAAAAAGGAAAATTATACATAGAAAGAATAAATAAGAATTTAGGTACAGATCTGAAAAAATAATTTTTGTAGAATCATCAAAATATTTATGCAGCAAACTCAAATCGGTTGTTAAAATGTTAAAACTTTTTGTAGCACATTTTTCTTATCAAAACTTAAGCTCTTTATATAATTATTTTCATAATCCAATCAAGTGTTTTTAATTTATATCTATATGTTGAGAGAGAAAAGGTTGCAGTTACTATAAAATCTATAGTCATTTTGGAAAACTATATAGTTGTTTTAACTACGTTAGTAGTAAAAAATATTCAATTGTGCTATTAATAACGCTGCTTAAAAATCTTTAGCATCTAAAAATCGTTTTCTTTTAATATATATTTTAGTTATTACATATTAACTCATAAATAGTAAATGAATTTAAAGAAAATAGTTATATTCATTACAATTGCGATTGAACTTACTGATTAAAAATGTTTATTTCATTTACTATTTATATCTTGATAATTTATTATATCAATATTAAAAATTTTTCTAATTAATAATATCATTTTTTTTATATTTTAGAAAACTGTATATGACGTTATTATCATTAACATTATGGTAGTAATAATCATAAAAATTCCCAACCATAATTATTTTACCATGTAATTACAGTCGCAAATATCGAACACTTTTCTCTCGATGTAGCTAAATTTTTAGATACGTCAGAAAACCTATTCCGTGTAGAAATTATAATGAAAAGAAAGAAAAGTTAAACAAAAATTGCATATTCACTATCCTAATTAAAACATTATTTTAATTCAGAATTTAAAAAACGCTCTCTACTATATATATATATATAAAGTTTTTGTTAATTTTGAAATGCGTCACTTTTCTATCAACGCAGTGATATAGTTGGAAACAGTGCCAAACCAGTTATAGCGTCTGCAATATATATATATATATATATATATATATATATATATATATATGTGTGTGTATGTATGTCTAAGATACCGAATTGTCCGCCTGTTTAAAAAGATTTCCTTTGCCGTAAAGTTTACTGAAAGTTGATGGTCGCGCGGTCGCCGCGGAAGCAACCGGTGCGAGGTGAGCGGGAGCGAACGAAAGCAAAAGGATGGAAGGACGGAAGGAAGGAAGGAAGGAAGGAAGGAAGGACGGAAGGAAGGAAGGAAGACACCGAAGTTTCGGTTGCGGCTGGCGAACGATTTTTCTTCTCACCGGGTTGCGCGCTGCATTGCGGCTGCGACGCGGCGCGACGCGACGCGACGCGATGCGACGCAACGCCCGTATCGCCATCGTCGTCGTTGTGCGTTCGTCGTTGAAAATGCGGCACCACAAAGAGATATATACGCTTCGTAGGTCGTGATAGTAATTAAGGCGAATCACGAGCTGAAATGTGTGGGCGGCGTAGCGAAATTCGATTATGGAAGTCAGATTAATGCCGGAAGTTTTATCTTTATTATTCACATATTGCATTGTTATAAATATGATGCCACTTTTTGTTGTTTATTGATCCGACACTCTGGAAACTTTATCAAGGGTCTGTTCCGATAAAAACATGTACAAATAAATGAGTATGCGCAAAAGAATATTAAATTTTGTTTGAATCTATTAAGGTTGTTCTACGAGAAAAAAAAGATTCCTTTTTTTATTTTTATAATTTTATTTTTTATATTTATATTTTATTCACTACCAGGTTTTTTATTACTTATACATTCAGAAAAAAACGTAGTGGTGACAACTATACAAGTTTTTTATTATGTAGAATTAATGTACATAGTTGATTAAACTATTTTATACAACCTTGGCTAAAAATATAAAACGTCCTCAGTAATTGACGTAAATTATAACTAACAAAGAATAAATTAAAAATAATTTTATTGAAATATAATAATCATTTTTAATAACAATAATATTAATAACAATTTTAATATTCTGTCAATTTTTTCTTGTAGATTTTATTATCATTTTTGAAAAAATGCGATAAATTGTTTTATACTTTAGTTTAATTTAAATTTTATTATATAGTTGTAACTATAAAATAGTTTATTGAATTATTTGTTGTGTATGTGTGCACATTAATTCTACATGTAAAACTTGCACAATTGTCACTTTTATAGTTGTCACCACTATGTCTCTTTCCTGATATTTTTAAATAGTTGCAATAATAAAATAGTTTATTCAATTATTATATTGATTCTATATATAAAATTCATAGATATAGTTATTAAATGCGTTGAAAAGTTCTGAGCTTTTTTTTGCAAAATTAAATTTTTATTTAAGAACTAACAAAAAGATATTAATCAGCGAAATATTCCCCATTTGTATCAACGACCTTTTGCCATTTTTCGGGCAGCTTGCGGATTCCTTGTTGATAAAAGTTTATCAGTTTCGAGGCGATAAAATCATCAATGCATTTTCGTAATTCAGTAAGTGTCACGAAATATGTAGCCAAGTGATGCTACAGCGACCGGAATAAATCCGGAAGTTCCTAGCCTAACGCAAAGATATGGTCCTTGAGTTTTTCCTTCGCTTTTGCGACATGTAGTCGGACATTGTCGTAAAGCAGGATCACTTTACGATGTCCTTGGCCAGTAAATGGCCTCTTTTCTTCTAACGCATCGCTCAAATTAGTTAATTATTCTTGATAGCGGTCTGCTGTAATTGTTTCATCCGGCTGTAACAACTCATAATACAATACACCTTTCCAATCCCACCAGATGCAGAGCAAAACCTTCTTCGTAGATATTAGACTTTGGTAACGATATCGAAGATTGACCAAGATCAACCCATAATTTCTTTGGGTTATCATAAAAAATCCTTTTCACTTTTCATCTCCTGTAATGATTTTGTGCAGAAAATCTTTTTTCTGGAACTTTGAAAGCAAACTGAGTGAGGTGTCGTCATCATGTCGTCGATTTTTATTGTCTTTGATATGTGGAACCCTATATGTGGATATGTGTTTGTCTTTCTTCTGAATTTTTCCCATTGCATATAAACGTACGGAAATGACTTGCCGCCAAGCTGCACTGCAAGCTCCTTTTCAGTTTGCGTAGAGTTTATATTCTGCAATGCTTGCAGTTTGTCCGTTTCAATTTTTTGAGGGTGTCCAGTACGCGGTTCGTCTTCAAGACTAAAATTTCCTTGACGAAATTTTTGATACCATCTTTTACATGTAGCATGACTTACAGTGTTCTCTCCATATGCAGCACAAATCATTTTAGTGGCTTCAGCAGCATTTTTTTTCAGATGAAACGCAAAGTGGATGGAAAATCGAATATGCTCTTTTGTTACTGCCATCGTGAACATTACTTATTACTATACTTACACATACTATTATGATTTTTAAAGTCATATGCATTAAACGCCAAACTTCATAACATTTAAAATCGTAAAAGGGCGGGAAAATAAAAAAAATTTTAATTATGATTTCGGTTGTGTGAAATCTAAAGCTCAGAATTTTTTTGCGCACCTTATATTACCTATATAGTTGCTACTATTGCTTTTTATCTCTGAGCTAATTTTTCATAGTTACAATAACTATAATATAATTTATACAATTATGTATATGTGTGCATTAATTCTATATATTAAACTTGTATAGTTGTCTTTTTCTCTGAGATAGCCTTTTATAGTTGCAGTAATTATAAAATACAATAGTCATCACTTTGTGTTTTTCTTTGAGATAGTTTTTAACTAGTTGTAATAACTATAAAATATAGTTTATTCAACTATATGTGTGTGTGTGTATGTGTGAGTGTATTAATTCTATATAAAAAACTGGTATAGTTATTACTTATATAGTTGCTAACAGTTTTTTTTCTGAACGAACGTACTCTCGAGAATAAAAAGTATCTGAGGTTGAAATCTCTCTTTTTGTGCGCATTGGCTGGTTCGAGCTAATCAAACTTTTATTTACTTTATCATCTTCGTTCTAGCGCGCATTTTATTTCTATTGTACTCCGTTTTGTAATCATCGAGCCAGCTTCTTCTCTCCCTTTCGAGCAAGATACGCTCTACAACAGCCATCCGTTAGAAAAAGGAACTGGATGAAGTCTTATTCGAGGGTTGATCCGGCTCGATTCACTCGCGAGATCGACCGAGGAAAGAAAGCGGGAGAGTATCTCAGAACGAGGAAGGGGGTGTTGGAAATGTCGAAACGAGACCGAGAGCGAAAGAAAATAGGACTCGGTGTCTGGTACATTCCGGTACCGTCTCGCCGTTTTATCGCGCATGCCACGAACGGCCGAATTTCCGATTGCCCGTAGTCGGCCCGCCAAATATCAACTAGCTCCCGATACCATTTGTTCCCTCCTATTCCCCTCCCCCCTCTTTCTCCCTCTCTCATTCTCCTATCACAAAGAATTATTTACGGTCGTACGGCCTGTCGCACTCCGTGATAAACCGGGCGAAGTGAGAAACGAGAAACGAGAGAAGTTTCATAAAACTAACACACACACACACACACACACACGCGCGCGCGCGCGTAAAAACACGTACAGGCCTATGGCGGATCGTGAGATTTTTCGCGAACTTGGCGCGTCGCCACTTATTACCGTTAATGTATTCGGAATTCTCGTTCTCTCGCAAAAAGAGGTGAAAGGGATGAGGAAGACGAAGGAAGGGTTAACAAGGAGAAAGGCTTTTGATATTAACCAGTGGTCCGCCTACAAAAACACAGCAGGTTTCGGACGTTCACGGTGCACGGCGAGTTACCGTCAGATTAGGTCAATATTTGGCTCGCTTACGCGAATAACCGGGTCAAGGATTGCCGCCATTGAATGCGTCTGTCGTTCCGTTTATTATCGATAATGTTTATTATCGATAATGTTTGTTATCGATGTACAACTCTTCTTTTTCCTCTCTCTCCCTCCCCCTTTGCTCGCTCTTGTTGCATCTTCGCTTTTGTCAGACCTTCAGAACTCGTCGCTGCGCGCGAAAGGGATGTGGCTTTTACATTTCACTTTGACATTTCGTGGCTTTTACAGTTCGAATATCGAGCGAAAAGAATCTCCGTGCGTTCCCTGAGTCTCGAGCCGCACCTCTGTACGCGTTTGTTTTTTTTTCAATCACTTATCGATGATTGCTTGATTGCTTTTGCGGACACAGATCATTCTACCCACGCTCAGAGAAAAAGGCACAGTGATAGCAACTATAAAAGTAGACAACTATATGTTTTGTACATAGAATTAATGTACACATTGAATAAACTATTATAGTTATTGCAACTATAAAAAAACTATCTCAGAGAAAAAGACAAAATAGTAACAATCATAAAAATTTTATGTAGAATTAATGTACACAGTTGAATAAACCATTTCATAGTTGTTGCAACTATAATAGATCATTTCAGAGAAAAAGATATAGTAATAATAATTAAAAAAGTGACCGACTATACAAGTGACTATACAAGTTTTATATACACAATTAATTATCTAAAAAGCTGTCTCAGAGAAATAGACAAAATAGTAACAATTAAAAATTTAATATATTAGGTGTTGGAATTAATTCGTAGCGTTTTACAAGAGATGGGAAGTGATGGGAAGTACTTTCATTAATGTATTTTTTAATGCTCATGTGAAATAAATAACATTCTTTCATTAAAAAACGCTACGAATTAATTCCAACACCTAATAGAATTAATGTACACAGTTAAACAAATTATTTTATAGTTGTTACAACTATAACAGACTATTTTAGAAGAAATGATATAGTAGTAATAAGAAATGACAACTATACAAGTTTTATATATAGAATTAATATACATAGTTGAATAAATTATTTTATAGTTATTGCAACTAAAAAAGATTATCTCAGAGAAAAAGACATAACAGTGAAAAACTATAAAAGTGACAATTATACAAGTTTTATTTCTAGAATTATTGTATACAATTGAATAAACTATTTTATAGTTATGCAACTATAAAATAGTTTATTCAATGGTATGTGTGTGTGTGTGTGTGTGTGTGTGTATGTGTGTGTGTGTGTGTGTGTGTGTATTTATTTAACTATGTACATAGGAAGGAGGTCACGTGTATAATGACAACTTTAAATTTGTATAAAAGACAAATACGAGTTTAACATGTAGAACTAATGTATAACATAATTGAGTAAACTATTTCATAGTTATTGCAGCTGTAAAAAGTTTATTCAATTACGTACACTAATTTCTTCATTATGTACATTAATTCTACGTATTAAACTTATGTAGTTGTCAGCTTAATACTTGCATCATTACATATTCTTTTTTGTTAATGCAGAATTCTTCAACTTCGCGAATATTTGGCGACAATGCCATGTGACCTCCTCGTTTCGAATCTAAGTGTTCTCATTTGAAAGCATCGTCGGGACTTAAAAGGGGGTCGCTCTGGGACTTAATGAATTGCGGTATTTCCTCGGCCTTAATCGGAGCCGGTCTGAAAATACGATGCGGTGGCGAATCGGTGGCGGATCGAGCGACGAGCGGTCGAGTTGACCTAGAGATGTCACTGGGTTAGCGTGTCCATGGGCCATCCATAATCCCCCGATGATACCTGGCGATACACGCTCGCTTTTACCCTGTCATAGGGACGGGACTGCGGCGTCGGGTCCGACTGACCCTCTCCCATGGTTCGTGCTGCACGTTTCTGATCCGCAGCGGCGCGAAACACCCAACTCGACAGCTCTTGAGGGATTGGAGGAAGAACGTCGAAGTGACACCGTATTTTCCCCTTTTTCTTCGCCGTGATTTTCCAAATCGTATTCAATATCCGAGTCAGGAGAATCCTTTTTCCGGCAAGAGAGAGAAGCTCCTCGGCAATTATTTTTCTGAATGGAACGCCGGCGTGACGCGTCGGTGAATTATTTTCAAAATCCCATCTCAATGAGGAAGTGACGCGTCTTTCAGCCGACATCGCGAACCTCGGATTAAACGGACGAGTATTTCAAGTGCAAATCGTTCACCCGCGGCTGAACGAAGACGCAAACAATGCCGCGGTTTCAATTCGTTCTCGAGCGTGGGCAATAGATCGAAAATCCAGCGAAGTGAGAAAAAAAACGCTTATTCGCTATTTTCGCGAAAGTTCTTTCAAAAATGTACGGTGTGCCAGAAACTACTGGACGCCGTCCCAACCGTCAAATTAGAGACGATTCCTCCTTGGAGAAAATGTCAAGAGAAATTATCTCCACAATTTTTAACGTTGCAATTTTTAACGTCGCTTGCATTGACAATTTTTATATTAAAATTCTATTAAAGGGACTTCAATATGAAGCTCTTATGGATACATTTTAAAATTGAAATTTCCCAGATACTATCCTGTCATTTATTTTTTCCTTTGAACTTGGTTTGCTCAAAAATTTTCCTGATAATGCAGCTTCGATCTAAAAAAAAGTGACACTTTCCTATGCGTAAAGTACTAATTAAATAAGAGTACAATATCGAATACATTTGATAAATGTAAAGGGAGATCATTTTTCTCAGAACTACCCCCTCACTCGAAAATCGCGAGTGTCCCGACATTTCCGTCGGGACGGAAAAATCGATCCCGCGTGTCGGCCGACAGAATCTCTTTTCGCCGAGTAGGACATCCGGTGATTTTTTTTTTCTTTTTTTTTTTTTTCGGCACGCCCGGTGCCGGGCTGCGCCGATGCATATTTCGTCGAGCAGCCGGCCGGTTTCGTTTCTCACCCCTCGCCCTCACGGTAATTTCCTAAATGTCCGCGCCGCGAAACTCAGCGGGCCGCAGTGCAGCCAGCCAAGCCGAGCCAGTGACGCCCTGACCTTTCGTTTCTCGGTCAACGATCGTCCGTGTGTTTGTGCTTGCGCACATGCACACGTGTGTACATAGACATTTGTGTGTGTGTGTGTATGTGTGTATGCGTGTGTGTGTGTGTGTCTGTAATAACGAAAATTCGCAGACGTTCCGTCCGATATCGTCGAACCACCAGCCGTCGCTCTCGGAATCCTTAAAGAGACGTCCAATTTAAGGGAGCCACTTCAACGAAAGTAATTTGTACGAGAATAGAACGAGGTTCGCTATTTCGAAGCGAAAACGATAAGAACAGTCCACAAGAGTACTCGAATTCTTTAATTGCCAAGCGTTAATTAATCGAACCACTGCGCGGTTGAATCTGTGCTCTCCGTAAACTCGTACTGCAATTTTTTACTTTAGTGGTTTAATTAGGACTTTGAAGATCTAGGCGAATTTTTTGTTTTGAATTATTCTCAAATTCGGACACGTACAAAAAAGTGAAAAATATTCCGGATAATGGCTGCGTAAAATCGTATGCTTTGTAAAATCGTATTCTTAAATATTAAAAGAGTGTATCAAAGTTTTTCAGATTTTTCAGGGCTCAAAAACCCTTTAAAAAATATAATTAGGTACCAATAACCTGATTGGACTCCATACAATATCAGTGATTTTAACATGTCTATATAGTTTCTTGAATGTTGAACGAATTGTACCAAAATTTTTTTAGACTTTTTAGAAAAAATCCTTTAAGTAACACAATTAGTCATCCGGTTGAATTACGCTTTAAAAATCGGTATGGATTTAACATCACGCGATATTCATATAATTCTCACTATACTGTTAATATTAACAGCAACATGATATGGATTTAACAGCATTAGTTTTAAATACCACGATGATGCTGATATAAACACTAGGGGTTATAAATCCACATCATGTTGGTGCACAGAGACAAAAAAATGGTTGCAATAACTATAATTTAACTATAATTTATAGTTATTTTCTGGAGACAATCATAAATTTATAATTGCTTTTACTATATGAATTATAGTAACCTGAACACTAAATTATGATCATAACGACCATGTATTTATTCGACTAACTGTATGATTATTTTACACATAAATCATATAGTAAATTATACTATAAAATGTGGTAACTATACATATAAGATTATTACTACTAACATAGCAATAATAATTATGTATAAAAAAATGATACTTTTAACCATAATTATTTTACTATGCAATTATAGTTACAAATACGATATACGTTTCTTTTAGTGTGTTAATGTTAACACTAGCATGATATAAATTTAATATCATGGAGGGTTTTAAATCGACATCATAATGATGCTGATATAAACACCAGGGATTATAAACGCCATATTGGTGTTAATATTAACAAGAATTATACAGAATTATACATTACATGATGTTAAATCTACATCTATATTTTTTAGAGTAGAAAAGTAGTGTAAAAAAAAAGACGTTGGACCACGGAGAATTATTCTACGTATCGCGAATTGTCCTCATCCTGAGGGTGTAAGGAAAGGAACTTCCCCGCTTTCGGGGAACCCCCGATGTTCCTCGGTGCCTTTTAGCCGTTTATATGCGAATTCCACGTCGCTGTCGGGGGAGAAGGCGAATACACGGACGACTGGAATTTCTAATAAGGGCATATATGTACCTCCTGCTTTTGGCATTCGCTTTCATCCTGGAGCGACGTACGCGGAATTTCGCGGATAACGAAACTCGTAGATCGCCCGCGGGCCGAAATGAAGGGATGCTCTCTCTCGGATGTGAGGGAGTGTCGTTACGGCGACAGGGCGGGGTGGAAAGGGATCGAATCTAATATGTGATGGAGAAAAGGGATACGCGGTGACGAAGTTTTCGCTGCCGCAGCGAAACTGTCGTGAAACTGCGTGTTTTCACAGAAGCGACACCAGAGCGCTACCGAACTTCGCCAGTGTAACCAACAGTTATTCAACATTGCGGCACCACGATCTTACTGGTCAAACAGAACTTTATTCCTTATTATTTATTTTACAACCCAAAGTACAAAACATCCCTCACCACTCGACGTAAATTTTCTGCGTGTGTATATTTGATGTGAATAAATTTTAAAAAGTTTCAATGAAAAATATATAATATTTATTAGAGAAGTTTTATCAAAAAATAATATCGATGATTTTTATCACAATTTTATAATTTATCATAATTTTATATGCTTACTTTTCCTTTAGATTTTATTACCGATTTTCTAAGAAATGCAATAAATCGAGGGTCGTTATATTTATATTTATTGCCAACGCTGTGTTTATTTTTTGTCGCTGCTTTTATTACTGCATTAATTTGTCGTTACTTGTAGAATTGCAATATGTGTTTTCCTCACTGTTTCTCTCTCTCTCTCTCTCTCTCTCCATCCATTTCTCTTTCTCCCTCATCTCCCTTTCAGTAATAATCCGTAAATAACGAGCTCGTGGTCCCCGCGCATTCGTCAGCATTTCGCCCTTCATTTCCGACACACCCTCGTTCAATCAATCGCGTTGTGTGCTGTGTTACAGAGACGAACGATGCTTCACGAATGAAGAATGTAGACGAGACAGGGGGAGGGCAAGCGGATCTGCCTGTCGCGGATTCGGAGGAGGACATCGCCGCCGTCTGAAGTCTAATCACCTCGAGCCGCGTCGAGCACCTTCCTCGCGTCTTCCTCGCTGTAAGTATCGGAAAAGAAAAAAAGTAAAAGACAAGTGCGACGAACAGGGAAGCGATCCCCGCGGCGAAGAGGGTAGAGGGTGGAAGCCAACTTGGAAGCTAACGAATCCGATTTTCAGACGGATACGCGAACGTAACTTTATTTGTCGTACTTTTTATCGAAGAAACGAAGTGATTTCGAGAATATAATACTTTCTGCGTTGCTTATCTTTATATTTGTATTTATAATATTTCTACTAAAAAAATAAATTCTCCAAACTTTCTCGTAAATATTCTTTAATATTATTTATGAAACACATATCTGCATGCTCTACTTTTAGTCCACTTTTTAATATTTACTTTTTAACGACAGACTCGAAATCAACTTTTTTTTTAAACATTGAGAGACCAAAGTAAAAACGATTGATAAAAGTTCTTTCGCAAACTCAACTTTTGGGGAAATAAATAAAGTTACAAAACTACTTCTCTTCATAGATTCCAAATAAAGTTTGATGAAATTTATATTTAGATATTTATATTAAGATATACATCACTAAAAATTCAATTGATAAACGATAATCATTGATCTCTCATTTTTGCCGGAGGAAAGTCGATATTTAAGTTGATGGAAAAATATTTATAGTTAATTTTTTAGAGATGACATCGTCATTGTTAAAAAAAAAACAGTTTCTTACTGCTTTGGTTAAAAAATAACTTGTAAGGATTTTCGATATTCGCATCTACTTATAGCCTTTCAAGCAGGAGAAATATATTTCAGTGTTTAATGTTATAATATATTTTTATCTTTAGTTCTTAACTAATTGGTACAAATCCTGAATTTTTGAAAGTTGAATTGTTTAACATTTTTAAGACAAAGAGACTTTAGAATTAAATAAGTCTCCATCATCCGTTCCAGAAAATTAAAAGAAAAACTTTAGATACGAATATAATAATGGACCATGAAATTATACAGAAACTCAAGCATGATAAGCAATGTTGTCAAAAATTTCGATATTTTAATCAGACTCAGCATTTGACCCAGACAGCACAGAATATTTATGACAAATGTTTATTAATATTCATTTTTTGAAATGTTATATATATTATAGAATTTTACATATTTTATATAAAGCTGTATTTTAAATATTATTAAAATATAGATGAAACAAATATTTATGATAAATATAAATAAATTTAATAAGTACTTTTTATTTAAATTATGCCTTATCAAATATTTCCATAGCATTTACTACAAGATTTACAATAAATATTTCATAATATTTATAATAAATGTTTATGATCTGTGCAATTTAAAATATTTGCCTATAAAAATATTTGCAAAATATTTAAAATAAATCTTATGAATATTTATAAATATTTTGTAAATATTTTATAAATATTGTGTGCCGTCTCGGGAGTGTCCTATACAATTTTAATAATCCAATGAAATTATTTGCAAGTTATCTGCATTTAAAGTTAAATTTAGATACTTCAACAAAACCGTTCTTTCCGTATACATATAAATTAACAAGAAGAATCCAAATCTGCCGACGTAACGTAAAGAAAATTGAATTGTTTGACACTTTGGAAGAGAGAGAGAGAGAGAGAGAGACAGAGATTTTATATACAATTAAGCGAGTCTCCAATAAACCCACCGTTCATTCCGGAGGATTAAAAGAAAAACTGTGTCTTCGGCGGAGAGGTGTTATTAAATTTGTCCGTTCGTCTCGTACGAGGAGAAAATTTTGCATATCGAGTCGAGGGTTGGCCATGCAGAATCTGGTCTCTCTGCATGGCGAACGACATTCGGGCTCGACGTGTCCGATCCCCGCCCGATCGATCTACGCGCTTCCAGCCGCGGCGGCTGGCCGTGGATCACGTACCCTACCTATATCGTACACGCGATAACGTATAATGCTGCCGCAGTGCCAAGGGAAGTAACTAGTCGCTTCGTGGACTCTAATGCGGCGTCGGGCCTCGCGCTGTCACTCCCGTAAACGCTCGCCAGCCCGTCGTCGTCGTCAGTGCTTTTCGTCGACGGGGCGCGTCCCGTTTCCCGCGTCGTCGAGACGGTCCTCATTATTGCGACGCGATATCGATAATAATCGATCCCTTCGCGGATCTTTCGCGGGCGGCCGCGATTCTAATTGAATAAGTATCATAATTTATAAGTATCGATAAACGGGACGGGAGAACGCCGACAAAGAGAGAGAGAGAGAGAGAGAGAGAGAGAGAGAGAGAGAGGGAGAGAGTGTCGCGCGGCGAATATTGTTGAAAAATCTCGGTGAGTCTGAAAACAGAGAAAGAGAGAGAGAGAGAGAGAGAGAGAGAGATTCTAATTCGTGATTTGTTAATTTGTTCTGACTTATTTTCCTTTCATTTAATATTTCATAATTTTTTATTGATTTTTTTTTCTAAGAAAGTCAGAGCATCTCTAGAGATTACCGATTTTTTTCATCTAAATCGTCGAAACTGAAACGTCGTACGCGCACGAATCGTATGATTTGAGTTAAACGTTAAATCGGACGCAATTAATGTCATTCGATTATTCGAACTTGATGTTTAAATTGAAGCCGATTACCGGTGCCGCTTGGGATTCGCTGAGAACCTTGGCGGCCTTGTTTCCGCCGCTGATTTGCCTGGGCGGAATCTCTATTCCGACTTCTATCGGCGTTCGTCTCGCATAGTGTGTGCCTCGCCACCGTGCGACCAATAAATCCTAATTTCACGACGACGTTTAATCTCGTCCTCGTGCGTAAACTTCCGCGTGCGACGACGTTCCCGTGGACGCGCGCCGCTCCCGTGTGACCGAGCGTACGTACGACCACGCACGGAACACGTAGAAGGAAGTTGCTAATCAACGTGGACCTTCGTGTGGTAACTAGAGAATACTATCATCCTACTAATACCTCCCCCTGCCCCTGCCCTAACGTGCGTACGTGAGACGGGGAAAGAGGTGCAGAAAGGGAGAGGGACGCTGAATCGTGTATTGAACACGACGTGCGTATACATGTATATTTGCGTAATTATTTGTATAATTATTTACATTCTTTAATCCTACCGAACGAAATCTCACCCTAAAAAGCGAAAATTTAATCAGTTTGGAAACTGAATGGCTGAGTTTTCGATCTTCCAGAGAGTGAGATTTCGTTCTGAGAAATTTTAGAGAGCACATTTAGTTTATGCATACTACAGTCGAAAGTTTGAGATTAATTGAAAGCGTATATAAAATAATTATTTTGTTCATTCCTTTGTAATGAGATGAAAAATAATGTAGTATTCGAAAGTTCTACAAAAATACTTTTTACAAAATTATTTTACAAGGAAGACACTGTGAAGTATTAGACTTTTTTTTGTTAAAGTAGCTACTCTTATTATTTAGATTAACAAAAAAGTTTTTTTTGAAATTAACGTTCAAAGAGGAACTTTTTTTTTAAATCTTACAGTTTTTCTTGTAATTCATTATTCATTGCATTCCTTGCCTCAAAATATAATTGTTTCAACACCACTATTGGCTTTCCTGTTCTGTAAAAGTTAAAGTTAATAAGCTTACGTTAATCATAACTGTGTAAATATAATAGGGTTTACTTTTAAATTAAGAAGAAATATAAGGGATTGAGAAAGGCAAAATCGGAATTTTAATATTTCACTGGAGTATTCATAGATTCTATTCAATGTATGTGCTGAAGAAAAGCTACAAGCATATATAATATTTAAGCGTTCCAGTGAAAATATTATATAATTACAACAATAAATAAAAAGGAGCAGATAGCCACATGACAGGATGTCAGTAGCGAAAGTCATATATTTAAAACATAAGCTAACTACTCCTTTATTTATTGTTTATAATTTATGCCACGTTGTTGTGAATTTAATTATATATAAATTTCTGAATCATGTATAAATTTCTGAATATACTATCGCACTTATATCATATATATATATATAGGTACACCTTTTCAACGTGTGATAATACGCAGAAATTTGTTATGCGGAGCTACGATATCGTATTTCCCATCGATAACTGTATACAAGATATAATGGATACTCCGCTTCTCCCACATTATTCTTTAACAACAGATTTCTTGGCCGATTTGAAGTCGATCTTTCCTCGAAGACGAAAATATGGAGGCGTCGACAATTCTCGAGTTATCGCAAAATGAAAGTCTTTACGAATTCAAGTCCCTGTTTAAATGGAGGTAAAAGAAAGAATACTACATCTCAGATGGAGTTTGCTTTGATGGAATTTTAATTCAAGGCTTACATGGAGTTACATAGAGTTACATTAGTAACATTATGTTAAAAATTTGAAGAGTCGTGATAAAATGATGAGCACCCACGACAGGTTCGCCGAGGAGAAATCGACTCGATATTAAGAAATAATGCGCGTGAAGCAGGATATCTTGTACTCTACATTACATCAGTCAAAGAGTCTGCCGTTAAACATTAACGAGAAGCAGAATATCCCACTTGAAATTTGTCAAAGTACACCTGCCGTTTAAATATAATGCATGATGTTTTAATCGCAAACGCAGCGCGGATCTGCAGAAAGAAATGTTTCATTGCGAGATCGTAAATGCGATCGTTGGCAGCGATCTGCGTTCAGCAGAAAAAACAATTTAGCAACTGTTGTAAGACTTTTTAATGCAGATTTGTGTTTCCACAAAATTGGAAACTAGGGAAATCAGAGAAATATAAGGGAAATTGAAAACGGAAATTACAAATAAGAGAATTTTGTAAAATTTTCTGGAAAATTAAAATTCTTGATTTTAAATAAGTTTAATGTATATTAAAGAAATTTATACATCACATCTACATAGTTTTGGGATACCAACTTAACAATTAAATGCAAGCAGCAACGTTAATAGTAATTAACATTCTATGTAAATTGCTCTTTCAACAAAATATTTGAAAGTTTCTAAATCAAGACAAAATACAAAAAATTTCAATATTATTGAAAGTATTAGGGAAAATAATGAAATTTTGTCTGGAAATCAGGAAAAAGTTATGAAATTTTAGTTAAGAAATTTGACAACCCTGTAATATGATTGTAAGATTCTCTAATATTCTTGCTCTTAGTTCCTTTTCCATTCTGAATCTAATTGTATAAGCCAATCACATTAAAGAATCTTACAAAGTTACTTTTTCTACTGGATGCAGTCATTTAAATTGCAAATAATGCTGCAACGTTACTGTAAGCTTGCAATGTGACGTCTCAGCGACGTGACGATGTGATGTATCATGTATTGACGTAACGTTGCTGCAAACACAATTACATTTTTCTTCATCATTCTCTAAATACATCATTCGATCTCTTCGAAATCGAAATCGATTAATCGCGTAATTTTTATACATTCTCCGCCATCTTCTTTGTCGCAGCCTGAAATCCGGGAGGGGTGTCAGATTCAATGTGTAGGGGAAAAGGCATTATGGAACCTCATTCTATTTTTAATATCCTGCAAACTTCCAATATTGCTGTAACCTTGTCAGAATTTTTCATTTGCATGGTTCTGTAATGCCCCTGCAATTTGCAGGATTGCGACGTTGCTGCGGTGTAAAACGTGAGCTAAAAAAAAAAAAAAAGCTTCGCGCTGTGCATGGGATAACTTTGAACCATCCACCGTTATCGAAGTCACGCGTTCGATGACATTATAGACCCTACGTTAAAAACAAAATCCTTTAATCTGTAATCTCGAGACGCCCTATATATTCCCGGGACTCTCTATTATCGAGAATATCAACGTGTCGCGCACAAAGTTTTTAAACCTGTATTCGCACGCGTGTGAAACACGTATGGGGTTATAATATTCAGTTCCTGAGGATGGGCGTGCAAAATTATCAGTCGTGGGAGAATATTTCTATCATCGCGTGAATTCTCTGAGTAATGAATCCGACGATTGTGAATAGCATTTAAGAGAAATTTGTGATGTGTAACTGCGGACAAAGAGGTGGCTGTAGAAATTCAATTTCTTCCAATTTGCAAAAGATTTAAACGACAAGCGAGGACACTTGTCGTCTGTCTGTCAGTTATATAACGACCTTATTATGATGTATCATGAATGCTTGGCGGAAGAAGCGCGGGAATGGAGAGAAAGAGAAAGACGAGCATGTACAGAACGAAAATGTCATTTAAACCTTAAACGAGATAAATCATTTGCAACAGCCGTTCCTACCTAATGACGCCAAAATTTCATCCACTCGTCTAATAATCATCCCAACATTTCTATCTGCATTTCTTCGAGGAACAAAATTATCGGTGCATTTTTATTCACGAGAAAAGCGGTAAGATTAACGCGTCTACTCAATATATTATTATTGAAATATTATTATATATGAAACTCTCTTTGGAGATGCTATTTCAATATTTTTTTCTGAATTCTAAAAATCACATTTTCATTCCCTTCCTTTCAGTGAAATTAATTCAAAATCGTTCAATTTAAATAATTAAACGCTGCTCTAACTCGTGGCTAATAATTCGACGTAAATAACGTGCTATTAAATAAATTAGCTTAGTTAACTCAAATAATCTCAATTACCAACGCGGTTTCTCTCTCGGATGCGCTGGAAACCGCGGCTTGAATTACGGTCAGATAGGGTTACTTTGTCCCTGGGGGGGTAATTTTGCGCCACGGCAGAGGACAATTTTCTAGGACGAGCGGGAATTTTTTTTATTCAGAAAAGAAGGATGCTCGACGGGAAATCTTTCGGAAATCACATCTCTGCTTGCTTTTAAATCACACGCGGCGAGTCTCGGTGGAGTTGATTTTTCCTCCGCGGTGGATCCCCTTCGAAATTAATAAATTCGCGACATACGTTATGCACCACCGCTGGAGCATTTTTCTCGCTCTTGCATTTTTCAGGCACCTGTTCAAGATAGAATAAGATGCGTGGATATTTCATTTCAGGCATGCTTACGTGTGCAGGGCACAAAGTAAGCAAAGTTGAAAATAAGTCTTATCCAATTGTTTTTATAAAACGCGTCCATGTTTTTGATGCTCGCAACGGCCGCGATGTATGAAGCTTTTCCTACACAGAAAAAAAGACTATTCCTCTGCAGCACAAAATTGTACAAAAGTTGCAGTAACACTGCATGTTGCTGCAATAGTGCAGAGATTTTGATATTACTGCAAATTCTATGTTGTATGGAATTCTATATGGAATTCAATTATAATATGATTATATATAAGCAAAAATATTGTGATCTTGTTTTAAAGATGTTTTATTGATTTTAATCTTGATTTGATTAAATTTGTATTTATATAAGATTTTTGATCGAGCACGTCTTAAGTGCAAAGTAATACAATACAAAGCAAGATTGTAATATTTTTGCTTATATGTGAGCATATTATGATTGATTTAAGAATAGTCTTTTTCCTGGGTAGAAATTCTCAAGTAAGATGGACACCATACGTTTAATTCGTTATACTTTTCAGGATCTACTTAAGAAAAAATGAGATAGATCATTCATAAAACAGAATGAAATATCTATTCTATCTTGAATATCTATTCTATCCTGAATAGGTCCTGAAACATATGGCTGACCAATCAGAAGTCGTTTAAACGGTGCCATTTCTTACTCGAGGATCTCTAGTCTTTTCTACCGCAGCGAATGCAGCTTTCGCGAAATGCAGCTGTTCCAGATTTATTCTCACGAGCGACGTATCACCTGTGTACTTTATGCTAATGTATTTACCAATAGCGTACCCGAAACAGCCATTTGTTATTCGCAAACGCATCCCGTCCAGCATCATTTTACAAATGCTGTATAAATTATACGATGGTTATGGCGCGAGTAGCGAAACGTCCCGGCGCTTAGAAACCGAATTTATCATCTGCCAGATAAAGAACAAGTTTCCGGTGAGGATTAACCCTTTCCAATTTTCTGTCGCAACATTTTCGACACTGTGCCTCGAGGTATACAGACAAGAATAATTGAAGGCTACACGTGGCTCGGCTCTCTCGAATAACCGCTTTTTAAACATTTTATACCATATAATTTGTTCATTTTCCATTCACGCTGTATACACATACACAAAGTCCATTTTAGGCGATCTATAATTCACGTGAGATTTCAAGATAGAATTCTATTTATAATTTTATATACCATGCATTTTGATATACATGTGTACATTTTAAAGCACATTTTATTTATGTGAAGATTCTCTGATTCTGTTCAAATGTTTATCATTTGTATGGCATATAAAATTAAAAATAGAATTCTATTTTAAATTCCGGCGCAAATTATAGACGGTCTAAAATTACATTTAATTTGTTCTAAACGAAAAATAATTATAATAGTTTCGCGAAGGAAACACATTGACAGAGAGAAGGAGACATATACTACGAACACACATAGATATTTAATTTTAATTTAATTTAATGTAATTTTTATTGATTGTTATTATAATTTCATACACTCTAAATTTCTTGCAGTGAAATCTCACTCCAAGAGAGTGAAAATGCAACATTCCCACTTTTGAAAAAAAAGTGAGAATATTTTACTTCTTGAAAAAGAATGACAATTTTCCCTTCTCTTAAAGTGAATTTTCTTTGAAGTAAAAATTCACTTCAAATGGAGTAAAATGTCACTAAAAAAAAGTGAGATTTCACTCCTTTGAAAATTCACTCTAAAAAGAGTGAAAATTGTCATTCTTTTTCAAGAACTAAAAGACGATTGTATTTTCACTTTCTTGGAGTGAGATTTGACTGCAAGAAATTAAGAGTGTAAGATATTTGTAGATACAATTCTCCCTCTCCACGTGCACGATAAATGATGGGCGAAATGCGCGCGATTTTTATTCCTTTTTGCAGCCGAGCAGGCACGATGTCGAGAAACTCAAGTTCCTGGCGAACCGGCAGACTGGAGGCCCTGCTGGTACTAAGCCTGTTCCTGCTCCTCGTCCTGCAGCCGGATCCTTGCCTCGGCTCGCCGTCCCACCGGAGCAGGCATCACGAGCACGAGCTGCACGCCGCGCAGGAGGCGTCGCACGAGGACACCAGGAGTTCCAGGTCGAGCGAGGAGCTCCCACGACCGGCCGCCCTCGTCGGCCACTCCGACGATCCGCTGGTGGTGCGCACCAGGAAAGGCATGGCCCGCGGCAAAACCATGGTCGCGACAACTGGCAAGAGCGTCGACGCCTGGTTCGGCATACCCTACGCCCAAAAACCCGTCGGTGAGTCCCGCGCACAAATTTATACATATTCGAGATTTTAATGGAGACGCGAGGACAATCCAAATAGCAAGGTGACGTCTTGTTGACGTTAAAGACATACTAAGATATTATTAAGACGTTATTTGACGTCATAGAATGTTTGTGTGCTATTTTGGAATGTTCCCAAATAGCACACAAATGTTCTATGAATCCTATATTTATTAAGAAAATTCCTATATATTCTATAAATGTACCAAAAACACTTAAATATTAATACGTCCATAGTACATTTGAATGGCACAATTATAAACGTTCTATGAATATTTATAGAATATTTTATATAACATTTTATAGAATAGAGAGAAGAACGAGACAGTCAGAATAATGTCATATTGACTAAATGATTAAAAAATGATTAAAAAATATATAAATTCAGATAATAATCGGTTAATGTAACGTTACTTGTAATCAGTACCTTGTAAATTAAGTTAAATTAACATGATTTTGATTTTTAGTTTCTTTGAGTATTTTTATATACGTTTGGGTTGATCTTGTCCGCAAGATAAGGCTAGCACACTGCTCATGTCCAGTTCATTAACTCTACGAATATATAATGAGGAACATTCTGTGAATGTTTTTATATTATGTGAATATGAATTTTTTAATAGAATATTTTACGTATATTCATAGAACATTCAATATAAATATTTCAACATTAAGAACATTTGTGTTTTATTAGAATACTCATAGAATATTTTGTGTTATCTGGGATTAGTGAGGGAGGATAATAGTTGATCAGACACTTTTCTCGTTCAATTGTGCAATGTATGACGGACAGATCACGCATATTTCTGTCCTTCATGTGTTGTCTCCAGCTGTCACATTTGAATACGTAATCTATCATATTAGTCTATGGTCTCGCAAATGAAGCGGGGAAAAGCGCAGGAAAATAACGCTCTCTCGGCCCAAGAATTGTGCTCGCAGTCGTGATCGGCTTAGGATGTAGTCAAGAGAGCGAGTATTCTTCGCGATAAAACGAATGAAAGATATGGGATGAAAAAAGTTTCGTTCAACCTCGACCGCGTAATCTTCGAAGAGAACGATATCTTTCAGATTCGCTTGGAACTTAGAGATTAATCTATGATAGTTTAAAGAAAGGAGGCCTTGTTCGTGAATTACACTGAGAAAAATGTTTTTATTATACCAACAAGAAGTACAAACACGACAAATTATGATTGTACGGATCAGAGAATTCTAATCATTATCATATTTTAATTTCTGACTACCTCGACAACGTAAATTGATAGATTTAAGGATGTATCATACATATTTAAAAAAAAATGTTTTATTTATAATTACATATAAAACATTTTTTTCCCGGGAGTAGATATGTTTTTAAATAATTAAAATAAAATAAGGAAATTTTCATTTAAACATTTACATTTAAATAATAATACATTTCAAATTGTATTGTTAAATATAAATATTTAACAATACACACAATACCTTATTGAACTATTGTTTCATATAACATTTTATATAATTTGTATATATGAATTCCTAACGTATCTGATTTATACCTTTCTGATTGAATCTACCAGAATCCCATTTAAATCAACCTATTTTCCAATGTAGATGATAATGCTGTATTCTCCAGGGTTAATTTCGAGAAAGAAACTCTTTCACTGGAGAATTTCCAATTCACAGGCCCGCTGAGGTTTCGCCATCCGCGGCCGGTCGAGCGCTGGTCAGGCATACTGAACGCGACCACCCTGCCGAACAGCTGCGTGCAGATCCTGGACACGGTGTTCGGCGACTTCTCCGGCGCCGCCATGTGGAACCCAAATACGCCATTGAACGAGGACTGCCTGTACGTGAACGTGGTGGTGCCGCGGCCCAGGCCTAGGAACGCTGCTGTCATGGTATGGATATTCGGTGGTGAGTTCCCAGTGATGAGAATCCATCATCTCTATTCATCCTCGAGCGTACAATCTAAGCGCGATTTTGTTGATAAGATCTCCGTTTTTCACGTAGGCAGAGGGAAATAACTTGAAAAAGTTCCCGAAGAGTCGTTTTATTTCTAAAAAAAAAAAACATGAGCAGCGTTGTCACAAATTCCTCATCTCAAAAGTCTATGATTTTTTCCCTGACTTTCAATGATATTTTGAAATTTTTTGTATTTTTGTTCTGATTTGGAAACCACTAAATATTTTGTTGAGAGATCAACTTACCATAGCATTGTAAATTATTATAATTAATATTACTAATGTTGCTTGCATATTTAATTGTTAAGTTGATCCCAATCTATAGAATGTCTCAAAACTATAGGGTGTGAGATGTGTATATTAAGTTTCTTTAAAACCAAAAATTTTTATTTTCCAAAAAAATTTTACAAAATTTCCTGACTTCCCCCTGATTTTCCTGATCGTTTTCAATTTTCTTGACGATTCCCCGATTTCCCTGATTTCCAGTTTTGTGACAATCTTGATAAGGCATTGCGACCTTTACATTCCTCACGCGACTTCGCGTTTTTTTTCAACAGTTGCAAAATCGGAAGCGTTCCTGAAAGCCATTTTGTCGAATCCTTTTCAACTCCGCCGTCACGATCTGAATGATGTCAGCGGGGCATTATGCTGCCGTTTATGCCAGTTATAAATCTGTGATTCTTTTATTGCCTTGTCACCATACGCTTGTTGCGGCCTGATTGATGCCTCTGTCAGCGGCTTACGTAGCAAAATAAAATTTAATTTCCGAACGTTCTTCAATTAGGGATATTTTTAGCTGTGACGCGCGACCTCACGCACACTAGAAGAAAAAAATCACCGAATAAATTGCACTATTAGAGAGTATCAAATGGTGAAATTACGTGTCGACACCGATACCTCAATACGTGAGAGAATTCCTGTAAATTAAGCAGTACAAACTTGCGTTTTTAAAAGAAAGTTAAAAAGCTAAGAGTAGGCACTTTGAAAAATAGCTCTTTGAAAAAGAGCTATTTTATCAAAAGTAAAATCCAAGTGGTACTATCTTTTCATTGAAGGTTTTCTTAATCCAACTCAAATAGTTGCAGCTTTAATTCTCTTTCAGAAATTATTACATAAGAATTATTATATCACAAAACTTAACTCAACTCAAGGTGGTTTCGGGAACTCTCTTTGAAACTCTAACATATCATGTCACAAAAATAAAATAAAATTATATGAAATATATATGAATAAAAGAAATTCTTTATACATAAATACATTTGTATGTTAACATACATTTGTATAATTAAATATTCAATATATAAATACAAATAAAAAAATTGTATTGCTAATTATTGATAAAATAATAAATAACAATTAGAGGAAAGTCTCTTATTATGAGATAGGCGTCTAATATGAGATAGCGGCGTTTCTGCTAAATTAATAGACGCTATCTATCTATTGGTTACACCATGAATTTTTGCTCTTGGATTGAAAACTATTTAGTATTCATTATTAGATCATGCCTGTAGTCATTGTAAAAAAAGATTTTAGAATTTGCGTGCCTTCAAACATTGTTTATTATTTAATAAATAAATATTTAGAATAAATTCAATAAATTTGCAATAAATTCTTCATGTAGTGATAGAGTAAGATCGTACTAATAGAAAAATACGGGATATGTTGAATTGCTTAATTACAGAAGTTAGATTTGATGATCGTAAAACGGTAAGGCGTAGAAATCGTAATATGAGATATCCAGAGTATTCCTAATATAAAATAATCCATGCTCCTATATTATAGTGAAAATCGTTTGCTAAAGTATAAATGTTATTGTACAATAATAAAAAGGACAACCGGAATGAACGTCGAATGCCTATTTCTGCGATGCTTGATTTCAACTATTAGAAAACGAGTTCTGGGTACAATGTGTCGCATATTCATTTTTCGCGCGCCCTAGCTGTTTGTCTGTATTTAAGAAACATTAAATAAAGTTTTTTAATTACAATGTTGATATACTTTGCGTTTTATTATCGATTTCTCGGGGCATCTCATATTAGAAGTACAATTTTTTGACTTTGCGATTTATTCACTTTTTACATTTCTTTAATTTAAAAAAAAAAATCGAATTTGAATTAAATTTTATATAACGTTATCTTAAAGTTTATTAAATTCCCTTCCAAATGACCTATTATTTTTTAAACTTCTGCTCATAGATTTCTAGCATTTACCCAAAATGAACTCGGTATCTCATAATAGGGACCTTTCCTCTGTATGTTGTACACATTTAATAATAATGATAATTACAATAAAACAATTCCGTACTTTTTGATACTTAAGATTTTGAGTTCAAAAGATCACAAGGAAGACAATTGCAAAAACAAATATTGCGTATACATGCCGGCGCCACTGTGCGGCCGCGAAACCCAAGGATCTCTGCGACCCTTTTTTCAGGTGGCTTCTATTCCGGCTCAGCCACCCTCGACGTATATGACCACAAGACCCTGGTATCGGAGGAGAACGTAATCGTGGTGTCGATGCAATATCGCGTGGCTAGTCTCGGTTTCCTGTACTTCGGCACGTCCGACGTGCCCGGTAACGCTGGGCTCTTCGATCAGATGATGGCTCTGCAATGGGTGCGCGACAACATCGCCGCGTTCGGCGGCAATCCCGAGAACGTGACGCTCTTCGGTGAAAGCGCGGGCGCGGTCTCCGTCTCCTTCCACCTTCTGTCTCCGCTGTCCAGGTCAGTTTTAATCCGACAATAGTCACCTGGAGTGTTTTTATGCCCCAGCCATATATAGAATATATGAGAATATATGAATTGTTGTGTGTGTGTGTAAAATATTGTATTATGTGGGCATTACCTAACATATTTGTTTTCTTTTTTAATATCTATTTTTCATAAAACTTTAAATATGCAATTTCATCGAAAATAAGCGTAATAAAAATAGTATTCTATTAATTAAAATCTTTGTTTTTTTAGAGGTATTGTTATAATAAGCTTAGTCCGCTTAATATTTGTTTGGTTTCCACTTACATTCTTTTAAAAAATTGTGATTAAATTTGTATCTATAATATTCTCAAATGCTAATAAATAAGAAAACAATCAATAATATACAATATGTTATTAATAATAGATATTAAATGGAGTGTAAAAATACCCCAGGTGATCGTTTACGTAAAAAAAAAACTAGGTTACTACTCTGGAGTTAAAAAGTAGACAAGTCAGTAAGGGGGAATAAAAAAAGATCTTTTGGATAAATATATTTAAATATATAATTATATGTATACAATAAAGTAAAAATATATATATATATATATGTTATACATTAGTTATATGTAACATAAAAAATAATATATATAAATAAATATTTTTTACTTATATATTTTATTCATTTATTTATATATAATATTGCGTATATAATATTTATATTTATATTTATTTAAGATACACCTGCATATAAAAATACAAGTTTTAATGTCATTCTCGCTGTGTCGATAGAGAAATGACATAAATAAAAACTAACAATTTTGAAATAATAAAAAGAAACCGAACTAAAAAGCAATTAATATATTATAGGAAAATGATAAATTTGTCAACACATTTTTTATATGGAAGTGTTTTAATTTAAAATTGTATTAAAATTTAATATAAAATTTTCTCGGTGTAGTGTTCGAATTTTGAAAACTTATTGTTAGTTTTAAAGAGTACATTATGATTTAACGCTAGAATTTTGACTCCGCTCATCAATCGTAAAAAATTTCTTCTTTTTTATATTAAATATACAGTACAGAATATTGAAAAGTGAATATAATGTAAATAATAAATCAAATTATTAATCAAAACAAATCATTATTAATCAAAAACAAATATATAGGAAATCATCAAACTAGTAGAAGACTTCAACAGTTCTAATGAGATATTGTCGGCGGTCCTAATGTTAAAGTTTATAATATGTGTATGAAAGGAAAGTGAAGTTATATTTACTATTTTAATTAAAACAGTTCCCGTTCTGTAAAAAATTAAAAAAAATGTTCCACTGAAAAATTGCTAATTTTAAGTTGTTTCATTTTTCTATCAACGCAGCAATATTTCAATTTAATATTTACTCTCTAAATTCTTTGGAGTGGAATCTCACTCTAAAGAGTGAAAAATTGAGCCTATTCTGAAAAAGAGTGGTTTAATTTTCAATCTTTAAAGAGATTTCACCCTTTAGAGTGACAGTTCACTCTAAAAGTTTTCGAGAGTACGTAGGTACATTAGAAGGTGGAGGAAATAAAAAGTCTCTTTCATTAAAGGAAGGAACCTGCGATTCCTATTCCAGGCACTTGTTCAATCAAGCCATCATGCAATCGGGCTCAGCGACCGCGCCATGGGCGATAATCTCGCGCGACGAATCGATCGTGCGTGGCATCCGGCTGGCCGAAGCAGTCGGTTGCCCGCATGATCGCCACAATCTGCGTGAGGCGATCGACTGCTTGTTGACGAAGGATGCGGAAGAACTGGTGAAGAACGAGTGGGGCACCCTCGGGATATGCGAGTTCCCGTTCGTGCCAGTGATTGACGGCGCGTTCCTCGACGAGACGCCCCAACGTTCGCTCGCCACGACATCCTTCAAGAAGACCAACATCCTCATGGGCTCCAACACTGAGGAAGGCTTCTACTTCATCATCTATTATCTGACGGAGCTGTTTCGCATTGACGGCGCCGAGGACGTAAAGGTGACGCGCGATCAGTTCATCAGCGCCGTGTCCGAGCTGAATCCCTACGTGAATCAAATTGGCCGTCACGCCATCATCTACGAGTACAGCGACTGGCTGCATCCGGAAGATCCGCACGCGAATCGCGACGCCCTTGATAAAATCGTCGGCGACTACCAGTTCACTTGCAACGTCAACGAATTTGCCGGCCGATACGCCGACACCGGCCACACTGTCTATATGTATTATTACAAGCATAGGTAAAGAAAGAAATCAATTTTTGAAATCTTGATATTGTTAAGGAAGTTCTCTGGCTCTCCTCTAAGGATTCGAAATGTACAATATTTGTACAAACTAATTAAAATAAAGGGGGGAGGGGCGGGGGAGAGAGTTATAGGAGTCAGGCGCGGTAAGAAGTGCGCAGAAGTTTATAACAAGTCACATTTACTCAGTAATTTAAATCTTACAGCGTTCGACGTTGTAAGAATTAAATAATTGACTTACTGAATAAAAATGTGATGAATTTATAAAATTTAATCTCATAGCTCTCCTTTGTTTTAATTTGTTTGAAGTATCCTTACAGTTTATATTATTATTTCAATATTGCCGAGATATTACTTGATTAGTTAATAATTTTCCATCAAATTGAAAAATAGTTTTTCTCCTTTTCTGTGAAACTTAATTTTCAAGCTGTATCACTTTTGAATTAGGGAGTGACATATTAAGAAAGAGAGGAGACGATTAATACGTAATAGATGCATTTATATTTCCTAAGTCATATAGGATTTTAAAAAAAGACGATTTGCACAGATCTAGGAACAATCCATGGCCGCGATGGACCGGAGTCATGCACGCCGATGAGATAAGCTACATCTTCGGGGAACCGCTGGACCCGTCCAAGGGCTACACGCACGAGGAGATACAGCTCTCGAAAAGAATGATGAGATACTGGGCGAACTTCGCAAAAACGGGGTAAGATGCATGATTAATTTAATCTTTTTTTTTTATTTGTACTATTATTTCTAATTTAAAAAAAAAATTGAGAAAATTGTACGTATTACATAAAAAGCTTTTTGATATAATTTGGGATAATATATACATAAATAATTTCAGAAAATTATATTTCAATTTCAAATATAATTAAATATAAAGTAATACACGTTGTATATTTATGTTATAACTTTTAAAATAGAAAATGTTCCAGTGTTCGCGACACAAAATACATATATTGATGTTCGCTTTTTTATTGGTGCAGAAATGAAATATGAACAAATATTTTTTACTCAGAAAAATACGAATTAATTCATGCTCATCAACTATAAAAATATTTTTATGTTTCATTTTTTCGCAAAAAAAAATATTATTATTCTAGCTTGAAGGCAGAAATATTTATAAATATAAATGTGACAATATTGCAATTTTAAATTTTAAAAATAATGAAGTTTTTACCTTTAATCTACTTAATCTTTCGTTTGCAATCTGGGTCTTTTTTTGCCGTATGCAAAATTTTACTAGAAATTAAAAAAGGGTGGAGTTTGATTTAAATTAATTCGCCATCGTCAGTATAAATTACTTTAAAAATACCTTGAAATCTCGTTACTCTCTCTTGAAGATATTTTGGTACCACGTCGAGACGACGATATATTTATACGATGTCTGATTTGTATGATCGTTCAGAGATCCGAACATCGACGAGAGCGGCGAGCTGTCCCTGGCATACTGGCCGTCGCACACCGCCGTCAATAAAGAGTACCTGACCTTGGACATCAACAGCACGGAGATCGGCAGCGGTCCCAGGGTGAGGCAGTGCACTTTCTGGAAAAAGTATCTGCCGCAGCTGCTCGGCGCCACGTGTAAGTATCCCATCGAGACCAGTTCTCTCTCCTCGCGTGATAGATGAACCGACCACCCTCGAAAAACAAGGCAACGCCATCAAACAATCAGTTCTTGAGAATCTAGAAACACGCGATGCATTTAGAGTTGCTAGATCTAATATCAACATTTCCGGGATATGTCTGAGGCGATGGTTGAAACATGGATTTATTGAAGTATTTGAGTTAAATCAGTTAGTATCAGTTAGAGGCCCTACATACATCATTTATGGTACACTGATCATTTTTTTATGATAGCGTTTTAACTCGTCTGCCAAAGTAATAAATACAAATTACTAATTAAAATGATATCTAAAAATATGGTATAAATATTTTTAAATTAATTATAGATAGAAGTCGATATGACTCACTTTGATCAGGAATGCCTTAAAATTGGAAATTAAGAAAATCGAGAAAATGTCAAAAAAATTGAAAACGATTATGAAAATCAGGGAAAAATCAGGGAAATTTTTTGGAGAATTAAAATTCTTGGCTTTAAAGAAATTTAATATACGTACCTCACCTAGTTTTAGTACACTACTTAATAATTAGAATTATACAACTTAACAATTAAATTAAAGCAGTTAATAACATTAATATATAGTAATTTATATTGTTAAAATTGCTCTCTCAACAAAATATTTGATGGTTTCCCAATCAGAGTGAAAATAGAAAAAAATTTCAAAATATTATTGAAAACATCAGGAAAAATCAAATCATCGAAATTTTATCTGGAAATCGGGGAAAAGTTATGGATTTTATACCGAAAGAAAAGATCGGCTGAATATGGCATAGCATTTTTAATTGGTTGCAGCAGCCAATTAAAAATGTTATGCCATATTTTACCATCTAATTTGCTGCAGCAGCCAATCTTTTCTTTCAGTGTAGGAAATGGGATTCAGTGTAGGATGAGGACAACTCTATATAGTAATATAAGTGTTGCTTTAATATCAATGATTGCGATTGAAGAAATGGTCTAAAAATATGAGAGGCATCTTGAAATTTCGTTAAAATTATCCACTTACGGGGCAGAAAACTTCAATTACTAAACACGGGATTAGCCGAAAAAATTCCGGGACTTCCCCAGAAATCCCGGCCACCTGGCAACCCTAGGTGCAATTAACATAATGTAATCGTCACGCAGTTGCGTAACAATTGCGTCTTCTGTGAACAGCAGCTAGCAATCATCTCCCAGACCGGATGATCAATGATTGCATAGGCGACGCTACCCGTACACGCGAACGGAAACGAGGGTCGCGATTCATCGAACCGCCGAGGTCCTCGACGCGTTACTTACCGCGCGAATTGTCTTGTGTGTGACACCTGTTGAGCGCCAAGTACGTTTGATTGTTCTCGCAACGGTCGGGGACCAACTCAGAGAGATTATTCTCCGGCGTGACGAACATCTTCGGAGCGAGCCTCTCATCTCTTCGCAAGGCTCTCTTCACGTGCAGGGCGATCGAGCGCCATATCGCAAAAGCTGTCATACGTAAAATCTGACTGAATGAATAAAGTAAATTAAAAATGCAATTTTCTTTGAGAGAAAAATAAGGGGGGAAAAAGAGGAAGCAAAGAAAATTCACCGGACGCGAAACGCACTGCGATTTGGTGATCGCGAGACATCGATGAAACGTCGTATCTCAGCTCGCAGCTTGGAGGGAATGTGCTATTGTACGAGGCAATACTCCAACGCCGACACTCGAGTTTACATTATTTATTCAGAACTGCTATCAAGTGCGCTTCGCCAAGTGTCCCACTTAGGGCCGGCGCGAGCGCGGCTTCGATGACGGGAGATTTCGCGAGAATGTCTTGTGAGATGTCCTATCCTTCGCGTAGTCCACTCTTCCTTTGCGGTTAATTATCGTATTTTTTTCGTTCTTTATTTTTATTGTAACAAAATTCTTATAACGAATATTTACAATTAAAATAATTTAATTGTTTATTTAATAATTTAAATAATTTATTTTATTTAATAATTTAATTAAACAATTTAAATAATTATAAATTTTGTATTCTATATAATATAATTCTAAATATTGCATTCTAAATTATGTTTTATTTTGACGAAAAAGTGAAAAAGAAAGAAAATTCTAGATATTAACAGTAAAGAAAAAAAATCTTTAATACTGAATTTTTAAATTTGATTATTATAAATAAATTTTATTAAATATAAAAAAACGTCTACAATAAATCTTAATTCTCCACAATATAATCCTAAATTTTGCTCGCGTAGTTTCGATAAGAAATCACCAAAGCGCTATTAAGTTGTTCGCCATTATGCAACGGCTTCATTACAAAGCAGATGAAAACAGGGTGCGGACTTTCGACGATAAGAATTCGTTCAAGTTTATTCGTGTTCATCTTCTTACACACCACGAGAGCGTTATCGTCTCGGCGGGTGCGGGTCCGTTAATAGACTTTCATTGTCGGCCGTATATGCACAGGTAAAGTTCGCGTTCGCGATAAGAGTCTGAAATTTGTACTTGCTCGAACAACAACGTCGCTTTATATGATAATTACGATTACGATAAAACCCTCGGCCGCGGTAACGCACGCACGGCCGTCGAGATTAAACGGCGTAGCGTGTCATCGCGGTCACGAAAGTAGTGCCACCGACGTTTTACACGACGATCGCTTTGTACAACGGTAGAACGCCTTAATAGACAGTTGTTACCGTGAAAAACTACCCCTTTTTCCCCGTCGCGTGCGTGCGCACGCGAGCGAACGAAAATATCGTTCTCGTTAAAGTAGGGAGAGAATTCTATCGTTTCCCGCCCTCCTTTTTCCTTCTTCATGATACGGCGTGACAGGGAGAGTGACGTAGGAAAGGTAAAGGGATGGTCGCGGGGTGAGAAAGGGGTGCGATAACGAACTCTCGTAAATTTCGTATAACTTGGAAATAAGCCGTGAGTCGCGTTCAGGGAGAATGGAAGGAAAAACATTTCCCGCGTGAGAAATGTCGAGAGACGTCACACGATGCTGTTAGCGTTAAATTTGCCATGTTAGAGGAACGATGGTATTTTATCGGCTTGCGAATGTGACGTTCAGTTTCGTATATTAGTGCTATAAATGATTGTTACAAGAACAGTATATGATTATGTACTATGTATATATTTTTTACTATAGTATATATGTATATTATTTTTATTTGCATGTACGTATATACATGTATTATATGTACATATTCTACAGTACATATTTCCTACATGTATACAGTGAGAGTGTAAAAAGTATTTGTGAAGGATCTTTTAAAAAAAATCTTATTTTTAGAAAGCAAATATTAATTAGCTATTTATTAACAAAGAATAAAATTATATATCTTATAGTACATACTTTATATATTTACTATAGAATATATAATTTTATTCTTTGTTAATAAATTGTTAATTATTATTTATATAGTGAAAAAATTCTGTACAAAAAAATATTTGTACAGAAAAAACTTTTAAAAACTTTATTTTTATAAATATTAATTAGTAATTTACTAACAAAGAATGAAATAGATTGTATATTTCTCAAAAAGATATGTTTTATCTAAAAAGATATGTAATAATTAAAATATATTATCTTAATAAGTGAAAATGAAAAATTTTACTATTTGAACCCACAAAAGTATTCGTATAGTCGAGAAATTTAGCTCCATAAATATGGTTATTTTTGCGAAATTCTTTTATTTATATTGAGATAAAACACACTCACTGTTAATAAATTGCTTTTGTTTCTACAAATAAGATTTTTCTTCTAAAAATTTCGTCTGTACAAATACTGTTTACATTAACTGTACAAAATATATATATATATATATATATTATACTAAATTCTATACTAAAAATCAATTATATCATAAATCATATAAAAAATATATTATTAAAAAAATATTTTTTATATATTTTTATTGTATAATATGTGTTTATACTGAAGTGATTATTATTGTTTTCAATTTTTCGTATATATAGAAATAAAAGTTCAAAATACAATATATATGTACATTTTTTTTATTACATTGATATAAAACATCTATATTAGTTCCGACTGTAAAATTTAATTAAATATTTACTTAGCATTATTGGAATTTTGGCGCTTGATAAAATTTGCAACGAGGAGACGATCGAAAAATTTCACTTTCCCATGATATTTTAAAGGTACGAGCGACAGTTTCTGGAAAAAAATTCTCTGGACAATAAAAGCTAATGAAGCCTAAACCTTTGAAGGATACCTCTCGCGTTAACTCCTTGTTATTAATAAATAAATAAATGCTTGCTCTATGTATTTGTAAAGTAAATATTTTTTCAACGTTAACTTTATTTGGCGACATATAGACTCATCGCGCCGATTACCGATAATTACAAAAAGAGAAAGAAAAAGAAAAGAAAAGCGAAAATATAAATCCAAGATACAAAAGTAAAATATAAACATCTCCTATGCACCATTCTCTCCACCCGAATTGATTATAAAACACTATTGTGTACGTTGCGTGTAATTATAAGAACAATATATGGACGAGCGTTTTAAAAAAATAAAAAAGAGAAGAAGGGAAGTCGTAAGCAAGCAGTTTTCCGATCTCGGAATGTGGAAATAAAAACAACAGACTTTTGCCACAAATGCCGGAGTACTTATTATCATCGGGCGCTAATGAAACACAAAAATATGAAATCATAAATTTATTTATAAAGCGTATCGCGTCGTTTCATCCCTCGATGTCGATGTATGTGCGAAACGAGAGATCGATCGGGAACACATTCTACGCGTGTAGGGTTACTGTAAATCACAAGAAAAGCATACATATAAATACTAATTAAAAAAAAATGATTCGAGAGCAGAAAGAGCGAGTATAATTTGTTATACACTAAACGTGATATTTAATAAAATTTCTAAACATAATTTTTACTTACAATTCTTATTAACACAATTTTATAAATATAAAATCTCACATGAATAAAAGATTCTTGTTGTGCATGAAATTTTAATTAATAATTAGAGTTTTGCAACATCAAAAATAATACATTCGCAGAAAAATAAATTAAGAGAAAATCAAAATGACTTTATCTTGACATTAAAATGATGATTTTTGTTACAAAATTTGACTGTTTATTGACGTTAAGAATCAAAGTGAAATCATTTGATTTCTTGTTGACTTTTACACGTTCTTTGGATTTACTTAACTCCTTCGAACTGATTTTACTGGATCCATGTTAATCAATTTTTAAAATTCAATTCATGCGCACTTTAATAAATAATTCATACTAAACAATTAATTTTTCTAAAAATTTCAACTATTTTTAGAATATATACTTATTATATACATCAAATCTCAAATGATAATCAATAGAACTAAATAATTTCAATGGATATCTTCAAATTTGACGTACATTACAATGTACGCAGAGTCTGAAGGGGTTAAAAGAGTACTGGTTGATAACCCTGTATACGATTTACCAAAGTATTCTCGGCGTACAAGACTCATATCCTCGAGCGTTAATCGTTTAGTGGTTTTCGCGGTAACGTTACGGACGCGGCGGGTCGCGGGAGAGGATGGGGTGTCTCTTGGGTAAAGGGGGGGTTAAACGACCGGCGTCTCTCCGACGTATTGAGATATTTCTTCGGCGACAACGTGTGCAAGCTCGCACGTGCAATGCAAGCTCGCGCGGACTTGAGGACGCGGTTTCAACGCGAGCGAGTTACTTACCCGTGGCATCGATCCGCGCCCTGCCTGCCTGCCTGGCGGTCGCTACCACCACCATCACCATCGCCAGCACCACCACAATCACCCCCTCAGCATGTGCTGCTGGTCCGGTATACTATCCCCGTTTACTCGGCTCCGCTTGTTCGTTTTGTTTCGCCGCGCCAAGGCGAACGTGCGCGCAATCGAGAAGCCACCCCTTCCACCCCCTCTCGGTAACACCGTTGTCATGTCTCACTCCCGTCACGTCACCACCCCCGCGTCTCCCGACACGTCGATCTTACGACGCACGCTGCGAAATTTGCCTATCTTGCCGATATTGGCGACGGAAGGACAAAGATTATTTCGAAAGGCACGCAGAGTTTCCTTTGTCGAATACGCAAGTGCTTCGAAATTTTCATTTAAAATTATCCTGTTGAGACAGCTTGAACAGAGAATAAACAAATTATGCAATTTGCAATATGCAATTATTTTATTTTTTAAAAACAGTCGAGACTTTTTTTATATCACTTGAGTTATCTCGTTATTCTGCATCTTAAATTAAAATGGGATTCCCCTGTGTATATATACTTATACATTTTTTTAAATTATTCTATGTATATATATATATATATATATAATATATTATATATGCAAAAAATCTATTTCTATCATCAAATGTATCAAAATTATTTCGACTATTTGCGATTATTAACTTTTAATTAATCACGTAATGTAACATAAACCCATTCATTTCTTCATTTTACTCACATTGTATGCATCAGATTCTTTGTTTTTTTTTCTTTTTTTAATCTCTCTTTGACTATACATTTCAAATGCAAAAAGTGCTTTTAGGGAAATATAATAAAAGTAAACGAACAAGTCTAAAGATGACAAAAGAATTACGACCGGCTTTCATATTGATCCCACGCGACCAATTAAGGATTAATTGTACCTGGACAATTAAAGTTCGAACAGAAATCGTTCAATAGGAATATCTCACGTTACATTCACGATATTTGTTGCTTTCCTATTTATGAAAAAGTGCAGCAAAGTAGCAGAAAAATCAATGTTTCATTATTCGAAGTATTCATAGTTTGCTGTTATAATTATGTTATAATTATAGTAGCAAGGAAGGGCAGAGTTCTCTCTCTTTGTTTCGGCAGAGCACATTATTACACATATACATTATTACACAAAAGACTTCGAAAACAAAAGATCTATTGTTTCATAAATCGTAAAAATATAGTTTTATATTGTATATGTGCATGTCTGATTTTATTATTCTCTAAATCTTTTGGAGTGAAATCTCTCTTCAAAAGACTGCAAATTGAACCTTGAAAAAAGAGTAAAAATATTTTCACTTTTGAACAAGAGTAGCAGATTTTCACACTTTGAGAATGAGATTTCATTCCTTTGGAGTAAGATTTCACTCTTTTGAAGTGAAAAATCACTCCAAAAAATGAAGTCTCACTTCAAAAAAAGGAGTGAGATTTCATACCTTTGGAATCTCACTTTAAAAAAGTGAAATCTTACTCCGAAAAAGAATGAAAATCTGTCATTCTTCTTTAAAAATTGTCGCTCTTTTTTTTTCAAGACTGACTCAATTTTCACTCCAAAGGATTTAGATATTACTTCTACTGTACATAAGGGATCTTATATGAGAGATAAGCGACAAAAACAATATGAAACTACGATATCCCTCAGTGATTGGGATACCGACAAATGTGCTAGTAAACTATACCGGAACACTTACTTGTATAGATTCTTTTCAGAACTTCTTGCACCACCTTCTTAATTCTTCCTCTTTTTCTCTCAACGTCGAGCGGTGTAAGAAGTTGGGCTGAAAAGAACAGGTGTTTTCTGTTACTTCTCGCGAATCCATTTGCCCCATTCGGGGAAGTTCCCAGCGCTAATTATTAAGATCGGGATTGCGGTCGCCCCGCGACTCTGTTACAGCGAAACTGGAGGTCGGGTCCAAGGAGACGTGCGGCAGCACGAGCCTCGCCGACTCTGGCGCGACCCGGATACTCCTGATCTTGAGCCTGTTATTGACCGGCCTCACTACTCTGCCTCACATCCAGCACGACGTCAGAGGTATCGTTTAGCTCCCGGCTGCCGCCGCCGCTGGATCGGTGGTCGGCCGTCGAGCCGCCGTCCTAGCCCCGTCGAGCAGCAGAAGCATCAGCATCAGCATCAGCATCGGCATCAGCAACAGCAACAGCAACAGCAGCAGCGGCAGCAGCAGCAGCGGCAGCAGCAGCAGCGGCAGCAGCAGCAGCGGCAGCAGCAGCGGCAGCAGCAGCAGCGGCATCGGCATCAGCAGCGGCGGTCCGTTTCTTCCCTAAAGAAGAGGACGAACGAACGCGAATGAACAAACGGACGGACGAAACGAACGAACGAACGGACGATCGGGAAGATGACGGTACCGTGCGAGAAACAGACATATCAATAGTAGAAGAGTGCTCGATCGCCGGGGGATCGACGATGAATAAAAGAAAAAAAAAATACACGTCCGCCTATGAGAGAGATCTCGGTCGGAAATTATGGGGGACGAGGGGGGGCCCCAGAGGCCCGGGGTGGAATCGAGTTCGAGTAGCGCGTAAATAGAGAAAGGAGAGATCCGAGAGGGGTGACGAACGACGATCCGACGACGATGACGGAGGACGACGAGAGGTAAGAAGAGAAGAATAAATGAGATATTCGATGTAGCGATGCACGGACGATCGAACGGGGGACGAGACGATGGCTCGAAACTATCGGCGAACTACGCCGACGGTTCTAATTGCGCTAATTATAGTTCCTACGAGTCACTCCGAAGTCTGAGGCTCTTCCCTCGCCTTAATGCTAGCGCGACAGAACGACGAGAAAGTCCGTTTGAAACTTTTGGAAGGTTCATATAGGTATCCGAAAAACGTAATGAAAACGCGAGGATTCGAAACAAAATTTCAAACGGGAGTTTGAAAATTCAAAAAATTCGAAAACGCTAAATTTTAACAGTCCGAAAATTTAAAAAACCGCGAAAATTTGAAAAATCGTGAACACGTGGATTCGAAAAATTCGTAAATCATATTATATTATGTTAAATTAACATTCGGATATGTTAAAAGTTCAACACAAAAATTTTAATAAAGCCTGACACAATTACAAAATGTTTTTTATCTGTGTGAAGAGATACAAGAGTCTGAAAATTCAAAAAATTCGAAAAATGCTAAAATTTAACAGTCCGAGAATTTAAAAAACCGCGCAAAACGAGAAATCGCAAACATGGAGATTCGGGAAAAGTAGAGGACAGGTATGAGGAAATTAGAAGAGAGAATCTCGGGGATGCTGGAGGATTCGAGGTACCAGAAGCTGTACACGACACGCGCGGATTCGTCGTAAAATTATCGTTACATCGGTCTCTCGTCGAATCCGGTACTCCATCCAGAACACGAACAGCGTGTTATACCACCCCGCTATACAGGGTGTCCCAGACTTCCCATTACAGCCGTCAATAGCAGACTCCTGAGATTATTTCAAGACAAAAATCCTAATACCAAAGTGCCGACACTACAATAGTTTTTAAATGAGAAGAGTTTTTAAAGTTAGTCAAATAAATCATTCGAAATTCGCGCGATCAAGCATGCACATTAACAATAATGAAAGAGTTTAGAAGAATAGAAGAGAATAGAATTGATGCTTGAAAACATCTTCACTATTTTTTCTTTGCTATTAACAGGTGTCATGCAAAATCACCCTAGAAATCCTCAAATATAGGAGACTGAACACCGTTTAGACAATTTCTGATTGGGCCGCTATATTTTTCAGAAAGATAGAACAAGATAGATAATACATAAGATAGAATGAGATACACATCTTCTTCCATCTTATGCATCTATTTAATTCTATCTGTTCTGAAAAATATGGCGGATCAGACGTATGGTGTGTAGTCACTTACTTGAGGATCTTTGGAACACCCTGTATATCTGCTATGTGGGTCACCGTTGCGGGGGGTTTTATGAGCACGAATCACCGTGTCGCGTCGCGTTTATCGTGACGTTATCCCACGGGACAAGGCGGTCACGTGTATATATCCGATGTTAGATATACCGGACGGGTGATCGAAGTATCCGGGGGTGAGAACGTAATTTCTCCCGAGCTTTACCGGATCCGTGCAGCTTCCATTGCAATATCGGGAGTCTACGTTAAAAAAAAAAGAGCTTCGAAAATCCTCAAGAGGCACATATCTACACCCTGCACCTGTCTCCGTTAAAAGAAATCTGATACAGCCAGATAACGCGGAATCGATACGATCGAATCGTGTTCCGTGAATATCAGATATCTGACATACGTTGTTATTGTTCGTATCGTCAATTTCGTATCAAGATACTCTCGACGTGTATATTTTTTTTTATTATTGACTCGAGATATATCTCGCGGGAAACGAGGACCTTTTTATCACGCCAGATTTAGATCATCGTAAAGAAATTCTATACATATATAATTCTATACTGTAGAGATTTCATACACTCGTATAGAATGATTCGCGTCCTTCTCTAAATTTAATGAAACAAGTTCTAAAGATGTCTATCCTGTTTTGCAAAAATCTTTTCGTTAATTTGCTATAACAATAACTGACCTAGAAAAGTTGTCATTTTTTAGTTGCTTGCAGAAAAAGAATGGAAACGTAAAAAAAAAGAAGAAAAATCTAAAATCTTAAATTATCTTAAATTATGTTATGACACTGAACAATCATATGAGATGTGATCCAATTAACGCTGCAAATATTTCGTTGACCAATCGCAAGAAATTATATTACAAATTGATCAATCAAAGCATTTGCAGCGTGAAGTGGATCGCATCCATATTGTATTGTTATTTATCCTGAGAACTGTCTTCTAATTGGCTGAAATATGGTAACGTAACTTATTCTGGATGTAAGTTTTCTAATACAGATTTTCTATAATAAGCCATTACCTCAGCTTTAAGTCTTAAGCCATAAAAAATTAACCAATCATAATAGATTATTCTTTTCACATTCGACTGTGATCGATTTTTTATGGCTTGTGACTTAAAACTTAGATAATAGCTTATTGTAGAAAACCTCTAAAGCGTCGTCTACAATACACGGAATAAGAAGCAAGAGCAAGAAATTGACCAATCACAGTCGATTATTCTTCTCACATTCGATTGTAATTGATCAATTTCTTACTCTTACTTCTTAGACGACGCAAATTTAGGCCGGAATCAAACTACTCATCGAAGATTAAGATCGAAGATTGAAAGATTGAAATTTGACCAATCAAAACGATAGGATCTAAAATTCCTTTGTCCTCCATTGGTCAAATTTCAACCGCTTAGTCTGATTCCGTGACTTTGTGGCTTATTCTGACTTACCACTAATATATGATATGAGTGATGACTAACGACTCATTGTAGAAAGTCTATAAAAGTTCATCTGATGAAAAATAGATATTATTTCCTCCCCCTTCCCCCCCTCGCTCGTCGCGATGACGCGTCGCGTATCGCATTCGTGTCTAACAGCCGACGAAGATGAGCGCAGTGCCGCGTAAAATTGCCTCTGGCCCCCCCCGAGCGACGAGGCCGATTACGACGACTCTGCAATTCGCATTCGTCTACCTCCGCATCCGCCGTTTCCAGCCACTGCTGTGTGTGCGCCATACGTATCTACCTACGTGGTAGAGTAGTGAAATGGGGTCCGCAATTCGATCTATACGGTCCGATACGCGCGCACGACTCGCGACTCCGCGTCGCAGCAGTCGATCGCGCTCGTAAAAGGCAGGAGAGATAAAAAGAGAAGAAAGAGGGAGAGAGAGAGAGAGAGAGAGAGAGAGAGTAACGATAAAAAAAAAAGAATTCGCCCATCTCTTGCATTATGTCTTCCCTTTGCCTATCCGCGCGCGCGTCTCGTTCGATATCTCGCTCGCTCGAGCTATTCCGCGTCGTGTAAAGTCGCGCGCGAGTAAAATCCCGCTCGAGAGGACCGAACGATGTTCGCTTTTACGTCAGCTTTTACGTCGGTCTCTTCCCTCGCGCGCGAGAGGAGAGAAAAGAAGGACGACGCGCTATCTCTTCCCTTATACGGAAATCCAATTTAACTCTCCGTCTGCAATCTGGGTCTTTTTGGTATATACAAGGAATAAAATCTCACCCTCGAACTTCTCCGAAATATAAAAGAGGGTAGAGTCAAATCTCCCTTAAAATATCTTGTTAAAAAAGCTATTCGGAAATGTGACAAAGATATAACCTTGAATTTTACCACATATTTTGGGAAGTAGATCTGTAGGGAAGTAGAATAATAAAAAAGAAACTTTGGCTGAACGGAGAGACACGTAGAGAACGATTTTGTTGAAATTTCTAAAAATTAGCTAAACATAGATCTGAAAATCATTTTGTTAGACCATCAAAATAATTGATCTCAAGCATGATAAATAATTCGAGTTAATTCTATTGTTAGTTTTTTAAATAAGGTTATGTAACTTAATATTATGAAAAGCGTGAAAAACATTTGTTGTAAACACAAAGTAATTGAAGAAAATGTCCGGCTACATTGGAATACCGATCAGGTAATAATACTTAAAATGAATAATTAATCACTACATCATCCAATATTAAATTTCTAAAAAAGAGTGCATTCTGCGTCACAAAAAAAATCGGCGGAATCGATCGATCATGACGTATTTCCGGTCGTGACAAAACGCGAAAGTTGAAGTTTACCCAACTTTATGCATCCTATATTCTATGCGTCCTACAGTCTTTACGATTCTATTATGGAACAAGGAATGGATTCCAATCGGAATTATTCAATTAGTCTCTAATTAAATAGCTATTATGTTTTCTAGGGAAAAGAGAATAATTCCAATCGAAATCCATTCCAACTTATTCCATGATTTGCGACCCGCGTCCTACGCATAATGTAAAAATAATGAAGTATTTCATTGCGCATAATAATAGTTAAATACAATTTTGAGGCAAATTTTTTATTGCTGATAAATTTCTAATAGTGGCTTTATATTGGCTTATAACATTTTTGAACTAATTACCTAGTTTGTTATCAACTGCGTACCTTGGGAACGAAATACCTTGCATTCTTATCTTCTTGCATCATGGTTTTACGTAAATCAGGCTTTGACTGCACAATTAAAGAAATAGGGAGAAGAAAATAAGAACTTCGACCTATATCAGAACTATGTATTCCACAGTACATGGTTTCTGATAGCTTGAAATTCTGATTTCCTGTTCTCTTTTCCTTTGATTGTGCGCAATCCCTTTACGCGCGACTTTCCTTCGTCGAACTTGCGATCTCCTTCTCGTTCGGTCTTCGCTCGCCCGAGGAGAGAATCGGCCTCGTGGCCGAATAACGCGCGTCAGCTGGAATATTTCCAGGAGGGCTGCCTCCGCTCTATTGATTTTTATTTCCGCTTTCGCCGGAGACCGATGTGCTGGAATACAACGTCTCCCCGTGCCGTGGACACTAGAGATCTAATCAAAGTCTGATTATAACAAGCAGTCCAACATTTTTCGTCAACAAAATCGTGCGACTGAGATGTTCCTATACTAAGAGTCTAGTCATTAAAGCTGTTTTGTAATAAAATGGCGTCTGTCGCGTTATGAAACATCGTCGTTTTAATATCATCATTTCATTTTATAGTTTACTGAAAAAAAAAATACAATACATTCTTGTGGTAAATTTGTACAACTATTGTGCCTCATCTTAGATAATTGGCAATAATCAGGATTAGCAAAATTACTTTTTAAATTACTTTTTAGGTTACTTTATATGTGTTTGTTGTAGAAATTGAATACAAAAAATAATACGAAATTTAAATCGACATTTAAAATAATTTACATAATAATTGTTGTAGAAATTGAATATAAAAAGTAATACGAAATTTAAATCTACATAATAATCTGCATTGTTTCATTTAGAATCATATATAATTATCATGTAATAACCTACATTTAAAATTCTTTCGCTAGTTATTATACCTCTCTTATTTGAATTTGATTCCTAATCTTTATAATTCTAATTGTTGCCGCCATGTTGTTGCTATCCAGACTGATTAAGCATCACACTACGCATTGGAGATTGTGGATTGCGCGAATTAAAGATTAGAATTCAGCCAATCAGAACGAAACGGATTGAAATTAAAATTATTTGACTGATAGAATTTTAATCTCAATTTGCGATTATCAGTCCTCAATGCGTAATCCCCACAACACAGCCTAACCAGCACAAAACATTAAAAAAATATTTAAAAAAATATTTTTTAAATACTTATTTAATGTAAAAATATTAAATAAATGTTTAAAAAATGTTTTTTAAATCTTGTGTGCTTATTGGGAGGTTTTAGAAGGTCTCTAGAAGATCCACAGTATCCTCGAATACTCTCGTGATCGATTCGATCAATTCCTTCCGCCTTTTGGCGCACAGTCGTGCCCGAAAAAGAGAAAAAAAGCGAAAAAGATCACTGACATAAAACGTGGAGGAGCTCTAAAAGCTCGCGATTAATTTCGAAAGACGCGAAATAATTCACGATTCAATCCTTTTACATGCGAAAACCTTTGGCGAGTAAAAGGTTTCACCGAACGCGCGAGAGTGACCCGAATGTGTCGGGGTTTTAGAGGGTCATGGGGGACACGCCGAGGTTTTGTATGAATTATTTCTCGCGTTCTGTGCGCGCCGCATCGCGGTTCGAGTTCCAGGGAATATCGTCCTTGGATCGTCGGCGGTCGCTCGCCGGCGGGACCTCGAAGGTGTCCGTCGCGTCGGTCCGACATCCTCCCACGTGCGTCCTGACGAAGGGAACGCGCGGGAAGGAATCCGAGGGAGGTCGAAGATTCCACCCCTCCCCGAGGGTCACAACCCCCGGGGCCCCTTGGGCCCACGTCTAGCTAACTTTTAGCTGTACAACACACAAGCACCGTTACAACGTAAGTAGATATGTAAAAAGAGAGAGAGAGAGAGAAAGAGAGGGAGCGAAAGAGTGGGAGAGAGAGAGAGAGATTGAGCGGGAGAGAGGAGAGTTACTCGCTAGTTCGTCAGTAAGAGATAAGAAAAAAAAAAGCGTTATCACATAAGGCAAATGGCAAAAAGAGGAAAAAAAAAAAAGAAAAAAAAGTTATAGAACGATTTATCAGAAGTCTGTACAAAGGACTCTAAACGATTATAATCCCACGCGCGACGATGAGCACCAGCGACGTGCGTCGTCCACGACAAACTCGAGCTTCGGACCCGGGAATCGATCGAAAATTAGCTAGGTAAAGAGAGAGAAAAAGAGGGAGAGAGAAATGAAAAATAATAAAATGAAGTAGAAAGAGAGATTGCCTCGATTGCGCCTCTGTATGATGTAAAACGAATAAAAAAATGATGAGAGGGAGGAAGGGAGGAGAGATTTCTCTGCGAAATAACTCATTAATTCATTAGACTACGTTTTTACTCCGTTTTTTTTTTCGTACTGCAAAAGGAAAAAGCACGCGCGTCGTTAAAACGTGGGAAAAAATGATGATATCATGTTAATTGTAGAAAATAAGTATTATACATTAAGAATAAAGACGCAGCGACAGTTAAACAAAACGAGTTGGTATCGACAAGTGGATTAAAAAAATGATAATGAGACGCGGTGATAACGATAATAATAATATAATAGATGTAAAAATAATGAGAAATAATAATAACGTTAATGAATAAATAGTAGCGCGCGATAATGATACTAGGAATAATAACAAGAATTACGAGTAAATCAAAAAAGAGATTTCGAAATTTTAAAGAAAAAAACAAGATATATATATATATATACATATATATATATATATATTACAATTATATTACAATTATATTATTTTATCTTAAATTGCACTTTAAAACTGCATTTATTTTTTTTTCCAATTAGATGAAAAAGTTAAACGAGTTGAAATATCAATTTCCGAAAAAAATCGCAAAAGTTCAGTATCAGGAGAATACATTTCAACAAGAAATGTGTTAAATTCAGATTTTGTGCACTCCAGAAGATTAGAAAATAAATTATTGCAAATAGAAGAAGCAAGTGACGAATTTAAACGGCCAAATTCTCGATATCAGAAAAAATTTCTGCGTGCAGAAAATAAAACAACACATAAATTATATATTTTATTTTATTTTTTATATTTTAAAGTGTATATAATCGAAGAAAATAATATAATTGTCACACACATAGAAAAAAAGACAAAAAATTTCGAAATCGATTCCATCTCGGTCTTCATGACAATATCTCCGAATTTTACATCCCGATATCGTCATTAAGACTGCAAATATCTGAATAATTTAATATAAATTAAAAGATAACTATTAAAATATACATATATAATTACTGCAAAAACTAATTTATTATTATTCAAGTCCAAACATCCGGATTAACTGGATCTGACATCTGGAGAATCAAACTCGATCCGAATCCGCGAGATTCTTAATTCGCGCCCGAATTACGGGAGATTGAACGAGGTATGTAATTGCGAAGCGCAATATAATTCCAAAATCGATTCGTATCCACCACGAAAATTTATCCCTTTCCACAAAAATCCATCCCGCGTATCGTCGCGTAAAAGCCCTAAATATCCGGATAATTCGATATCCGAATTGTCGAAAATAATTATTATCCGATCACTCGTACAAATTCCCCCTCCCCCTTTGTATTCTCCTTCCCCTCCTCCCCAAAACAGCCGGATCATCGGAATCTGATAAATCCGGAAGGATCGGATTTATCCGAATTTCTGCGAAATTAATTCGGATAATTAATAAATCAATTCGCGAGTTATCCGCCGATCGGACAGAAAACCGATTTCAGAGCGTGACGAAACTTTATCAAAAGTAACACGATAAAAATGCAAACGGAACGGGAGGAAATGCCTGCATTATTTTCGCGTGTTTCACGCACTGCGAAATCGAGATATCAGCAGATTCAAATTTAGAGTCCTAATCTTTACACGCGGATTTGCATCGCCGTGTATATTTGTGTGTGTGTGTGTGTGTGTGTGTGTGTGTGTGTGTGAGTGTGTGCACGTTTTGCATGTCGTTATATGTGCGTGCGTAAACGCACCAATGCGGCATGCCGATGAAAAATTGCAATTGCATTTTCGGACGTTTTCCGTTACTATCATTTCCAGATACCATTTTATCAGCGGTGTAAGCCCTCAAAAAAAAAAAATAGCCCACGTGCGTTCAACCTTCCGTTTATCTGATATTTTATTCATTGTAGCATCGAAATCGTACGCGACAATTTTCCCGCGTGTAATTATTTACGTGTACCTACTAATACTTTCTACATCCGGCGTACACAGAAAGAATGATTTTGCTGAAGGTTTAAAAATTTAACTTTAGATATTAGTCTAAAAATAATTTTGTTGGGCCGTCAAAATAATTACGCAGAAATCTCAAGCGTGATAAGCAATTTGCAAAAAGTTTTGACATTCTAGCAATCAGCTTGAGCTATACATAATTACGCCAGTTTCAAAAATGTTTTTTTTTTTATTACTTTGAACCAGACAATGTTCAAAGTATCGATGCCGGAAATGATATTGCAAGTTAAATTTCAATGTATATGCATATACAGGGAGTTTCATTTTTATTGTCCGTCCTGAATATCTAAAAATATGCATTTTCCAAAAAATATTTCAAACAAAAATTATATGATCAATATGTATCAATAACTGCAAATTAGAAATTATATATAACTTCATCGTTATAAGCGCAAAATTTGTTATTTGAGAAAAACCCCGTATTTAAATCCTTTATAACATGATTTTAAATAAATAAGATAATGAAATTAAGAAAATTTTATAGGAGAGGAACAATTCGTTCATGATTTTTAATTGGAATTTCAAGACAACGTTAACCTTCTTTACAAAAAAATGAAATATAAAATCGTAAAAAAAATTTTTTTAGACCCTAATTAAATCTCAATTATTTTTGATGTTTAAAAATTGATATTTTTAAGATCTAAGAAATGACTTGTTGGAATTTTTTTACTTGCGGCATCGATTTCAACATTCAAAAATCTATAAAAAAACAATTTGGTTTAAATTAATTTTTTACTTTAAACCAAAATTATTCAACAAAATTATTATCAAATCTGTATCTAGCTAAATTTTTAGACACTCCAGTAAAACTATCCTTTCCATATAAACACCTCCAGATATGTTTCCCAAATATATTTCCCCCGGGAACACACAGAGAAGTGTACAACTTTTCCGTAAAGTTTCCAGTCTCGCAATTTCTACAGTTGCATACTTTTCATCTCGATGCCGTCGACGCGCGAACGTCTCCTCCCTTTCACTGGGGTAAACGACAGGTAATCTATCGGCAACTTATAAAGAAAGAAGGAACAACAAAGGGGCGGATCCCCCGGAGGAACTTTCAAGTCTCGGAATAGCGGTTATCTCAGAAATAGCAGTGGCGTCGGGGTGATCCGTTTAGATAAGCACGTTTAGTAAATCAGCTATCGCAAGGAGCCGTTCCTCTCTGAGTAAAGGATCACTGCTTCTTCAAAATGTAAATTTCTGTAGGAATAATAATGATCTCTTGCGAGACACGAGGGGATGAAAACATCGATAAAAAGGGAGGAAAAGGAGGGCGACAAACGCGGACAATCTACACTTTCTAAAGAAAAAAAATAAATAAATAAATAAAAATAAAAATAAAAAAAAAGGGAAAAGAAGATAAACACTTGTTAAGTAAACAGGAGGCGCAAGAATCATGCAGTCAATTTTCACAGAAGGGTAGTTTCTCGAGAACAGTATATTGATCGTATCGAACTTTCGATTGAGCAAAGAAGAAGCACGGAGCTGAAACTTTTGATAAGCAGGCTCGCAAATACGAATTACAAATCCCCATATCTGCCAATGTGGAATTAACTTCAATCTTGGTTCAACTTGCCATTTATCTTTTTCTAGTTCTAAGAATCAGGAAGAGAGAAAAAGTTAAACTTAGATTAAAGTCAACATCAAGTTCCACATGGAGAATGGCCGAAAAGTCCTTTTTCTCTCCGTATCTTCAAGGTACAGATCAAGCGAGGGGATGAACAGGTTCGAACAAATCGGACACGAGGGAGGAAGTCTTGCTTTTGTCGTCGACGGGATTCGCAGCGCGTCGTTGGGGAAAAGTAGCCCGCAGGCCTAAATACGCTCTAATTAATAAAAAGAAAACAGAAATGGAGAACGATTACTACTAATGAACTCTGGACCGATGACGAAAGTCGTCCGGCTGATCGGTGGCTGGTCGGCGCTTCGGCGCGGCGACTCCAAGTAAGGAGGATCTCGCGAGAGGAACCTTTCTCGAGGTGCGTCGTGTCGAAGCTCGATCGGCGACGTGCAACCACCGCGTGCAACCAACCGCCCGATACTCCCTTCGTGACTTCTCACAATTCTAACAAATCTGAAATAATAAATCTTTGCACTTTTATCATTAACGAGAGACTAAAATTCGTCTATCTTATTACAATTTTACACCAACACTTGTCGTTGATTATCTATTATTGCCAACGAATAATTTCTCGGCAGCAGACTGTCAATTATAAGGAAAACGACATTGAGAAATCCTATTGAAAAAAAAAAAATCACGTCACAGTTGCATGATGAGATCATGTAATTAAAACATGTAAATCACGGATTGTTCCAAATCAATAGGTGATTTTAAAATTACACATTTTGAAAAGTTACATGATGATATGTTCTTTTTTTCTTCTACCCCTATCGTTCAATTCTTTAAAATTCAATAACTGTAACATCACATGATGGATAAAGATATTTGTAATATCATGTGATTTTTCAAATTACATATTTTAATTATATGATGAAATCATGTAATGTTATGACATGATTTTTTTTCAACAGGGCAAACATCTGGTTGAAAATGGACGAATCAAATATTATATCTGTCAGAATTCCAGTTTTAAGTCTACTAATCGATCTATATCTAAATTTTAATTTTTAATTTTAGAATTCTAGACTTAATCAGCAAACTCTGATTCGTCCATTTTCAACCAGAATTAATCCAGCCAGACATTTTTCTCGTTGCACGTTTGCAAAACAATTCGCCACTTACATTCGTTATTATTGTCGACAACCGGGACTCAGCTTCTATTCAAATCGCGTTCGGCGCGATAAAAAGACATGATGCTATTAACTATCGTCAATGATATTACCTTTCAAAATCGCCAAAAATCTTATTAATATTTTAAAATCTTATTAATATTATTGCGAGACAATGCTCGCTCGTTGCACGCGCTGGTAGCGACGGGAGAGTTTTTTGCGGTCGCGGCGTACGACCGATCACCTAATTTAACATAATTAATTACTTATATACATAACATATAAATACATTTAAAATAAAATAAAAACGCACGTATATATACAGAGCGCCCGTTTTGCGGTGGCCGCTGTAAGATAGACACTCCGTATATGTATATCTTGTATACTTCTATATGCGAGATTGGAATATGAACGATCACTCAACGGCGTTCGACGACTCGGAATCGAGGGGCGAGAGAGAGGGAGAGGGAGAGGGAGAGAGGGAGAGAGAGAGAGAGAGAGCGTGAGAAAGAGAGAGCGAAAGAGAGAGCGAGAGAGAGAGAGAGAGAGAGAGAGAGAGAAAGGATGAAGTTAATACACGTGTACAGATTTATCGGAGTTTATCTCCATGTCGCGGAACATTGACCGTTCCCATTTCAAGGTATATATATGTATGTATATTAAACATCATATGGTGATTATTAATCAGTAGATACGTACGTATTATACGAACAACAAAATCTATCGCTTGTATATATTGAAGATATCGTAATAAAATGATGTACGAACGACCGTGCGAGGTCTTCCTCAACCAAACTCATCCATTCCGACTCTCTTTTATTCACTTCTTATTACTATTAATTATAAGAGCAATCATAAGGCAAAAAGAGCAGATGTAACGTAACAGCTGAATATAATTTGAGATAAATTTCTGATTAGTAGCAAATTTCTAATAGCAGCTTTATATTGACTTGTAAAACTTCTGATCAATTTCCGATTGATTACAAATGTCATACGTGAACAACTGCGTATCCCTAAAATTTGGTTCATCTGGTCTTCTTACATCATGAGAGCACAAAACTATCGAACAAAAGAGCAGCTAGGAATGAAGACAAACAATAGCACAGCATAGACGGTTTAGAAAATTTTATTACAATATAATCATATTATATTCTACATACATACTTAATTTTATAAAATTCACAGCTGGTGAATTAAATTGGCAAAATCGAAGTGATCATAAATCATGGTAAACACGCACTGATACGCTATATCACAGAAATAAAAAGAAAATCGGAACGATAAAGTTTTCGCAATCATTCGACTTTACGCAACGTTAATCAATCTGTTATGCAAATAGTGCCATCACGAACGCAAGATTGATTTTTCTCAGCAAGCGGCGTTTTTTTCCTTTGTTTACATGAAATCTAAGATTATCTCAGGTACCTTTGCAAAATAAAAAAACATCACATTTTCTGAGATCATCAAAGGAATCTCTCTTTTAAATTATCGGAACGCGAGATAGTTCACATGATTGAACGCAATTCGTGTCCACTTATTACTTACACAAAATACTAAATGCGAAATGTAATTGAGGAATCAAATTCGGAATAATTAGTTAGAATATATGATTATAAAATGCCTAGTGAATATTCAACAACAGATAGATTCATGCATTTTTATGTCACACTGTTCTTGATGCAAATAGATAAATTATGTTCTAAAAACACCAGCCTCACCCGCCTTAATTATAAAAGTTTTCAACGTATTCTCGTCCAACTTGGCGAAATTTTCCGTCTTTGTCACAGCCGTCATGTGATTCAAGGCGAACTTGAAGCAGACTTCTTCTAATTCCTGAAAAATTGACAATTGGCATTCAATTATTGGATAAAAATTAATAATACATGCGTGTGTAGATAAACAAATACTGTAGTGTCAATGAAATGTTGATAAGCACTAATAATACAGTTGTTTAGCTACCTCTTCGTTGTACTCGATTGCGATGCTATACAAGTAGGCGACATTCGATACAGTAATTCCTTGCTTTATCATCCAAATGCAATGCTTCTTGAGATTGCTCTCGCAGTAAGCGTTGGCCAAATCCAAAAGTTCTGCAACGAAAGACGTTGCTTCAATCATGAATGTACTCAGGTCGATAACTGCTCAGGATGTACCCGACTTACCTAATGCCTTCTCCATGGGTAAATCGATCACGTCGGTGTACAAGTATTTCAGGAAAGCTTTGTAGACAACGTAGGAAAACTGATCATGCTCGATGACACTGTCGGAACAGAAGAACAAAAATGAGTAAAACTTTTTAAAAATGAGAAATTTTTAACATAAATAATGCAGCTTTTCTTAAATGATTACCTTTGATTATTTTCTGCCCAATCATGTTGAAACATGGTTCTAAAGTATGAAGAGCGAATTTTCAGAATAGCCTTGTGCACGTGGATACATTGTCCCTCCACTTGTATCTTGAGATCACTTGTAGACTATCATAAAAGAAGACAAAAATCATTAGCGGCAAATGTGTACAATATTAGCTTAACACATAAAATATTTGTCACATTTATCAGCTAGAATCCAGTATAAAATGTATTACACAGTTTGATTTGTCAATCAAACAGCTCATTCTTAGTTTTAGGTTTTTTTTCGTTAGAAAGAAGTTTCTTGAAATTTCTTTTAAAAATATTCGAGCTAGTAACATTATATTTAAAATAAGATTTAATAAAAAATGACAAACTTAACTTCAATAAGTGAAAATATTAGTATATATATATATATATATTAGGTGTTGGAATTAATTCGTAGCGTTTTTAATGAAAGAATGTTATTTATTTCACATGAGCATTAAAAAATACATTAATGAAAGTACTTCCCATCACTTGTAAAACGCTACGAATTAATTCCAACACCTAATATATATAATGTATAATAAAAAATTGTAAAGGATAACTCATACAAATTCGAGTCGAAAACTTTATGTGATCCACCACTCGGATTTTAATGAAACTTTGAGTATGTTAAAGATTCATCAAAATAGTCTAAGAAATTTTTGAAACTATTCTTTCAACTTTAATACATCCTGTATCTTTAAAACAAAGTCATTTCGAATATATGACTAACGAAGTTTTCAGTATTCACCCTGTATATGTATTGTTAATAACTATGTACATATAAATAAATTAGATCTACTTATTTCAGTTGCACTTTTCCTCTTATCAATATCGTACATTCATTTCATTGAACATTTAAAAATATGAGAAGGTGCACAACAAGTAGATACAACAATGAACAAGCTACATACGGGATCATCGAATGCAGATCCTAGACATTGCAATATATTCGGTTCTTCGTTCGCATACAGGATCAGTGGTTTATGCATAACGCTCGGTGATCCGTAACACGCAAGCGCGTCGTGTACGTTGGAAAACGGAGTGGAGGTTGGGGTAGTGATGCTCTGACCACGACAGTGACCCCACATGTAGACACGTCCTCCCTCGCCGACGGCGACGCTTATGTGATTGTAATGCATAGCGGCGATGTCAGATACCCTTCCCATTTCGTGCTCGACCTAATAGTACAATTATTGATGACGTCCTTCTTTTTTTTTCTTTCTTTTTTATTCGTTCTCTATTTTCTTTATGACGATATGAGTATACCATGACTGGTTTGCAGGAATTCGTCTTGTTGCCGATTCCCAACTGGCCATAACTGTTTCCACCCCAGACATAAAGCTTCCCTTCGTCTGTGAGCGCCAGCGTATGAGCGTATCCACAAACCACTTTGACTGAAACGATATCAATTGCTCAGCGATCCCATTTTGTATTCGTCCTTTTCTTTTTTTATTTCTTTAATAAATCGAGACTTACCTATCACAATGCCTCTCAACGAACCGACTTGCCATGGTGACGTCTGATTCGCATAATTACCTATTCCCAATTGGCCGACGCCATTATTGCCAAAACCGTACACCTCACCATTTTCAATGACTACCATGGTAGAGGTCTGGCCGCATGAGATGCAAACAACTTTCTTTCCACCTAAGACGGAGTTCACTTGCCTAGGTGTGACCTGATTTGTGCTGATACTGCTGCCCAGTTGTCCACAATTATTTTGTCCCCAAGCATACACCTAAATCATACCATATACAGCTATTCAGCTCGTAATAACGAAAGATTATCGTCATAATCATCTCGATACTTTACCTCACCATCTTCGGTCAGAGCGATGGAATGGTGACTCCCACAAGCAATGTCGACAACGCGCTTCATGCCTAGACCTTCAAGAATAGGCATGGTCACTAGAATAGGTTTCGTGACAACCTGATTTGACGCTCCAATTCCCAGTTCGCCATAACCATTGTGACCCCAGGCATACACCTATCAAAGATATTGCTATCATTGATTCAAATGCATCACTTGATTTGTCGATTTCATAAAATCTATAGCAAAAAAAAATTTTCAGAATTGTTGTATGCATCAATAATAAACAATTAAGAGGAAAAGTTCTAATGTATTAGGTGTTGGAATTAATTCGTAGCGTTTTTTAATGAAAGAATGTTATTTATTTCACATGAGCATTAAAAAATACATTAATGAAAGTACTTCCCATCACTTGTAAAACGCTACGAATTAATTCCAACACCTAATATATTTTTGTATAAATAAAAAAATTTTATTATTAACTATTTATCTTTAGCTTTACAAGATTATCAGAGTGAATCTTAGTGCTTAATAAATTTAATGAAAATAATCATTAATAAAAAAAAAAGAGTATTCTGAAGAAAATGAATCAGAATTATATATATCCATGGCCAATGATTTGCCCCTTTCATAATAAAGAAAGCCGATTCTGTAACTCTTAACTATAGTCGTTGATATCATTGCGCAGCTTCTTTACTCTATGTATACATAATATTTACGCAACGACTGTCATTAAGAGTTATTAAATCAAAAAGGCTCCTTAATAAAGAAAGTTTAAAAGATATTTATCATGTTTTATCACAAAAATCATATATATAGGAGTAATATATAGAATAAATATATAAATATATGATTCTTGCAGTAGAGGGTAAGCATCTTCCAAACTTACTTTACTAAATCTAATCAGTATAGTTGGTTCTTATATTTAAGATTGTCTCAAATATAATCTTAAAATATCATGAATCAAATTACAGCATTAACATCTTGAGACATACTTAAGACAGTCTTAAAATGAGAATCGACTAAGAATAGAAGCTTAGAAAAGGAAGATTTATTAATCATAGTTGTATATTTCAGAGAGATGAGATGTTACACAGGCTGGTATTCACAGTCAGTTCTCAATTCATGTGATTTTCTTAAGAAATATTTTAGCATGCTAATACAACTAGCTTCAAGATAGATTTACGATGTTTTAAAACTGTACTTAAGGCAGTCTTAAATATAAGAACTGACTATGAATACCAGCTACAGACAACAATTGACTTGTACTCCAAGATATAAAAAAATCTTCGTACTTCTCCTTCTTTTGTGAGTGCTAAAACATGAGGTCCGCTGCCATATGCGAACGTTCTTATGTCTCTTTCGCATAAGGCTTCCACCTTCTTAGGATATAGAGTACCGTGTGTATCCCCGATTCCCAAACAACCAGCGATGTTGTTACCTAGGGCATACATCATCTTGTCTTTCGTCATAATTAAGGCTTCATTACCCAAATTACCTGTTTTGAAATATAAGGATAAACAACACACTGTCAAAGCAAGTACGCTAAGAGAAGAGGATGAATTACCGTATACCACAACCATATGAATCTGCGAAACAAACTCTGACTCCAATAAACTGAAAATCGGCCAGCTACGTAGGTCCGAAGTGCACATATTGCCCTCACAGAATTAAATCACTTTTTTATAAATCTTTCGTTTCGTTTCTTGTTACTCGTTTATAGCTGGTATTCGTATCAAGTGAATTACGATTTTTCATGTCATTTGGGAATCTCAATTATCTTCAAGTTATATCTTTGACATCGCTATTGCCACCAATCGCCACATTCGCCAATAGTGAACAATAGTGGACTATCAACTAGTATATACAGCGCTTTTATTACACTCTGAATATTACTATATCAATAGACAGTAATTTTGTGTTCGGCACTTGTCGGTAAAGCAGCATTCTGTATTATCAACAAAAGATGCAGCTTTTTAATAAGATACGAAGGCTGTGTTCTAAAATTGACTGCCAGTGCTAAAAATCTATAATGCACGTAACGTAGCATTTCAGTAGGTATTTTCTCCAATTGCATAAATAATATATATCTTTAGATATTTTTATGCAAGAATTCTAATTGCCGTAATCGTCAACACAATCTAGTAATACAAGCAAAATTTGTAAGCATACTATATTATAGAAGCATATTTTTCAGTAAAATTAATATTTATGATATATTAAATTAACATATTTTATTCATTTATCTAGAATATACGTTTTAAAATACATTTTCTTTATATTATTTGTACACTTACTCGTAAATTGTGTTATTTTGATATTAAGAAATATTGAATATCAATTATAAAAATATTTAATAATCAATATTAAAAATATTTAAATATCATAATCATATTATATGTGTAAAATTAAAATACTTAAATATATCGAAAATTCAACATAATTTTAACAAAGACTTGAATGGATTGTTTCTGACACAAAATGCAAACACAAAAACGCACATATACATATATAAATTTTTATAATAATTATGTATAATTTAGGATTATTTAGTACCAGAATGTATTTCAACACTTTTTTATTTAAGATATAATTTTTAATAAATAAAAAATGAAAACTAAAAAAATAAAATGAAAAAATGCTTTATTAGAAAATATATAATTTTGTTCTAGAAAAAAAATGTCCAACTTCATCTTATAAAGGCAATAGCATAAACTATAATATAATGTGCTAATAAAAATTGTAATTATAAAAATTATTATAAAATAATAACTATAAATATATAAAATTTTTTGGAAATATTCTGAGTATCCGATTTATCAGCTTGAGCATTTTTAAAACATTTACTTAAATCGATCTAATCTTACGCTAATAATGGCACTATCACAGATATGAGATCGATTTGTCTCAATGAGTGGCGTTTTTCTTTTTTTTTTTATGAGAATTCTAAGTAATCTCAAGTAGTTTTGCAAGATTATAAGATCTTTCTCACACTCTTCAAGATAAACTAAGGAATCTCTCGCGTGAATTATTTATCAGATCGCGCGATACAATTGATACATCTGGATACTTCAGGTCCATTTATTATTTACACGACTGTTATTAAGGAAACAAAACGTTTGGAATATTTCATCAGAATACGCGATTCTATATATATTGTGAGTATTCATGTAGCAACTGACATATTCAGCAATTTTCGTTAATTCTTATCATGGCGCATTGTTTTTAAGGTAGATAGACTTATTACATTTTAAATACACCAGCCTCGCCTGTCTTAATTATAAAAGTTCTTAATATATTTTCATCCAAATTTGCAAAACTTTCCGTCTGCGTCACAGTCGTCATGTGATTAACAGCGAACTTAATGCAAAATTGTTCCAGCTCCTAAAATATTATCAAATTCAATCATTCCATGCGCGTATAAATACAGCAGTTAAATGTTATTAAGCAGTTAAACGTTAATAGTGACAATGTTTAATTACCTCCTCGGAATATTGAACTGCAACGCTGTACAAGTAGGCAACATTCGACACGCTAATTTCTTGCTTTATTATCCGAATGCAGAGCTTCTTGAGATTGCTCTCGCAATAAGAATCAGCCAATTTAAAAAGTTCTATAAAAAGTTCTGAAAGACATTGTTCTAACACTCAGGCCGATAACTGATTTATGGTGTATTCGACTTACCTATCATCTTCTCCACAGGTAAATTGACCATGCCAGTGTATAAGTATTTCAGGAAGGCTTTGTAGACGATGTAGGAAAATTGATCAAGCTTGATAACACTGTCAAAATGAACATTTGATAATTTTTAATATAAATAACAACGATCTTTCGTTAAATAATTACCTTTGATTGTTTTCCGTCCAATCATGTTGAAACATGTTTCTAAAATATGAACAGCGGATCTTCAAAATAGCTTTATGCACAAAAATATTTTGATCTTTCACTTGTATTATGAGATCACTTGTAGTCTATATCAGGACAAAAATTGTTATAGTCAAATGTATGCAATATTAACTGACAATGAGTACACAAAATATTTGTCGCATTTATGAATTAAAATCGAAAACAATGTATTACATAGATTTAAGTATTAATTAAAATGCTCATCACCCTTAGTTTCAGTATTTTTTTCCTTCTAAAAGAAGTTCCTTAAATTTCTGTTACAAAGACTCAAGCTAAGAATTTATTATTGGTGCTTTCCGACAAGAGATAAAGGATGCTTTCATAGGCAAACAAGAAGGATGTAATGATTCACTGTGTTACACTGATTCTGACTGTATTCTTGCTGGAAAGCACTCACAGTACAACACAGTGCCCACGTAGCACGTAATATCACAGTAATATCGCAGTAATATTTCAGAAATATTAGAATATAATATTACAGAAATATTATTGTATTACATTGATAATCAACATTGAAATATCACAGTAATATATTGTCTTAAGTAGTAGAGTGACATTATTATAATTATTGACGTTTTTATGATGTTTTATTAACATTAGAGATATCAATAAGACGTTATTAAAGTATTACAAAATTATATGTACACACACATAATCTTAGAAATAATATTTAGTTTATTATAACTTTTTCAATTAATAATAATATTATATAATAGTCATTGTATTGACAATCAGTATTATTTTTTAATTAATATTCGATGAAATAATTTTTAAAATAACATTAAAAATATAAATTCAATAAATTTTTTTAAAATTCTTTAAATTTAAATTTAAATTTTTTCCAATAAATGGTACATAAATATAAACATTACATAAATATCAAAAATATTTCAGAATATTACAATATTTCTGTGATATATCTCAGTAATATTCCTATGATTCATTTTCACAGACATTGCAATATTATTATGTTCTCTTAATAATATTTCAACGACGTTTCTGCTATATTTCATTGTAACAATGCAATGGAAAAATGATATTGCTGTGATATTACCGTGATATTACGTGTTATATGAATGAACATTTTATTTTTAATTTATATCAGGATAAAGAATAAGACACACATACTTCGTCATCGAATGAATTTTCCAGGCACTCTAATACACTTGGTTCTTCGGCATTATAAAGAATTAGGGGTTCGTGCATAACGCTCGGCATTCCGTAGCACGCAAGAGCGTCATATATGTTCGAAAACGTAGTGACAGTTGGAACTGAGATGTTCTGACCGCGGCAGTTACCCCATATGTAGACATATCTTCCCTCGCCGATGGCGAGGCTTATGTGTTGCACAGCCGCAATATCGAATACCTTTCCCATTACATGCTCGACCTGATAATACAAAATATTGATTATATGGACTTTCACTTTTTATTTTTATTTTCTGTGTTCTTTATGATGACAATAAATATGAGTTTACCATGACTGGTTCATAGATCTCTTTCTCACTAAAGCCCAATTGGCCAAAATCATTTCCACCCCAGGAATAAAGATTTCCTTCATCCGTAAGCGCCAGCGTATGCTCTAATCCGCAAGCCACTTTGACTGAAAAAATATCGATTGTTCAATGATATCACTTTTCTTTATCGTTCTTTTATTCTTTTGTTTTATCCAGATAAGAGAATTACCTATTACAGTGCCTTTCAATGATTCAAGCTGGCAAGGCGTCATTCGATCTTCGTCATCACCTACACCCAGCTGGCCAATACAATTATTGCCCCAAGCAAACACCTCGCCATTTTTGACGACTGCCACGGTAAAGGTATCACCGCAAGAGATGCAGATAACCTTCTTCTTAGCCAAGGAATCCACTAGCCTAGGTACGTTTTGATTAATGTTTTTATCGTTACCCACTTGTCCGAATTTATTTTGTCCCCAAACATATACCTAAATCAAACCAAGTAGGTATCTAATATAGCTCGTAATAACGTATATCATTATACTCAAACTTTTGCTTACATCGCCAAACTTGGTCAAAACAACAGAATGATGACACCCACACGCAATGTCCACGATGTTCTCGATAAGGGAATTTTTCAGAATGACACTAAAGTAGGACACTAAAGTAGGCGTGAGAATGACTGAATCACACATTCCGAGTCCCAGTTCGCCGTAAGAGTTGGAACCCCACGAATATACCTTTTGAAGACAATATACTATCAATAATTTTAACATTGTAAAAATACATTGATTTGGCAATGAATATAAATCGAGATAAAATCTCTAATAATTCATCTGATCTGTCAGAAGCATCGATGAAGAAAAATTCAAATGTTCTTTTGTAAAAATATAAGGATGTCAATTATTTATTTTATTCTTAGTTACAAGAATCCAAAAAAACTTAATGCTTAACAAATTCGTATTTAATGAAAATTACGTATTTCAAAGAGAGGATCAGAATTATATTGTATATAACTTCGATAAAAAAAAATAGTATAAAAATGATGATTGATATAAAAAATTCATTCGGAAATCTTTTATCTGCATTGTCATCTATTGATTACTAACACGAGTTTATACACGAGTTTAAATTCTTGAAACAAAGGATAATTTACAATAACAATTGGCAAATGCCATAAATCAATTCTTAAATTAAAACTTTAAATAATAATTAATAAAGCGCTCAATATTTTTGTTGTATATTCTAGAGAAGTAAGATGTTACAAAAATATCAAATTTTTTTTTTCACTTGTGTATGTGTGTGTATTCCAATATCAATTTCCTAACATACTTCTCCTTCCTTCGTAAGTGCGAGAACGTGACCGTTGCCATAAGCAAATGTCTTAATATTCTTCTTGCAAAGAGCCTCCACCTTCCTTGGATACAATGTGGAATCGAAGTTCCCTATTCCCAAACAACCATCGACATTGTTACCCATGGCATACACTATTTTATTCTTCATCACCATCAAGGTCTCTCTACCCATTTCACCTGTTATCAAACAAGATAAGATAAACAATATTGCCAAAAGTACCAAAATGAGTGAATTTTTGACAAGGATGCGTTCATGCTTTGATTCGAGTGATTCATCCTTTTTAATTTTACGAAATTTCTAATGAAACTCGTCGAATATGTCTCGATTGAGTACAGCCTCTTGGCCAGAAATATTACGCACCCTATTTCAATCATTATTTAAAGTTTCAGCTGAAAAATTGATTTATAACATTTGCTGTAAATTATTCTTTGTTTTAAAAACCCTTTAAACTTTTATACAATGCCGGTAACAATGCTAATAGGTGACAATAATTAAAAGTAAAAAATTCCCAATGAGAAAGAACAATAAAAAACATACAAGTGCCTAATATTTTCAATCAATGCTGTATTTATTGACTTCACAAATTTATCATTACTGTTTTGTTACTCTGCTATAATAACGTCTTTCTTATTTTAAAAAGGGGAGACGTGAGCCATTAAGATTGAAAGTTAAAAGTTTAAACAATACGAAAGACGAAAGAAAATAGCGAATTACCGTATACCCAAACCATATGGATCTGCGAAATAAAATCCGGCTCCAGTGAACTAAAAATCGGCCAATTACGTAGATCCGAGATGCAATGGACGCACATATTGCCTCACAAGATTGCTTCAATTCACTCTGATTATCTCTAGTCGCCTCTTCGCGAACGCTTTGTTTCTTTGTTTTGTTCCTTAGTATCTTTCTAATCACGCATTCAAGCGTATTACGACCTTTCGCGTTCAACAGAATGTTTATTTTGCAACTGTTGGAAGTTCTTTAATTCGCTGGGATAGAACTATTACATCAAATTTAAAAATATAATGCAACCAATGGCTGCGTTCAGCAGAACGTTTATTTTGCAACTGTTGGAAGTTTTCTTCGCACTGATTGGGTTATGCTTTTAGATCAAGAGAAATGGTCCTATCTCAGCAGAGAATCATAAAACGATTGTATTCTGCTGAAAACTGTTGTATTCTACTGAACGCAATTAATGTGAAAAAATGTCCAAAAACACTTGCAAAATAAATGCTTGTTTAACAATTATTCTATTACTGCCGATAATTAAAGTGAATAATCAAAAGATCAAATGAGAACGTGCAATAAAAATTATAATCATAATCATTTATATGAATGAAAACATTTAACGGGTTGTCATATTCTCTGCAATTTTCGTTCTTTAGAATAAAGAAAGTTACTGAACATTATACTTAAAAAATTGAAGAAAAAAATACATTAGCTTTGTCTAGATTTTAATTGTAATATAATAAAAAAAAAAATGTTTGAAAAATGAGTTTTTAGTTAAAAATCACAATTTTTCAATTTTTAATTTTTTTTTATAAAAAATTTATGACTATACTCTATAGATATGACACTTTCTGAAAAAATAATGCAACGGTTCTTTCCTCCAAAAAAGGTATTCTGAAAACTAAAAAAACATAATCGTTGAAAAAAAAAGAATATGAAATTATTGTATAAAATATAAAAGATTCATTATTATAATATAACAAAGATATATTAATTAGAGATAGACCTTTAAAATTATTTTAGGTTTAATTTGTAACCATGAGCGATTAAAGTTTTATGTTAATATTTTAAAAAAATTGTAATATAATAATGTACTGTAATATAATAATGTAGTATAAAAACGACAAGGTTTTAGAAAAGCATTCATAGTAACTAAGTATTAGAAAATGTCAAAAAATTTTAATACATTCACAGTCTACAAATATATTCATATTTTCCAAAATTTACTGCAGACATAAAATAAATTACAAATTTCACAGCGACATATAAGCGCGAGCCTGGCATGACAGACAGTGAACTTGTCAATATGCCAAAGGTCTTGGGTTCGATTCTGATAGAAACCAAAATATTTTTACAATTTTATTTTATAGGCATATAATTAATATAAATATACTTTAACATAACATACGAAATGGTAAAATTAACAAACGAAACGTAAATATAAAATTGTATAAACAGTAACTATATAACAATGGCTGTGTTCGAAAATTCATTACCAGAGCTGAAAATCTACATTTTACGTATACTATACATTTCCAGCATGGCAGTGAATTTTAGAACACAGCTAACGTGTGAATACATGTATGAATAAAGTGATGTGTGCGGTAGATTCAAAATGTCCCATACTTAATTAAAATACAGAACCACAAATTAAATAAATAAAAAATATTAATAAATGTATTACTAATGCATGAATGTATTATTAATAAATAAAAAGTAAAAAAGAGAACTGTTGCAATAATTATATCGCCATCGTCCCGGCTGCAACACCTAGCTATAGTAAATTATTATATATCGCGTTCGAAAAATTCGAGAGAATATACACGACACATACGGAAATTCGAATACCAGCTCAGCTCATCGACAGAAAAAAAAAGAACAACATCAAACAATCATGAGACAAACACGAGATAGTTAGGCCGGTGAGTGCAAACAGCGGAATTTAAGTATAAAGCTGATTCTACAATGAGTTGGTAGTCGGAAATCTTAAGGATCGATAAGAGAGACCCGTGGAGACCTCTAGTCGAAGATGAATTTTTTTATACCGAAATTATGGCTAAAAATATTGGATGGATCGCATTTTGCGATATTCATAATCAGCAAAGACTCCTGAAGGCTCGTACAGAGCGATTTTTTTTTGTAAAAAGAGAAAAATAAAAATTTGTTCTGATATCTCACTCGATGTGTATCACAGTGCAGTTGAGGTGTATATGATTTTATTAATAAAAATTTTTAAGAATCAATTTGCAAAATCTGGCTCTGTATGAGCCTTCCCAGCAATATAACAAAGAAATCCCAACAGGTTTCATAAGAAAATATTATTTCTTCGAGAAGAAAAATGAGTATAACTGAGCTAGATCTGCACTTATAAAATGCATATCTTTATACTAAAATTATGACTAAAATGTAACATGAATCGCGTTTTAATAAATCGCGTGATATTTGTAATCAGAAAAGGCTCTTGAAGGCTCGTACAGAACTATTTTTTTTTTGTAAAAAAGGCATAATAAAAATTTGCTCTGATATCTCATCCGATGCATACTATAGTGCAATTAAGGTGTACATAATCTTATTTAAAAAAATTTTCAAGAATCAATTTGCAAAATCCGACTCTATACGAGCCTTTCTAGTAATATAAAAAAGAAATCCCAACAGGTTTCATAAAGAAATAATATTTCTTTGAGAAGAAAAATGAGCATAAGATCACCTAGATCACCAGAACTGCACGTTCTGCTACAGCTGATTGCTAATCATAGGGAAATTCTTCACATTGTGAGTTGAACAAAGAAAGGTAATAGGTTTCCTTGTCTTTTCTAGTGACAAATCTCACCTTCGACTTCTTCGGCGTGCCGAAAGTGGCCGAGAGGAAACTAGACAGCATGAGACATTCTCTTGAAAAAAAACCCTCTTTCGTTCTGTTGCGCTTGATTAACGTATAATAGCAAAAATAATTTCAAAACGCAATAGTTAATTAATTATTTACGATTTTTTATAGGAGTTATATACTGCATTTATAAACACAGTTTGTAAGAATTCCATGTAGTCTTGTGCGTAAGATGCGATCAGTATGCTGGAGATCCTATGTTTTTTTTCCTTTTTTCACATATTTTTTCTGAAATAAAGTTATTAATAAACATATTAGGGCGAGCATATTTTTATATAATTATTGAATTTATTTACTGTACTTTTAATTTTATTACTGTACTATTTATGTGTACTTTTAAAAGTTTTAAACCAACAACCAAAATATAGTCGAACGTTAGAAAAAATATAGAATAAAATTACTAAAGCCATATCAGAGGTTGGACACAATATAAATAAATTAATTTATTAAATCTTCATTATATCAGTGAGTAAAAAGTAGTAAAAAGTCAGTAGTAAACAGTTCAAATGGGACCTACATTTTGTTGAAAAGCGAGAAAAATTAGAATTATGAATTAATTTATAATTACGTTATATGAAGTTAGATGAAATCAATTACTTTATCTCTTTCCCGGCATGCTATTCTTGTTTTACATTTAATAAACAATGAAGACAATGGCATAACAGAAATAGCGATAATGTCTTTCGGAACGCATTCATCAATTTCAATTTCTATTTAAAAGTTGTTTCCTCTGTGAAAATAATTTCAATATCAGGAGAGTGGCTTTCTATCTCAACGCAAATAAGCACATGTAGCGAGATAAAAAACTAATATTTTACAATGAAAGCACAATATAAACTTAAACATTGAATTAATTACTCAACATTTAGGTATATAATATATGAAGAAAATATTGTAAAATTAGTAAATTATTAAAACAGGTTGTAATTAAAAATATTTTTTGCATTAATGCACTAAAAAGTGCATCATTTTTTTGTAACTTACAAATTGTGCAGCATCTGTAGGGTATCCCATATATGGATATCCTACAAATATGGGATATCTCATATCATTTATACCTGGGTACCATATTTGGATATCCAGGCTTATATAACAGGAAGTGCAATTTCTTGCACTGGCGGAGCGAGCACCGGCATAGGGATTGCTGTAAAGAAATAATATTGTATATCATCTGTACATACATTTGATAAATATATTAACATTTTATTTGTGCGTACAAATCAAATAATCAAGTAATATAAATAATATAGATAATGAATATTACAATAATAAAAATGATGAAATCGATAACACTGTCTTGCATGTAGATGAAAATATTGATGCACATCGTTTGCGTTTTATAAAGCTTAATGAACCATCTTTTGTCAATCTGGGATATGTTTTTACTGAATTGCAAAGATCTATTCACGGGATTGGCGAATGTCGTTTTATTGATCTCATAATAACGCAAACGAAGCATTACAATCTCAAAACCCAGTATTTTGTCGAATGTCAGACATGTCATTTCTAAGGTAATTTTTGGAATGAACCGACGACAAAATATTGGATGTCACGTTGCAAGAATCGCATGGACATATTGGTAAAGAAAACGATGTGTCAATACCGCAATGGAAATCGTTACCTAATATAATTTCTGATATGTCAGTAGATACATATGCAGCAACACATTCACGGACAGAAACTGTCTTTAATATTTTGAATGATAGTTCTGTCGGTTCTGTATCAGATGTTCTTGAATTTTGTAGCAATAATTCAACGAACACACATGTATGTACGGATAAGAGAAATGAAATAGCTAATGATACATCAACATTGCAGTCGAAAACAGAATTGAAAATACCGATAAATGAAGACATGATAATCAAAATATTATAAATAATGTAGATAATGTAGATAATGTAGATAATGTAGATAATTTAGATAATATAGATAACGTAGACAATGAATATGATATAATGAATAATGAAGATGACGAAATCGAGAATACTGTCTTGTCTGTAGATCATCAATCTGGGATATATTTTTACTGAATTGCAAAAAATATCTACTCACTGGATTGGCGAATGTCGTTTTATTGATCTTGTAATAATGAAAATGTAACATCACGGTCTCAAAACTCAGTATTTTGTCGAATGTCGAATGTGTCATTTCCAAGATAATTTTTGGAATGACTGAACTGATGACGACAAAATATTGAATATCAATAGAAGTATCGTGTGGTATTATATTGATGACAGGGATTGGTCATAAGCAGCTTGAAGAACTTCTTGCTGCTATGGATATTTCATGCATGAGTATAGAATAAAACGTACATTAATTATCATAATGAAGCTGTCAGAAGCTTTTGCCGCCACTGCAGAAGAAGAAATGCGCACAGCTGGCGAAGAGGAAACGCGTTTGACAATTGAAAGGGGAGATGTAATAGACGGCATTCCGCATATACCTGTAATAACAAATGGCTCGTGGATGAAGAGATTCTATCGCAGTGGTAGTTACGATTCTTCATTCGGTGCAGCTATTATTACGGGATATTTTATTCTCAAAAAGTTTTATTCGTCGGTGTAAGAAACAAATATTGTGGTTTGTGCACGAGCAGCTAAATTATCTTCAACACCAAAAGAATATAGATGCTTTAAAAACAATCAAAGGGAAAACAATCAATGTTCTACCAGTATGGAAAGCAATGTAATTCTTGAAGGTTTCCGATGTAGCTAAGAAATGCATGGATTAATCTATAATAAATATATTGATGATGGAGATAGTAATGTTGCTAAACAAATAAGAGATTTTCCATCAAATATTATTCAAATATTCATTGTGGAGAAGATTGAATGTATGAATCTTTGTAATAAAATACGTGAAGCAGGAAGTAGTGGTGGCAGAAATATTTCAAAAAAAGATCGTAACGAACAGCGTGATGAAAATTCGGAACGCTGTTGTAAAAGACGTCTCATTTCGCCGTAACAGCGAAATACTTTGGCAAGATAAAATTGCAGGATTAATTAAAGATTTACAAAATATACCTAGTCATGTATTTGGTGAGCATAAAGATTGCGTCTCCCTTCAATATTTTTATACAGGAGATTGAAAAGAAGGTGAGGAAAATCTTGTGCTTCAATTACAAAAGGCAGGATTATTTTAAAAAATTGAAATTTCAATGAAACGTATTATAGAGAATGCTGATAGTTTATTATATTAATTTACTAGTAATTCCTGGAAAGTTGCAATGGTATTATTAGTAAAATGATTGGTGGCAAACGTATTCATTTTGCAAGGAGAGGTTCTTACGAGACGCGTGTAAAAGCATCTATAGTATAAATAAATACTTTGCAAGTAGCATTGAATTCTACTTGTCATATTATAGATAAAAAACCACCAGCACGTACACAAATAATCGACCGTCGAAATATGAAAAAAAATGAAGCTTATCATGAACATGTTCGCACGGCAAAAGAATTAGGTATCTCTGTTCGTACATCAAAATATTTTGTTAAAACATTTACGTCCGATAAAGATTACGGAGCAAATGCAGAATTGATAAAGAAGGCTATATGTACGAACAGCTGAAATCTTTACGAAAAGTTAATAGAACAACAATGTGATCGTGCTATATTAGAATATGCTATGCGGGGTCAGCATGAAAACCCGCAGTGGTACAACATACGGCGAAAATTTCTCTCTACTTCAAATTTTGGAAAGGTTTGTAGTAGAAGAGAAACAACTTCATACCAAAATCTTGTAAAAGCAATTCTTTACCCTCCTCGTCTGATAAACGCAGCTGTTGAGTGGGATAAAGAAAAAGAGATTGTGGCACGACAGCAATTGCAGGTAGAGTTGGGAATAGAAAGAAATGATTGTGGATTATTTATTGCAGAATTCCCATATCTTGTTGCCTGACGGAATTATCGGAGATGATATTATTGTTGAGATTAAATGTCCTTAATGCGGCGCGGCAAATGTCTCCTATTGATGCAATGCTCAATATGATTGCAGACATTCATAGAATTTTTGATAAATATAATTTTTGAGAATGGATGACACTGGAATCGAAGACACGCGTACTATTTTCAGGTCCATGTAACAGAAAGAAAGTATTGTGTTTTTGTTGTATGGATGCCCTTTTGGATTAAAGTACACGATTGTCGAGCGTGATGATAAGTTTTGGGAAACAAAAATGTTACCATTGCTGAAACTATTTTACGAGGACTGCTTGGTTCCAGAAATAATCGATAAGTAGAGCGGCAAGAAATATGCCAATTCGGAAACCGTATTATATCATCGAGGCACAGAAAGCAGCTCGGAAAGAATGTCATTGAGCTATTGTTTCAATAATAATAAAATGTATATCTATATATGTATGTATATATGTGTATATATATATATATTTATATGTGTATATGTGTATATAAGTATATATAAATGGATATATAAATGGATATATAAATCTTGTGCACGCATTCTTTGTGTAATAAAATAATAATCTATTTTTTTCTATAATAGCCAATGACATCCTGAGTTGCTTGGGAAAAAGTGGTGCTCAACAAACGAGAATGGATTGAAATTAATCAAAATGGATTCAGATTTTCAGAAATATTGATTTACAAATGTTAAAATGAATGCTTTTCAATCCTGAATGCATTTTTATTCATTTATAGGAATTGCATGAAGCATACCTCTATGCCTTTCAGTCTAAAAATAATATTAGCTTTTTCTGTGCACAACAACACAATTATGAATACTGTTTAATTCAAAATTTTGAATAGAAAATGCAGTTTTTCAATCCAATTGCATCCAATTGAATGTAATTGAATCCAATTAAATCAAATTAAATTCAAAAAAAGTATTCGCTATTTATACATATATATAAAATACGATAGAAAAAAAATTTCAATCCATTTTAATCCATTCTCGTTTACTGAGTAGACATATAAAATGATGTATTGCAAATTAGATCGTAATTTGAACTAAGTGATTGCATTGCAAAGAGTTCATATCAAATAGTTTTTATTTTGTAATACATTATTTTTCAAAATATATGCAGATAATAAGCAGATGAAAATAAAATACATAAAATATTAATTACAAATAATATTAAAAATACATGTGAAAAACACACGTACATATACATGTATACGTGTACATATATATATATATATATATATATATATATGTAAAATCAAATAACAATATATTGTGCAATACTTTCCGTTATGCAGTTAAAGTCATTTTGCAATGCGATCACTTAACTCAATTTAAATTGCGATCCACGAATTTATGAATTCTGTATAATATATATATATATTAGGTGTTGGAATTAATTCGTAGCGTTTTTTAATGAAAGAATGTTATTTATTTCACATGAGCATTAAAAAATACATTAATGAAAGTACTTCCCATCACTTGTAAAACGCTACGAATTAATTCCAACACCTATATATATATATATATACACACATGTTATGTGTATAATGTGTAGAAACAATGGCATGTACTACTTCAGCTTTTTTGTTTTTAGAAATATTTAAACATATCTGTATAATAAATAAATACCATTGTTATATGTGTATAATTGCATATGTATAATTATTAATATCCTATAAGATAAGATAATCCAATTTCATTTTACAAACGCATAATAAAATATTAAACATTAGATTAGCAAATGAAAGCAGTGAAAAATTACTAGGAACAGGACGATGTGAGTGATATATGCAAGTGCGCCATTCTCGTCGTAAATCGTCCCTGATTTGGCATCCCTTAAACATTGTCGGTTGTCTAATTATTATATCAATATGTAGTATTAAAATGAAAATTTAACGTTAAACAAATATTATTTTATTAGCCTCAAAAAAATTATCAAGTAATATAGAATAATTTACCGGTAAGTATAGAATAATTTACGGGTAAGTTATTATCAAATTTGGTCATTTTTATCTCTAAATGAAAGTAAAACGGTTTCGAGGGGCATTTAGGTCATGTTATTTTTTTCTAGGTGGAGACGCCAAAAAGATATGAAGGTCATCTCCACTTCTTAAAATGGAATTGTATGACATATTTTTTTATACAATGTGATTCCTTTAATTATAATTATAATTATTCCTCTAATTATAATTATAATTATTCAGCATATAAAAGTATTGAGATAGTGATACAAAAAGAATTAATAGTTTACGAGATATTTTACACTTTATTCTGGTACATATTGACATAAAATTTTAATAATTCGTAAACTATTAACATTTTGATAATCATATCGTAATACTTTTATGAACAGAATAATGAGATGAAAGTTGGTGGAAAGAAATTTATCTAGCATTTTATATCAATATGTGCCAGAATAAAGTATAAAATATCTCATAAATTATTGGTTTTTTGAAATCACTATCTTAATACCTTTATATATAGAATAATTAGAGGAATCATATTGTGTAAAAAAAATCATACAATTCCATTTTAAAAAGTGGAGGCAACTTTTATATCTTTTTGATGCTTGCACCTAGAAAAAAGACAATATGATCAAAATATGTCCCTCGAAACAATTTCACTTCCATTCGAAATATTTTTTTATATCATCAAAAATAAGCGAGATATTTCCGATGGTCGATTTAATAAATCACCCTGTATATAAATGCACAGAAACGCATTGAAGAATTTAAAAACACGAGCGTATCCTGTGTGGAATAGTTATTAATCTTAATCGGTGTTGTTCAATTTGACCACGTAACGATTAGAATCATTCATAACTTAAAGCATTATTTAATATTTTAAAGTTGATATAGGTCATAAAAGCTAATTTCTAATATAAATTACTCGAATCATATTCTAACATCATGAACACAAACCCTAAGTAGATAATATTTATATGATTAACATTGGTCTCAATAACACGAAGGTAAATTTATATTGATTTTCAAAGAAAGAGTTCGTTTCTTTCAATTGTCAGTACGCATCACATGTGAAATAAGATATTGTTAAAAAAGATATTTAACAAATATTTCTACAAATTGTATTTAATATCGATCGTTATCATGTCTATTTCGCTCAAATTTGATGAAAACCAAACAGACGAAAATATAGACTTAATCACTTTCAAACGTTGGTAAGTTTAAAATTTCTTTTTTCTTATTTTTTAAATATACATACGACGAATAATTTTGAAATAATATTAGGTGCGCAACTAAGTTCTCGCTGTTATTTTGATGGCATTTTTATCAAAATAACAGCGAGAATTTAGTTGCGCACCTAATAATAGACAGATATTAATGATCCTAGAATTAAACTCATATTTTTAGTACGTTGATTTAGCCAAAAGATTTTCCAGCATATTACATGTGCCTTTATAATATAAATTCTTCTTTGTGTATATTTTTATGCGATAATGAAAATTTATGTGTAAAGACTCTTAGTCCGAATTTACAATAGATATTTTAAAACTTAAGCCGTAAGAAATTTACCTGTTACAATCGAATGCAAGGGGAATAATTGACTATGATTCGTCCATTTTTTGTGACTTAAGGTTTAAAAATCTATTGTAGATCTGAGCTTAATCTACGATTGCGAAAGTCAGAAAATTAAAAAAAGTATAAGACATTCGTTTGTGTATTGATTAAAATTCCCAAAAATTTTTGTACTTAAAACAAAATGAACATACGCACATTTGAGCGTTGAAAAGAGAGAACGCGAAGATTGAGAGTAAGAAGTACAAGCAACATCCAAGATTTTAATTCAATTGTTCACGTAGGCATCGAGAACATGCAGACAATAAAAGCAACGTAATACCCAATTAACATTCCTCGCGAAATAAAAAAGTGATGTGATAATTATCATATTTAAATTTATTATACTTTTTACATCTATGAGCATAGGTAAAGCGTATAAGATTTCTTGAGAAATCTTCCTTTCTTCTATTTTTTTTAATTTTATAATATCAAGAAAAGATAGCAGTTTTTTGTCTTTGTAAAACGGCACACGGAATCGCGATCGTTAATATTAATTACAAAAAGTGTATCATTATGCGATCGAATCTTATGGCCATGGTACAAGAAAACATGATTAACAAAGCTTGAGCAAAAACCAAATCATAGTTGAAAAATTTCAAAAGAGGACTTAAAAAATTTTAGATTTTTTTTGCTAATTTCTTACAGTTCTTACGTCCGTTCATACGCAATAGTTATCATTCTTTTCACATTTATTTTAGCTCAACCTGCAACTTTTTCAATAAACTAAAATTCCGACAACCATCACTTATTGTTCTTCACACAAAACGAGATACATTAATTACTTTCCGAATTAATCATTTATTTATATTTACGGCAATATATATTTAGTAACAATTGTAATTATTTTTATCTAAGGCTTGGACTGCAATCATGCATCAACTGTAAGAATGGTACTGGCTATATAGATAAAGAATACCATCCGACAAAAGCGGATATTATGTTCAAAAAAAAAATAAAGATGTTGATTGCCAATATTACATATAATGGCATTGCTTTTTTGGTTACTCAAGATGTTGAGGTACATGAACAATTTATATATCGTAATAAAAATTGCCATTTTATATTTTACTAGAATGAATCTTCGCTGAATCTTTTTGATAATTTAAAAATTATATTATAGAGCAGTGTATAAAGTACACAGAATGCAAAAGAAGATTATAATTTTTATCTCTTAATAAACAAAATAGATGGAAATGAAAAAAGACAAATTGTTTTATAAGGTTAATTTTATCTTTATAAAAGTGTCTTTATTAGAAAAAAATAGTAAAACTTATGACATGTATCACTAACTATGTATATATCCTTTATAAAAGCAATAATCCTATAAAGGGAAAATGAGTATATTTTATATATTTTATATATTTACAACGTAATATATATGCCAAATACATTTAATACGTTAATTTTTTATATGTTTGTTATATGTTGTTTTTTATCATGTGCATGTAATAATGTCTTACAATATAAAGTTATAAGAGGTTAAAATTTATTTTTTGCATTTAACGTACAACAAACTTATAGTATCGACAATTTTAAGTAAGTTTACTAAATGTATGATCAACTCTCTATTAATTTTTGGATTACTTTCCCTTATAGAAATTTAATACTAATACTGGTCGCAATTAATCTTTTATTCTGAGTATTAAAAGTATTGTCAACAGCACTTTTAATATTAAAAATAAGTGATTAATTTGCCAGTTTTGGTATTAGATTTCTATAAGAGTTTATATGTATTAAATTATTTTATTTTATGATATAAATTCAATGTAATTAAATTCATTGAATCTAATCCATATAAAGAACGATGCACTGAAATTGAAAATTTTGAATATTTCAATTGTTTTTTATGAAACAAACATTTCATATAAAAATGAAAGAGCAGTTTCCAGAAGAACATATTTTGGTTACGTTAATTTTTTTTAGATAGAAGCACCATAAAGATTTAAAGAACTTTATTTTTTTAAATAAAATTATGATTTTTTAAAAATATAATATGATTGCATAATTGTTCTATATACAAATAAAAATATTAAGCAGATACATCAAAGTTAGATATTTTATACTTTATTCCACATATTAAAAGAATCCTAAGATTTAGTCTTATGAAGAATAAGAAGACTTAGCTGAGTAAATGTTCCAATTAGTGACAATCATGACTGTTTTTCTTAATAAATCAATTAATATAGATCAATGGGTGTTCATTCTAAAAAATGTGTTATTCAAAATTGTATATGTTATCTATTACAATGAATTTTGAATAAAATTAAATGCTTTTGTAAACGCTAAAATATTATAAGCATATTATCAATGATAACAAATCTAACAGATGCTCACTAACATCTTGTAAGGATGGAAGGCAACTATATCGACGGTCTTTTCGTCGAATGATTCTAACTATTATTAATCTAAAAGTAAATAAAAGTAAGCACCCAAAATTAAATAGATATTAAAAACATTGTGAATAATAACTGGAAACGTCACAAAAATACATATTTTAATTAATGCATCACTAATCGGTACTCAAATTTTGTTTGTCTTTATTACTGACAAACAAATATCATATAAAACAATAAAAACGTTCCTATTATTAAATGAAATGTGTAATTTATAAATATCAATTATTATTAAATTAAGAAATAATATTAATAATGTAACTTACAATCTTGCAGAATTTAAAAAATATACAAATATGAGTTCCTAATCTATGAATTGTCTTGCTTAAGTTAGTAATAGGGACACTCATGATTTTGTACCAATTTATGATAGTCGGTGCAGTTCCTAATCTAAGAGACAGCAATATATTTTCATTAGTTAAATTGTTTAATTCCAATATTTTAATCAAATTAACAACATATTGAGTACAAATAGTGGCTATAGATATGATTAAACATAATTTAAATTAAATATAAGATTATTTAACTGGATGTCAGTAATAAAGATGTTTCTTTGTTTATACGACGTGTCAATATTAGGAACGTTGGTGATGTTTACATCACCTATGGATCAATATCCGTTATAAATTGGGACAATTTCGAATACATATGTCATTAAATGGTATAAAAACAACATTTATAAATATGTAAATAAATTAAGAATTCTTAAAAAAATTTTAAAAATTAAGTTATCGTAATCTTTAAATATGTTCAAACTTGCTAAAAAAAATTAATTTCATGTGTACTTATGTGTACTTATTGTGGCATACGTATCGATAATTTATTAATTCTCTTTTGCCACAAGTTACTTTGTCACTAATTGAGACATTTAAATAGGATAAGGAGAAAAAAAGTTAGTCATAGAAAATGTTTATACTGCCAGGTTCGCTGAATGGAATAACATTTTGTCGTCATATTGAACATTCATATAGTAAGTGCAAAAAGTATCAGTACAAAGAAAATGTTTTTTAAAAAAACTTTATTTTTAAAAAGTAAATATTATCCAGTGAGAAATGACTCATCGAATTGATATCGAATCGATATAAATACAATGATTTCAACATCAATTTGATGTCGATTCGATGTTTAATTGACGATCATTTCTTAAATAATTAATAATTTATTCATAAAGAATAAAATGGACTGTATGTTTCTTAAAATTATACCAAAAAGATGTGTAAAATGTATACATAAAAGATGTGTAATTATACAAAATATATCATCCGAAAAATAAGATATCATCTGAAAATTAAAAATTGTATTGTTTGAATGCTCAAAAAGTATGCGTACAAACGAGAAATTTAGCTTCTAAAATTAGAAATATGAAGCTCGTTTGTTTATGTTAAAATAAAATGTATTCATTGTAAAATTGCTAATTAATGTTTATTTTCCACAAAGATTTTTTTTATAAAAAAATAAATTTCCTTGTATGAATACTTTTCATTTTCATTTGCACCTGAATACTTTTACAAACAAAATTATAAAGAGAATCAATTTATGTAAAGAAAACACATAATTGCTTAAAAAAATATGAAGTTAAACAATTAATTTTAGAAATAAGTAATTGCGTTTTCATTACACTAAATGATTCCACGTATTATATTCTGTTCATATAAGTTTTATATGTAGAAGAATTAGAAGAATCATATTATGTAAAAAAATCATGTTATTTTATTTACAGTAGTGGAAATAACCTTCGTATTTTTTTAGCACTCTCACCTAGAAAAAAATATGATTAAAATATGTACTTCTCGAAACAGTTCCAATTTCATTCGAAAAATTTCTTCGTATTAAGGAAAAATGAAATGTTCAAGGATTTCAATTTAAAAAAATAACATCTTGTATAATTAATTTAACTGAATAAATCAATGATCACATTATATTTTTAAAAGAAATATGTATGGGAAGATAAAAATGCAAAAATGACATTCAATTTTGAAGTTCAATCTACAGACAATAAGGTTGAAAATAAAATTGAAATTATGGTAAAACTCTCACACTATATATATTATACTTCCCATAAGATTGATTGGAGCAATACAAGAATTATAAAAGCAGCAACTAATAAGAGTAATTTTCTCGTTTTGACTGACGATGGCAAAGTAAAGTATTACGACGATATCATCATGAATGCATTAGTAAGAATAATTATTAACTTTACTTAGATATATTATATTTATTTAATTTAGATATATTACACAAATGGTTGGATAGAAGGAAAAAAATGCAGTATACATGAAATAAATATCGAAGAGAAGATTACATGCATAAGTTGCGGAATAAATTTTTTTGTGATAATTACCGATAACTATAAAATGTACTGTTGGGGTATATGTGACAACGATCAATTGAGTTTGTGTAGGACTAATAGCAAAATGATAAAAAAGCATAGAAATTTGGATGAGGATTTAACTTTTACCACTTATACTCAATACGACGAAATAGTAAGTTCTGTTGAACGGCCATGTGAAATAACCGCATTTAAAGACAAAATAATTGGTAATTTTCTTTAAAATACATTCCTAAAAGTGTAAAGATGTATACATGAAGAATTTATTGTTGCAAGTATTATAGAATAACCTAATCTTAATGTTTAGTCAAGGTAGCTTGTGGGATTGATTACATACTTGTTCTAAGTAATAAAGGGAAACTCTACGGCTGGGGATCAAACATTTACGATCAATTTAACAAAAGTTACAATACTTCTCCTATCAAGGTAAATGATTTGTTTCTATAATTGTATTATGAGAAATGGGAAAAAAGTAGGAAAACATAAACTAAAGAATAAACCAAAGAATTTTTTGATCAACAGATATACATAAAAAATGTAAAAAAAATATCAGACATCGCTGTCATTGATTACAAAAGCTTTGTCAAGTCTAGCGTGGGACATATCTACATGTGGGGCTTTATTTTTAATGTACCAATTAAAAAATATGTTCCCTGTGAATTTACGAACGCGTTTGACATATTCAACTCGACGACAGCTCTTTCACCAATGTCCATGGCCATGGCATATGAATTCATAAATGAAGAATTACACATATTAAATGATTTGGAAACTGCATTCGACGATCAGGTTAGACTTTATTTTGTGTGTTTATTTGTTTCTCGAATTCAATATTTTCAATGAAGTATTATAAGAATTGCAATACAATTTATTTTTACAATTTAGTTTTGAATCTTTAAAAGATGTCAAAAATTTTCAAACTCTTTCAACTAATGGCATGTTAAAAACCGCAAGCAAGCCATTAATTGCTTACAATCCGAAATTGATTATACTGATTATCATAGTTGTATTTTATCTCCTTGGTAAAGTCTTAGCATATTTTTCAACACCTCTCGTTTCGTGATTTGATATCTTAACTATCAGTACCTACATTTAAAAAAAGTATATATCCTTATCTACCGATAAGGATATTTGTAACCTAGCATTTTCTTTTGCTTATATCTCAGATTGTAGTACATCGATTTTAATTAATTTTTTTTTAATCTATTATTTGAAGACTAAGAAAAAGAAATTTTAATTAGAAAGTCTAAAATGTCATAGCTCAAAAGATATTTTGCAATAAGTGAAAAGGGAAAAAAAATGTCAGATCTATTGAGGGAGTTACGCTTTATAGATACTGAGGGTTAAATGTCTTTCTTTTTATTACATTTTTTCATTGCATAACAAAAGGAAAGATTTGATGATTACATAATACACATGTTCAACTGTAATAATTAATTCGTGTTTCCTGTCTCTAAAGTCAACAAGTGATCTCACGATAATGGTCAAGAAACAATCAATTTATGTTCACAAAGTTATCCTGATAATTCGTTCTACATATTTTAGAAGTGTGCTCCAAACTATTTATGTTGAAAATAGGTATATTTTTACTAAAAAAAAAGTATATTTAAAAAAACCTTTTTTGTTTGATTTGTTTGTAATATTTTAATATATTTTTCTTGACAGCATCATAGTGAATAATTATAGATATGCCGTTTTTAAAAAATTTTTAGAATATTTATATATCGGTCATCTCAATCATCTATCATCTTTTAAAAATCTAATAGGTGAGTTTGAGTTAAACGTACCGAATATTACATATGTAAGTCGCGACTAAAATATCTCTTTGTTGCAGATCTTTTGCAATTGGCAGATGCATTATGCGAGAAAAATCTCCAGATGGATTGTATATCAAAAATAAAGAAAACAATTAATATATCGAACGTCATGTACCTCTTTAACCTTATCAACAATATGAACGAAGGACATCGCAAGGAAGTAACTATTTTTTTGTTTTTATTATGGATTTTTCTTTCTATTATAAGACAAAAATATTGCAGAATTTATAATGGGATTAACATATAAATCCAATTGAGATATGTTTTCCATTTTCTCTTTCTGACCTAGTAAAATATTGTTCCCTTTAAAATTCGCGAATCTTTTACTTTTGAAACAAATGTATATTCCATTCTGAAGCTCAAAGCAGAGACTATTTCGACACCGGAGGAAAATAAAAAAACGCTCTCCTTAGTAAAAAATATTTCTTTATGATGTGAAATATAACACAGTACAACACACATTTCCTCCCGCGAAAAAATCAAAGAGATTCTGAAAGCAGATGTAACAAAAAAAAAATATCCGTGCCTCGGCGTTTTATCAGATCCGTCGTTAACGTTTTTTATACAGTCATTTATCGTATTTGCTTTATATTGACTTTTTACAATTGTTTAAAATTATATAATAATTGTTTTAAATAAACAATTGACGTTTTTGCATGTAAAATTATGCGATGAGTCCGAATACAAAAAAAATAACTTTATTAAAGAATTATTTTTTTTATATATTTCCAAAATTTTTGTATAATAATAATAATACAATTATAATTATAATTATTATAAGAATCTTGGTCATTTGATTTGTCGTTTATATGATTCCGGTTTTGTATCACTAATAATAGACCAACAGTATTCGACAAGCATGTGTCTGATGTCTTTTCCTTTGAAGCGTTTCTCAGTATTCTGAAAATGTTCATCATGTTCATCACTGTGAATTCCCCAAATTTGATGGAAAAAAATCCAAATAGTTGTGAGCAAAGTGTATTTTGAGTGACATGTTAACTTTCATTGTATGAAAAGCTGAAATCATTTTAGCAACAATTTTTTTGTAATTGTCGGCTTTTTTATTGCCCAGAAAATTTTTAGTATCAGTCAGTATTGAGACATGGATATGCTTTCCTAACATCTACTTTCAGAATCTCTTTGAATTTTTTATGGGAGGAAACCTGTGCTGTACAGCATTATAAAAAGACATTTGATGATATTTAAAATGTAACGACTTGATCTGGTAAAAGAACCGAAGAACTGCCGAGACACGGGTACTTTTTTTTACATCTACTTTCAGGATCTCATCGATTTTTTCATGAGAGGAAAAAAATCGATTTTTGTCGTACTGTGTAATAAGAAATATTAATTAATAGTAATCAATAATATATACATATATTAATTAATAGTATGTATTAATATTAATTTAATATAATCACGTGTATAGGAGAGGAGTTATATGCTATAAAATTATATGTATGTTACAAATGAAACAGTTACTAAAATTGCAATAATATTTTTCGTATTTTGATAGATGCGAAATTATCATTTATTATATCAAACTTTATAGAGCCTTTCATTTTTTATTTTCAATTAAAAGATTGTATTTGATAAGGTCCACAGAAAAAAAAATACCATGTGCTGGGGTAAAGATCCAGCTATTCTTATATATTTTGAGTCGCTGAATATGAATCCAACTGAACAAAAATAGGATCACCCATAGGGTAAATTTTCAATCTAGAGCGAAAAAATAGGTCAAAAATCTTGAAATCTCTGCTTTTATTGATATATTCTAAGATCACTGGCAAAAGACTTCTGATTAAACCTAAATCATATGTTTCCCGAGTTGAGAATTATGTGCAAATATAGTGATAAGTGAAAACACCTACAAGTACCTGCTGCTATAGAGGCTGCTGGAGACGATGACAACTGCCCCGAACAACAGCCCCGTGTAGAATGATTCGTTTTCTGATCCACCGTGGTAATGAAGTCTGCGAAGGCGTGCTGCCTTGCAGGGGGGCAATAGGGTCCCATACAGCACAGAAACATTGCAGAAACATTGCAGAATGATTTCACTAAAACATTGCAATATTGCATGGTAGTTGCGAAACGTTGCTAATTCATTGTTGCAAAATTCCAACAATGTTAAGATATCCGCTGTTTGTTTTATATCGCAACAAAATGTTCCAGCAATATTGCAATGTAATGTATTTGGATAAATTTTTTCGAAAACTCTAAAATGAAAATTATTTCTAGACATATATCTCATTATCTTTAATTTTTCTACAAATCGCATTTCTAGTGATATGTACAAAAGCAATTTTTTATGATAAAATATTTCAATAAATATAGTAGAATAGTTGGATCTCCACCCCAGTACATAATACTTTTTTTCTGGTACTAATTTTTCTTGACTTAATGACGACCTTAAATAATTTTTCATTAACTTTAATTTAATGTAGCATCAAGTGGACCATAATTCAAAATTACCGTTAATAAATTAGAATATGTAGGAAATTAAATTGCCATTTTTGCGCTCCCTTTAAAATGTTTACATGAGATAAATGCCTCCCTCGCCACACTCGGTTGAAGCTATCCAGCTGCCAATATTACTTTAGGATATTAGATCAACGCGATGCTACGAATGCTTTAAATAAAACGAATGCTTTTGTCAATTTGTAAAATTCTTTTTTCTAATTAGTCAACCAAACGCTTCAAAGCATTTGTAGTGAGATTTTTAACCGTAGCTTTAGACAGAATACATTAGTTGTAAAACTATATCTTTATATTAGAGTAGAGAGCGCGAAGCTAATTGTGACATTTTTTTTAAGTTATAAATCTTCACACAATTATGATAGACTAATTGTAAATGTTTTAAAACGTTACATGTTCATCTGGCTCAATAACTGAGTACTTATAAATCGTTAATATCTTATAACTAAAAAAAAAAATACGTTCATTTTTTATAAGGATGTGGATCAATATGCCTATGAGGCATGTTGAGCATTCTCGAAGGATAAATTAAACCATGAAGATAATTGTTTAAGAGATTATATATGATTAAAAAACTTGAAAAGAATTATGTGTACATTAATCAAATTTTTATTAATAGTGTAATAATTTGTAATACTCTCTCTTTTTAAATGCTTATTAGATTAAAATTAGAAAATCATTACTCTTTACAATAATAATTAAACGTAAAATATATATTTAATCGTTAAAATAGAATAAAAAGTATCGATAAAGATAGATTTCATTTGAGCAGCTGAGTTTATAAGAGTCATTACATGGATATTGGGTCCAACAAGCCCCATATTGCTGTTGACTGAAATACTTATTTATAATTGAAAAACCGTAAATAAAATAGCAATTTGAATATTAAAGTTAAAAAATATGATAATAACTTCCAAAAACACATTTGATTGTTATAAATAGCTTTAATTTTTAACACATAGACCAAAAAGAGTACTCATCTAATAATTTTACTTTTGATATACAGAAATAAAAAAGCGCACGTATTTGGCTATTGACAGCCAGACACAGATTATTGTATTAAGGCACAATAATTTCTGTCTTTGTGCTACTTACGCAAACATAGACGTATCCATATATATTTTGATTATTTAGATATTTGCGTTTAATCAACTTGCCCTTATGCGCAACTAGCCCGGCTCTCTCCTACATATTTTTAAATTCACTTATATGTGTAGCTTCTATTTTTTAGGAATTGATGAAATATTGCTTCCACTTCTATTTTAAAAACATGGCGACTGTAATCCAGACAGATTGTTTTGAAGAATTGGATGTTGAAACAAAGACTATGTTAATAGATAAAGGGAACACCTTTTTGTCATCAGAAATTAATAATTCTGGTTATTTAGAAGAATATATTTCTTAGTTTAGAGAAAAAAAGAATATAATGGACTTTGTTCTGTGAAAATGATTTGCTCTCACAATCGTAACCATTATTGCATATGTTATTTAATTAATAAAAAAATGATTAAAAAATGAGTAAATGAATAACAAATAGGAAAAAAATTAATTTAAGGTTGTGAATAAATTATTTTAAATAAATCATGTTGAAATATGTTGAATGTTGTAAATAAAAAATAAATAAATAATAAATAGTGATTACTGAAAATGATAAGATACAATTGTTACATGAATTTTAAGATTTAATGGAGTATTCCTTCACACAAATTCTTGAGAAAATTCTCATCGAACTGCTACGTCAAGTGGTCGAATATTCCATCAAAAATATATCCAGATAACAAAATGTTAGCAGGATGTCATCAGACTGTTAGTAGATTTGATTAGAAGATGTTGGCAGACTGATCATAACTGATGTTTCAGTCTGCTTCTGTTCTGCTGATAGAATCTGTTAATATTCTATGCAAATAAACTGGCAGCAGAAATTAAGCAGAACCTGCTGACAGAATCTGAAATCAGATTGCGAGCCAGAGTCTGTTGACATAATTTGACAGCAGGTTGGCAATAAAAATCGAGTAAATCCTGTACTAAATTCCAGGTATGTCTGGACATAAAATGTATTTGATTATATTTGTACAAATAGGGCTTTACTAAAATTAAATTTAAGGCATAAGGAAACAAGACCGTTTATGTTAAATAATATTACTTTAAAATCCGAAGCATCACTACGGTCTGAGTATTGAGATGTTGAACTAATAATATATTTTCAAACAAGTGAATATAATATGAATGAATATATATATATTAGTTCAACATCTCAATACTCAGACCGTAGTGGCGCTTCGGATTTTAAAGTAATGTAAATTTAAGGCATATTAAAATCAAATTTGGTTATATTTAGGTTACTAATTTTTGGGATTTTCACATAAAAATCTATTTTGTATGTCTGTAATTTCAGGTAATTAAGAATTTATCCGGAATTTACTATTACATTATATCTGATTTTTATTTGGAACATAACATACATACATACTAATGGTTCAAACCAGGATTTTCATTTTTAATATGTTTAATCTATTTAATATATTGCATAATAAAAGTTATTATGCTATCTCCACTTGGAAATCTATTATTAATAAATTCCGAAAATAATTCGGAAATCCAGATAATGTATAGAGTACAAGAATAATATATTAGGAAATCCACAGCTTATAGCAATCGATCCTTCTGCGTCTATCCACTTATTCTAGATTTTCACTTATATATAAATTTCATGTATTAACGATTTAAGGTGTCAATTCCATATATGTCACACAAAATCGGGAGGTTTACCCTTTCAAAATTTTATCCGATCCTTTAATGTGATTGGCTCTCGTCTTTAGTTTTTTTGCTCGATTTAAGTATAGGAACTACAGTGGCTGCGTTCAGTAGAGAAAACTCTATTCAATTAACACTAAGTGATTCTTTAATTTTTGCCTTTAACTTTTTGCTGGATCTAAATGTAGGAATCAATCATATTAAAGAATCACACTAAGGGTGGTGTCTCATGACAGTCGGATTTTCGGAAAAAGGAATCTCGGAAAAGTAATAGAGAGTCAACCAATCAGAATTATTGGACTGCGTTACTGTTCTGTACGTTAAATACAAGATTATCGAAATTGAATTTCTATATGTATAAAAAGAAATTTATCGTTAATAAATAATTGTTTTTTTCACAAATTTTTACAAGTTTGCGGTAATTTTTCACTTTACATGCAATTAACGCGAAAGAATGTTAGGTGCGCAACTAAGTTCTCGCTGTTATTTTGATGAAAATGCAACTTTATTGTGAAAAAATGGTTACAAATGAATCATTGAAAGTATTGCCCATCGCTAGCTACTACTTTTTCCCATCTTTCTGGCAGAGCTCGTATCACGATAAAACTGTTCATCTTTTGAGGCTATCCACGAATCAAGCCATTTTTGGATGTCTTCATATGAGTCGAACTGCTGGTCAGCCAGACTATGTGCCATCGAACGGAACAAGTGATAATCGGACGGTGCAATATCTGGAGAATATGGCGGGTGGGGTAGGACTTCCCATTTCAGCGTTTGCAGGTAGGTTTTAACGGGTTTGGCAACGTGAGGCCGAGCGTTGTCATGCTGTAGAATCACTTTTTCGTGCCTCTCCGCGTATTGTGGCCTTGCTTCTGAATCATTCCTAACACATGCAATCGCTTGGAAATGGCTTGGTGGGTAACTCCTGAAGCAAGCTCTTCTTGCGTTTGGCACGGATCCTCATCGAGCAATGCCTCCAATTCAGCGTCTTCGAAGGTTTTTGGCCTTCCTTCACGCGGACGGTCGTCAACATCGAAATCACCGTCTTTGAAGCGACGGAACCAATCTCGGCACGTTGTTTCACTTAGAGCAGCATCTCCGTAAACTTTTTGGAGCTCTCTATGCGCTTCAGCCGCCGTTTTCTTCGAATGAAAGAAGAAAATCAATACTTCCCGCATATGACGATTATTTGACACAAAATCAGACATTTTCACACAACCAAAAGAATATGACGTAAAAACAAAATCACTAATGCTTCAAAGCGGTTTGTTTACCATATGTCTAAGCTTGGTTCATGACGTTTAGGTTATGTCAGAATCGACCAGCACTTACTGCTGGAGTCATCTGTTGACAAACAGCGGAAACTTAGTTGCGCACCTAATACAATTTAACATTATTAAACCAGGAATTTCAGATTTTAAATTAGAAAAGAAAGAATTATTATGTCCAATCATAATCGATGTATTATCGCTTGCCATTCTAATGATATTTTTTAAAGGAATTCCCTTCCATTTATAGAAAAAAATTCTTTAAAAGTTAAAAAAATTTTTTTCGCGCTACAATCTCTTGCATCTAATGCTAATAACTCCAACAATTGCGTTTTTATTTTCTTATTATTAGGGCAAATATATCGTACGAGCAGGCATATAAATTTCGTATCTGTAATATCCGTGCGTTCATCTATTGAAATCGAAAATTTACATGTTTTTAAATTTTTAGTTAGCTTTTTTGTTTCGCGTTTTACCAAAACATCTTTTACAATATTGCTGCACTTAAGTCGACCCAGTGACAAATTTTGTAAAATTTTAGGTCGAACGAATGTTTTTTAATAAAGATATCAAATGCCGTGTAAAAAGCAATGTTATGTTCGACAAAAAAAGCGGATAGTTTTATTTCTCTTTCGTTTCACTGTATCATCATGGAAACGTTACTAACAACGTTATCGAGGTTTTGATTTTGATTTTTTATTTTATCTATATGTTTAGCCCTTTGCGAATGCTTCATATAATATCTGTTCTAGAATATTTAAAGCTGGAATTATATATACTGCAAAAAGCTTTATTTAAATTAGAATGGGGAGTCAACTATCTTTAAAAATGTTCTCATCTAATCACGAATTTTGAAATTTTCTATCATGCTGTTTTTTAATTGCTCCTTTAACAACATTTGAATCCATATTACACAAATATTATATAAATTATAATTACATAAATAATAATGTGTTAAGCTGATTCTACAATGAATCGATAATCGGTAATCCTAAGTCTTATCGGTGAATCGATGAAATTGACCAATAACCAACTTATACGACTAAGATTCCCGATTTTCTTAGGACTGACCAAATTCGATTTTATTCCTTCCCATTAGTCTGATTAAACGACTCTGTACAATTAACAACTAGCAGATGCGAAAAATCATAATCACTATATTAGGTTAAAACTGGTTAAGACTTAAGATTTCCGACTATCAACAAATATACATATCTAATTATGACATATCGCTTCACCAGTTCGTTTCTTTGCGAATGCAACAGTAGGAAAGATACCAATAAGTTTTTCAATAGACAAAAAATTATTTTGAAATTGCATAATATACAGTGTCCGCTAAAAATCTCGGGCCACCTGTATAATTTCTGAATAATTCGAGATATAAAATTGAAATTTACAGGGATATAACAGGATCGTAAAATCTATCATTGAATCTCAAAAACACTCACCTTAACATTTCTGGAGAGAGTGGGGGGGGGGGAATCTTAAATGATATGTGAATGAAAGCTCATTTGGACTTTTTGAGCCGAGAACAACGCGGATTAACTGAGGTCTCTATGATTTTTTTCGCAGAGTTATGAATCAGTTTATGTATTAAAAATCTAAGTAGTACTCATAAAATACATTCAGTAGAAAAATATAATTTAAAAAAATAAAATGCAATCTTGATATAATTTTATGCTCTCATGTAATATATATTGTTATTAATTACTTACAAATATAATAATTTAATATTGTCCATGTATCTCACTTCCAATTCTTTAAAAATGTTTATCTATGAAAATTAAATTACAACAAATATTTTTTAATACTCTTTCCCTTAAGAAGTTGATCACCTTAATATATACACAATCTTCTAGCTTCTCCTTTTTTAGTAAATGACAGAACATGAGGTCCATGCTGGCACTGCCATATGCAAATGTACGTACAGTTTTTTTGCACAGGGCCTCCATCTTCATTGGATACAGTGTAGGGATTGTATCTTCGATCCCCAAGCAACCGGCAGTATTGTTACCTCAAGTCATATACCATGTTGTCCATTGACACAATTAAATATGTCTCATAAACGCATATATTATAAAATTGGACTTAACTAGTTTATATGAAATGTTTTTATCAATAGTTAATAGAATGTTAAATACTCAATTATCGATGATATATACACATAGTAAAAATCATTTTCTGTAGGATGAGAAATCAATCAATCTTTGCAAATATTCTCATCTAGCCATGACTTAAATAAAATTTATACTTTTTTCTGATGATTCTTTTTTGATTATTTTTACTCATTCAAGTTTTTTAGATATTAATCTTAACCTCACCTTTAACCTAGTTTTCGCCAAAAGTTGTCGAAAGTTTATCGAAACTTCTCATACAGACATATCTAAGAGAATGGAATATATAAATACAATATAACAATATAGCAGTAGAATAGAAAGAAATTTGAAAAGGGCCATCCGAACGATGTTACCAGATGTCTTTATCGACTTCCTCCTAGAATAACCTTGAATTTTTCCTAAAGATGCCTTTTCATGTTGACTCTCATTTTCAGCGCTAAAATAGATCAAGTAATCAAAATTGACACTTGATTAATTTTTATCGCGTAATTTATTTTTCATTTTTTATCAATTTTTATTACGTGATTTATTGGGTCATCTAAAAAGTATCCGCGGTTTTTTGTCACTAGATGTGTGTTGATGGTCATATATCTAGTGACAAAGTATCGCGGATACTTTTTAGATGACCCAATATTTTGACGCTAAAAACAAGCGTCGAACATCAGCATGAAAAAGCACCTTAAGATCTGTTCGCGTTTTAAATTATTGCTGCCAAGTCTGTTCGGAAATTATTCTTTATATTGCAATTTTTTCGATCTTTTGAATTGTAATTTATGCTTTTTTGTATTGTCCTCTTCATCCGGAAATTCTTTTAAATTCTTTTTGTATCCCTAGAAAATCTCGCGGTAAAAAGAAAAATCTTCAAATCTGATAGAAATTCTACAAAATTCACAACGCTTCAAGTCCCCAAAGAATTTTGCACTCAAGCTAATCAGTCGATTAAGTGTCAATCGTGATTGGTCAATTCTGCTGAACAGCAAATGCGATTGGTCAATTCCAATGTAACAATCAACCAATTAAAAGATCGATTCTGTATCTTGAAATGAGGTGAAAATTACAAAAGTAAGTGAATTTATTAGAATATTGATAATTTCGTTGGTTAACATCTAGTAAATTTGCTCATTTTTGTAATTTTCACCTGGGAATCGATTTTGTATCTTGAAACAAGGTGAAAATTACAAAAGTGAGCAAATTTACTAGAATACTGATAATTTCATTGGTCAACATCTAGTAAATTTGCTCACTTTTGTAATTTTCATCTTATTTGAAGATATAGAATCGATCCTTAGATTAATTGGAGTTGATGAGATCGGAAGTGAGATAAAAAGGATAAAAGGTTTTCTGTTTTTTTAGCTAAAAGTTGTGTTCGCTTTTGTGCTTACAACGCTTTAAGTGTCGTTTTATCCTTATTGTTTATTAAATATTAAACAAGGACAATTTATACACAAACGCTGTGAAGCGAACGCAACCAAAGATGAACCATGCAAAAAGTTCAGCTAAAAAGAACAGAGGGTCGATCCTGTATTTTCAAGCAAATTTACTAGGTGTTGACCAATGAAATTATCAGTATTCTAGTAAATTCGCTCACTTTTGTAATTTTCACTTTGTTTGAAAATACAGAATCGATCCCCAGGTCTAAATAGATATTCGGGCAGTAGAAGTGACAGAAAACGAGGATGTTGAGTACAAAAAGTGCAAATAATTCGAACAGACCTGTTGTACATACGTCAGTCCTTAGCCATTTGAGCCATTTCTAGCCTCTTCCATCGCGCGTTCCCCTACCTCTGTCCCTTACGTTCTTTGCCCTTCGTAATCGGCCTCGACTCAGCGTCGATCATTGGAGTATTCGGATTGTAATCTCGCGCGGTGTTTGACCGCTCTTGCGGTAGCTTACGAAGTTCGGTAGGATTCACGTGAGAGGTGTGACAGTATCGTTATCCCATCGGCATTTGCGTCTCGGAAGACACGGATTCCCGCGGTCGGCGTATACGGCGCCGTACGTCGTACAACAATGAGGAGGGAGTGAGATATGCGCGTGAGAAGATCGACAGCGTTGACGAGGACGACGGCGGCGGCGGTGACGAGGAGGAGAATAACGACAACGGCGGCGGCGGCGGCGACGGCGGCAGCGAAGCGCCGACGTATCATCTCTTGACGTTCCTCGCGCCGGCGTCTCACATTCGCACCACAACGCCAGGCTTTCACGGCGATCACTGCGGATCCTCGTGCCGATCACAAGCTCGCTCGCACAGCGGGCCCAGGACGAGCCAGGTCGGCCAGGCCACTGTTTATACCGGCGATGCCGATACTCGCGGGCGACGCGATGATCCACGGTCGCAGCCCGCGGCGCAGCGGCGGTGCGACGCGGTGATACGGCGATCGGCGACCGGAGATTGCGGCGGCGGCTCGGCGTCCCCGCGGATCATCGTCGTCGTCGTCGACGGCGGCGACGACGTTTTCGCGAGCGGTGGGATCTGCCCCACCTTGGAGCGCGGCTGGATCGTTCCTGAGACCACCACAGGTATAATGATTCTTCCTGATGTTTTCCACGATGCCTCATTTGGGAATGTGATATAATTTATTTGTTGTGATTAATATAATGGGTATACATTTGGTGTAAAAAAAGTATGATTTGTAATAAAAATTATTTAAATAATTATTATTAATATAAATATTTAATATAAATATTTGTAATACATGTTTAAATGATGATTATATATAATTATACATAATTTGTTTGACATTCCAATTAGTATTATCTAATAATTCAATTAATTTGAATATCAAGTAAATTATTATTAAATAATCACTTATTTAATTAGGTATGATTGAATAATTATCATTGCTAATCTGAATCATCATTACTAAATGAGTTGTAATAATAATTTATTATGAATAATGAAAGTGAAATTGAAAAATTAGATTAAAAAATTTAAAAAAGTTTTAATACATAATTAAACAAACAAGTTTATTGGATGACAAGTTAAAAGACTTTCTATAAAAATAGAGAGATATGTGTGGAATGTCGATTTAAATTTGTAATTCTTTAAAAATAATGTTATGGTGTTGAATTTGTGTCGGAGTTTTGTTAAAGTTTTATTTGATTTGTGCTTGTAATATATTAAAAGTTGAACTACTAAATTATATAAATTAATTAACTAACATAATTTATTATAGTTAAGAAATATGTGAATTATTAGAATTAATGTCATGTGTGACTGTGTCGTTTCCAGTTTTACACACATGAAATGGGTAGCTCTTGGTGGCAGTGCGCCGCGTGTCTGAGAGCTCAGGAAGAAGACGTCTGCGAGCTACAGCTGAATCATTGTAATCTCTATGATGTACCACCCGATGTGTTCATTTACGAAAGAACGTTGGAAAAGTTGTATCTCGACGCCAATAGAGTGAGTGCTGCGTTCATCTTCTTAGAGCCAATCTCCTGTCGATTGTATCGTATAATTAATTGCTTGCTATGTACACTAAAGCTCAGATAATTCTCATTGATAATGTCTCATTTATGACTCGATTGAATTCCTTTTTATTCTGACAAATGAGACTCAACTGAGTTTTTTACCTACAGTCTACATGAATTCAAGGCCGTATATTTTACTGAATCTTATTAACTCACTTTAAACATAAGGTTTATAAACCTTGTTATGCGATAACTTTGTCACCAAAGTAAGAAAGTAGGGATATTATTATTTGAGCATAAAACACTATACTTTAGACTCAATATTACTCAATATTATGTGTGAAAATGAAAAGCAATTATTATGACAACACACTCAACATTTCTTATTTCTTTTCGTTCTTCTTCAGATAAGAGATCTTCCCAGACCGCTATTTCAGTGCCACGAATTGAGAGTATTGTCGCTTAGCGATAATGAAATCGCTACGTTGCCACCTGCCATAGCATCGTTGATCAACCTGGAATACTTAGACCTCAGCAAGAACAGTAAATACATCTTCAATTTTTGTCGCATGCGAGATGTAGCCTGCTTTCCTTTTAGGAGACACAAATGCCTTTAGATCTTTGTTATTCATCAAATGTTAGAGAAGAATAAAACGACATTTGTATCGACGATATGACTCCTAAAAAGAAAACAATATTCTAAAAGCTTTATGGTACAATTTTATTGATTGACGAGGTTTCTTTATGATCGATATAGATTAACTGTACTTATATTTGATTGTATAGATATGTACTTCTATTGTAGGTATAAAGGAGTTACCAGACAGCATAAAGGAGTGCAAAAGTCTCCGCTCGATAGATATCAGTGTCAATCCTTTTGAACGTTTCCCGGACGCTATAACACATATCGTCGGCTTGCGCGAGCTCTACATAAATGACGCATACATAGAATATTTGCCGGCTAACTTTGGACGACTATCAGCCTTGAGGACACTCGAGCTGCGGGAGAACAACATGATGACGTTGCCTAAGAGTATGAGCCGTCTGGTAAATTTGCAGAGGCTCGATATTGGCAACAATGACTTCACGGAACTAGTAAGAACGCATCTTTCATTAAGTCATAATCATTTTTTAATTTACTCATGTTTTTAAACGAATGTTATTTGAATAATGTCTCAAAATCGTTCGTTGTCTTTGAAAGAACATTTGTGACTGCTTTATGATTTTTGATACTGTTGTATATATGTATTCAGAAAGCACTGAAGGGTATTCAATAAACAGACCAAAAAACGTACAAAGCAAATTATACATGTAAATTATACATTTAAAAATAACATATTTATTTCAATATAAACATCAAGTTTTATGCATTTAATCGTTAAATTAAATATTCAAATTTATTGTATTTTCTTTAAAACATTTATTTTATTTGTTTTTTTGGTTCATTTATTAATACTTTTATTAATATTCATGTTTCTTTTCTATCAAAATTAATAGAGAAAATTTATAGCAGTTATATTCAATCCATCAATTTTATATGGATTTCGGTGCAGGAATTTTAATTTCAATTTTAGTATATATAGAGGGTAGAGATGAAAATGACCAAATTTTACTCGATAATTTATGGTAAATTAGTCAGTAATTTATGGAGACTGATAAAGTGATAATTTAAAAAAATTATAAAAATAAAGTATATATTATATGTATATAAAATTTGATTTAAGAGTATTTAGTCATTAAGTTAAAAAGTTGAAAAACACTTTATTTAATTTCAATTTTCATTTCGATACTACATAATTACATATTGATAGAATAATTATGAAACCATATAGGTATGTAGTAACTAGAGAAACTTCAAACAAATTTTTTATTAAAATTTTTAAAACAAAAAAGTGTGACAGGTACAGTAGTCCTTAAAAATTAAGAAGTTAATTGTATTATTCACCTTATAAACTTATATTTAAGGTATTTTATAAGGTATTTTCCATACCTTATAAACTTATTATAATACTTTTATTTGCTTGCTATTTTACTTTTTAGCGACTGTCATGTTTTTATTAGAGTAAAAACAAAAATAATATAATCACATATATCAAACAAAAATATATTGCATTAATTATATTTATATTAATTAATAATATATTATTTATATTAATTAATTTATTATATTTCGTGAGCTTTGTTTCGATTAAATTATACTCTACTGAAAAAGATCACGTAATTTGAAAAATCACAAGATTAAAAATAATTTTATCTATCATATGATTTTAATTTTATAGTTATTAAATTTTAAATTTTAAATAAATTAAATAATTAATTAAATGATAGAAATAGGAAAAATAAATAAATATCTAATTTTAAAATTTTATACATAAGAATGAAAGAACAGTCTATTTGTATAAAATTATAAGAAACAAATTTTATCAAAATTACCAATAAATTACCACTTTACCGCAATTTTATCGTAAGTAATTGTAAGATTGAATTTTATGGTATTTTTGTATCTCTAGTAGAGAGTTATATGTGTTATGTATGTATTATATATTTATATTATTGTTTTCAGCCTGAAGTTGTTGGAGATCTCATCAATCTCACGGAACTATGGATCGATGGTAACGACATCAGGCGTGTTCCGGCAAATGTCGAGCAGCTCTACCGCTTGAACCACTTCGACTGCACGATGAACGCTATACACGCACTCCCTATGGAGATACGCGGCTGGCGTGACATCGGGATCATGAATCTGTCCTCGAACGAGATGTACGAACTGCCTGACACGTTATGCTATCTGCGCACGATCGTCACTCTCAAGATCGATGACAATCAATTGAACGCACTGCCGAACGACATCGGCCAGATGTCGAGCTTAGAGGAGCTTATAATCACTAAGAACTTTCTCGAGTACTTGCCGTCTTCGATCGGCTTGCTACGCAAGCTGCACTGTCTCAACGCAGACAATAATTATCTGCGCGCGTTGCCCGCAGAGATTGGCAGCTGCACGTCGTTATCTCTGCTCTCTTTGCGATCGAACAATCTGACGCGGGTGCCGCCCGAATTGGGTCATTTGTCCTCGCTGCGAGTGCTTAATCTCGTCAACAACTGCATCAAGTTTCTTCCAGTCTCCATGCTGAATCTCAGTAACCTGAAAGCATTGTGGCTGAGCGACAATCAAAGCCAACCATTAGTGCCGTTGCAGCAGGAGTTCAATTGCGAGGAGGACATGATGGTATTGAGCTGCTTTATGCTGCCACAGAAACCGCGGCAAGACTTAGAGCGTAAGTGCCTATTATTTCCATTTTTAATATATAGTTTTGTTTAATTTATTTGATACTTCAGTTTCAATTAATCTCTCTTTACAAATTTCACTTCACAAATAATAGCTTGGAGATCTTCACTAACTTACGAAACAATATTTGCATTTCTTCCTTTAACATAACTTTATTTATATATTCTTTAATATTTCTTTGTTTATATCTAAACTAATAAAAAACAGTTTCTTGCTTGTCTCAGTTTACACTATTGCAAATAAAAAACACGCTTTATCAGGCTTATGCACATCTTCAATTAACAATAAAAATGCGAAATTTATTTACGCTGCTAGTAGAAGAGGGACAGGAAGAAGAAGAATGAAATGGTAAGATATTAAGAAAATGACATGGAATAATATCTCCGTTGAAAAACATTGCGCACATTTGTCAGTATTTTACTCTAGATATATTTTCTTTTTGCATTAATCGCATCTTTGTGTAGTAATATTTATAATTTCAATTTTAGAAATAGCACAAACCGCAGGACCGATTTCGAGTTCGATCATCGGAAACGGCAAAAGAATATGTTTCGCTGCTGAGGTAGATTCCGAAGTCCCCAGGCAACTTCATCGAGCACCGACCCCTTACCCCAAGGAGCTACGCAATCTCGCTAGGCATGCTCGTAATCTGCATCATCAGTCCATTCATGATCAAAGAGTAAGCACTTGTTGCTCTTTTACATAACACACTTTTTTTTTATAATACAGTTGTTTTGCCATAAATACATTTATGATATATGATATTTTTCATTATATAATTAATTAAAATATCTCAAAATCCTTATGTTTAAGTTAGTCGCATGAATTTAAAATAAAAAAGCAACTTAAAAAAATTTAAACTTTGACCTGATTTTAAAGTAATCTTTTTAAAGTCAACGAAGTCACCATTTTCTTTCTTCTTATGGCGAATTCGATTGGAAGAACTAGTGCGCACTGATGCATATTAACACCATTGTACATTGATTTAATTTGAGTACAAAAGTGAAATGCAAATATTTCGAATTATAGAATACATATTTTATCTAACAGCACAAAATGTATTGAGTATTTCAGGATTTAATTGATTTTTATGTTTATGTATAAACATCTTTACGTTATTTCGCGTATGACGGCTTTAATGTCCACCAGTGCGCACTGAGTGCGCTCAATCGAATTCGCTATTAGTAATTGAGCAACTTTGTCTCATGCATTTTTATTTTGAACTTGAGGATTTTGAAATATTTTAGTGAATAGACTTAATATATTTTCTTGAATAAATATTAAAATTTTAAGCTTTATACTGTTATGTATATTATTTTTTTAACTTAATAATTATGTAATACAATATTAGATTTTATGTTAAATTTTTTCTTAAAACATTAAATAATAAACTTCTACTTAAATAAATAAATAAATAAATAAGACATGTTAAAAGAATTGTGCGTTTAATTTTATGGTACTAATAAATCATGTTTTCGATAGAACGTACCTTTGTCTACAACCTCTGTCGATCGTCACACAGCGAAGAATTATAGCAAGAACAACAGACCGGTCGATCCCGGAGCGGCAGAACACTCGGTATCCGAGGAATCGTCCGACGAGGCAAACAAGACCGTACTAGCGAAGGAAAAAAGCCCGGACATCCGGGAGGCCAAGTACATCCGCAATCCCACGTCCGATTACGTCACGAAAGCGCCTACGGTGGCCGATTACGTCAACTCCACGTGGAAACCGGACGAGTACTCCAAGGCGAACACGGCAAAGATAGTAGAATCCGAGAAGTTCATTGAGCCCTATAGAACGACGATGTCTGTCGACGCTACGGACGGTAAATACGGCGAGCAGACGCGGGTAGCTGTTGCGCCGAAATGCGACGTACCACCAGCTCCGCCACCATATCACATCGCGGCAGCGTTCTCCAAGAAGGCTGCTCTTTTCCAACAGTTTAATAATCGTACGTTATCGTTATTTATTAAAACCAACGAATTAAAAATTATATGACATTGAAAAGAAATTTTATTGACAAAATCATAGATAGATGGGATTTATTATAGTTCTAGGCAAGTCTTCTAATATAAAATAAAGAGAAAAAATAAAAATAACAAAGAATATATGAAAAATATATAAAATACAATACAAAATAATATGACACGAGATAAGAAAATTTAAAAGAAAAAGATATCAGTAAAATTGTATAAGTGAAAAAAAACAAGGTTAGGTGAATCCACCTGTGTGGTGAAAAAAAGAAGTATTGATTAAGTATGCTTTACTTTTATGGAATGATTTTACGCAAATGATGTGATAGAAACACTTTGCAGGAATATTTTTGTGCAAATATTTCTTTTATTCACATATTTTTATCAATATGCTGCTGTTTTGTTTTTAGGCTTAAGTTTAAAGAGAAAAAATAAAAATTTAACGTTTATCTCCACTTTTTTTCAGCGATCGAAACGGATACGCATTTGGCTCCACCTTCGTTACCTTTCAACTCGCTCTTAAATTCGGTCGGACCATTACCGGATGTAACGAAACAGAAAAACTTGGATACGAACGCGGAATCGGCGAAAGTTGAAGAATGCGCGTCCGTGTCATCGAGTGACCGGACAAATCTCGTTAATTCGAACGACAAGCCAATGGATAACGAGCGGATAAGTTCTCTTGATCAGATCAGTGTGGACCAGAATTGTACATCGATCTCTGATCCTGACGCCGATTCCGAACTGAGCGATCGTGTCCTCAGGCCGAGTAAAATTCCTGTTCTGAAGACGAAACACACGGAGAACTCAGGTAACGATGCAAGCTCGAGTAGGAGTGTCTCCAGAGAGGATTATGACGCGAGTAGAACGTTGAACATGTATTCTGGAATACCCACATCGCCGGTAACGGGGAAGAAGTACCGCAGTCCGTTATCGGCAGTGGTGAAGCCACTCGATCGATCGAAGAAGCTGACGAACGGGAACGCCTCAAGCAACAGTCCATGCGATAATGCCAATGTCCCCACTGACGCGTCGACGAACATTGATCGGATGAACGCTCCCGTTCAAACAAACCAGAACGTTGTCGATGCATTCAGCGTCTCTTCTCCCGCTACCATTGTCGCTAAGAGCGAAAACAACTCTAGCCGAGACATATCGAATCATAGTACGAATGGCAAGTCTCAAGGCGACACAAACTTCAACACCGAGAACTTCAAGGAGCATACGAGTCCTGCGTCGAACGAGACGCCGAGCTCGGAGAGGAAGCCGAAATTCAAGTGGATGTTTGGCCCTCACAAAAACGCGAATGTGGTAGGTAGACTGGTTTGCGAGAAAAATATGGAGAACGGAGTCCCAGCATAAACAATATAATAATATTGCAAATATTGCAACGTCGCTACAATGTTGCTTTGTTTTGTATAGGATACACTGAAAAATGCGGTGTCATTTTTATATAAATAATTTTTAGATAGCATACTGCAGGAGAACGCCATAAAAATATATGTAGGAAATAAAAATAGAAAAGTAGAATTTTAACAAATTTAAATACTCAAGAAGATTAAAGATTAATTTGGAAATTATACTTGTGTTAAAAATAAGGAAATTTATAACTTTCTATTAAATTTGTCTATTAAAAATAAAATTCAAGTTGTAATAGTTATGGATATATAATGATTTTTCTAATTTTGGTACTTACATTATTTTGCAGCTGCCTGTTCAAGTGAAGAAGAATCCAGGTCTCGGTTTCAGTATAGCTGGCGGGGTAGCGGGTGCAGAGACTGTATGTGTTACTCATGTAATTTAATTTGAATTTTATTCGTATTAAGAAACACATGAAAGAGTACATGATCTTTTTGTCGCAGGGAATAATTGTGACGAAGGTGAATCCCGACGGACCAGCTCAGGGGACTCTTCGACCGGGAGACAAGATCCTGGAGGTAGACGGCATCGACTTCACCAAGTCAGATCACAATAACGCTGTCGCCGTTCTACGTGCCACCGGTGCTGTTGTATCTATGATGATAAGTCGTCACCAATGATTGTAAGTTATTTCGGAGAAACAAAAAAAGGGGAAGAAAACTTTTTCTAATTCTTTTAGATCGCGTACGATCGCTTTACACACTTCAGACTGAATACATTTTATATATATAGCTCTATGATACACGTATACATATATATATTTAAATATATTCTTTAATCAAATCTGTAAATCGATAAGTAAACGCGTCACTTTCGCGAAAAAACGAGAGAGACAGATAGAGCGGTCTGTGTGAATATCGCCGAGATTACTCGCGCTGTTGTGAATCCGCGACGATATTCGCGCGGATAGACACGGGATACCCCATACACACGTGCATCTATATATTTGTGTTGAGTAAGATTGTGTGTAAAACAAACTAGGACATAATTCGTTGCGATTAACACGGCGCGATAAAGTGATCGATCCTCCCCCGTGAGAATAATAATGAAGTATGTTATTTTTCAAACAATCTTATCTACGAGCGGATCCATCCCGCTTTCTTATGTAGCTCCTCCACGAGTAACTACGACTAGAACAATAATGTCTTTCCTGAAAGCTCTCTAATTCCGAGACACGCACATCTGCGCGCGCGTGTAGACGATGATGTTGTTAGACTAGTTGATTTACATATATCTATATCTATATGCGTTCTCCTCCGATGGGAGTGCCGACAATGTGCCAGAAAACAAAGTACTATTTATTATCCATATACATAACATATTGAGAAAAAAAGATATATATACTATACATATATAAATATATACATATATTATATATAAACAAATTTATCTGTAGACGAGCCAGACAAAGCTCCCATGGATTCCAGGGTGGTGTAAATAAATCTCTCGATTGTTCCCGCGTGTTGAGATATTTGTTAGACATTTTTCCATGGAATGTTTCGACGACAAGAACTTCGCCTTCGAACTCGTAACATAGATTTTTTTCTTAACGCGGAACGCTGAAATATAAACACGATTTTTTTTTAATTATGAAAACGAGCTATCAATTTTACGAAATAGATAAAAAATTACTCTTTTTTTTTTTTAATTTGAGGATCTTATTTAATAAAATTTTAAATTAAGAATTATAATGTGAAATTCTTTTAAATTAAGAATTATAATATGGAAATTCTAGTTTTAAAGTTTATATTTAAACTTAAAATTAGAATAAATTAATAATGGAAAAAGTATGTAAGAATCGATTATAAAGTTCGCGCAAATAACAAATTAAAAAAGTTAAAAAATAGAGACTATTGAATTTAAATTTTAATTTTAAAATTACAAATATTTAGAAGCACATTTTTATATGAGACATTGACATTTTAATTTTTAATTAAATATCTTTATTTTTTTTAATGCTAAAATACAGAAATTATATGAAGTCAGGAAAGAGGACTGCGATCAAAGTTTTGCTAAAGGAAAGTTGGCTTGCAAAACTTTTGAAGAATTTGTGGGTGAAGTTCTTTGAAAATGTTACACGAAACATCCTATACTCTTATTGGGAAATACCTATAATGCTATACTTTGTTGTAATCAAATAATTTCTAACGTGATCCGGTCGTGCATTGCGATCTTTATTAGTTGTTGACTATAATAGTTGTTATTGCGTATGGCAAAGCTATAAATTCTATAATTCGATCAAAGAATGCTATGAAAAAAAACGAATATAGGATTGTTGCGAGTTGAGTGGAACTTGGGATATTCAGTTGAATGTTCAATTACGAACGAAATGCTCGTAGCTTTTTGGGATGACAGTTCGAACGATATCTGTTTTAGATAATCGAGCATTCAGGATTACTGATAATTAAAAACGCCTTGCTCTATGGGATCCTTATCACATTCTTGTCTGGTGTAGGGGAGAAAAGAAAATATTCTTCTATGTGCCGTACTTATATCAATAATGTTTATACTCGTCAGTGTCGATGTCAGTCTTCGGACGTTCAACAATTGTGGCGTATTATCCACTACGGATCTCTCTTCCTCTCTCGCATTTACGTCCTTTTTCAGATTTATCCCGTATTGCGAGAGATTGCTGTTCGATTGTTAATTAATCCTTAAACACTGGCGCGCACTTTCGTGACGTTAACAAAGAATATGACTAATCTTCCAGTTATCATATTGAAGATCATAGTCTATTTTTTTTTCGAAGTATTCTCAATTAGTTCTGAACTGGTGTAATAAGTTAAAAAACAAACTATACCTGTCTCACTTTAATTTATGCACTAGTTTAGACTTGAGGTGGAAAAAGAACACATATAAAAGAATATCTTGTTTTTTTAAACATGTTATTAATGAAAAAGGACAAATATTTGATTAATAGAATTTTATTAATGAGTAAATTAATTGGATAATATACATGATGTTTATAAATTGAGAGTTGTGTCTTTATTAGATATGTATATGCTGGTTGTTATTTTATAATACATGTTAATTTTTTATAAAAGTTTCACACCTATTCGCGCCAGTGCTCAAGGATGTCAAATGGATGTGTACGTGTACCGTTACTCGATCTTTTTTATCATTAATGTTCTTAGACTGTCAAGACCACGAAACGCCTTTCGGAACGCGATTAATTTGGCGATTACTCGCGTTTCTTCCATTGATATCCCGTTGAAGGAGCAAACTTGTACCTTTCGTAGAAAATGTCCATCGCGACGATTGTTAGTCGAGCGTGATATCGCCGATCGATGGGCGAAATAAGACGTTTTTCTACGTCATATCGATAGAAGAAAAGTGATAAGAGGAAAAGTCGCGGTGGAGAGGAGGGCAAGAAGAGTGTAGGACTGAAAAATGGTAGCACAAATAAAAATCGTTATTCGGTTATATGTATATGTATGTTGCGTTTATATATATATTGAGCATATTGTTATAATCTAAACCAGTGTGAATGCAAGACTATGTATGTCCTGGGCATTTCGCATCTTTCCTCTGTTAATAATTTCTTCCACAAGTTTCTGGAATATCGCTTTTATTTTTAGATAAACACAAATGACTCTCTGTTTATCAATCTCTAATTAGTATAATTTATTTTTTTAATATTATTAACGTCAAGCCATTTAATATGGTTAATCAGAGATCAGGATGAGGATGTCTATTTTTATTGCGAATCCAAGAAGTCCTGTCAAGAGAATGTCAAGATCAGAATGTTAGATGACAGAGGAAAGATATCGTGAATTTCTGGGACTGAGTGTTAGGTAATTAATTGTTGTTACTAAGTTAGTGTCTGTCTATTTGTATCTTTATTCGTCGATGTTATGTATTATAAGGATTTACGGTAAGTTTACGCAAGCCGTGTCAAAGAAGCCGTTTCGCATTTCGATTTCTGCGTCGGGAATTAGTAGGATTATTCGTACCTAGTCAAACCCGATAACAAACATTAGTGTTCTTCGCCTACTCATATCGACAATTTCATCTTTGCGTTGCATCTTATGTCTATCAGTGTCGTTAACGATAGCCTGAACTTCCAATCAATCTGATTATATCGAAGGCTCTTCGCGAATTTCTTCCTTCTTCTTACTTATAAGTTCTCGCTCGATTAGTTTCACACAGCATTAGCTCGTTGCTCTTTTCATTCTGTTGCTGTATTTAATTCCTATAGAAGGAATATACTTGGATTGATCAAAACATTCGCCCGTCTCCTCGATCGATTTTCTATTCTAAAAAGAGACAAGGACGAGCGCTTTTTTGATCAGCCCAAGAATCGTACTAGAATGATTCAGAGAGGCGGGATAAGGTACGTGTTGGCTGACGGAGAAGTTTCCACTTTCATGGACCACGAACACACATATGTACTCTTTTCTACTCTACTCTAAACTAAACAGACTGACTACCTTTTGGATACCTGTTACATGTTTAACGGCGTTTCCGACCAGGACGTGGTTTTAATAATCGCCTCCGCGAGCGATTAATAGAGATAAGTTTCATAAAAATTGGTTGAAACCGCGTTTGTGAATTCGATCTCTGATGAGAATATTTTCTGAAGCTTTATGTTAATTATCTCGCGGTAATGTGTCGAATGAACGGATCCCGCACGGAAACGCCATAAGCGACGCTCGCTATCGTTATTGATCGGAGTGAATTGCGAATCTAAGATTAAACGCGTGACTGAAGCTCCGAGTTGTACCCATGGGTGTATATACAATAAGCGACTAATTATATGCGTATGTAAGCAAACGTTGAGAAAGCAATCAAGTGGTCGTACCATTTTACTTGCGATATATTTTGTGTTTTTAATTCTCTACTTACTTTTATCGTGTCGAACGAATTTCTGAGCGAATCGAACTCAAATTTTTTGTGTCAGTTTTTTTTTTTTTTTTTTTTTAATGATTCAGCGATCAATGCGTTATTAAGTATTATGTTTCGCGACGTCCGCGTTTATCCGAAGAACGATTTGTCTCTGAACGGTACAACCACTTCGTTAGCATACGTTAATTATGGTTGTCACATATGAATAATTTATAGTTTGTAACGGTGATCGATGTACAAACAGATACTCACGTTCTACTGCGCGGACGTCTTCTGATATACAATTACTATTGCATTTTGAATATGTTAGTGGAAGATGTCTGACCTTTAACGAGAAGTCCTAGTTGGTTGTGCAGCAATAAATAAATTAATATTTACGTATAAAGTGTGTGAACAAGTCTGTAGCATTTCACGCATCTCTTCACTAATTCTGCATCAAGAAAAGATGCAGATGTTTCGATCGTTTCATAAAAACATGCACAGGAAAAAATGACGTGTTAACAGCATTAGTTATAATAGTAGTCTAATTGAAAATAATTTTGCTAATTCAATGACGGTATTTCTGAAATCAATAGTATTTTATTAAACATGTTGTGTTGTTTCATTAAGATTGTTATTAAATTAATAATATTATTTTCATTTTTTTTTTGTGAAAAAATTTCTTTTTGTTGAATTGTTGAAAAAAAATTTTTTCACAAAAAAATGTTTTAGCAGCAGTCTAAATGAAAATAATATTATTAATTTAATAACAATCTTAATGAAACAACACAACATGTTTAATAAAATACTATTGATTTCAGAAATACTGTCATATATTACTTTACATTTCATTGTAAAAGATCCATTTTTTTAAAACGCTTTTTCAAGGTCTAATAACAATTTTATTGTATCCAACAAAATTAAGGTGGATATGAAGACAAAGATGTACGCATTACATGCGAAAGGTAAGGCATTAACAAGATTGATGTTATGATACTTCTTGAAAAATGTAGAGTAGACCAAAACATGGCGAACTCAAATATGAAATAGAGATATAGTACAAAATATAAAACGTATTAATCGTATCGATATATAAAAGAACATAATTCTCTTTCACAAAGATAGTTTTCATAAGATAATGATTTTCAGTGTGATAGAAACACAACTTGAAAAATCTTTGGAACTTAAAGAGTTACATAATTTTAAAGCTGAACATTATAATTTTATACAAATTTTAAGCCTATATATACGTATATATACATATCTACCTACGTATATCTACCTATCTAAATATCTACCTAGCTAAATTTACATAAAAAACTAGGTCCCAATGTACAATTTTTATGTACAAAACCGACAATACATTTTTTTTCTTTTTATTTTGCCATGATTATTTTTGATGGATTCACCTACGTATTAAAACGAGATTATGAAAAAAGAGAGATGGCAAAAGTGTTAATAACGCTATTGATTTTTGTCTCAGTTATATAAATATTGAAAATAAAAATCAACTGCATTATTAATACACTCAATGTATCAAAACTCGGAGATAACCGCGTAACTTCCTTGAAGAAAATATACGTGAAAGTCTTCCAACGAGTTATCCATCAGAAAGCAACTTTATCTTTACTATGAATTTCTCACAGAGTATACCGCACTTCGTCTACAGTGATGAATGCAATGTGGATCAAGCGATATGTTGCCGAAATGATATGAAGGATTTCTTGATGGAACGGGTCATCTTTCTAACTTTTATGCCGTTCTTCATAAAAGCAGCCTCGTGAGCATTGGAGTAGTATCTCCAATTAAACGCTTGATTCAACGAAGAGCCAACAACTGCAAGTTCTGAACAATAATAATATCGGCGTCGTCATAGATACTCTGGATAACTTAATAGTTTTAAATATCAAGAAGATGAATCTCAATGCGATCGCGCAGGAGCTGAACAGGTTTCAGGAGTGTGGTAGGTCATCGATACCGATCTGAGCAACGACTTTTACGTTGTCCAATATAGACGTGGTAAGTGCAGACACGTGAAAAGACAAATTATCAATGTAAATTACGAATTAGTAAATAAACTGTTTACGACAACAGTTTGCGTTAAACTTAATCATTCTGAAATTGGTTACTGAATTTTGTATAAATAGTATGTATTCTGACTCATTTTAAATTGGGAGCACAAATAAATGTAACTAGGCGAGTTGTTTCATGGAACTTATGAAACATTAGTTATTCAAAAAAGGTCGATTATTGTATTCATATTATGTTAATATTTTATATGATATGTCAGGCATTTGAAAGTATTTATTTCTCGTCCTGTACCGAAACTTGATGAGTTTTACTTGATGAGAAAACGACTCTGACATCAAATAGTTTATTACTTTATACTTTTATGATTTTGTTTCGATTATATAAATAATTAATATAAAAATCACAACGTTATATTAACATTTCGCCATAATCTTCATAATCTCGTTTTAATAATACGTAGGAAATTAATAATACGTCCAATCTGGATCCTTAGTGTATATAAATATCTATAGACGGCTTCAAGGGCAGATCATCAGATGCGATGGATTCTCCACATAGTACTTCCACAGATTGGAGAATCTAGCCACCGTTATGCCGTCAACGATGCGATGATCTGCGGACCAGCTAATCGACATTATGCTGGCTGGAATCACATTCCCCTCATCGTCGAATCGCGGCAACTTCCGCGCCCTCCCAAATGCACCTATTATCACCTGCGGTGATACGATAACCGGTTTCATATACGTTCCACCAATCTAGAAGTCGACACAAAGAACAGTATTTCAATGGAAATAAATATTTAGATGAAGAAAAAGAAAATGGGAAGAAGAATGCCAAGATTGAACGGATACTCGAAAAGTAAAATTATATACATTATATATATATATATATATATATATATATGCAAATTTATATGATTTATAATTTACTGATCATAATTTGTCTTTTGACGCGTCCACACTTACCATGCCTATATTGGACAACGTAAACGTCGTGTAGCTCACATCGGCATGCGATATCGATGCTTTACTGCCGCATTTCTGAAGTCTATTCAGCTCTTGCGCGATTGCGAAAACACTGAGATTCTGCACATTCTTGATGTTCGGCACTATTAGGCCGTCCGGAGTGTCCATGGCAATGCCGATATTATGATTGTCCAAGAGCTGCAGCTGTTGGGTCTGTTCGTCGAGCCAAGCGTTTAATTGAGGATACTGCTGCAACGCTCGCGAGGCTGCTTTTATGAAGAATGGCGTAAGAGTTAGAGAGATGCCTTGTTCCATCAAGGAGTCTTTCACATCGTTTCGACAGCGCATCACTTGGTCCACGTTGCACTCATCGCTGTAGACGAAGTGTGGTATTGTCTGTGAAAAATTCATGGTAAAGATAAAGTTGTTTTCTGATGGATAACTTTTGAGACTTCCACAGGTATTTTCTTCAAGAAAGTTATGCGGTTTATTGATTATTTCCGTCTTTTGATACATCCTTAAATGTCAACATTTTGTGAATTTATTTCATCAGGATGAGAATACTAATATTAACAAGGAGAGAATACAGTGGATTTGATATGAATTTTAATCTCCTTCATGTGGAATCTTTTCATACATTAAAAAGGACTATTTAAGATCTATTCAATAAAATACTCGGATACGACACAATTTATCTTCGATATAGAATTCATCAGTTTAGAGGTCAAAAACCGTAATAAGTTCTCTGTCACTTCTATGTCGTTTTTTCCTCCCTCTTCTTCTAATTCGTCCTGTGTTTCTCTTTGGAAGCTATTTCTATGTGTTCTCTCTACGCTTCTCTGAAGAATTTTTTTATACGATGTTCAAATATAAGAGGGGGAGAAGAAAAGAGAGGTTGCTGAGACTGTAGTAAGATTATTATTGGTCAATCAATTTTTAAAACCAGGAGGATGTTTTTCATGTGTCATTTATGTTACAGCTATTGTCTCTGTTTAAATTATCGAGATGTTTCTCTGTATTTTCTCTGTATTTTCTTGGAAAATATGAAGTGATGATAGCTATTGTGATTGTTTGATCAAGCAGTATTTCACGTCCTGTCTTAATATTATGTTAGAATAATGCTCACTATGTAGTATGCTTTAACATTACTGTGCTTTTCATCCTAGATTTTCTCTTTTTCCCAATGTTAGTGTTGTCAATTTAGTAGAATATTTGGAAGTTTTTTTTTTATACCGGAAGAGAGATTTTTTTTTGAGGGGTACAAAAAGTTTAGGAGAATTTCAAGATGACTTTTGGAGAAGAAAATAAATACAAAAAAAAAATTTTTAATTACATCTAAAAAATATCGAAGAGAAAATCCCAATATAAGGGATAACTTTCGAACAGACTTGGTAACAGTGCAATATACACTTTTTTTTTTCAAAAGTAAGATATTTTATATATTCCTGCCAAGCTAAGTGGAGATCTTTGGTCTTTACAGTTCCTCATTTGTCTTATCTTTTTTTGCAGGTTTGATTCAGATGTTGTGTTTATTTAAGATTTTGCCGATACAATTCCTTCTACATGTGAGATTAGAAAAGATTCTCTTGTCTGCCTTATCATTTGATAGTTTTGTGTCAGAATTTATTGCCTTATTTGTAAGTCTACTGATTGTATACTTTATATTTTTGTATTATAATTTTTGTCGTATCTGTTTTGTTGTTTTAAATGGTTAAATTTTGTCTACAGATGTTGATTGTCTGACATGATGTTTTATTATGTATAATTGCTGATTATTTTTATGTTGGATGATGATAATATGATTCAGCATGTAAGTGATTATTTATGTCTTTTTGTTGTGACCGTTTTATTGTTAGGCTTGTTTTAAATGTAAGTTTTATCTGTAGATACTTCGTCTAATATGTTGTATATACAAGTGAGTTTATTGCCGATTATTGGTTTTGTGCTGGATGGTCATGTAACTCAAATATAGATGTTGACCACAATAGCCGCCACAAACGACCATCTCATATCTTCTAAGGAAAAGACAAAGACTCTAGGGAGACATCCCGATAATGTAAACAGAGACAAAGGCTGTAAATGAAAGACCATTCTTCGGTTTTCGGAAATTGATCGAAATTGGCCGAAAGTAATCGCCTTCATCACAGTCTCAGCGATTTTCCCTTTCCCCTTCTACCCTTCTTATATTTCACTATAAAAAGGAGCCACCCTAGAGAAGCGACTCAGTATTAAGTTGCTTCTTTTCCTGATGAAGTGAATTGTAATTCACAAAATGTTAGCACTTACTAATATATCAAGGCACGAAGATAACTCATAAACGGCGTAATTCGTTATTGTATAAAGAATACAAAAAAGAAGAAATTTCATTAGAAATTGTATAATTAAATTTTGTTTAATTGTAAAAAGTCTGAGAGATTGAAAATGGGAGACAGAGAAGTTCACAAACAGTATTATAAAAAAAAATCTCATTGAATATTAATACAGAAGTAATAAAATGAATACTAAATATCGAAGTGAATAGAATATAAGATACTGATTAAATTAAATAAAATTGAAGTCTAAAAAATTAAGCTCTGAAAAATTATATTTATTAGTTAAACTGTATTCTATTATAGTTATTTCTTCTCGAAGACTCACCAAAGATTTCGTCATAGTTTTCCACATGTGTTTCGTGTATCTTTTAAGATTGACCATTCTTCCCGTCATGCTCGATGGAACATTCACCTGAACTCTCGGATCCGTGGAAATGTTCTGCAGGTGTACCAGTATGTCTTCCTTGAGTACTCTTCCATCCTTGCCAGTCGCTTTTACATCCGTTAGCTTTATGTTATTCTCTTTGGCTATCCTCCTCACCGCTGGGGTCGACAATACCTTCTCTTCTTTCAAGGTGATGTCCTCTGATTCCACCTTATCTGATCTTCTCTCGCTTTTTTCTGTATTGTCAATCGTTTGATTTTCTGCGCTCTTTGCGGTCTCGCCAGCATCGTCTCTTACGGCGTCTTTTGAGTCGTCTTCTACCTCAAAATCCAACAGCGTTGATCCGACCAACGCGACGTCGTCAATCTTGTAGTGCAGAGTCTTGATGAGGCCATCGTAGCGACTAGTGATTGTCACCGAGGCTTTATCGCTCTGCACCTCACAGATGTCATCGAACTGCTTCACCTGATCTCCCGGTTTCACGAACCTGAGGAGAAGTTTCGCCGAATTTAGTATGACGAAAATATTTTGGATGGTTAAAAAATGCTAATTACTGAGTTATTAAAAAGTCTTGAACCACTTTTTAAAAAATAATTACGAGTATTACCCAGTCGACATTGAAAGTATGAGGTATTGTTATTTTCAGTTAATTGTGTCGACGTAATAATTGTTTTTTAAAGCTAATTATTCAAAAGCTGAAATTTAACTTCAAGGATCCCACGCATTTAAAGCCGGATAACGTTGCATCTTTTAATATATACTGTATTTATCGTGAGAGGAAATATTTTATCGCAGATCTTATCAAACTTTTCACGTACCATTCTTTCACTGTGACGTCTCGAATTCCCTCGCCGATGTCCGACAATTTGAAGGGTACTACTTTTTTGGCAGACAAGAATGAGCTGACAGACAAAAGTCGTCGTATTGGGTCGCGCGATCGCTCGGCCTACGCAAACAAAAGTTTCGTCGACGGTAAAAGTTTCATCAACAATAAAAGCAATAAAAACAATTACGTCGTTGGCAGTGATGGATTAACAAGCATAGGCAAATAAGGCACTTGCCTAGGATGGCAATTTTTGAAGAAAATTTTCACATAGTTGAGATAAATTTTTAATTTGTTAATCTAATGTTTTTGCACGAGTTACACCGAGCATATTTTTCATCAGAAACGATATTTTAAATATACAGTTAAAAATGTATTATGTTTATATTACTCATTAAGGATTATGTTTTTACCAGCTAATGTGGAGGTATAAATCGTTTTTTTTTTATCCATTTTCCCTTTTATCAAATTTATAAATTAATGAAATCATCTGAGGACAGGGTTGATAAAAAAACGTGTTTAAAAAATAAACATTCAGTTTTTTTTTGTTCAAAATGTTTTTAATGTTTTATATATGTTTTAAACAGCTTTACAGAAAAAAAATCATGTTTAAAATAAAAAAAAAACTACATTTTTACTTTCAAGTATTTTGAAACGTTCCTAAAATACATTTTAATCTATAATTATCTACTTCCTCATTTTTCTTAAACTTGAGCATATTATCACATGAATATAAATATATTTGAGTGTCGTTTGCTATTTAACATTTTATTTGACTGTATATATTTTAAGTTATGCAAATTTAAACAATAGTATGGCATTTTGCTAATATAGTCCTTTATGCGTATTGATTACTCACGACTTCTTTGTTGAGATATAATTATTCCTTGAACTAATTGTAGTTTTAATATTAATCTATAATTTACGTTATATATTTTTATAGACTGCTGAGCTGCCTACATACAGGTATTTGAAAAATAATGATAAATCTTTAAATAATGATAATATCTTTAGATATTAATTAATAAAAATTGCCGAAAATTGGTCTCTTTTTTACTCAAATACTATCAATTTTACAGAAAAACTGCAAAAGACAAAAATTGTTTATTTTCTTCGTAGACTTTTACGAATTTTTTCAGAATTTTTTAGTACTGCACTTTCTCATTTTTACTAACATAAGAAAATAACAGTATTAAAAAATTCTGAAAAAAATCTAAAAAAATTCTTAGAGCTCTATGAGAAGAAAATTAACAATTTTTGTCTCTTGCAGTTTTTCTGTAAAGTTGATAGTATTTGAATAAAAAATTATTGAAGGCCAATTTTCGACAATTTTTAGCAATTAATATCTTGTTAATTATTGCGAAAATTGCAAAATGATAGAGGATTTTTCTTCTCAGTTTAGTCCATTCTGCCTCTATGCAAAAGATTTATCATTATTTTCCAAATACCTTGTATACATAAAGTTATATGTATACATGTGTATGTAATACACTCTACTTTTTTGTTAATTTTATAACCAAACTACTATTTTCTAAATAAAACTAACTTTTTAAGACTATTTTTGTGGAAGGCTACATTACCATCCATGTTTCTCTTCGATTCGTCGATTATGCAATATCGCCACATTTTTATTAATAGTATCCTAAGTAATAAATATTTCGTAATTTTGAATCCAGAATCGATTCAACAACATTTTAATGTAATTGTCAAGTTTTAAACTTAAATATTCATTATTAACTAAGTAAACCAAGTTATCGTGTAAAATGTAATTGAAGTATCACCTTCTCCTCTACTAAATAGTATTAAAAATACATTTTTTTTAAATAACGTTTTAAACACTTGTTTAAAATTGTTTTTAAAAATAGCATGTTTAATTTAATCTGATGTTTAAAACATGTTTTGTTTAAAAAAAAGTTTTAAACAACTCTGTCCGAGAATGGCTAAATGTTGGTGCCTAGAGGCGGCAAAATGCTTAATCCGTCACTGATCGTTAACTATAGAGGGATAATAGCGAAATACATACATCATATCTGATAAGAAGTAAATTAAATTAAACTAAAGAAAAATACGAGATATTAAAAATTAAAGAAAATCTTGTGAAATAATACGACAAAATAGAGTAGACCACAGTAAAAAAGAAGGTGAAGAATAGAAATAACAATTATTATTTATATAATTAATTGAAGTATATACTCTAACCGATTAGAATGGAACAAACAGTGCTCCGGTTTTAATAGTTTTGAAGGCAGTTTGTTGTATTTACAGTAATGTACTTTCACTCTCGTTCTGTTGATTTATTGCTTTACCGGTTTCTGTTGATTTATTGTTTTAAAAGCTGCTCTTTTGTTACATTTCTTTCTTTAACCCAGAAATAATCACTCGGGATTTTTGTATCCTTGCACCGAGAAAATGAAGCCCATCAATGAAGCCCAGTTTTCTTTATTGATTGAAAATCAATACTTATTTTTTTATTTTTCTTTACTTTTTTTTAGAAAATACTAAATAAATCTACATACATATATATGTAATGTTCTTAAATACTAATAAATTGTAGAACAATCAACAATATGTAGTTAATAATAGTGATTTTTTTATTGGAGTGTAAAAAAATATTGCAGCGATCGTTTACGCAAAAAACTGGGTCACTATTCCCGGGTTAACTTTTCCCTCAATTAAGAAAAAATAATATTCTATCCAATTTTCTCCAAGTGAAAAAAGATTTATTGATACAGAAAATAGTTAAATGTTTATATAAATTAAATGTGTAGCAAATTTAGATGTTTATATGAATTAAATATTTAATAAATTTTCTCATTGGCAATTTTAGTTATTATATAGATGGCAAAAATATTTGTTGAGAAAACCGATTTTATTTACTGAAACAGCTTCGTTAGTATTGCAAATTATTCAATATAACAAAACTTCCATTTCTTCATTTTCTAGTGTCCAATATTGTTTATTTTCATACCGACCATACGTTTTATCAGCGACGCGATTTTATTGTAACGGCAAAATACATTTGCTATGGATACATTGTTTGTTTTATTAAATAAACGAACTGTTTGCTTTAACAAATCAACTGTGTTCCTGTGAACAAATTTACTCGGTAAAATTTTTCTATTTTGCTAGCAAAACGAATATAACCTCAAACAATTCTGTAACGTTCCAAATTCAATGAAAATTAATCACATAAATTAGTTTGGTCCGTGAATTACATAATCATTTCGGATCATTTTTGCTTATGATTTTATAGCAGCACGAGTTAACTAATAATTTAATAATTGCAATTAATAAATTATTAGTGGATTATTGTAGTTATAATTTCTCATTCAACAGTATAAATAATGCAATGCATGTTAAATAATGCAATGCACCTACATAATAATTATTTAATGTACTTAGTGTGTCCAAATATGTGTGCCCAAAATTCAAATAAATGAATAATATGAATATAAATATAAATACATTTTTTTTTATCGAGAAACGAATAAATACTTTTCGTTTGATTTGAATGAATATTTTTATGAATACCTACTTTTGATTTCGCATTCACTCGCATTCTGCATTATCTGTTTTTACTTTGTCAGCATAAAATAACGGAAAAATAGTGAAATCGGCAAAGGAATAATATTCAGACTTTAAACTTTATAAGTTCTTTTTTTCAATTAAGTTATTCATATGTTTCTGTTGGATCCAATTTTCCAATTAACATTATGTTCGAGAAAACGACATTCATGTAGGAATAAAAAAAATAATATGCACGTAATAGAACCATTCATTATCATAATTATATTTTTTTCCCGATCCAACTAAAGAGTACAGATTTTACAAAGAGAAAATTTAACAATATATTATTATTTAATCACTCAGAATCATCAAAAAGTTGGTTACAGTTAAAAGGCGATTGCTTATTGGCGCTTTCTTTTTTAATTTACATTTCGAATATTCATAAAAAAATCCTAATATGTTTGCGAATAAATATTTTTGAATACCCACAGTTTTGAAGGAACATACAAACATAATGTGAAAAATTTGAATAAATACAATTCATAGCTCAATTACAAATACTTATCGGGCACATTAATTAGTCAATAATTGCACTGTTACATTTGTATTACTGAGCGAGAAATTATGATTGAAATTACGTAATGCTACTATTAATAGAGAATTTTTTATTTTTTATTCTTATGATAATGTCATGCAAATGTCACTTTCAAAACGTGACTGTTCAACTGTTGCAGTGTCAGTGTTCAAAGTTCAAACCGGCGCGCGGCCTGTTGATAACAACGATCGACACGTGGTGCATTCTAATAATATTGGGCCATCTAAAAAGTATTCGCGGTTTTTTGTCACTAGATGTGTTGACCATCAACACTATCTAGTGACAAAACACCGCGGATACTTTTTAGATGGCCCAATATAATGGAGCGACATCCCAAGGAACACACAGAAGTTAACAAGAAATCAAAATAACTTTATTTTGATTCTTAACGGTAACATTTGATAACCAAAAGTCGTCATTTTGACTTTCAAGACGTCAAAATAAAATCCTTTTGACTTTCTTTCGACTTGAAGTGTGTTCCTTGGTGTCGAGAGATTGAAAATCAGCTGTACATTTAATATGGAAGCAATCTCTATTAAAGTTTAACGAAGAAGAAGAAGAATTCTATCACATCCAGCAACTGTCACACACTTTTGTAATTTTATAATATTTTTATAATACCTACCAATCGCGCGACTGTCAACAATCGCCAGGAAAGAGAAAAAGCCATCAGCTGATCCGTCCGATCGAGAAGAAATATAAAACAATAATGAGAATGTAGAGAATTCCGGAATACAACTCAGATCGCGAAAGTTCGGAAATACTCGTGTTGCCGATCGGCAGGCAGTTATCATGACTCATGATACGAGTGAGGTCGAAGGAGCATGTTCATATTTATGAGTGAAGCGAAGCGGAACAGCGGAGCTGTTGACAAAATATAACGTACGATCGACACTCAAAGAGTTTACGATTGTGAATGAATGTCATTCGAAGAATCAATCGAGCATTTAGAAAGTGCTACAAATTATAAATTGATGTACAATTAAAAAATTAATATATAATTTAATAGGAATAGAAAGTAACGCTATTACTTTTATCGTCTTTTATAATAATAAAAGCTAATTTAATAATAACATTGCAATTTTTATGACGTTTTAATGATAATTAAAAGTTAAGTTTGGAAGAAAGTCATTTTTGAAAATTAACCTGTTACCATCATGCGTTTATTGAAAAAAAATAACTCACTAGTTCCAAATTTTTAATGCTTATTCGCATCTTCGAACTTAATAATGATCTTAAAGTTTATTCCCAGTGAGAAATGATAATAAAATCGATAATAATGTCAATCTGATGATTTCAACATCGAATCGATATCAATTCGATGTCGATTCCATTATCATTTTTTATCTATTATATTTCGGGTAATCAAGTGGTATGAATTATTGGACTTATTTTATTTTAGATTGTTATTTTTTAATTAATTACTAGCAAGTAAATTACAAAATTACACATTTAATTTACTAATTTATTTTCTTTTTTTTTTTTAAATTGTGAACTAATTCTTCGAACTGGAAAAATTTAAATTTATAACATTAGTCATTTTGGAGATTTTTAGAAAATCGTTCTATAACTTTCACCTTTAATTCTTTCCTCTTTTCCAAAATTATATAATTGTGAATCAATCTTGTGAATACTCATTAAGCACAGTGAATGTGTAATATTTTGTTGTTTAAGACTTAAGGAGGGCCTTTTTTTGCTACGCCAATATGAATAGTAATCGCAAATTAAATTGATAATTAATGATAATGATGTGAATAAACATCTTGAAATAATGATGGGCGTTATTTCGTTATCTGTTACTGAATAACCATTATCTGTTGTTGAGAAATAATTTTAGTAACCATTATCAAATTTGAAAACTAATGTTATCGGATTTAGGCTCGACTGCATCAATGTTATTTTAATTTTAAGTGAGATTTAAAACTCTTTCTGTCTCTGTCTTTTTTTAGCTTTAAAACGAGACAAATAGAGTTTTAAGTCTCGCTTAAAGTCAAAGTGACATTGATGCAACTGGGCCTTAAACGGTTATTTTTAAATTTTAAATTTTATAAGTAAATAAAAATTTTAAAAATGATTTTTTTCTCTTTTTCCTTTCAATTATTATATTTTATTTTTTAATCATATTAATATTTTTTAATTGAAATATGGCCGTATATAGCACAGAAATTTGGGCTATTAATTAATAATTATATTGACATCGATTATTTGTGCATAAATTTATTTGTTTGCACAAATATTTTGAATAATGAAATATTTCAAAATAGATTTCTTAAATGACTTAAATAATGAGAAATGATCCAAAAAATGTGACTATTGACTAGAATATGTAGGGTATTATAAAAAATAATCGTTTATATAACCGATAATTATTTAAATAACCGTAATATTTTGAAGTAACAGTAACTGTTATAAGGCTAATGAAAAATAACTGTTTAGCGCATCTCTATCTTGAAATTCTATAAAAATCACCATTGGCATCGAAATTGTCGAGTTTTGCGCTTTTGTCCGCCGATTACCGATCGTTACACCTAATTTCTTAGGAAAGACAATGTAGGGCAGCGGCAAACGTTTACTTTTCTTCCAAGAGTCCGGAGGAAATTGAACTCGCCGAATTTATATCGGTTTTCAGGGAAGATGGATAACGGGTGAGAATGAATCACACACTCTCCGACACGCCATTCAATAATGTTTTATTCCAGATCCGATCTATTCTCTCTTTTCTCTCGCCGCGTTCGTTACAATAGAAAAGATATTAGTATTTCTTTCTCTCTCTTCTTTTTTAAATATCGCTTTGACTTCGACGGCTGCGAGAGTCGGGCGATTTAATCGCCGATATAATAGTAACACTCTTCTTCGATTATTCACAAAATTGATCAAACGTTTCAAAAATCTTATGTGAAATAGGAAATCCGATGTAATAGGAAAAAGGAAGAAAAGAGAATGATTACATGTATATAAAAAGAATCTTTCTTTAATTAGTATCGCGGAAAGATACAAGTAATATATTTCCAAAACGAGATGAACATTCGAAGTAATCTTCGCGCGATTTCCGAAACACTCGATCAGTTTTTCGTGAGTCGAATCGCTTCAAAATGCGTAAGAAAAGAAGGGAGGGGATTGGGAGGGCAAAGAGGGGGTTGAGAAATAGTCGAGTTGGAAACAATGTATTCCCGATTAATATTCTCGATATTCCGGAGTAAGTTAATTGTGCTCGCTTTAAGTACATTTATTTATTGTCCATTGCGTACGATTACTTCGTCGGAAGGCGCTCTCAGAAAGATTGAAAGAGAAGGGGCTGTGTCGCCTGTTAAACGTCCGATAATAAATAAAGTTAGGAGTTAAACGAACAGGTGAAGTTGACGCGAGATCAACTTTAACTCAAGCAGAACAACAAGTCACGATATCATCAAAATGACATTAAAATAAATCGGAAATGATCGAAAAGTGACTTTTAACGATCATTTTAGAGTCATTCTGACATCATTTTGATATCATAGTGACTCGTTGTTCTGCGGGAATGCTCCTAATCGAAATAATACAAGTCACGAGGTGCTCGACTAGAATTGGTGGGTCACACGATATACACTTGCTCGATAAATGCACGTAGACGTATATGTGTCTTTTTTATGTGTGAGAGTGTGTGTGTGTGTGTGTGTGTGTGTGTTTGTGTGTATATATGTATATATAATTTATGCACAAGGACAACAGTAACAATAACGACAACAGCGAATATGATAACGACCGATGATTTCTGCATCTCTGTCTCCATTTTCTTTTTATTAACGATAGAGATGCTGCGAATGATAACCACGTCGCGAGACGCTCAACGTCTTCGCAGATATAGACCCTCGAATTTCAGTTCGATTATCAATAACAGCTTAATTAGAATTAAATCGAGAAATATCCACAGACTTCTGTATATTGTTCTAAACTGCCAACAGCAGTCTTTATAATGAAGCCATGCTGTCATATTTAGTATGGGATAAACATTATTTACTTATAGTGAGAGAAAAGTTTTGTGATTGTAATTACATGTTGTTGTAATTGTGGTTATTACTGTTATAATATTAGGAATAATAACTACATTGAGAAAAATGTTCTAGTTATCTCGCGATTAGAATGTTTGATAAATTTAACTACAAGTATTGATTTATATCTTTGATGATTTATATCTTTCTGATTGTGCAATCAATACAAAACATTTTTCTAGTGTATAGTTCTATGAATAAATATACATATTTGACAATGAAAACGACTACAAATATTATAATTATTACTATAAAAATGGTTTCAATTACTATAAATTATAACCATTTTTGTGGTAATAATAACCATTTATTATAGTCATTTTCGATTATAGATATATGTATATTTGCTGATAGAAATATATATAGTAATTATTATAATATATCAGTAATAATCATAATTATGGTAATGTATAATTATAGTAATAAATTGTCTCAGTGCAAGAAGTAAAATTTCAACGTACCGAGTATGCGACATTAAAGGCATTGTTCAATATTTTTATTTAAAATAAACGTTATCTATTTACTTAGAATAATTTAGATTAAATTACATACACTTTTACTGTACACTGCAAGTATTAGTATATATCCTACAGTAAATATTGCTACCAGCTTCATATTTTCATTCCGTTTCATTCACCAGCGATCTAATATACAGAAATTTGTGGGAATATCAATGTTAGCAATTTGCTAATTCCAATCTCCAGACGCGCACATCCAACGGTGTCACTGTGTGCGTCTCTCTGCGTCTCATGTAGCCACGATGAAAGTAGTCCAAAGTAGTCTACAATTGCGCCACTTGCTCGTTATTGGTCTTGCTGGTGGTGCTGGACGTTAGCGAGATCTCGGTGACCCCCACGGACGTCCGCACCGCCGAGGTCAGGGCGCCCTGCAACGGCACGTTCTCGCTCGCCGACTCGCAGCCCGTGTCTGCAAAATCACAAGTTCCATCAGTCATCCGAGAGTAAGGGTGGAAAAACAGAAAGCGAACGTCTGGCTAAGAATGCCCGGAATGCATTGTCGCGCCCGTTCACCTTTTAGGGGGCGAAGGGGTTCTTCCACCTCCGTTCGAGTGTCAACACGTGCCGTCGCGATAAAATAATTGAATTTCTTCGTCGCGTTGGCGTATCGACGTTCCGCTGCTGGCGACAAAAATTTTATTACGAATAAAATGATTTTCAGTAATAGACCGATCTTTTCCCGCCCGAAGGGAAGTCCCGGGGGGAGGAGGGGAGCGTTCGTTACCACGCCACAGCCGTATCGAATTATGACGTCAGAAGCGAGAAGTTAGGTGAATCTTCTTCTTGCACTCAGTCATCGAGAGGATCGAAATGTCTCCTCAAGAATACATAAAAGTCAACAAAAATCAAAATGACCTCCTGGGGAAAATTTTTCTCATAATTTTTATAGGAATTGGAACATTTTTCAGAAATACTTAGAAATATTCGAAAAGTTTACATTTTCTCTCAAAATTTTTTATATAAGTGAATTCTGAAATATTCTGAAATTTCTCATCCCATAATTTAAAAAATATATTTTTAAATTTTTTAGATTTTATAACACATTTCATCAGAAATCATATTTACAAAAAATCTTAGAAATCTTACGATATTTTAAATTAGTTATTTTATAATATATGAAAAATTCTGAGAAAGATTTTCTGAGAAATGTTTCAATTTGTATAAAAAATATGAGAAAGTTAATAAAATTATATAGAACTTTTGAAAAATTATATGCCAAATTTTGAGAAAAATTTTCACCAGAGCTTATTTTTATTCTTCACGTCAATAAACAATCCAATTTTATAACTAAAAAATCATTTTGACTTTTATAACGTCAAAATAAATCATTTTGACATTTTCTTGAATTGGTATGTTCTTTGGGTTTTTCTCGCATGCCGTTGCCGAGAAAACTCAAAGCTTTTCCGTCCGTACGATAAGTGAATTCTGATCGTCAAATCGATCAAACGAAAACTCCGCTTTTACGACTTTACTTCTACCAACGAAATCGTTAATTTTTTTAACGAAATCGTCGAAATGCCAGAAGAATTAAAAATTCTTTTGGCATTTCAACAGTTTCGTTAATTTTCGGGAAAAAACGATTTTGCTGAAGCATCTAAAAGTTTATCGTTAGATCTGAAAACAATTTTGTTGGATTAAAATTATTGTACATTCAAATTGTAGGACATTCAAATTAATCGTTAGAATGTCAAGACTTCTTGTAGCATTGTTCATTACGTTTAAAGCATAATTATTTTGATAGTCTAACAAAATTATTTTCAGATCTGTATGTAACTGATATACTTCAGCAAAATTGTTTTTTTTTCCTGTTAAATTATTAACTCTGTTATATCGGATCAGTAGTGCAAAAGTTCCGGCCCGATTTATTATTCAAAATTCAACCTGCAACTTCGTTAAAACTAAACAAAATTTAAATTTAAAAAAGTTTTAAAGCTTCAAATCTCTACTTTCGAAAGGTCAGTATGTTTTTCTCTAAGTTTCTGTGAATTTGATAATTTTTACATATAGAAAACTGCGAGCTGCACAAAACAGTAAATTTCTCTCTCATTTTGCGAGCCTGTCACGTACTCGAAAAGAACTTGCGAAAATTTTCGACTTTCTAAAGTTAAAGTTTAAAGTTTTCCCTACAAAATCATTTTAAAAAAGTTTCTAGAATTTTTTGTTACAGAGTTATCGCAGATTAAATAAAAAGAACATTTTGACTCTGATCGTCCATAATTTCGTTAAAAATAATCGTGCAGCAAATATAAAAGAATAGATTCTTAAAGCCAAAACTTCGCTCTATCGAATAGTATAATTACCAATCTGAGTGAAATATTGCGAATATTCTGAGTTTACATACAAACTTTTTTGGACTCAAGCCAGAACTTTTGTACTGAGCCAATAAATTCAAGGTATTGCTGCTGGAAGGATACATTGGGAGAAAAAATGCAATTAATTATTATAATTTAACTATTTAATATTATTTTTTAACTTATAATCATTTATGCCAAATTATATTTCTTTGTATAATTATAAATATAATAATTATTAAAACATTGCATGTGTAACAATAATTATGAACATGCAGCTTTTAATAATTATTTTACCATGCAGTTATAGTCACAAATACCAAACATTTTTCTCCCAGTGTAGAACTAATGCAGATTGAATTGTACGCGCGGGGCAATAAAAAAACTCTAATGCAGGGTAATAAAAAAGAGGGCGCATATTTTGTCGATAAAACACAGGTCGAGCGCGATCAGCAGGAAGCTAATTTATTTCAACAAAATAAAAAAAAAAAAAAAAAGAAAGAGGAAGGAAGGAAAAAAGAAAAATTCGCATGACTTCTCTTTTTCTCGCTTCTGACGTCGCAATTTAGTACGGCTACGACGGAAAGAAACGGCGAGCTTTAAAATTCACTTTAAAGGAAAACGACCGATATTACGTAACGTAATCGCTGTTCCTCGTTGACGCAGCCGCGCTAGATTTCTAAAATTTCCCTCGGATAATCCGCCTATAAATTTGCAAGAGGACAAAGGACCGTAGAACTGACGGTGCTGCGTATTAAGTTAATAATTTAGCGCCGCTTAGACCGAATCATCTGGGGTACCATTAACGTGCGCGCGCGGATTTTCCCTGTAATCCGCCTCGTGAGTGCGTATAGCCGGCCGGTGTGGCGCGATGGTTAATCATGGCAGCAATAACGATTTCCAAGCGGAAAATTAACGTTATCAATCGATCCCGAAAAGAGCGCATAAGGGAACGAGACGCGGCCGTTAAAGCGAGCTTCTCTCCCGCGCGGACGGTCGCGCGTTATAAATAAAGCGTTTAATAAACTAAAAGCTTTCCGGATCCGCGCGGATTGGCCCAGATTTTCCGGCCGGGACGTTACAACGGCCGGCGTTATTCTATCGAATATCAAGCCGTCGACGTCTCTTCTCCCTCGTGTATCGATTACTTTCTTTTAGTCGCAAGAGTCGTGCGGACGGCAGCGGGCGATTTGTCGACGGCGCGGATCGGATGTCATATCGGATTTTTCGATACAACGGCGAATTCAGTCGTCGGATTTACGCTGCGAGTCCCTTTTAAAAGCCGTCCTGGGAAGGGGGTGGGAAAGGGAGTAAACTCTTTGCCGGCGTTTACGTTATTATTTATTCCGTGTCACGCTCACGTCACGCGCGACCTGACATTCGATTTCGCAGGGAAAACTCATTTAAATTTTGAATTAGAAGGCTCATTTTTAAATTAATCCTTTTCTTCTTTGTAACTTTGTCTTTATAATCATCATTGTAATCCCGTCGTTACTTTTTTTGTAAATAATAATGAGAGGGAAATACACAGCTGGTAAAAAATACAAATAAGAGAAAGAATCCTATACTTGATCGAAGTGGATTTGGCTTGATAAAAATTTAATTGAAAATTTACATATGAATATTATTCAAGCTCACATCACGCGCGACATGACATTCGATTTCGCAAAACTCATTTAAATTCGAATTAGATGGCTCATTTAAATCAGCGTTGGTAAAGATTAATGTTTTTTTTTTTTTAAATAAAACATAATGTGTTTCTTCTTAAATATGTTTTTAATGCTTCAAATATGCTTTAAGAGGATCCTAAAGCGAAGCTCGAAGTCACCAAAGGTCGCTGTTTTAGCAACGCATCGACATGTCTTTATATACTACCATACCAATATCTCACGCATCTATGATGCACGCAGTCTCGCACGTTTATATCAATTTTCGTATAACAAATTCGTCTCGATAAAGCGCCCAGTAAAAAATTTTTCATGCATGAATATGTATAAATATGTATAAATATACATAAATATATACATAAATATCCATAAATATGTATGAGTATATATGAAATATGTCCATACATGTTCATACAACCTTCTTTCTTTTGTAAAATTACTTTTTAGCGTAATCGAAATAATAATAGTAATATGAAAACAGTAAAAATAATTAAAAAGTTTATTTTTACACTATTTTTAGAAAAAATCAAGTGTGAAGAAATGTAAAAAAAAATTATTTATAATTATATATAAAATTATGCATAATTATGTATGAGCAATTTTTTTTACATTTTTCCAAACTTGTTCTTTTCTAAAATAAATAATGCGAAAATTATCTCTTTAGTATTTTTCATATTTTCACATTACTATTATTATTTCTATTACACTGAAAAGTAATTTTACAAAGGAAAGAAAGATGTATGAACATGTATGAATATATTTTATATACAATATAATTATACATATTTATGAATATTTATGTATGTTTGTATTTATTTATATATATTGATGCGCATGAAACATTTTTTTACCGAGCTCTAAGTCTAATTCTAAGAACTCGACGTTATTTATTCGTGCAAATTACGTGTTTGTGGATTACTATTTCGTAAGTACAGATTGCAAAACTTTCGTATCAAGCAAATGTCAACGATTTGATAACTTGAAACTCCATGTTACACTAAGAAATGGTAAAAAATATATCAATTTCAAAATTTTTGGTCGTTTTTCTCGGCATAAACTCCATCTCACAAAATCGTATTAATACTTTAATCCTGGAAAAGGATTTTCGAATCTGCAAAAGAAAAAAAAAGTATTTGTTATATAAAAATTATGTAATTTAGTCAGTAATACAGACGGTTTTAGGATCCCTTTAAATAGTACTATAAAAAAAAATCATATTTAAAAAATATTAAAAACATCAATTAAGCATGTTTTAAATCGTTAAAACACGTTTAAAATATGTTTTTTATCCTGATTTAAATTAACTCTTTTCATTTTTGTAATCTTAGCTTTATAATCATTATTATAATTTCGTTACTCTTTTGTAAATAATAATGAGAGGGAAATAGACTGACAGGTCTATAAAAAATACAAATAAGGGAAAAAATCCTATATTTGGTCGAAGTGGATTTTGATATTTGATAAAAATTTATTTGAATATTTACATATAAATATTATATTATTCACGTTTACGTCACGCGTGATATTCAATTTCGCAGGCAAAACTCATTCAAACTCTAATTAGAAGGCTCATTTAAATTTAACTCTCTTTGTTTTTGTGTTTATTTTCATAATCATTATTATAATTTCGTTAATCTTTTGTGAAAAAAATGGTTTGATAAGTGAATATCGAACATAAAGAGTTTTTGTTGAAGTATCTAAAACTTTAGGTAGATACAGATCTGAAAATAATTTTGTTGAACCATCAAAATAATTATGTAAAAAACTCAAACTTAAACATGATAAGCAATGCTACAAAAAGTTTCGACATTCCAGTAAACAACTTGAGCGTCCTGTATAAATATTTTGACAGACTAACAAAACTCTTGTTTTTCAGATCTGTATCTAGCTAAATTTTTAGATACTTCAGCAAAACTGTTCTTTTCGTGTACAAATAAGAAAAGAAGTTTTATACCAAAATCCGCAAAGTCGAAACAGATTTTGATGCTTAATAACAATTTATTTAAAAATTTACATCTGAATAGCACCAAAGTTCGTTTCGATCGAATGTAGAATAGGATTCTTTTCTAAATACAATATCTTTTAACAAAGATAGCAATTCTGCTAATTCTTTCAAAACATCTATCTTTATTAAATAAATAATATAATTATCACATTATTTGTGCATTATCGAATATAGTGAAAAAATGAGGAATTAGTTACGTCAAATATTCTGCCAGGCAAAAGATAGTTTTTCCATGCAATGCATATCACAATTTTGCTCAAAAAAGAAAAAACGAAATTAAATTAATCAGATCACGTAGTTTGGTATCGCGAAACGAGCTCGTAATAACTAGATAAAAAGAACAGTTTTATTGAAATCTACATTTAAAATTTATTTAAAAATTTAGCTGGATCTGAAAATAATTTTGTACCATCAAAAAATAATTACATAGGACGCTTAAACTGATTGCTAGAATATTAAATCTTTTTGCATTGTCATTAACGTTAAACTTTAATCGGTATTCGTGGATTTAATCGACCTGGACATTTTCTTCAATTATGTATGTTATGAAAAATTATTGATAACAAATGTTTTTCACATAATTTTACGTTACATAATTATTCCTTAAATTTTGACCTTTAAAATGAAAAAGAATCGTTGAATTATGTTAACTCTAAGCAAAGATGTATTGAATTAAAATACATTAGATCCGCGAATATCAATTAAAGAAATTTCGGAACAAATTAGGATTCGTTCTACGTAATTATTTTAATGGTCCAACAAATTATTTTCAAATCTGCGTTTGATTAAATTTTAGATACTCCCATAGCAAAACTTCTTTCCGTGTAAAGATTTTCCAATAAGAAATTGAACACCATTCTAAATATAGCGAACCAAATATTTAATATAAGAATGAGATAGATATCTACGCTATTCTATCTTACGCATTTATCTCATCCTATATTAACCATATCCTAAATATGGCAGATCAATCAAAAGTCTAGCATCAATTTATCCAAACGGTGTCCAATTTCTTGGTATTCATAATCGGTTCTTATATTTAAGATCATTTTAAGTATAATTTGGACATATTGAATCCTTTTACTTAGATATCAGGTGTCATGAAAGGAAAAGAAAAGATCTTAAGTACAATTGTACAATCTTATGATTTCATAAATCAATCACAGAGCTATGTTAATATCTTAAAACAATTAATTAAGACAGTCTTAAAATAAAAACAGACTATGAATACTAGTCGTAGTTATCAGCAACAAGTGTAGTGAAACATTTGTGCTCTCACATTTCGTCATGGAGGACGCGCCGGCGCTGCTGCTTTGCTTCTTGAACGTGCTGCCTATGCAGACCTTGCCACGTATATTCTTGTCTGGCTGGAAGACGATGATGTAGACCTTGGGCGAGTAGAGGCAGACCAGAGTGACGGATGCGCTCAGGCTGATCGCCACGCAGAGGGTCGTAATCTGAGTCTCATGGGCGTTTCCAGTACCGAAGTAGATCGGCACAAAGGCGAGCCAGATGATGCACGTGGTGTACATGGTGAAGCCGATGAACTTGCTCTCGTTGAAGTTCTCCGGGATCTTACGTGTCTTCACCGCGTACACGGTCGAGATGAGGATCAGCAGGGCGTTGTACAGCTGGGAGAACAGGAAGCTCATATCCTGGATGTTGCACTTGAGAATCACCTGACGGCGATCCGGGTACGAGTGCCTGGTACCCGGCGGCTCGATGATCATCCAGACCAGCGTGAGCACCACCTCGGGAGTCGAAAAGGAACCGTCTGTCTCTTTCTTTTTCTCTTTTTCTCTTTTTCTCGATCAAATGAAACGCGCAAAAACAGAGCAAAATGCCTATTTCGAATATACCTTATTTTAAAATATTTCTACACTGTTGAATTCGTTATGTCAAGTTATTGTATATCCTAATTTGAGCTATTTTTAATTATTATAATTATTATAATTCTTTAATTATCATAATTATCATAATTATCATAATTCTATAAGTCATCACTACCCAGAACAACAAATCATTATAATCAAAATGATTCCAAAACGATCATTAAAAATCATTTTTTAATCATTTCTGATTCATTTTAATATCATTTTGACGTTATTGTGACTTGTTCTGCTTGGGATACTTCCACTCATATGTTGTTAATTTAAATAATCAATGGAGTTAAACAGTTTAACTCGAAAAGTATATTAAACTTGACTCTTAAATTTTTTTATTTATAACAGCATACATTAATATAAATCCTGTTTACTTTCAAATTAAGCGATTCAATCACAAAAGTGATTAACTGTAGTTGTTTTTTTAACTATATGTTTTGTATTAAAATTCCTTAATTATATTTAATTATATAAAATAATTATATAAAAAAAAAATAAGATAAAAAATCTTTAAAAATACTTTTAAGAGAGCTTAAATTTTTGTAGTTCATAGTGCCCCAATCTCTTCTACCTTAGATAGCTTAAAAGATTATGTCTTTCTCATTCAAGATTATTGAAAATCAAATAGAATATACATACCCTCGACGACGAGGATGATTGCGTTGAAACAAGTGAAATATCTGGTTTCGAAACAGGAACTTCATTTTCCTGCAATCAGGATCGGAATTCACCTACCTGAAAGGCGATTAGCGCGGCCGCGATGCAGACCTGCGACGTGGGACTAATGTACCGCGGCCTGACAGCAGACCTCGAAGCCGAGGCGAAGATCCTGGCTATTCGGTTGGTCTTGGTGAGTAAGGCGCCGTACACGGCACTGAAGCTCACACCGACCCCGAAACGCTGAAGGACGCAGGTAGCCGTGGTCGGCGTGGCGAGAAGCACGAAGGTGTTCAAGTAACACACCAGGACGCCCGCCAGCAGGATCACGGTGAGTTCTCGTCCGGAGGCGCGGACCACCGGAGTGTCGCGGTGTTGGAAGAGCAAGCATGCCACCGCCAGGGTCGCCACGATTCCTAGGCAAGATATTACCGCAGGTACGATGGCGAAGGCGCTGCTCCACCTGATGAAAGTGCAAGTGAAAAAACGCGCAGATCATGTATTTTTTAACAAAATGAAAAAAGTTACAGTTTCTTCTATATTGCATTTAAGAGTAATATAAAAAGTTCAGCTGTAATTTAGAACCTGGAGTAATAAGAAATAGATACGTTGTTAAAAAATAATTAAAATAAAATGAAAAAATTTTCATTTTCATTTTCAAACAATAAAATTGTATCGTTAAATATTTGACTTTATTGACCTGTTTTAGATGTAACATTTATTTTTATACGGAACACATACATTTCCAATTTGCAGAGTTTATATACACCTGATATATCTTTTAATTAGTTTATTGTTTTTAATTGTATTTAATTAGTTTCTGTCAGGAGCTAATTTCAATTTGAAAAACATGCTACACAAATTGTAGTAATAAATAATTCTCTTTCAATCTATCGCCAAACATTAAACTGTCGGACAGCAATTTTAGTTTAAATTTAATTTGCAAGCGCAAATAATAATGAATGTGTGCGATAAACAATATTCCCCAGAATATTTTGGGGAAAAATAATTTTAAACTTTAACAAAATAAAATAAATAGCGAGTACACAATGGACAATAAATACAATTCTCTTTTAAAACTTTTACCACGTCATCGCACATGAATTGAATTTGAATTCATTGAATTTGGACATTTTCCAAAATTCTCAAAATTTTACAGAACTCTTTTACACACATTAAATGAATCTATTTATTAAATATACAAAAAATTAAAATTCTTAAAAAATTAAATTAAATTTGTTTTCTCTTTTTTCCTGAAAGTGATCATAAGCCATATTGTCGTAGAAAATTCCGAAACTAAATTTATTTTACAGTATATTTAGTTTCTTTTTTATTCTGAATTCCGGGATTATTTCTATTAATTCTAGGATTAACAATATTCTATATTTCTTAGTGATTCTTATAAATAACGTCTACTTATGTAATTATATAGTGTTCGTACTCATAGAATCATCTTTGTGTTTATCAGATATTAAACAAAGATAAATGATGCTTTATATTTATAAGAGTAAAACAAAAGTCGACAATATGGGATCTAAAAATCATATTGAAAAGAATTACTAATCTATTCTTAGATAATAGATTAATTAGGTGATAACGGTCGAAATAGTCAGTAAAAAACGCAATAGAAAAGTAGCTAAGGAAGACGCAATTGACGGCATTCTCTCAAATAAAAAAAAATGCGCTACTCTTATATAGAGCTCTAACTCGCCAATTGGAACGCGTTCTAACCCGAAGAATACATAAAAGTCAACAAAAAATCAGAATGATTCTATTTTAATTCTCAACAGTCAAATTTTGCAACCAAAGTCATCATTTTGATTTTCTTCTGACTTAAGATGCCCCAAACAGAATAACAAGTCACGATAACGTCAAAATGACATTAACATGAAACGAAAATGATTGGAAAATGACTTTTAATGATCATTCTGGAGTCATTTTGATATTATAACGACTCGTCGTTTTGCTTGGGGGTGTTTCTTGGGAAGCGAGTGAGTGAAGCGAAATTTCGGGGGAGAGACGCGTATGCTCGTACCTGATATGATTAATTGGTAGCTGGTAGCACCCCCGTTTGTCGGGATGCGGCCAGAAACCCGGGCCGCAGTCCATGCAGGTGTGCTCGTCGTAGACATACTCGTACGCCTCGCATTGGTCGCACACCCAGCAACAAGTGTCACCCTGTTGCTTCTTTATCATACCTGGCTCGCAGGGTAGCGAGCACGCGGAGATCGGTATGTCCTTCGTCCCTCGCGCCCACACCATCTCCTCCGTACGAATGTCCAGGGAGTTGTACCATTTGCCCACCACCTGTCGACCAGAGATTTGGCACGTGGTTGACCCGCCAGCTGAACTCCAGCACGCGCAAGCGTCTCGTTTCGCGATTTGGAAGCTGGTCAAATTTTCCCCCGGGTACCAGTTTATCGTGTGCGAAAGAGAGAGAGAGAGAGAGAGAGAGAGAGCAAAATAGAAAGAGAGAGAAGCGTTATTTGTTACTCGTTCTGGGACCAAATCTCTTCAAGTGCAAAACCACGATACAGCAAACAGAACAAAAAATATAGCAGTACATTGAAGAGTACAAATATCTTAAAGAACATAAAAAAAAATAAAAATAAGAAAAAATTATGTAACAAATAATTAAATCGAATATAAGTGTGTCTGCAAGTATAAATGTGCAGAAAGGGCGAGAGACCGCAAGCTGGAAAAAGCAAGATTGTTAATGGCATGCATCGCAACTGTTTCCAGAGTGAGAGTGAGAGAGAGAGAGAGAATCTACCCAAGCAAAACAACAAGTCATGATAACGTCAAAATGACGTTAAAATGAATCATAACTGATGGAAAGTGACTTTTAGTGTTTAGCTTTTAAGCCATTTTGACGTTATTTTGTGTTCTGCTTGGAAAAGCAAATCAAAGAGTCATCGTGACATCGAATGGCGTCAAAATGGCTACAAATTGATTATTAAAATTGACTTTTTGGCTAATCGTTTTAGTGTCATTTTGATCTTTATCGTGACCTATTGTTCAGAGCTTGAATAGACTCTCTCTCACACTCTTTCTTTTTTTTTCTCCTGCTTGGAAGAGGAATAATTCTAAAATTTCTTCCATATTTTATCTGTATTTTTAGAGAGCGAATTTAAAGTTCCTTCTGTATTTTATCCACCTTTACACGTAACTTCCTTTTAAATTACATTTTATAACATGGTTTTTTTGTTGTTGAATTTACGAATTAAACAACGAAAATTTATAAGTAATTTATATTTCAAATATTCTCTATAATCGCTATTTATATTCCATTAATCGCTGATTCAGTCCATTTAATTTTAATTAAACTTTTAACGTCAATTCTATTGCCCCATTAACTTCTAATTTTATCGTTCTCTATAAACACCGTTATATTTTTCTTGACTTGAGAGTTTCATTCTACCTCGATTACCCCGGGCAAAAGCGGTTTGCCGGAAGCTTGCAGGCTCTCGAATGTACAGCCGTCGGGCAACTTTAATTACTCGTTAAAAAGACAGAGCTGCCGTTCTTTGCGCATTCGCTTCGTTCGATTTCGCGTCGCGCCACATCGATCGTCCTGGCTTTACACGACGTATTAACGGCGCGACGTTGCACAAAATGGCATTTAAAAAAATACCGTTACGGGTAAATAGATAGCCGTAGTTTCCCGATTTAACAACTGCGATTACGCTGATGGAAACACTGACGTGACGTTTGTAAGTATTGGGAATTTTATTTCGACTGTTGTTATAAAGTCGGAAAATATCGGAGCAGCATTTCTGGTATTGAGTTTACAATTTTCAGATTTTCAAAGCTCTAAAATGAAACTGAACCTAAATAGAACGACAAGTCATTATAATATCAAAATTATGTTAAAATGACTCCAAAATATCATTTACGATTCATTTTAACGTCATTTTAACATCATTTTAACGTTACCATGACTTGTTGTTCTTTTTGGAACATTTTCTTTGGGAACATTTTCTGTAAATCCGAGAGAATCAGTTTCGTAGGAATATATTTTCAAAAACATTCAAGTGATTGTAATGTTTGAGCATGAATTTTGTTCAAATTAATTATGAGAATTAAATTTAGAAAATAAACAGAAAAATATTAATATTATATTCTTGACATTAATTTTATAACTTACAAGTAAATATTAATTAAAATAAAGCTAAACACAAATCCTATTTTGCTCAAACCTAAATCGTTAGAACACACTTTCGGGGAATTAGAATAATTATAATGTTCGGAAACGAATATTGTTCAAATTAATTACCAGAATTAAATTTGTGAAATAAATAGAAAAATATTCGTGCTTCATTCATTGATATTAATTGTACAACTTCCAGGCTAAAGATCAATTAAAATAAAACTGAACTTTGTTGTTTAGCACTGAATCGTAGAACATATTCTCGAAGAACTCGATCGAAGTTCGAGCACTTTTTAAATAGTTCGACCATCGGAAAATATCAAGCGCTACTTCATAGTTCATCCGTACATTAGCAGCAAATGATGACGAAAACTGAAGTTTACGAAAGGGCAGGAGGTAGAGTTTTCTGAAGAGTTTCAATTGAATTTATCGCTCTCGGCGGCTGGACAGTTCGTTCAATTATGCATCGGCGAGGATAGCGCGTTACAGTGATTAGGGTGCTCGGAATAAACCTTACCCGATAATGATAGCCGTTCGCGCCATTGTTGTTCGTCCCTTTACGGAAATTGAGGATTTCGTATCGCGCCAGGCCGTCTCCGTGCTCGTCAAATTTCACCTCGCTACCGGCGTCGTCTGCAAAATAACGTCCAATGACTGCGGATTTCCGTTGTAGGTCAAGTAGAAACAACAAGTCATTATGATATCAAAATGATGTCAAAATGACTTTAAAATGATTATTAAAAATAATTTTTCAATCATTTCCGATTCATTTTGATGGTATCGTGACTTATTGTTCTGCTTGGTGGCTATGAATCTCGAGATGAGATTGTTTAGTCGAAGTAATGATTCGAATTTTTATAGCAACAACTCTCTCGCATTGTAATACAAAAATTTAACCCTTAATTAGTACTCACGATAATTTTCCTGTTCTTTCTTATATACACAATATATAAGTCGTTCGAGTTGCGTTAATTTTCAGCACATTTAGAAGTATATATACAGGGTAATTTTAACATATTTCGTCAACCGTCGTGAGCAGGTAGAGTGAATCGAACTGAATCGAAAAGTCTACCATTTTGCAGTTTACACAATAGTTAATAAGATAATATTAATTACTAAAAATTGTCAAATATTGGTCTTGAATAATTTTTTACTCAAATATTATCAACTTTATAGAAAAAATCACCGCAAAAATCATTTATTTTTTTCTCATAAAGTTCTGAGAATTTTTTCAGAATTTTTTAACCGTGTGAATTTTAATACCGTGTTTTCTCTTGTTGATAAAAATAAAAAAATGCAGTACTAAAAAATTGATAAAAAATTTTGAAAAAATTTTTAGAGTTCTATGAGAAGAAAATAAATGATTTTTGTCTCTTACAGTTTTTCTATAAAGTTGAAGTATTTGAGCAAAAAGTCATTCAAGACGTTCAATATGTCTTACGAGATATTAATTACTAAAAATTGCCAAAAAAATTTATTACGAAAATTGCAAAATGGTAGAGAACTTTTCGACTTAATTCGATTCATTCTATCTGCTCATGATGGGACAAAATATGTTAAAATCACTCTGTATATGAAAATTATTAAGTCATTCTTACATGAAAAGAACGGTTTTGCTGAAGTATCTAAAACTTTTGCTGGGTATATAGCCTTGATCAAAAATATTAGACACTTATATTTTTTTCATTTATCTGGAATTCTTTTATCATTAATTGTCACCTATTAATTACTGATATTATATACAAATTTAAAGAGTTCTTGAAACAAAGAATAATTTACAGCAAACGACGTAAATCAATTTTTGAGCTAAAAGGTTTACTAAAAAAGCTTTAAATAGTTAATAAAATGTCTAATAAATTTTGGGCTAAAGCTGTATGCAGATCTGAAAATAATTTCGTGGAATTATTAAAATGTAGAACACTCAAATTACAGAATATTAAAACTTTTGCAGTATTGCTCACCATGCTTGAGCGTCCTACATAACTATTTTGATGGTTCAACAAAATTATTTTCAGACCCGTATCCATCTAAATTTTTTAATATTTCAAAGTCAGTTCTTTCCATGTACATATGCTTTAACATCTTTAGATAGTATTTGTTATTTCTTTAGAAAGTATTTGTAAGGTTGTGTATTAAAAAGAAAGAACAAGATAGAGACCATTATTTAGCCAGTGCTTCTAGTATTTCAAAGAAAGAAATGCGTAGAAGGAAAGACTCATCGTGTGTACTAAGGTTGATAATATCCCGAAACAGAAAACAAAGAAATACGCTACGTGCGCGGACAGGAAAAGCTATGCGACGTAGCTCTTAATTATATCGATTTGACAGCATTCTACTTTTGAAAGATTCTCATTTTTTACGAAGCAGGATTCATGACAGGATTTAATTCGCTTAGATCGATCGCTTCGCCGATTATCCCATCCAACGCCATTTCAACGAGCATTTCTTTAGCATTCCCTCGTCTTCCGCCCTCCCGTCAGTTCTTCAGCACCTTTAGAAAAGGGATAAGAAGATCGAAAGGGAAGGGTGAGGAAAAAAAACGGTACAAAAGAGGCGAACAAACGGCGCGTCGCGCCGTCACGATTGTTCCCATTTCGCGCGGGAGGACGCACGCCCCGTCATCGGACTCACCTACAAAGGACACGTTCAGCAGATAATTTTTATAGAACGCGCCACGGTCGTAGTTGGTCATTGACGAGCACAGGCCCTCGTCGCGCCCGCAGAGATCGTGGCGTAGTTTACTGAGCGCCCGAGCGAACGCGTAGACCGCGTCCACGACGAATTGCACCTTGGACTCTTGCTCGTAGCCGCTCGCCGTGCTGAGCTTGAGTCCAAAAGGGCAGATGAGATAACTCTGATTGCCGGTACCAATCTTCCGTTCGACCTGCGAACCGAAACGCTCGTAGGTCGTCGCATTATTCTGAAGGGTGCAGCCGAACACCTCCTCCCAGTACTCGCCGAACCAAGGATTCCGCCGGTTGTTCTCGGGGGTGAGCGACTCCATATAGCTGTCGAAGCCGGGGATGTTCTTCGATTGCAGCTCGACTGTGATGGCACCTTCGGCCTCTTCTTCGAGGCCCTCGATTAGTTTACTCTGCCGGCCCCAGCCGTCACTGGCCAGCCACTGAGATGTTTAATTGTTGTTTCAGGAATTTTAAGGCGCAGAAATTCGGGGGTATATCACCCCGTTTCATTTCAGCGTGATGGAAGTAATGACGAAATGAAATAAAGACGAAAGAGTTTTCATAGAAATCTTATTTCAGAGAGAAAAATCGCGAGAGATGAGCTTTAAAATAATCTTGATATATCAAAAAATAATTTGCTGACAATATGGAGACTGTACAAGAACTTTTAATATTAATTTGATACTGATTATTTGATCGATAAAGTTGACTTTTTGTAATTGAAATTATCCGAACGATAACACTTTAGTTTTCAATTATCATTTTCAAAGCCTTACATTGTCTTAAATAGTGTTACATAATATAAATGAATGAGAGAGACAATTGAAGATTCATAAAATAAAAATATGGATACAGGATTTAAATTTGTCAAAAAAGAGAGAAAAACAAAAAAATGAAGAATTTATTATTGAAGGTTGAGTCACAGTTTAATTAAACATGCCACGAAGAAAAAATATAGAAAAAATAATATGTCACAGATAAAATAATATGAACGCCTGGAAAATACATTCTTTATTTTCATTATATTCGTTTTTATTAATAAAAGGTTTGGCCTATCATTTCCTTTCAATATATCTATATTTCTGTTTATAATATTTAAAAATATGTAGACATAATGAAATATACAAATGGAGCAGTGTTAAGAACTTTTGATCTAATATTTTGAAACGTTTGGAAAAATGATAAATATTATCGTCAATAATAAGAAGAACAGATATCAGGGTTGGTTCCATGTTGTCAGCAAGAACCCTGCAATAATTACCGGTTCCCCGGCCACCGACCTGAAACGGCTGGCTGAGGTTCGACCGTCTCGCGGCTTCGAGGATACCACGGGCATCCTCCGCCCGGGTGAACAGGACGATCGCACGGGCATTTGGCTTCTTGCTTAGACGCTGGATAATATCATCGAACACCTTGTCGTTAGCGGCGCTGGGTACCTTCAGTGCGGCTGCGATGCAAACATTACGCTCGGTAGCTTCACGCGTGAACACCTCTATCCCGTACTCTCCGTAGCTGCCCTCGGAGTACACCGTGGAGACGTACGACCAGTTGGCGCTCTTCACCACGTCGACCAGTGCGATCGACTGGAAGGTGTCCGGCGGTACCGTCCTCGCGAAGTAATCGAACCTGAAGATGATCGGATGAGCAGGACGCTGGAAACTTGATTCGACTTGAGATTGTATTCAAGGTTGATAATTTTGTTGGAGTATATATAATAGGGGGGCACTTATTTATGTTTTATTTAATATGTGTATATGATAATTACTTATTATAATTATGAATATCTAATTGTAATAATTAATATGTAATATATAATAATTAATATATAATAAAAACCAATTATAATTAGTTACTACATTGTTATAATTGTTATTATATATTATATAATTACATTTTAGAGATTCACTGGATATCCGGAAAGTATCCGGTATCCAATATTATCCGGTACTTTTTTATCATCCTATTGGATAATCAGATGATGTAATATTCTTAGTATCTGGGAATATATACGGTCAATATTAGAAAAATATCTATTACAGTAAATTTATTAACAGTTTCAATATTAACATTTTTATAATATGATGTTTGATGATAGCATCAAATTATTAAATTGCTTGTCAATTTAATTTGCGATTACTATAGAGTAGTTTTAATTGCGTTTATAGTCCGGAAAAACAATTTGGCGCGCAGTTCTAAAAAGACTGCAATGTGGTATACTACAATATGGTAAGTAGATGGTATATAGTACAATATGGTATATACATAGTGTATACGTATTAGTAATTCAACATTTAATTATTTAAAGCAATGAAGATCCAGCTTCGACCATAATAGGCATTTTTCTAGTTTGATTATGTTTCTCACATATACGGTTTAAAATAAAGATTGTTAATATTATTTATATCCGGTTGAATTTGATATCACTAAATTATTGATTTTTTTCTTATACAAATGTTCTAGAAATAAATATATATGTATATTTATGATGTTGTAATATGTTATATATTATTGCAAAATTACAATCTTTTTCTCTAGGTTTTTTTTTTAGAAGACACTTTCTCCGAATTCGGTCGAATACCCGAAAAATGTCGGATATCCGAGAAATGTCCGACTCGAAGAAATCGCCTTCTTTCATATCCGAGCGAATACCGGATATCCGATATTCGGTATCCGGTAATTTCACGATCTGGTGCATTTCTAATTATATTATATATAAATTATTATATATTATATATTATAAATTATATAAATTATGATAAATTTATATAGAATATATAAATTATGTAATATATAATTATGTAATCAGTAGCAAAAAATTGCAATTTTTACTAAACATTTGTTGAGTTGTCGCAATTTTTTGAAAAAAAATCATATATATAAAAATTATATCTTATTCGTATATGCATTAAAATACGATGTCCAACCATTATTATTTATAGCTTATCGAAATATGTTTTCGAACGAAATTTTGCGGCAAAGGTTTTGGGTAAAAGCCTCTACAAATCTTTCGAATGTGCCAAGATAACTTCAAAGTAAATATTCATATTTCTCGAAGGTTTATCTTCATGATTGATCAGATATTTTCAATCGGATTTACTGCGGAAGAAAACCCAATCCATCTGTCGATGTCATTTTCACGTTTGTGAAAATCTCATAAAATGCATATCTTGTGCAAAACATCATGATAAGCTATAGTCAATAATAATAATGATTGGATGCCATATTAAATAAATGCATTTTATGTAATGTATTGTATCTTTGATATAATATGTATTTTCAAAATGTAACTATTTTTTTAAAATATTCAATTTTTTCAAAAAACTGCTGTCGATTTCAAAAATCTGCAACTAATGTATAATTTTTATATATATTAATATATAATTTTATATAAAATAATATATATATATATATATGTATATAAATTTTTATATTATGATATATTATATTATTTGTATATTATGTATGTATATAATATAATTTTTCTACTACAAGAAAATAAATTTTAAGGTTACAATTTATTGTAGAAAAAGCCACAATTCAATATTGTTAAATGTGAGAATAGGAACTTACTATAATCAATGGATTATTAACAATTCATCTCTCATTCATTTGGGAGATTAATGGTTACTAATGGAAATTAATATCTTCTAGGTACCATGCAGCCTTGAGTTACATTTAAATGGTCTAGCAGATACATACTCATCAAAGTCACTCATAACGAGTGTTTGAACAGTAATCGGAAGTCTTCTAATGACAATTACACGCGAGGTCGACAAACGATGTCAAACTAACAAGTCTGACGGGAATGTCGGAATGCTCAAATTAATTACAATTGAGGCCTTATATCGGGCGAATCAATAATATTGTCTGAGTCAATAATTGATTAAACTTAAATTTAGAAAAAAAAGATTATGAAATTTACATGAAAAAAATCAATATTTACTTGGAATCTGTAAATTATGAAAAATAATAGATTGATTGATTATTCAAATATACGGAATTGTGGAAAAGAGATTCGTGAAATATATCTCGAATAAATTCGATAACGAGCCATCGGAATACTTTATAATTAAATGCGCTTTTAATTAGAATTTAAAGAATTTACAACTGTTAAATTGGCGCAAAATTTGTTTCATCATTCCTCTCTTTGTCATTTTGTCTTTTTTTGTTAAATTCCTCAAATAAGGTCACTTTTTTGATTGTTCAAAAAAATACAAAAAAGTTACTTCCAACGAGGAAAGGTCCTTCTATACATGACCTCTCCAACTTTACTTTTTAAAATTCTAACTTTCCAATTTTACCCCACAAAGAGTCAACTTTTGTAGCAATATATTAATATTACAAAATTTAATAATTATTCTTAATGTACAAACGCTTTGCTCTTCCATTCTATTTGTAGTCTTAAGGCCATGGCACACAAAGAACTTAAGGTAGCAAGACGTAAGCAGTAAGAAAATCAACATGTTGAATTAGTCTAACGGACTTTATTGTGATTAATCAATTCGCTTACTGCTTACGTTTTATTGCTTAAAACGTGGCACATACAAAAACGCAATATAAGACGTAAACAGTAAGTAAACGTAAGGCAATATAAGAACAGTACTGTAAGGCCAGTAGCGAATCCAATGTTACGATTTTCCTTACTTACTGTTCTCTAGTGTGATTGGCCAATTTATTTACTGCTTACGTCTTACTATCTTATCCTGATAAAAATTTTTTTCAGAATTCTTCATATAATTTTTCAGAATTTCTATATAATTTTTCAGAATATTTCTCTATAATTTTATAACTTTTTCACATTTTTTATATGAATTGGAACATTTCTCAGAAAATCTACATCTTTTCTCAGAATTTTTCATATATGTTAAATATGAAATATCGTAAGATTTTTAAGATTTTTTGTAAGTATAATTTCTGATGAAATTAAAAAAATATAATTTCTGATGAAGTTATAAAATCTACAAAATTTTAAAATACTTTTTAAAAATTATGGAATGAAAAATTTTAGAATATTTCAGAATTCTTGTATGAAAAATTCTGAGAAAGGATGTAAACTTTCCGAATATTTCTGAGTATTTCTGAAAAATGTTCCAATTCGTATAAAAATTTTCACCAGGATACATTTTTGTATGTGCCATGGTTCTCACCTGGTCTTATCGCTGAGCGCCTTAGCCGTGGACGCCGGTGATATTTGGGGGATGTGAAAGAGTCGCAGCAGGTTCGCTACCTGCAGCGACACCGAACTGTAGGAGCCGCCTATCACGCCGAAGATGGGTCCCGCGCTTGCAGTCCTCTTTACCCTGGGTATCGACTTATCCGCGCACTCCAGTACGCTGATGTCGATGTTGGACAGGGACGCCCGGACGAAGTGCAAGCTCTGATTGAGCGCATACGTGTCGCGGCCGCACGTGTCGAGGATGTGCACGCCCAGCATGACACCTGGTAGTATGTCGTCCTTCTGATTGATCTGATCGACGGCGAACAACATCGCCTCGAGCCGTTGCACGCCCCGGTGATAGATGTTGGGCCCGCACGCGGTTGGACCACTACCCTTCTCGTGCACCGGGAACAGTCCGCCCAGCACGATGTCGCCGGGTATCAGTACCGCCTCGTTGTGCATTCTCGACTGCACCGTTGACAAGCTCGTTAAACGCTGCAGCGACAAGGTCAGGAGCAGCAACGGCCAAGGCACACGCTGGTGCATCTTAACTGCCTTAATTGTGCGCCGTTTCACGCTGCTCTCGACAGTCCTAGTCTCTCTTAGGGAAATCCTAGGATCCTCGTCGGTCCGCCTCACCCGTTACATCTACCGGGACCAAATTCCTACCACGAGCCGAGCACATATCTCGAAGCGGAGAGTTTTCCATCCTTCACTCGCCCTCACTCGCGCGAATTTCCTCTACATTTTCGCAATCGATCGGATTCTGTCCTCTTCTTGTTGACAAGCAGATTAATTATTTGAATCTACAGGAAAAAGAACGATTTTGCTGAAATATTTAAAAATTTAGCTACGTACAAATCTGAAAAGAATTTTGTTGGACTATTAAAATAATTATATATTAAAAAAAAGATTTCCTTAACTTTGGTATATCATTTTTTTATATACAGTTGCGAATACATTTTTTTTTTAATAAAAGATTTATCTGCCAGTAATTAATTAAAAGTAATAATATGAAACAAAATAAGTTTATATCACTCAATTCCATCCTTCCTTCAAAAGTCTCAACTTTATTCTTCTCTAAATAAAATCTTGAGAACGTCTGGAGATATATGTGTTCTACATACACTCTAAATTTCTTACAGTGAAATCTCACTTCAAGCAAGTGAAAATACAATCATTCTTGAAAAAAAAGTGGAAATATTTCACTTCTTGAGTGACAATTTTCACTCTTTTTAGAGTGAATTTTCACTTCAAAAGAGTGAAATCTCACTCTAAAAAGTGAGACTTCACTCTAAAAAGAGTGAAGGTCATCACTTCTTTTTTCAAGGGAAGTTGCATTTTCACTCCCTTGTGAGATTTCACCGCAAGAAATTTAGAGTGCAGTTATTTTGATGATTCAATCAAAATTATTTTTAATAATACTTTTAGAAACTTCAGCAAAACCATTCTTTCCATGCACAGTTCCCTAACATCGAATCGATAATATTAATTGGCCGGTGTTTCTTCAGACTTCGATTCGTGACAGGGATACTCCACACTCTGTACTCACCGCACTTCCTGCTGATAGAATTCCCAACGGACCATCAACGAGGAGGAAGCCGCTTTCTCGATTCGAGCGGCGAAAGATCTCGGGATTCCCCGCCAGCGATCCCGGTATCCACGCACCATTGACCGCGAGCCTTTTGATCGTTCCTCGATCGCTCGACCGATCGGACGCGCGATTTTTCCACGTTAGGCATTCCTTCAGGGGTACAAACGAATAAAGAGACGATAAATCCCGGGAGTACGTTGGTCCCGTGTTTCACGATCGTTTCTTAAGCTACCCTCGGGCGTTCTACACGTTGTATACTATCTCTGCTTCAGTTTCCTTGCAATGAGTCCTTTTTCATCTCTCTCTCTCTCTCTCTCTCTCTCTCTCTCTCTCTCTCTCTTTCCTTTTATATTTTATTTATATTATTTTTATTTTATATTTTTGGTTCCTTTGTTTTCATTCTTTGTTTTTTCTTTTTTTCTACGTTCTTAGAGAATTTATCCTAGACTTTGTAGTAATAAACATTATTGTTTATCTAACTCCCTCTCTTTCTCTCATTTCTCCTTTACTTCCTGAACGGAATATCACTCAGTTCGAGAAAATCAGTAAACGATGAGCACGGAATTCCCCTCGGAACTCTTTCATAGAAGACATTGAAGCATCCGATACGATTATCGCGAATTCTCGGATACCCGTTGTTCTGATAAACGGTTGTTCCGGAATCGGGAGATGAGTATTGAGACTCTCTCTCTCTCTCTTTCTCTCTCTCTCTCTCTCTCTCTCTCTCTCTCTCTCTCTCTCTCAGGTACCGGAAGGCTCGCTCGGCGTCGTTTCCAGTCTCGGCGTCCTCGTCGTTGGCCTCAATGTCGTCGTGGCCATCGAGAAAAACTTCCTCTCTAAGCTAGGACTCCGTTGAATTTCCGGTTTCTTCCTCCTTCCGCCTACTTTATGTAATAATCCTCCCTTCCCCGATACAAAGACACGCGACTCTTCCCCCTTCACCTTCGTCTTCCGTCTTCCGGGATATTTCTTTTGTCTCGCCTTCCTACCGTCCTTCTTTTCCAGACGGAATTTCCGACTCGATAAACGGATTTAATTTCACCGAGTCTAACAAGCGCGATAACGGCGAGTCCCCGGCTTTAAATCCGAGATGGCACCGGCGTATCGGCGTGGTCTTGTTTTGAATTTCAAAGCGACGACGACCCAGTTCGAGGACGACGACGAGACGCGACTGCGCTTCGCTACTCTTGTCCTTCCTCGTCCGCGTCCTCGGACTCGAGATAAGAGCAGTCGTGTCGTGAGGGCTAGTGGTTGGGCTCCACGACAATTCTGCAAAATTATATAAACGGTCGATGGAACTGAGACCCCGTTTTACTTTGCAATCTATGTCTATTTTTACGTGGAAAAAATAATCATGGTTAAATAAACATATATTAAGATATACGTTAAAAAAGAGCCAATTTTAGTTTAAAAATGTGTAAATAAAAAGAATAGTACATTTTTGTAGATTTTGATCTTCTGGATACGGTAAATTATTTAAAAACCTTAATTTTTGTACGTATACTGTTTTTATACATTTGAATTTCATTCTAATTATACTGTATTCTTTTACTGTATATCGAATTAAAAGTTTTTAACTATTAAACATTATTATTAAGTTTAACATTTAAAAGGATAGAAGAGAAAATAGAAATTCGCTTTTGTTCATTTTAATTAAAAAAGACAGGCAAATATTTTTGAATGATAAATGCAGATCTGAAAATAATTTTTTTGGACTATTAAAATAACTATGTAGGACACTCAAGCATGATGAAGAATGTCGCTATGAAAATAATTTTGACATTCTAGCAACCACTTTGAGCGTCCTACATAATTATTTTAATAAAATTATATTCAGATCTGTATCTAGCTAAATTTTTAAATTACTTTAGCAAAGGTGTTCTTTCTGTGCATGATTGGATTATTCTGTGAATAATCATCTGGGATATTTTTTTAATTTTTATTTTCGCCCCCAATGGCAAAAATATAAATTGTTGTAAAATATTTTTGTATGGATATTGTTTGATATATTTTTTCTTTTTTAATAATTATTCTTTATGAACCTTTGAATGTAAAATTTTATCGAAACAATAAAAGCATTATATTAATTAAAATCTTTATATTTTTAAAAAATACTGTCATAAGCTGTTCAACGTGCTTATTCCGTTTACAAATTTTTTTTATTTTTACTTACTTTTTTCAGAAAATTATAATTAAATTCATATTAATTATTTTCTTAAATACTTAATAAATTGGAAAACATTCAATAATATCGTAATATGTTATTTATATTGTAATAACGACTTTAATTATGTAAACAAGTAATCGTTTATGTAAAAAACTCGGATGAACTTTCAGATTAAAGAAGTATTGATAAAATGAAATAGAATTTTGGTTAACATATTTATAATTATAATAAATAATCTGATATCAAATGTTTGATTATTTTCATCAAAATTTATGCAGTCAAATATGTGTCTGCAGATTATTTTAAAATTATTAATCGTTTATATTTTACTAATTAATCTGATTATTCTATATGTACATATTCCATATGTACTTTTATATGTACTAATTTATTCAATTTTTTTCAGTAACAATGTGAATTAACTTTAATCTTTAATTTGCTCTTCGTCTTTTCCTAATTAAAAGAATATATAAAAATTTTTCAATGTTTAAGATTTTCATGAACATCAAATTATTAATATTCTTATAAGATTCTTATTGACACATTAATATTGTTAAATTGCTTGTCAATTTAATATGTAATATTACTATTTTCATTTTATTCATGATTGCGTTTCAAGAGTGAAAAAGATTTCGCTTGGTTTGCAAAATTGGATATAAATTCACACATAAATATTCTAAGCACTAAGCTTTAACCGAAAATAGGATTTTTCTTACTTAATATTTAGATGTATTCTTCTCGCTCCATTTTTCTATTTATAATAAAAAGCTTAACTGAATAAATTTAATTTCAAAATTAATCTACATTGGCAGAAATGGACATTACATACGCTTTTTAGAACTTACGACGAATTTGAAGTCAATAACACGCGCACCGAGAGTGTATTTGTCGCGCGATCCATCTAAACTTTTTCGGAAATGAATGGTCATGTGGGAAGAATTGAGAACAGGGTAGAGGAAGCAAGGAGGGGTGAAATCGCCTCTCTCGAGGGAGGAGAAAATTATCGGCGACGTGATGGAGGCGACTTCCACTGCATGCGACTACACCATATAGGAAATGGTAGACAGCTTCTAATCAGAGTGGTGTCATATAAAATTAAAGGTATTGATTAGAGACCTCAAATAAGAGATTGGATATCAATAGATCACGTTTGGTCAGCTATATTTTTTAGGACCTCATGCTTAATATAGAATGAAATATCTACGCATTTCTTTCTATTTTATATATCTATCTCTCATTCTATCTCAAATAAATCCTGAAAAATATGGCGAAGCAATCAGAAGTTGTCTAAATGACATCCAATCTCTTACTTGAGGATCTCTAGGTACCGACATGTTTTGGCGAAATCCTGCGAGTAAGAAAGAAATATATATGCGTACTCAATCAATTCAATAGTGTAGCTATCAACCTATTACCTGCTCCCAAATAATAGGGTAACATTTTATTGATGTTAAAGACATTAAAAACATTAAAGACGTCATTAAGACATCATTTGATGTCACCTTGCCACTTGGGTCAGCTGTTATTCTGCCGCAAATTAATTCAGATGCATTATGAGGCAGGATAACAATATTAGGGATCATGAAATTGTGCATTTGTTTATAAGCAATATATTTTATGTATAACATTTATGCAGTGTATGAACACAATTATTTACGTGTATACTGCTGGTTGCATAAATAGATGTGTGTGTATATTATTACAATATGTATATTGTAACAATACGTATATACATTATGAATCTATTTCATACATTATGAATCTATTTATGCAATATACACGTAAATGATTGTTTATACACTGTATAGATGTTATACATAAAGTATATTACTTAAACAAATGCACAATTTCATGATTCCCAATATTTTATTGTTATTATATATCCTGCTCCATAATATGGTACACCTGAGTCAATTTCAAGGAACCCATATGGGAATATGCGGCAGGGATTAGCTGTATGATTAAGTGCAATATATAATGAATTTTGCAATATATAATGAATGCATTGCTGATGTGAATTTATATTGCAAAAAAAAATAGTAATATGATTGGCTTTAGTATCACTTTATAACAATTTTATGAACAAAGGATTATTATCTTTAAATTTCTTGGAGTGAAATCTCATTCCAAAAGAATTAAAATACTACCATTGAGAAAGAGTGAGACATTTACACTCTTAAATAAGAAAATTAGATTTTCACTCTTTTTTAGAGTGAGATTCACTTCAAGTTCTTTCCTTTGGAATGAGTCTCACTCCAAAAAAGTGAACATCCGTTTAAATCTGCCATTCTTTTTCAATAATAGCAGCATTTTAAAGTGAGATTTCACTCCAAGAAATTTAGAGATTATAAAAATAGTGAGACTCAGAATGTGATGGAAGAGCAATATAAATAATAGATATAAAAATGGAACTCCATTAAAAATTTATCTTTACATGAAATAAAGTTTTTTGTTTTATATAAATATTTACAATATTATAATAAAAAGATTCACATAATACTTGCAAATACATACAGATTGATTAAAGCATATAGTCGATTTGCTTATGAATTTTGATCAGAAATCAATACAATTGAAAAATGGTGGGAATGGCTAAAACATGGCGGACCAATCACAAGTGATAGTCGTATGGCGCCACTCTGATTAGAAGCTCTCTAGGGAACGGTATCGGCTTCTCGCCTGCCTATATCGCGCATCCGCTTTTCGGACTAATAATTTCGCCCGACGACTTCCGGCCCGTGATTGCTTGGGAAACTGCTAATGCGTGCTACGTCCTACATACATAGAGTGTACATATATACGCCGGGCGCATCGGCACGTAGCGTCGGAGTGTATATCTCGACGGGGAGGACGCGAGAGGGTGGATTTTGGGCGAAGACTGGTGATGGGCGACGTGGGCGGGAGTCGGGCAAGGGCAAGGGCACGAATATATACATATAAATATGGTTATATCGTGAAAACGTCTACACATACACACAGGTATATCTCGAGATTGCCCTCGTAATCCCGTAATCGCGTTCGACTCGAACGATGGAAACGGGAACGGTCTCCGTTTCTCCTCTCCCTCCTCCATTTCTCCGTTCAGGGTGGAAATAGCGCGCGCGAGCGCGAGGGTGTCGAGGGTATAAACACGCATAATATCGTGAATCGCATCAGGGATCGCCCTGGTAATCCCGGTAACTGTTCGATCCGATGATGAAACCCGGGATCAGGGAAAAGGGCGGGTTACAGGAGGAAAGCCTCCATCTCCTCCGTCTCGATTGTCCCTTTCGCATCAGAGATGAATCTGGGGGCGTTGTAACCGCATGGAAATAGCTCACAAACATAGGGGTGCAATTATGTAAACACAGGCAATATCGCGAATCGTTTCGAAATTGCTCCAATAATCCTTCAGTAATCGTTCGGCTTGTTGAAACGCGTGGCCCGTGGAGAACGAAAGGGTTGGAGGGAGAGGGAGAGGAATCAGAAAACGGCAAGTTTTCTCTTCGCCAATCTCTTTTCGACGAATAACTGCGTGGAAATAGTGAGCGATTGAGGGGTGAGTAGGGGGTGGCAGAATCGAGTGCACCCAGATTGCTTCCGGCCGTTCGCTTCCGTGCATCGCCGCTAATCGACGGACGTCTTTAATAATTTCAACATTCTCTACACACAAATTGCGATCAGCGCGGCCGGAGAAGAACCGGAGGCGACTCGTCTTATTTAATTAATTAAAAAGGGGGTTTTAATGCCGCCCGCGGCGTCCAAGGCAAAAGAATGACACGTGTCCCTTCTCTGTAGGTATACGACGTATACCTTCTTTCTTGATATTACTTTTATGAAACATAAGAATTATTAATAATAATTATATAGCAAAAATAATAATATTTACATGAAATATAATAATTAAATATTTTATGATATAATAATTTTCTCTCGATATTATTTTTGTGGTATAAATAAAAGAATTAATAATAATTATATAGCAAATAATATTTACGTGAAATGTAATAATTATAATAATTATAAATATAATAAACACAATAAAAAAGGATTTTTGAAATTCAACATCATATTAATAGTTAATATAAAAGCATCAGTGCGATAAACAGTCATAATAATTATATATACAATCTTAAGTAAAAAATATTAAGCACTTATATTTTTTCGTTTATCTGAAATTCTTTTATCATTGTTACTTACTGGTTATCGGCATTATATAAGTTTAAAAGGTCTTTGAAGCAAAAAATAATTTACAGAAAATACCATACATTAATTTTTAAAATTTTAAATAATGGTTAATAAGGTTAATATTTTTTACCAAGCTGTATATAATGATTATATGTAGACTTCGAATCGGTCGCATGTCCTTTATTTGCGAACTCTTTGTCCAATTTTTTTTTTCGCGAGAGATACAAATTCTATATGTTTAGGAGAAAAAGTAATATGAAATAATTCAATCTTTATGATACATAATAAATAAAAAAAGATCGATACGAATAATACAATATAAAGAAAAAACCTTATTCGGTCACTGGATATTATTGCCTAATAATATTTTTGCGTGAATTTATGTTTTCTAGTATTGCTATTTTTCTTTTATTGATGCGGAAAAGGTTCATAAAAATCAAGAACCGTGGAAAAAATCAATAGATGGTAACGCAAGACGAACGAATGAAGACGTGAAGAATCTAATCGAACTGTAGATAATGCGAAGTATACGAAAGATTGTTACGTAATACAGACACGCGATTTTTTCGTCTTTGAAAAAATAATGATCCAATTGTTTGTACAAACCTTTGATTTATATCGATTTGTTCTGTTTCTCGTTTTTATATTCAATGACTTTTTCTTAACAATTCCTATCCCCTCAAAAATAAATAAAAGACATTAATTCAACGTAAAAATTTATTGTATACACTGTTAAATATCAAACGAATAGTTAAATATCAAACAATAGTGATTCAATCCCTTAAGTTAAATAATATTTGATTTTTAATTCTCCTATGTGTGTCAAAATATGAATTAATCCATTTCTGTGGTTGAATTACTCAGTTTCAAAGTAAATAACGTCCATATTATCGTGCTCACAGTAAATAATAAACTAAATTCGAGTCAAATTTAATACATTTCTTGAATTACGTTGTTTAATCGTTTAGCTGTATTATACATTTTAGTTAAACAAATAACATATTCGGTAGAAACAATAACAATTTACAAAAATAATTAAAAATAACTCAAATTGGATATAATTTGACATTATGAATTTAACAGTGTACATAAAGGATTAATCCTCATTTCTATCTATATCCTCATTTCTATCTAATGTAGATTAACTGTAATCTGGATTCATTTCATTCTCTCTTTATCTTTTCTAATCCTTAGAACTAGGAAAGGATAAAAAGTAAGTTAAACCGAGATTAAAGTTAATCTACGTTGGTAGAAATGGACATAAGAAATATATACAACTTGGACTTTCTAATAATTTCTCATTAAAGTACTTATATGTTTAATGAAGTAAAACAAATAAAATAAGCAGTTTAGGAAGAAAAGTAATTTTTAATTTAGACCTTCTCACAACTTGACAAAAGTTTTTTTTATAAAGCATATTTTTGCAACTTTTATATTTTATCTAAAATATATAATATAAATAAAGAAAAAGCCAGAATACAGAAAAATAATAACAAATGTGTAATGTTATCTTCAAACTGAAACTACCTTTTTATTTAAAGAAAGATTCACGCCTCCGGCAACTAACTAGATAACTTCTTTGTAACTTAACGAAGTTTTTATCGCTTGATGTCCATACCAATAATCGCCACGCCTCGACGAAACTCTCCCGTCATGATAACAGCATCGATCCATTCCAGGATCCAGCGGGAACTCAGAGGAATAGATCCCGTGGCCCATTGCAGAGCTGCTACAAATTCCTCATTCTAAAATTCCACAACTTTTCCCTGATTTTCAGACAAAATTTCATGATTTTCCCTGAAGCTCCAATAATATTTTGAAAGTTTTCGCATTTTCGTCCTAATTTAGAAATCGTCGAATATTTTGTTAGAAGAAGAATTCAACATAACAATGTAAATTATTATTATTATCTTTTTGAAAGCAAAGAATTTTAGATTTCCAGAAAACTTTGCAACATTCCCTAACTTTTCTCTCATTTTCCTGATAGTTTTCAACTGTCCTAACATTTCCCTAATTTCCCTTTTGATTTTCAGTTTTGTGGAAACTCTGTTTCATCGCTTGTACAGTTAAATGGAATAGACAATAGACAAAGCAATAAACTCACCGACACGAACGGACTATATTCGAGAGTCCTCCAGCCGTCCGAATCCTTTCTCCGTCGATCGTCCGATCAATGGCGCCCTGCCAAACGATCCTCGCGCGATTATTTAAAAGATCACAGATCGAAACCGCCTTGTACGTGCGTAACCGCGCATCTTCGCCTCCAGCCCGCGTCAGCCCGGCTAATTAACCGCGATCGATTCCCTTGCGAAGCGAGAAACAGCGGGACAGCTTCTCGCTCGCACGCTTCCCGCACACCCTCGACTTTCCCTCTCATTCGCTTCGTCTTTCACTCTCTCCGCGCGCGGGGATTTCCCGCCGCGTAAAATCCCGTCGGCTCTCGCGGCTGATCCTCGCGCTTTATCGCGCTGCCTTATCGCGTTTTCCCGCGAATACCCCGATACGGGGTATTCCCGCGACGAACTCCGCCTGCGTGGAAAATCGGACGTCTCGCAGCTAGCGTTCCCCCGTTGTCTTCGCGATCTCGGACCGCGTCATGCCGCGAGTCTCATTCCGCGAAATCTCGAACTACGTGCTACACACGTCGATTAAATCGGCAAGCGATGATCGAGAAGGATCTTGAGCGTCGTTCCGAATCCAAAGAGGACGAGCGGAACAAAACCTCTCGCTTTTACACTTCCCCGTGGGAAGCTCGTGGGTCTCTTAAATGACGAACGCTCGCATCATCGAAGAGAAACACGCTCCTCGACACTCCGCGAATTCTGAAATTCGTTCTGATAAAACGGGAAACAACGCTCGTCGGGACTTTTGCGAATTGGTTCTCGGAATCTCGCGAGTTCCGAGCCGCGAGGATTCACCGGAGGAATATTTGGGAATGATAGGGAAAGAGAGAGAGAGAGAGAGAGAAAGAAAGAGAGAGAGAGAGAGAGAGAGAGAGAGAGAGAGAAAGAGGGAGAGAAAGGATCGTTTTAAGCGGCTCGATGTAACTCGGAGACACCCTTTCGTTTCGCTTTGAATCCTGTTCTCTCTGCCACAGTGATCGGTCGGGTAACCGAGCGAAACGATCGCACGAGCCTCGCGAGAGAATCTCATCCGAGAGATCAGAAACCTATCATCCCTCGCTCGCGTGGACGATCGTCTACTTCGCGCGTCCACCCGCGGGGGATGTCGTAACTCGCACGACAGAGCGAGCCTCTCAAAGGGCGGGGGATGATGTCGCGATTGCAGCCGCCACAGCACGACTGGCCGAACGGGCCGCCGAGCGAGCGGGCCACCACCAAACCACCCCCTTCTCGAGCGAAACTACCCTCTCTTTGCCTCTCCCTCTCCCTCTCCCTCGACCCCGCCGTTTCGCTCTCGGTTCCGCTCGGTTCCGCCCGGCGTCCCTCCTCCCTTCTCTCTCTATTTCTCTATCTAATAATTCTTTTTCTCTCTCTTTCGGTCTCTCTTTTCTCTCTTTCCCTCTCCTATAATTCTCTCTGTTTCTCTTCCTGTCTCTGTTTCTCTATTTCTCTCTCTGATCATTTATTTTCTCCTTTCTCTTTTTTCTTCCCTCTCTCTCTCTCTCTCTCTCTCTCTCTCTTCTCTCTTGCTCTGTTGAGCACGCGTTCGCAACTCTCTCTCTCCGTCGCGCAGTGCCGTGTTACGTGCTCGCGATTTTTCGCGTGACTTCTGTTCTTCCGCGAATCTCCGAGTTTCCTAAGCAACTGGAATGAGTAGCTAAGAGAGAAAGAGGTTGTGGTCGGATCTTCAAGTGAAATTTTTCAGGATAAAAAAAGAAGCATACGGGGGTCACCTTTCCGCGACCGCTCTCGAGAGGCGACCATTTTCCACTTTCGCCATCCAGTAGCCAAGAGCCGAGTGAAGAGCATTTCTCGCAGTAGACGTCATTAAGATTTTTCTCTTGCAGTCTCTCTGTCTCTTTCTCTTTTTTTTTGTTGCTTTGAAGTGTCGATATGCGTTGCCTGCGGGGTCGAGAATTTCCCTTGTCTGCCGATGACACTTCCGGTCAGGGAAAAAAATTAAAACGCCAATGAATTTTGACACGACAACATCAAGCATCATCGGTTGTGGCAATTTTTAACAGTTTCACCGGGAAAACTAAAATACAATATTGGAGAAAAATGTAATGTGAGAAAAGTATGATATCGTGGCCTAGAAATAAGAGATAGATGTCCATAAGAAAAGAAAATACTCTTGTCGGCTGTCGAGAAAATCGAGCGTTTACAAATCAAATCCATCACTTGCCTTTCTTGTTACGGAAGAAAATAGAGAGATGCCCGAGATGCAAGACGCTTGTGGACGTAGAAATAAATGTTCAATTGTATTTGTCGTGTTTGTATCTGAAATTTTATGCGCTTTTTCTGCAACGATAGATATAAATTATTCAATATCTTTTGTGTTGAAACCAATTCTTTTTATTATTGCGGATTCTTTCCTGGAATCCTTTTCTCTGTAAAAACGTGAAAATGTATCTATAATTTCTCTATTACATAATTCCAGAAATCTAAATAGATAATAATGAATAATAATAATTATAATTATATAGTACTTAGCTGTAACTAAAGAACTTTTATCAACTAAATATTTTAAAAGTGAGAGAATACAGATATTTAAAAAATGTCTTCAATTAATTTCGAACTTATTTCAGTAGCATTTTAATTTAAACCTTCACACTAGTACATAATATTAAATATGTAAGTAGTGTATCACGTGATAGAGGAAGGAAAAATCTTTTAGCAAACCAAAAGCTGTAAGAGAAAAAGTAAATGAAATCTAAAGTGGCTTTAACTTTAATAGGATCTAAATGTAATCTCCGAGGCTCCAGTCACAATATACCGACAGTCACAATATACGTTAAAAATTAGAATATTACACTCGGAGAGAACAATATAATGCAGTTATGAAAGTAATAACTATACAAATTTTATATTGCAGAATTATTGCACATATAATTAAATAAACTATTTTATGGTTGCACTGTTAAATTCAAAATAAGAAATTAACCCAATTTAAATTATTTTTAATTATTGCTACAACTGTTTTTACTGAATATGTCATTAATTTAACCAAAACAATGGATAGTTAAACAGTTGAACAATTTAACTCAAGAAATTATATTCGATTTAGATTTATTTTTAGTTTATCATTTACTGAATACTGAATATACGTTAATATGAAGGTCGTTCACTTTGAAACTAAGCAAGAAACGGATTAATTGATATTTTGACACAAGAAAGTTGGAAAGTTAAAAATAATAAAGTGTTATTTAATTCAAAGAATTGGATTACCATTACTCCTTGATATCTAATAATAATCTATAAAATCATTTATTTAACTACGCATTAATTCTACATATAAAACTTGTAGAGTTGTCATCATATAATTGTTGATCACTGTCTTTTTCTCTGAGATAATTCTTTATAATTGTAACAGCTATAAAATAATTATTCAATAGTGTACATTAATTCTACACATAAAATTTTGTATAGAATTGTCTTAAAGATGCACAATAGAAGGAATAAGGAATTAGGAATAAGAAATAAGAAATAAAGATTTCAACCTATCATCAGATATCGGATACATCGAAATATACTGTTTCTGATAAATTGGAATCGTTATTCCTTATTCCTAATTCCTTATTTCTCCCATTGTGGTCCCACCATTATTACAGGGTAATTTTAACATATTTCGTCACCTATCATGAGCATATCTTTTTTTATAAAGTTGATAGTATTTGAGTAAAAAATTATTCAAGACCAATATTTGGCAATTTTTAGTAATTAATATCTCGTTAACTATTGCGTAAACTGCAAAATGGTAGATGACTTTTCGACTCAATTCGATTCACTCTACCTGCTCATGATGGATGACGAAATATGTTAAAATCATCCCTGCATATAGTCACTGTATCTTTTTCTCTGCGATAATTCTTTTTAGTTGCAATACTATAAAATAGTTTATTCAACCGTGTATACATAATTCTCTACACATAAAATGTACAATTATTATCTTTATATAATTGTTACTATACATGTCTAAATGTCTTTTTCTCTGAGTAGCAATTGCTGTAAAAAGAAAAAAAGAGATTGTTTCTCCAATCGGTCGCGAAGGAATTCTTCCTTTTCTGTAATTAAAATCAAATCGGACATCTGTCGCGGTACGTGTCTCTCCAGGACACTGTCGCGTATAGACACGGAGTTGCGCGGACTTTTCGACATCTCCCTCTGGGGAACGTCGATCGGCGCGGAGGGAAGGTTTCCCGCCATCTACGTCGTCGGATCATCCAAGTGTTTCCAGACGGGAAACGTCATGCCGTTGCTCGACGACGTGCGGCAATGTTGTAGAGATAAGTCATTTTATTGATCCGGCTTAATATCGTGCTCGCGGGCTACCTGCCCGTTACACCGAGTTTCTCTTCTTTCTCGCACTCGGGGGGTGTAGGGACGTCACGTGTCACGACGTATATACACGGCATATATCCGTGCTATCGCGCGAATATGTGGCACGACGTAACGCAGATAACGAAAATGTCAATAGCAATGGGACGCGATCGACGCGCGATATGCGCTTTCCTCGCACGAGACACTCTCTCTCTCTCTCTCTCTCCCCCCCCCTCTCCCTCTCCTTTTTCGTTTTCTCTTTTTTGTCTGCTCTTTTCTTTCTCTCCGTTACTTAATTTTTACGCTTGAGAAAATCACAGAATATTTAATAAATAACTTCTTTCTCTCTCTCTCTCTCTCTCTCTCTCTCTCTCTCTCTCTCTCTCTCTCTCTCTTTCTCACTACTTATCTTCTTCCCTCTGGATTTTTCTTTCTCTCTCATGTTTAATTTTTGCGTTGTTATTCAGTTCTTATACTAGACAAGATATATCTCGGAGAGTATTTAATAAATAATATTTCTTTTTTCTTTTTCTGTCTTTTCTTTCTCTCCTTCTCTTTCTCTCTACTTCTCGCTCTCCCCTTTTTTTCTCTTTCGTTGTTTAATTTTTTGTTATTATTTCATACTTAATTTTTACGCTAGATAAGATAATATATCAGAATATTTAATAAATAATATTTCTTTTTTTCTTTCTCTGATTCTCCTTCTCTTCTTTCTCTCTTTTTCTGTGCTTCCTTCCCTTCTCGTTCATTGTTTCTTTCTCTCTCTTGTTGTTTAATTGTTACTTTATTCTTATGCTAGATAGAATATATTTCAAAGCATTTAATAAATGATATTTCTTTTTCTTTCTCTCTTTTTCTCTCTCCATCTTTTTCATACTCTCTTTTTAGCAGGAATATTTCTGGTCAAATATTTGATTGCAAGTACCACTACGTATGCGTTTCCAAGGCTCAATTCATCTCATTCGTTTCGCGTTATCGAATGGAAAGCTCGATTAAAAACTCATTTCGTAAAACGCACAGAGATCGTTCATCGTAGCTTGCACACTCGAGTCGCACGAACGAATGTTACGAGTCAATCTCTCACCATTGGTTCTACATTTTTAATGTTACCGACGGGATTCCCCGTCAAAGATTCGATTAAAATTCTATCGAAATCTTAACTTCTTCAATCGATACTTCAAACTTACGAATGTAAACTCGGTTCTCCTCCATACATCACAGAAGATTGAAGCAATATTGCTGCAATGTTGTAATATTACAGATTGCAATGTAACAGCAGAGGTATTACATAAATATATAAAATGTCATCATAATATGCTTGTAATATCCCACAAACATTGCAAAACTGTAATTCTTTAATTGTTAATAATAATAATAATAATAATATAAAAATAATACGTTTTTACAATATTATGTAGTACAGTCTTTTAATTTAACAATTTTCACGATATAATAATTAATATAATTCATTTTATATTTAAATAAAAAATTTATTGATCTATTATTTGACGCCATTTCATTAGCTGTTTTATATTTATTTTAAATGTGAAATCAAAAGATGATATAATATTGAGTTTAAATACAATCATGCATCATTATCGGATAAGCAATTAAACTGCTGAAAATGATTTATCGAAATATTAATTGTGTGATCGATGATGTATTTATGCCTGATGTGAACGCAAGAATAAACCAACGCTCGAGCTTTATTAATAAATTTCATATCGTCATTTTTTAATTGATTTCAATTGACTCGGAGTAGTTTCGAATTAAAAAGAATTATTGCGATTAACTTAATCCATGATTAATTTACCAAGCGATTGTATTATTATATTAATGTGGATAATATTTGTGTAGTTTGTTCAGGGTGCACATATACATGGTTTACATATACATTCTTTACGAATAAATTTATCCTTCAGAATTATTACTATATTTATTGGAATATTTTATGGTTTTATCATAAAAATTGCTTTTGGAAAGCATATATCACTAGAAATGCGATTTGTAGAAAAATTAAAATTAGTAGGATATATGTATACAAATAGTTTTCATTTTAGAGTCTTCGTCAAAAATTTATCCAAATACATTACATTGCAATATTGCTGGAACGTTTTGTTGTAATATAACGAAAAGCGGACATCTTAACATTGTTGGAATTTTGCAATAATGATTCAGTAACGTTTCGCAACCACCATGTAATATTGCAATGTTTCAGTGAAATCATTCTGCAATGTTTCTGCAATCTTTCTGTGCTATATGGGCTATCGTCTATTGCGAATTTTTAATCTTAAATATTATATGGGCTCGTACATAAATAGACTACGGTGAAATTTCGAAAAAAAGGCCTTTTTCTGCGAAAGACCTTATATAATGCATGTTTATCGCAGTTCAGCTCGCAATTAGCATGTATAATGTAATTCGTAACTCATCGTTGCAAAGTGTTATCCACATTTAGTCTTTTGAATTGTGTTTTCGTTCATTGATTGCGTTCAGTAGAAAAAACAACTTTGTACACAACTATTTTAAGAGGTTGTAATATAACTGGTTTATATATGTATATTTATATCCAGTGAGGAACTATTGTAAAATCAACAAATCAGAAACATTGAATTGTATTAATAACATTGCAAATCAACATCATGGAATGTAAATTAGATGTTAAAAAACAATTTATACTTGAACATTTAATATGTACGTTATGTAACTTTACAATAAATTTTTATTTATATTTATTTATATTACTTTTATTTATATTTTAATGACTCTTTCCTACGTTTTAATTATTAAGAATTTTTTATATTTAATTTATTTCCAAGCTCTTCGTTTTACTTATATTATAATTTGGCTAAAGAAGACTTATTGTTAGTTGAAATATTCCATGCATTATAAGTTAATGAATAACTAGTTTTAATCCCTTCTTAATGTTTTAACAAACTAGTTTTAATCTTTGACGTAATTAATTGTTCGTTTAATCTTTCTATCAATTTTATTAAATTTGCATTATAATTTTGAGCTAGGAATAAATTAATATTATTGTTCAACATTTATCATTACGACATCTCAGCAACATTTCTCATCTCAGCAACATTTTTTTCAACGTTCTGTGCTGTATTGGGGATCACAATCATATTAAAAAAATTTTACAACGTCGCAAAGCTGCTTTTTCCGCTAAACGCAGTCATTATCTTAATTCGATGGAATTCTCCCGGCCGCGTGTAATTACGTTAATGTCGGAATTCTCTGCCTGCTGGATTTCTGCCTTCCGGAGATCGGACGTGTTGACCCCTTTCGGAGCTTCATCCGTATTAGCATCTGACGTGTCCGAAATGCGCTATTGCATGAGCCCTCGTAGATGCCCTCCGAATCGGAGCAGCAAAGGGATCATACAACGGGAGATTGACGGAAGGGAAATGGGATGGCTTGGCGAATGTGCGACAATGGACACGAAGAGAGGGAGATACAAAAAGCCTCCGGTGTGAATTGCTTGTTTCTCTCGGGGCACGAGAAGCAGCTATTTCAGTTAATACGGGTGCGAAGAAAACGTGGTGACTATTACAAAGCAGGCCGTCGGGCAAGCGCGCATGAATCTCACCTCGTCCGGTTGAAATATCTGCTTTCTCATTTTCCTCGTTAAGTCCACTTTTTCCCTGTCCTCTTTGCCCTGTCAAAGTCCGAGCTGATTATCTATCCCTATCCTCATTTAGTCTTGTTTCTCTCTTTCTTCTTCCTTTTCTCTTTTCTCTTCTTCTTTCTTCTCCTTCTTTCGCTTCTCTTTTTTCCTCTCTTTTCTTCTTCACTTTCTTCTTTTTTTCCTTCTTCTTTATCTTGTTTTTCTTTTGATTCTTCTTCTCTTCTTCTTTTTCTCTTTCTTCTTTTCCTCTTCTCTTTCCTTCTTTTTTTCTTCTTTTTCTTCTTCTTATATCTTCTTTCCTTTTCTTCTTTTTTCTGACCTTCTTCTTTTTCACAGTTTTTTTTTCATATTCTTAAGATATGATACCCATGCTTTTCCTGATATTTTCTAATCTTTAATTCTTTAATTTTTTAATCAAATTATTGAAATTGAATCAATATATGATGAGAATCGCGCGATCGAATCCGGGACCTGCCGGCTGTGATCAGCCACTTTTTCACACGGCATCACACTTTACAATTTAACCGTGCATTGCATACGCGCAATTCTTTTGTGCATTTCCATCGATATGCTTTACACGGACACGCTTTTAGCCGGAACCGGAATTAGGTCGAACGCGCGCGAGGAGATATCGACGGCGCGCGACATAATTAGGATAAACGCCGCGGTCGAGGAATATCGAAGCGATGCAAGCAGTGTGGAAGAGAATTGACGCTTCCCGCCTGCCCGGTGACGCTCGTAGGATTATTTTGATTTCACGCGATCGTATTTTCGTACCTCCTTTTCGTGGATATATCGCGCGGCCAAAGGCAGACGTTCCGATATTCCGATAATACGTCGGGTAGAAAATTTTAGATTGTGTCTTATAACAGGACGATCTCCCGACGATGATCTTATAAGAGACAGAAATGAGAACCGCTCTTTTTCATCTTGTACGTCGGGGATATCATTTTCATCCTTAAAAAAATCCTGTAATATTTCTAAAACTATCTCATGCAAGGTCAACGAGATTTTCTTGTGGTGAGATCTTATTACTAATTTGTCTGCAGAGCATTATCTTCTTTGACAAAGTGCTTTGAGCAGGATGCATGTTAACCTTTCATTATTCGCATGAAATAATAAAAGGACACTCCATCCAGGATACTCCAGCCTTATAAATTCGTTAAATATATGAATATTGTTTACGTATTATTATACTTAATTTAAAAAAAATCTTTTTGCAATTATTTTTATTTAAACAATGTTAAATTCCTAATGTCAAATTATATTCAATTCGACTATTTACAATCATTTATACAGATCGCTGTTACTCCTATTTGATATAGTTGATAATTTAACTGTGTGATTGTTCAAAAGGAGTTAAACGATAATTTAATTTAGAAATTACATTGACTTATAAAATTTGGTTTATAGAAATTAAATTTGACTAAAATTTATTAATAAATTAAATTTCATTTAAATTTAGATTATTAGTTTATACACACCAAATATGAACAGTTAATATGAACAGTGTTTACTTTAAAATTAAGTAATTTAAGAAATTGGATCCTTGTACATTTTAACATGCATGAAAGTTAAAAGTATTATTAAACTCAAGTTATCATTGCGCGTTTAACATCTAATAGCAATGGGTATAGAATATTATCAATAATATCAATTTCCTAGCTCGAAACTGCGATGCAGAATAATAAAATTAGTAGAAAGGTCAAACAACAAGTAATTGATCAGATCCAGGATTAAAATTTATTATTCATTAATATACATATAATGCATACAACGTTTCGATTATACTGTCTTCTTCAGCTAAATTACAATAAAAATAAATTAACAGTTTGAGAACAAATTGAATATATAATAAATACACTTATTTATGTACCAACCTACAATGTGACTTCATGATTGATTTTTATCTTTATTTATATTTTAATTGACTCTTTCCAACGTTTTACTATTAAGAACTTTATATGTTCAATTTGTTCTTCAATTATTAATTAATTTTTTATTGTAATTTAGCTAAAGAAAACTTGATATAATCGAAATGTTCCATGTATTATATATTATTGAATAATTAGTTTTAATCTTGCATGGATATAATTAACTGCTCGTTGTTAACTTTTCTATCAATTTTATTATTTCGAATACTATCAATCTTTATAATGGTAAATCAAAAAAAAAAAAATAATGAAAATTGAAATATGGTTTTGGGATATCAGAAACATACCGCACGAGTAATGTAGGGTTAATCGAGACTGATAGCGAATCATAAATCATGCGAGCCACGAAATTCAGAACGAGCATTCGCGCGGTAATCAATGAAACGCACCTGGAATTCTACCGCTTATTGGTAATTCCGCGATGAATCGCGCATGCCAGTTCCCGTCGCTTCGTCATTTTGACGACGACGACGACGACGACGATGACGACGTGACGGTGACATTATTCTACGGCTGTGAGGAGTGCCTCTTCTGTTACCCTCTTATCTCTTTCATTCTTTCCCGGAGTTCTTATCTCCTCACTATCTTTACTAAGAAAAACAAAGATGAGCAAGTGTATGTACTCTCACGTGTCACACATTTGTATATCTAAAGCCTAATGCACAATTGAAAAATACAGACAATTGAAAAAGGAAATTTATTCTGATATTTCAGTTTCTTATAGATTGAAATTATTCCTATTGCCGGTGTGCCTTTTAATTGTGCATTAGACTTAAATTAATCCTAATTTATATTTGCTTCGAAATTTCCTTAAGCAATGGTATTCGTGGATCCAGTGTACGTGAAATTAATGTATCTTTGCTAGCTAACATTTCGGAATGATTTTTTTATTTCATTTTGAAAATGAAAATCTAAGAAAGAAGAATATATAAATTAAAAATTAATAAAGACCAAGAAATAAGCAAAAAATGATAAATATTCAAACGATGTTTTGTTCAATGTTAAATAATGTTCACAAAACAAATATGTATTTTGTACCACAGAGTCTTCTTCAGTTCGCAATATATAATAGAAAAAAAGGTTTTCAATTTAAATATAGAGTATAAAATTACAATAGAAATTGAAAGTTTTAAGGAATATCATTAAAGGATATGTAACTTAAAATTATTTAAGGTTGTGAAAAATATATGTTATAAACAGTTTGTCTGGATCTACTGGATTCGCGAATACTGATTAAAGGCGGGCGATAATCAACTGCATCGTTATCGCAAAGATAAACCGCAATTATTGTTATCTGGGCGTGACATTAATTTGCGGAACCTTGATAAATAACGACGACCGCGGTTCGTGTAATCGATGACTCATTGTCAGTCAAATAAACTCTCGCGCTCTCTTGCGCCGTAATTGATTCCCTGTCACAATAAATTGTAATTAAGTACAATTGTAATTAAATGTCACTAGTAACGAGAAAAAGTTTCTGATGCCGTGAAATACGTATTGTTGTATATTACTATTTCGCTTTTAGTAACGTTGTTTTATATTATACTTTGGCGACAGCAAGGGAAAGGAGAAAGGGAATACAAAAAATCCAGAGTGATGCGTAACAACAAGCTTTAGCAATGCCTCTCTCGGAAATTAATCAGGATCGAAGAAAATTTCTCGTAAAAGAATTTCTCGCAAAACCGTCGTCGGGTCTTCAGAAATGAAAAGACGCTCATTAATTAAGCCGTCGACTTACATCGTTCTTAATCCGTATCTTCGGAAACGATCGATATTATGCACTGATTATTAATCGCTCCACACCGTGTAATTACTCCAAGAGCGTCCTTGTCACTCTTATTCCGTGAAAAACCTGCTAAAAGACATTCTAATCGGTCCGTCACTTCCGCGAGAAAGAATTGCTGTTTTCAAAGATTTTCAGCTTTCAATTAGAAAAGTTTTATTTTCTTTTAAACGGACTATTTCCAACTATAACTTTTATGTCCTGCGTAATACAAAAGACATTTTAAAAAATAGAATATGGGTAGAGAAGATACGCAAAAAGTGTATCCCTGTATATTATACGTATAAAAATACGTATAATATATTATATTATAAATATATTATATTATACGTATAAAAATACGTATAATATAAAATATACACAGTAAAAAATATATTGTATTTTTATAAAATTAATCCTTGTTAAAATTTGTATGCTGAATTTTTAACCCTTAACCCTTGTTGCCACTTTTTTGCTACTTACTTTGCTACACTGAGAATGACTGTTTTCCACTTCCTCACCATCCATCGACACCTTTTCAACCGTCTCTAACAGGTCCACAGTGACCTTTGCCTCTGTTGTGCATTGTGGAATCCAGAAAGTGAAATCTCTATGAGGTCCAGTAATTTTTCTGATATGTTTTTATCTAAATAACAATAAGTTCATTTACTGTACAAATATTATAGTTTTGAATATATAAAAGAATATATAAAAGATAATCAAATGGTATATTTGTCTTAATCATTATTGTAAATTAGATTTTTAAGTTATAAAAAAATGTTTGCATGCATTTAACTTTTTGCGTGAGTTAATTTGACTCATTTGTGGTAAACTAGAGTTAACATACTCAAATGTTAATCTAACTGCTAACATGATTGTTATTCGAATATTTTGTATTAAATTGATATATTTAATATTTTTTAAAAACAACATAACATGAGAACAAATAAAAATAAATATAGTTTTAAGACATAAATTGTAAGATACATTAATAAAATATAAGTGCATGTTAATATAACATAAATAAATATTAATTTTACTAAAGAAGTACAGTTGTTTCTACAATTTGCTTCCAAATTGTATCATAATATTACATTTTTATATTAATTTTTGACATAATATTTGTATTACTTGTTAATATATTCCTCTTTTAGATATTTTGTGCAGGTAATAACATCAAAATTTGGATGGATCGTGAAATATATATTTATACGTATTAACATCAAAATTTGGGAAACGTGAAATATGTAAAATATGGTATAAATTTTCCAACTATGTAAAAAATAATAGACACATGTATTATATAAAAGTAAATCAAAATATGTGACGCATAAAATGATAAACAAAATTCTATCCTGACACCTGACGTGAATTTTCGTTTAAAATGAGTTTAACGAATTCCCAAATTGAAGACAAAATCGTCGGGTGTTTGTTCTGAAGCGACACGAAAGGGCTCAAACTTGTGCCCGCATTTTCCAATCGCGCTTTGTTCCAGAATTATTGGTCTCACGTTCAATCGCGAGCGTTCCAAGTGGTTCTTTAAACAGAATATATATTCCCGATATCTCTGTGAGACTGTCTCGGGGAGAGTTTATAACAAAAAGAGACCGCGGGTTAATAGGACGATCGTCTTATTGATCCCCCACAGGGCGCCTCTGCAACGGCAACTGGAGAATATTGCGTGATCGCGGGCGATTTCTTTCAACTTCTTTCTCTTCATCTAATAGCGGTTTTCCACTTATTTCTTCGCGTGAGGAGTGGAATATATATATATTGTTATAAATGGCGCACCATACTGTGCTTTGATTCAACGCACCAGTTTTCGAAGATCTCCCCTTAAGGCATCAATAACTCTGCGTCGCCTATGCGCGATAAGATAATATCAAAATTATATCCATCATTCGCGTTGATACGAAAAAAAATTATAATACATTTTGACGTAGTGAATGTAGGTAAATAGAAATGAATAAAGCACTGTAAATATTTCATACGAAAATATCGAGAGAGAGAGAGAGAGAGAGAGAGAGAGAGAATTATTTCGCTGTTTATTTTGGATTCCAAGACTCAGTTCCCTTAAGTGCGAAACACATTATTGTATAGTACAAGATTATAATACTAAAATATATAGAAATACATGACTTAAAAGCTTTATAGTAATGAAGAAATAAATTTAAAAAATGTTTTAATAAAATCAAAATCAAATCAAATCGAAATAACAGAGTATGTAAGTGTGAGAAAGTGCAATTGTGTGTATATGTATCATGTATAGAGTCTGTGTAAGAGGAGTAATCTAAATGAAGTTAACAAAAGCCTAAAATCAATAATATTAATCAACCTTGGCTGATAAAAAATTTTTTATACATTAATATGTATAAACATATGTAAATATTCATAAACACATTGATAAAATATATCCATACATACTCATACATCTTTTTCTTTTGCAAAACTACTTTTTAGTGTAATAGAAATAACAATAGTTAAATGAAAACATAAAAAATAATTAAAGGGATAATTTTAGCATTGTTTGTTTTAGAAAAAAACAAGTTCGGAAAAATGTTAAAAAAATTGCTCGTACACAATTATGTATAATTTTATATAATTATACATATAATTATACATAAGTAATATTTTACATTTTTTTAAACTTGATTTTTTTTCTAGAATAAAGAGTGTAAAAATTACTCTTTTAATTACTTTTAACGTTTTTACTATTGTTATTTCTATTATTACACTAAAAAATAATGTTACAAAAAAAAGAAGGATGAACATATTTCATATAAAATTATGTATGTTTATAAATATGTATGTTTATACATATTTGTACACATTTATGTATGAAAAATTGTTTACCGAGTGGGCGTTGATAGTCATAGCGTTGGTTTCGTTGTAACTGCTGGCAATCCTAAATGGGTAATTATAAAATTTGTTATTATAAAGATTCTTAGAGACTCAGAGAAATAAAGTTTTATAATTCAGTCGTATAACATTTAAATAAAAAAAAAAAGGAGGGAGGGATTGTCAGGAATCATCGCGTTAAATAACCATATCAGATATATTTTTATGGCCGGTATTCATAAAGTCCGTTCTTATTTTAAAACCATCTTAAGTAATGTCTTAAAATGCAAATATAGTTCGCTGATTGGCTTATGATATCTCAAGACTGTACCTTAAAACCGTTTTAAATATAAGAACTGATTGTGAATACTGATTTATATCTGCGTAACTATAAAAAAATGTACATCATAGATATATGCAACATATTATTTTTTAGGAGAGTTGAGGATGTGATATTAGCCCTCTTTTTACGAGGAGTGTTATTAGCTCTCTAAACAGAAAGCTAGTAAAACATCCCTATAAAAAATTAATGTATACTTCGGAAGCAAATTAAGGGAGGTCATATTTTACGCTACTGGATGGGTGGAGAGTAAAAAAGTCAGAGAGAGAGAGAGAGAGAGAGAGAGAGAGAGAGAGAGAGAGAGAGAATGTGATTTCAAGTATTATTAACATATCGATCAATATTTTTAAATATATTTTTCCTGTTGATTATGTTTTATTACGTTCAAAATAAGATGTATAAGATATGTACTGTTAAATTGATAATGTCAATTAAGTTAGTCAAAATTTAAGTTATTTTTAATCATTTTTATGGATCGTTCTTACTTAATATGTTGTTAATTTGATTAAAAAAATAGAGTTACAGATTTTAATTTAAGAAAATGTATTAAATTTGATTCATAAATTTACTTTGAAATCATAGGAAAAAAACAAAAACCTAATCACAGAAGTGGATTAATTTGCATTTTGCATGAAATTTTAAAACAGCAAAATATTATTTAACTCAAGAAATAGAACTGTTACCTCCTTTGATATCTAACAGTGTACTGTGTTCTAGTACCCTAATTCTGTAACTCTTAACTCTTAACAACAATATCGATGTCGTTGTATTGTCAAAGTTATGTGTGATAAAAAAGACAATTGCACAATGACAATATAACGATACTGAACTGTCGTTAAGAGTTACAGAATTAGAGTACTGGAACAGTATTGTCGTAGATTCTTACGTCGTAGAAAATACATTATTCAATCCTATATTTTATTTTCTTATCACGTTCAAAATAAATTCGTATACGTGCAACCAAAATGTATTTAAATTATTCTCTTTTTCGCTTTAAATATTTATGTAAATTATGAATTGTATATTTATTAGATATAAATATATAAAAGATATATTTATTATATTATATAGTATATTAGATCATATTGTTATACATAATACTATATAATATATTAATATTAATATTATAGTAATAGTATATCTGATAATATAATATTATATCGTATTATACGTATAATTATTACAAAACCATGTATATGTTGTATTATTTACATATAAATTGAATTGCTAATAATATATCTTATTTGTTGACTATATCAATGATCTTGTTATTCAATTCTTGCGCTTTGAAGAATTTATCTCAAAAAGCTTAATAAATAACATTCCCTCTTCCCCCCCCTCTCTCTCTTTCTCTCTCTCTCTCTCTCTCTCTCTCTCTCTCTCTCTCTCTCTCTCTCTCTTTCTCTCTCTCTCTGTCTCACTCATTCTTTCCACAATACAAATGAAACAACAATTGTCAATCGTCGTCAATTACGATCGTTATTACACGCCGTCATAATACTTTAAAATTCCATGACGCATATTCAAGAGAGAAAGAGAGAGAGAGAGAGAGAGAGAGAGAGAGAAGGGGTGAGACAGAATAAACGAAGGGAAAAACATTTTAAAAATATGTACCATTTTAAAAAATATTCCATTTCAACAGCGTTCGCGGTCAGATGACAGACCGATCCGATTTCCTAGCTATGTGATTCGCGTCATTGAATCCGTCCCTCACCGCCAAACCGATTTTTTTCCGTTATATCTGCAATTAATCGAACGCGCTCGCGTAGTGCTGCGTCGTGAAGTTGTGCACCGCGCTGCAGTGTTTTCAACCGCACCGACTTTCGCGCATGCGCAGCGCGGCGCGACACGCAGTCGCGCATTCGAGATGCGTTTTATGCTCCCCCTCAATTGTGTATTATGAAATGAGATGAAAAATGAGCAAATTTATTAGAATATTCATAATTGTATTGAGTAACACCTAATAAATTTATTCATTTTTGTAATTCTCATCTCATTTCAAGATACAATCGATTCTCGGACTCGTTAGGGATCGATTGTGTATCTTAAAATGAGGTGAAAATTAGAAAAGTGAGCAAATTCATTGGAATATTTATAACTTTCTAATAAAGAAAGGTATAACTATCTTTTTCACGATAATTCGGCGATCGTTTTATTTCTATGTTTTTTTTTTTATATATTTTTCTTCAAAGAAACCAAAAATTGTCATATAAAATGATGTTATATTAAAAAAAAATTCATTTCCAAATTTTCTTATGTATTTTTTATGAAGAAAAATACATAAGAAAATGTAAAGAGATAAAACAATGTCCGAACGGTCGCTAAAAAAAAGTTGTATAACTTTAATCATTTTTCAATTACAAATGTTCAGTTACGTAAATATATATTTTAATAATAAATTTATTATAATATTTAATTATAATTTGCTTATATACTTCTGTAATTTTTCAAGGTACATAATCAATCGCTAGGCTTAAAATTCAAAATTGTCGAGAGCGCGAAGTGGAGGGAACCGCGGGAACCCCGTCTCGTTCGAACTAGACACTTCACTGGGCGACGCGCTCGCCGCGCATGCGCCGAGACTCCTGGCCGCCGTAACGACGCCGACGCCGTTGCTGCGCGTTGCGGAGCATAAGGGGACGAGCAGGGACGAGAAAGAAAGATTCCAATCGGAGCCAACGACGCCGTCGCTTCGTAGCGATCGCCGACGATGCGCGACATCGGACATCGCGCCGATATCTCCTAGGAGTCGACGTCGCCGAGGGAGAGACGTAAATCATTTAAAACAATTCGCGCGAGCGCGAAAATGTGATCGCCCCGTCGTCTTCTCGTCTCATCAACAACACAACGTTCGACATCTGCAGTGGAGTCACCCGAAGCGATCGAATTCCATCGCGAATTTCCCGACGCCAGTTTCACTCCGTTTGCCCGGAACATGAACGGGCAAGTGCAGTCATCGCGAGAGAGGTTAGGTAGGTAAACATGCCTGCTGTTTACATTCCGCCCCTAATATCTAGCTGTCAATGGGCCGGTTCCCAGAATCCTCAGCCCCGTGAAGGGGCTTAAATTCTTTTTATTTTATTTGCTTTCTTCGCTTCCTTTGTCCCTCTCTTTTTTCGATTCGCTTGAACGCGTATTTGGTCCGTTTGACTTGAGTTTGGATTGACATGCTGACAGTGCGAGATACAGTTTGCATTGTTTCTATGTAGAGAACGATCGAAGCGCACCACCTTTGCCTTTATAAAATTGGATAGCTTAGACGTATGGTATATAGATACATGTTAATAATATCTATTCTCTATATATTACAGTCTAATACTATAGTTTCTATTACAGTCATATGATAAAGTAAACAATGGCCGCTAAATAGAAACTTTTTGAAAATCTTGTTTGTTTCTATCGGATTTTCAAGATTCGGACAAAAGTCACCAGCATTGGAATTGATTGAATGGAACAAATGGATGCTAAATAGAAACTTTTTGAAAATTTTGATTGTTTCTGTTGGATTTTGAAGATTCAAAAGTCAACAAGCTTTAGATTAAGCCAAACAGAAAATTATATGATATAAAGGTATTATAAAAACATTAAAATACAAAATAAAATCAAAATCATAGAAGCGAAGACCGAAGTAAAAGATCATTCACTGGAAAAAGAGTTTGATTGTATTAACTGGCATTCTGGTGGAAAATGGACAAATCAGATTTTTCTAATTGAATCTATATTCTAGTTGAGATAATCAGAATTCTATGGTCAGAATTTTCTAGAGCGTCCATTTTCAACCAGAAATTTTTTCAGTATGAAATTGACTGCTCAAATGTAACATATTAGGTGTTGGAATTAATTCGTAGCGTTTTTTAATGAAAGAATGTTATTTATTTCACATGAGCATTAAAAAATACATTAATGAAAGTACTTCCCATCACTTGTAAAACGCTACGAATTAATTCCAACACCTAATAATTCCAACTGTTAAAATTCCATACAGCACACTATATGAAAAATATCTTAAGAACGTCCTTAAGACATTTAGAGAATATGAGGACGTCTTTAGAAAGTCATAGGGCGATATTCACAGTCTGTTCTTATTTTAAGACCGTCTTAAGTAATGTCTTATGCCCGTATTTATAATCAGATCTTATATTTAAGGCTTCCTTAAATTTATCTTTAGAGCTCAGTAGCCAATGAAATAATTCGTAGAATATCTGAAGATAAATTTAAGGAAACCTTAAATATAAGACCTGACTATGAATATGGACATTAAGATGCTAATGCGGCTCTCTGGCCGGTATTCATAGTTAGATCTTATATTCCAGATCGTCTAAGATACAGTCTAAGATATCGTCTTAAGAAATCACGAAGATGTCATGAATCAATCAGAGGGCTGTATCAGCATCTTAAGACATTACTTAAGACAGTTTTGAAATAAGAACGAACTATCAATACCGCTCTTAAACTACCCTGCACTTAAGACGGTCTTAAATATAAGATTCGACTATGAATACCAGCCTTAGAGATCTATGGAATGTCGGTCTGTTTTTATCTTTTTCTATTGGTTTATCCAATTTGATTGTACTAGTATATACTTATATTTAATATGAAATGGCTACATATATTCGAAATGTGGCAAAAGCAAGATAGAAAGTTTTAATGCAGTCTATTGCGATAAAGAAGCCTTCATATATTTTACATTAGCCTGTTCTGCGTCGCTGCACTGCACTAAAATTTTCTATCTCGCTTTCGCAAACTTTAAATATGTGTCTACTTCATTCTAAGAGCAACAAGTGTATACTACTAGTCCAACCACAAAGAACAGATCTCATCTTTTTTTATGTGTGAAAAAACAAGATCATTCTTTCGCTTTTTTATTCTCTTCCCAGCTTCTCTTTTGACAAAGCAGATGTGATGTGATTAATAACAGATATAATTAATTCATAATACATAATATAGAAAATTATCCTCTACTTTTGAAAGCAGTTTACCTCTTATCCCAGTGTTAGCTGTTATTATCGCTGCTTTAACTGTGTGTCAATTTGAATAGTGAATTGAGTACACTGTACATAAATAACCCTGAGCTGTCGCATATATTATGAGATAAGAAGGCAAGGATGTAGCGATCCCGGCGACGTGACCTCTTAATTTATTTACCTTGATGATTTATATGTTTTAACAATTCTCGACAGCTGGTGCTAATCGCTTGTAATTCTACCGCTCTTTGCAGTCTTTGTAGTCCGAAATATTCTAATGTGAGTACGACACAGTATGGACAAAATAATCTTCACAAAATAACTAATATTAACCATATGGAACTTCTCTGTAACGTGTGTTATGACTCTGTGTGTGCAATGTATTAGCATCTAGTAGACTGAGTATTCAAATTGACACACAATTAACAAGACGGTGATAATAGCTGCTAACATTTGGGACGGGTAGCTTCCTCTTTCAAAAGGCAAGAAGTCTTATACTTTCATTTGCGATGAAGAAGGTAAGAGAAAAGTGAAAGTATGATTGGAAGTATGACAGACATATTATTATTCATTAAAAAATTTGAAATCATGATTTTCTTCTTCTTTATAATTAAATTTCTGAAGCGAAAACTGAAAAGGTGAAAATACATTGGTTGAAATTCAGTGGAGCAATAAAATTTTTAAAAATAATTAACAGAAATTAGAAATGACGTAAAAACATAATTTATTAATTAATTAATCAAAATGCAACGGATGTAATAGAGTAGTGCAGCGAAAAACCAAAGTTTGAAAAAGTTAAACTGTTTGCTTTATTCTATATTACTACAAATCTCATTAACTTTGACTTTTGACCTTTTTACTAATTTAATATTTTACCTCGGTGGAATTAAAAGTCCTTAAGTATTCATTGCTAAACATTTGAAAAAGTTAAGTTTTTTTTTTTTGAAAAATTTTGCAAATAGATGGTCAAACCAACACTGTGAAATTATAAGGTAGTTTGCTATCGCTGTTCTACTTTAATAAAAATAATATGAAAAATCAGAGAGCCGGTAAAAATGGCAAAAAATTACCATTATTAAACAGATAAATGTGTGAATGAATATTTTTTCAGAGATAATTTTTAAGATAAAACTGATAAATAACAAATATCTTTGTAGGTGGTTTCGGTCCCATGAATCTTGGATTATTTTCCGGAATGATCGCCACGGATCGTGTTCCTACAATTCAATCATTCAACTCAGACGCCGAGTTAGATGACACCATGGCCGCGACGGAAGTCGACAGCAAAGTCAAAACGAAATTGCTCTCTATGTGGAATAATGTTAAATATGGTATATATATGTATATATATATATATATATATATATATATATATATCGAACGTTTTGTAGCAAAAATTTTATATTGAAAAAATATTTTATATTTTATAACAATTTACTGTCATAAATTATTATAAAATCTTATAAATCTTAATATTATTATCTAATATGTTAAATATAATAATATTAAATAATTATGTTATGTAATATTATACTTAATATTAGATTGTCATTTTATTAGTAACAAAGGCATTTGGTAAATTTGTATGTAATAATACAAAAAGTATTACGAGAAATAATTACCGAGTTACATAAATACACTGAAAGAAAAGATTGGCTGCTGCAGCAAATTAGATGGTAAAAATGTTATGCCATATTTTACCATCTAATTTGCCGCAGCAGCCAATCTTTTCTTTCAGTGTCTATATTTTATAATATAGGTTGGACTGTGAAGATGAAGACGAACTTCTCTAAGGAATCTCCCGTGTGGTTGTTGGGACTGTGTTATTTGAAGAAGTCAGAATATCCCTTGGAGAGAGCATCGGAAGCATTAGAGCCAGTTGGAACGGGTAGTCAGGTTTCCTTGGCGATGGATGCCACGAATTTCGAGAATACCATAGAGGAATTCAAGAGAGATTTCATGTCGCGTCTTTGGTTAACATACAGACGCGAATTCCCAATCCTAAACGGCTCCACCTTTACCACGGATTGCGGTTGGGGCTGCATGTTACGCAGTGGGCAAATGATGCTGGCACAAGCATTAGTCTGTCATTTTCTCGGACGAGGTAATTGTTTCTCCTTTTCAAATTTAATCGAAGTTGAAAAGATGCACTGGATCTCTTAATTTCATGAGATTTAAAATGATTTAAATGATAAAAATGATTGGTTTATTTTCTTATAAAGGTATAAAATAAGAAAATTTGTTTCTAGATAAAAAACATAAAGTCAATATGCAAATTTTAAATATTCTAAATTAAAATAAAAATTATTTAAATTATTATTTTTATTTATAAATTTGAAATGGTAATTTTTCGCGATTTCATTTGATAAACACAGTGAATCTTTTGCATGGACTTGACTTTTGTTATGTTACATAAGATTGAATGATAAATTTATTTCCTGATTTTATGCAGAATGGAGATGGCGACCCGAACAATCGACTGACGAGAGCAGTCATCGGATGATTATCAAATGGTTTGGCGATCAACCAACGCCAGAATCTCCGTTCTCCATACACAAGCTCGTGTCGCTCGGTGCTTCAACGGGGAAACGCGCTGGCGATTGGTACGGTCCCTCCTCGGTCGCGCATCTTTTGTGTCAGGCTATGGAACGCGCCAGCGAAGATCCCAACAGTAAGCTCAATCAGTTGGCGGTATACGTCGCCCAAGATTGTGCAGGTTGGTATCAACGAATTCAGCACGATATAAAAGGATGATTTAATTACCGAAACTGGAAAAATACATGACATTTGAGTCTGTGCGTGTTACATCTAAGAAGGAAAGTCTAAAAAAAAATGTTTAATTATATAAATAGCGGTTGAAATTTTTAAATATCTCTTCTCTTTCTATTAAAAAATAATATAAAACTTTCTACGATAATGTAAAACAAAATTATTCAAAAATTATACAGAAGCAGCATATTAATAATTTTTTTCATAGAGAAGAAAATTTTATTAAAAGTTTTGCAAATTAATAGAAATTCTGCTGTTCATTTTGTTATGTTACGCATAAATTAATTGTTGAACATTTTTTCAGTGTACATGCAAGATGTTGAGAATGTTTGCTGCACTCCAGACGGTGGACGGAAGGCATTGATACTCTTAGTACCCTTGAGGCTCGGTGCCGACAAGCTGAACCCTGTTTACGCGCCTTGTTTGACATCGCTGTTGACATTGGACACGTGTATTGGCGTGATCGGTGGCCGACCGCGACATTCGCTCTATTTCATCGGTTATCAAGATGACAAACTGATCCACTTGGATCCGCATTATTGTCAGGTAGCATTCAATTTTTAAGGAAGCAAATATCTATATATGTCTGAAATATTTAATTCGCCTTACTTAATATTCGAATTTTTGTCACCTTAATTTTTATTTCATTTTATTTTTTTGTTTTATTTTCTTTATCCTTAAGTTAGAGAGGCATACATTTTTTTCAATTTATTTTGTATTTTGCTCTCGAAGTAGATTTTATCTTAGAATATAAAATATTTTTTAAATATAATTATTGATTTATTTCTTCACTTACACACACGCTTATTCAGGAGACCGTTGACGTCGAAGGAAATGAAAAATTCCCGTTGACAAGTTTCCATTGCACGTCACCGCGAAAGATGTTACTCTCGAAGATGGATCCTAGTTGTTGCGTAGGCTTCTACTTTCCTGACAAGGAATCTCTCACCGATTTCATGGAAACAATTCAACAGGTAAATGTGAACATACTATTAATTTTAGGATATTTGAATTCGAATTCAATTAAGATATAACAATTTAAATTAACAAAAAGAAACCATCAGTAAAAATATGTAAAAAGTATACTTCCCAAGTATACTTTTTACATATTGGAGACAAAAAGTAATTCAAATATAGGCACATCTATAAAGGATAAAATAAAAAAAGGTTTCTATTTTGTATCGAGTTAAAATGTCTCCTTAACATTGCAGTTCGTGATACCGAACCAGAATATGGACTACCCGATGTTCCTGTTCTGCGAGGGAAGCGGCAAGGATCTGCAGCAGGGAATTGAGGTCGTCGAGGGTCTTCTGCCGTCTTCAAGTAGATTCGGTCATGAGAGCATGGAGGACGATTTGTTCGAGTGCGAGGAGTTCGAGTTGTTGCACTAAGAAAAAAAAGAGAAAAAAGGAAGAATGGAAAGAACGCGAGAATACACGCGATTCCATGATCGGAGTTACTCTCGAGAACATCTCTGCGTCTCTACCTATTACTTCGTGAATGTAATTTCTTTTCGTATATTCGCTTCTCCAGAGCGTATATAAGAAAACAGCGAATATATCATTCAGATATATCATTCTGGAAAGGATGGCTGAGTTGAGGATTGGCGCATTCCCATCGATCTCAATGCGTGAATGAAAACGGGATGTGAGTTAACTCAATGACCAGTTACTGTTACTTATGAAAAAGGAGATAAGAAAGCAAAAGATTATTTCCGACGTTAGTACAAGTTATTCGATTAAGCTGATTCATTCGTATTTTCAATTAATATGTATATGTATATATGTATGCAATTATTATGATGATGCACATTTCTTATCTTGTTACATATAATCTCAAAATTGATTTTATGTTAATCATCAATAATGGCTACTATGACTTAATATTGCAACAATATTGTTACAAGACTTTCGTTAGTCTTGAAATAATTTAACGTGCGTTAGATTAAATCCCGTTGAATTGTTGAATTAAAATTTGCGAAATTCTTTTTCTAAAAATGTTGTAAAAAATCCGTGCAAATAAAGCGCGACAGTTCTTAAAAGTCTGATTCATAAGAAGAGTACAATAAGACATTAATTTATTTATTTATTTATTTATAATTGAGTTATTCTTGAGTAACTCTTCTGCCTTGAAAAGGAATAAAGAGGATTTGAGGAAACGTAAACATGGTATATACAGGGTGAAGCATCCAATAGTGTATGTCTAAGTATCTATTTAGAAAAAGTTTGATATCTGTACCTATTTATAGATATAAAAATAAAAAATGATGTTCAAGAATATCTATGTAAAAAAAGCGAAATTTTTGAAATGTTAAAAGCTATGACCTTAAATGAATCTTTTTCCTTATTATTCCTACGAGCTAAATTACTTCATCTTTAACGATATTTTCAAAGACAGCAGAAACAATAAAATAAATTTACAATAAAATAGAGTAGAATAAATTTTAAAGAATAGATTAGAGTAAAGCATTCATTTCGCGCTTCAAGATTATTCGAGCGTTCTAAAGAAGCAAGATAACGCTTAATAACGTACAAGATGTTTGATCGATGACAAATAAACCTAGAATATTCTCTCTAAAGTGTAAGATAGATTTAAAAATAGAAAAACAAGAATTTATTCACTTTAGAAAAAGAGGATTATTAAAGAATCATTTAGATGTACACTTTTTTTAGATGCCTCGCATTGTATATGTATGTATGCGTGTATATGCATATGTATATGCGTATATTGTACTTATACTGTTGAATATGTACACAATATATTGAACATTGTTATATATATCTCTTACAACTGTAACGCTATACGCTCGAAATAAAATAAGAACAAGTGTGTGACGATTACGCCATTCCAGAAATGTATTATCGATCATTCGAACGATCCATTCCTACTTTGTCATTTGTACTATATTTCGGACTTTAGCCTGACAAACAGCTGTAGCAATCAACAGCTCGTTATGCAAGTGCTAAGTCGCGGAAACAAGAGATAACTCGTCCTCGGTTCAGTGTCTTTAGTTACCGTGAAATCTCGTTGTATCACATAGGCATTTCCCATCGGAAACATTTACGAGAGCCTATTATTGTCGACACGACATCATGTGTATTTACAACCTAATGACATTCACGCTTGTGTACGTTCCTGCGTGCGTAAGAGAGCTCCACGCGAATTGCACTGTACACATTCTCTCTATTGTCGCAAGAAACAATTGTCGGACGAGAGCGCATATTTCCATTTGTTAATCGCGTGAGATGAGCAAATTACAGGTTTCAAATAGGTCTGAATAGACTTGTTCGTTTTCGTACTTAAATAATGAATACGAGAATATTTTTAGACGCGCGTTATCTAATCTAATGAGATCTATTTAATTCAATTTAATTTTTAGGCAGATAAGATGTAAGAATTAGACACAGATTTAATGTCCGAAAATCTGTTTCTTTTAGTGATATATTTATCGAAAAAGAAAAATCTCCGAAGATCTAGATATATTTGAAAATCAGAACCATCTGCGCGATTATCCGACATTTGAAGTTATTTAAATATTCGATCTCTCTGAAGATCAACAGTATTGTGCCACACAATTTCTGATCGCCGGCCACATTTCATTCGTAGTGTTGCCGTGAAATTCCCTCAGTATTCCAATCTCACGATAAAACTGCAAGACTGGCTCAGTTTTCATCGCGTAATCCTGCAGTCTCTTCTGCACGACTTCTGGTTTATCATCTTCTCTCTGACATAACGACTCACCCGTTACGTCATCCTTGCCCTACAAAACACGACAAAATTATTAATGTTAAATTATTAAAATTCTTATTAAATTACAAAATATTAAATTATTATTATTATATAAATAACTGTTATTAATGTTGAAATATTCAACTCTCGTTATAAGCGAAATATAGATATTAGCATTTTTTTAATAATTAAATTAAAATATTTTATAACAAGTTCTATCGTGTTACAGCCTTGGCCGAAGATATAAAGCACTATCACAAATTGACGTAAACGTTCTGTAACAAAAAGTAAATTTAAAAAGTTTTATATTGAAAAATATTTATTCTTATAATAAATTTTAACGTTTTGTTATTTTTCTTTGGATTTTTTCCAAAAAAGTATAAATTGAAAGTTATACTTTATACTTATGACCAAATAATCAATTGATTATAGTGTGAACTCAGTTATACTCTCGGCTTGTTCTAGCTCTTTTTTTCAATGAAACAGATATACACTCGTTGCGCTGATTACCGGCACTCGTGGATCGTTGAAGCCGATATTGTAGACCCTACCACTGGACACATGAACCCATCTGCTCTTGACTCGGTCCAGAATGACGGTGGTGGGCACCACGAGATTTAGCACGAGATTGATTGGATGTAGCCTCTGCAATCGCTCCGCCTGCGTCAATGTTCTCGGGAATCCTGCCAAGATATTCGTTCGCGTTTAGAAACACAGACGGCAGGTTCACGGCTTCAAGAGAATGACCTCGGTCTCGTGACAAGGTCAGAATAATTTCCCTTCCACTCACCATCCAACAGCCAATTCCGATCCGCCATCGATCCGATCTCGTTGCCGATAAGGGATACCATCGTATCGTCTGGGACGAAGCTACCGCTGTCCATGTATTTCTTTATCTCCTTGCCTAGATCTGCGAATGAAACATTTTCTAGTAAACATCGTCTAATAGTAATTATAACATCAATGTTATAATTTCAACAAAATAACTATTGCGTATGTAATATTATATTTACACAACATATGTAATATTATATTTATGTTATTGAGTGTAAAATAATATTGTTGTGTTGCTGTTAGTGTTGCTGTTAGTTTTTACTGGGTTCTCTGAAGACGCTTCGTCAACGGGAGTAGTACTTTCTTTCATTGAATTATAATCGCGTATAATAATCGCGAAAATTTTTTGTAAATATTGAAAATATCATGTTTGAAGTGTTTTTAAATTAACGATAAACTGCTTTTCAAGCATTATTCAAGAATTATTTTATGTAATTCTAAGATTTGCACATATAAAGCTGTAATCATACTAACGCGATTGGCGATTACTTTTCAACCAGAGCAAAGCAGTCACCGATCGCTCTGCTCTAATTGGTTGAAAAGTATATAATATACCTGGGAAAAAAATGATTTATATATAATTATATAAAATTATGATTTTATATACAGTTTTATATATTTGTATATAAATGAACATATTTTTTATATATTATAGTTGTATATAATTATATATAATTTTATATATATAATTATATATAGAATTATATACCAGTTATGTATAATTATATATAATTATATAAAATATATCCATTTATATATACAGTTATATAAAATTATATATAATTTTTTACAATTATATATAAAATATATATTAATATTACTAATATTTTAAATACATTACAATCTATTAACATAAAACAGAAAAATCAAAGACGGACAGAAAAAACTCTATTGATATTAATTTTTAATTCATACGTACGTGTTATCGAAGTTCACACGAAATTGATCGAGTGTGATAGGTATAGAATATTGACGGAATTAAAATTCTTTCGATAATGCGATAATGCGGTATTGAAAATAAGATTAAACGCGAGTAATATATCTTGTCAAAATGGATAAGAACTCTGACATGTTTTCAAAATTAGCTAATGGATATTCGTTAATCGAATATCTTTTGAATTATATAACGATACGAGAATAAAAATAACAACAAAGTTTCATATTTTCGAAATCGATTAACTACAAACACACATTGAAATTAACGATAATGTTGACAATAGAAACTAGGTTAACGATAAAAAAAATCTCAATTAACGCAAACTAAAAAAAAAATGAAATTTCTCAAATGGCACAATAAGTCACGATAACGTCAATCATAAATAATTGAAAAATTACTTTTAACGTCATTTTGACGTCACGATGACTTTCTTGTTCAACTTGGAAAATTTTCCACAAATTCACTATACATATCTTATCACATATATCAATGATAAAACGAAAAGTAATGAGGAACTATTGAAAGCATTACAACGTAAAACTTTTACAATGAAACAGTTGAAAACAATATGATGTAAAGTTTACATTATATATATAATATTTAAAAGGACATTCAGGGCAAAAGCTATCGCTGATAACAATGACGATGACGACGACGACGATGACGACGTACCAGTGCCGGCAAACACGTGGAAGCGTAACTTATCGCCGCTGGAGATGTGCGCGACGTCGAACTGCTGGACGATTCTGGAGGAGACGGTGCCTTTGCCGGACGCCGGCGCGCCCAGGATGACGGCCCTGAGAGGCCTGAGGGCCGTCGCGGCGTGACACGTGGTGATCGCCACCATGGGAGGCTGTGGTCTAAGGGACTGGCGACTTCCTGCGATCGACAGCGGGAACGATGGCAACCGTCTGAATGCCGCGACGTTCTCGCATCGTCCGCGCCAAACTGACTCTATCCTCGATTGCCTCGATCCCTACTATTGCCTTCGTCTTTGATACACTAAAGGCCATGGCACCCCGGCGAAGCGCCGTGACGCACTGTGACGTAACCGCGACGCGCCGTTTCGTAACGTTGTGTCACGTCGCGCAGACTCGAGCTGAGACAGAACGACGGATCACGATAATATAACGTCAGAGATGTTAGAATGACATCGAAGTAAATCGTGACTAACTGGAAATTAAGTGACTTGTAATAATCATTTTGAAGCCATTTTAATGTCATGTGATATTTTGTTCTGTTTGAGGGAATGACGGGAACGCGGAGAAATTGAATGACCCGCGTACTTCTCCCCGTCAGTAGGTGCGTTCGGCATTGCAAATCGGAGGCGTCCGTTTGCTCTTTACTTCGAAAATCGTTCGGCAATTTTTGCAGCTTCCTGCTACATCTCATCTGCGTTCGGTATTAACATTTCAATCGAGCTGCTCGATCCACTCCGGATTCAAAGACCGAGCTAGCAGAGCTAATGCAGATTTTCGCGCTTAAATTAAATTCATAACTTGTATATTTATGATAATGTATCCAACTGATTCGTTAATACATAACGTACATTCATCTCTTTTATAATACTTCTATTTTATAAATAGTGTATTTGAACTGTTATAATGAGTATTATCTGAGTCTACAAACGCTCAAACAAATGCTATCAAATAGAAATTGATAGAGTACATTATGTATAATATTTAACGAGGAAAGTAAGTTTTTAATTCTTTTCCTCTTTATGAATTTGAAGTTACGTTTACGAAAACAAAGAATTTGCTAATTAATTTTTATCAAAGCTTATGTTGCACATATAGAATAAAATAAAATCAAACTGAATTAATATATTAAAGACTTTAACAAATATAAATCAAGTGATATAAATTACTGAAATTATTTTGCAATGTAGTACTTTCTTTTAAGAAAACACACATTGTATATGAATCTGCTACATTCATGTGTAACAATCTATTTTTAGTATATAAAATTATTAATCAGTTTCTAGTAAAGCAAAAGACATTTTCAATTAATAGGGTATTTATTATTTATTCATAAAAATAAACAATTTTATTTTATAATCTAACCTTAAAGGACAGTTTACAGCTCTGTAGTGTTCGGAAATAATTCTTGGCACTCGGATTGCTCGAAGATCACATGATCAAGCTCGCCATCTATTAGCTCGCATTTCAGATTTATATTGCCTAGAGAATCTATAATCAGAATGACGCCATACGGGTATCACTTGTGATTGGTCCGCCATGTTTTAGCCATTCCCTCCAGTTTTTTAAACGCATTATTTTCTAAATTTTTATTCATGCTAAAAAATGCTCAAAAATTGTGACAAATTAAAAAATGATAATAAATAAATATTGTATATAAAATAATAAAACTTTTACATATATTATTTATTATAAAATTTCATTTATTTTGTACTATTGCAATATTGTACATTTTGTAATATTGCACATTACTTTATACAAAACGTTATTTATTGCACATTATTTGCGCTATTAAATGCGCTAGTTTATTATCCATTCTCTGTTCCTATATTTTAGGAGCAAAATGCATCTGTAATAATATAAAAGAAATCAGAAATTCAGAAAAATATTATGTATATATCATTTCATAAAATATTATATATTAAATATTGAAATTATCATATTTGATTTAGACTAACAATGTAATGATATATAATTGAAAAGATTACGACAAAAAGAGAAAGAATTAAATTCGTAACCAATGTGATGACTATACATATACTTAGTGCCAAGACACTATCGTGATATATTAGATATTATAATTAATTTGTGTATATTTTATGTTACATTTTTATTTTAATATTTTAAATACATAATTTTTAATACATTAATATTTTATATTTGCCATTTATACTCTTTAACCAATTCATTTGGCGTTCTGTGTCTTTCGGAATTATTATCATAACATATCCTTTTTTTAATGAATTGTTACAAAACGGTATTGTACATCCAATCATATTTCTAAAATAATTTCGATAATTTTATTTTTATCAATGTACCTTTACATATCTATGTCGTTCAATGTTGTTGCACCTAACCCTAAAACTAACCCTAACCCTAAAACCCTAAGACAGTCTGTTGGATAGACCTCGGACTGAGACCGTATATCTCTTTCTCTCTCGCAGAATTTCGCTAAAATATAATCATCTCTCGTATGGCGCCACTCTGATTATAGGCTTTCTAATATATATATATATATATATATATATATATATATATATATATATATATATGTTGTTACATGAATATAATACGTTAATGGCTATGTTCAGTAGAAAAAGCAGCTTCGTACAATATTGTACAATTCTTCAATACGACTGGTTTTTGCTTTAGGTTTTTTATGAATTTAAATGAATTAATGATATTAAATCAAATTTTATAATAATTGCAAAACTGCTTTCTTTGCTGAATGTAACAACTAATGCCTAATCACGTCCTATCGTGTACTAATAAATTCAGATTACCTAATTGCGATCGTATTAAATAAATGAACAATAAATAATAATAATTAAAATAGACTTTTAATTTTTTAAATACAAAAAATTAACAAATAACAGAGCTAATGAGAGCCAGAGCAGATAATCAAGTGCAACTAGAATTTGTAGATTAAAAAACCTACAAAACTTGCGCTTCATTATCTGCACTGACTTTCATTAGCCCTGTTATTTGTTAGTTATTGTATTTTAAATCAACAATATAAGAACTCGCAATTTCCGAGCAAGTTGCCCTCCGGAATATTCAGAATTTATCTTTATATATATATTTTTAAAAAAATTAGATTGGTTTTACACACCAACCCACTTTGTTCAAATCTTCGTCTTTTTTCTGGCCAATATTCTAGCATAATACATGTATGTCAGAGACAGACAGCAAGGAGGAATATTCCTTTTTGCTGCCGACTAAAAGCGTAAAATTTTACGCCTTTGTATGATACGCGAAACACGAACGCGTCGCGAAAGGGCCACCATATTAATCAAATTGATTAAATATTAATTATCAATAATAATAATTTTATTAATACATGTGTGTGAATAAATTGTGTCTATTCGAAACTAAAAATATAAGTATTTGACTAAAAATAAATCTAAATTTAAAAAAATCTCTATGTGGGATATTTTCAACATTTTGATTTTATAAATCTGAAATATTGTGAAATTAGATCAAATTTCTTAATATAAATTTTACACAATATAAACAACAAAACTTCAAATTAAATATAAACGGAAATTACTAAATCGATTACTATCCCAAAATTTAAGGCCCATGTACGTATTTTTAATAATTCGAACGATTCGTTGCTGAATCTCATCTCAAAACATGTAGAGAGAGAGAAATAAAAGATAAGATAAATGATGTAAGATCCAAAAGGGAGATAACTTTCCCTTATTTATAAATATCGTATATCGTTTACGTTTTAAAAAATTAAATTAATATAATCATTTTCTGCATAATTTATTATTTCAAAATTAAGTATTTTAAAAGATGCAAAATTCCGAATGCGATTTTTTAAAATAATTCAAGATAAAATTCTTTTATATCTTGATACAATGAACCTATACTGGATCTTACGTCATGTTACTATTTTGAATAGTATAAAATCCAGTTACTACACATGGATAAGTTGTAAAAGTTTAGGCTAAAGTAGATGCATTTAGTGCAATTTAGGTAAATTATAGTAACAATTAATAATCATAAAATAGTTTTTATAAAAAAGCGAGATTAATAAATTATACGACAAATGCGTTACATTAAAATATCTGTTATTTCACTAGTAACAAGTATACAAATTATAAGTGTGAAGCAATACAAAGAATATCTTTGAAAACAGTATGTTATATACATATATGTGTATGTATATTATTTTTTTCTGCACCAACTTAAATAAAATTTAATCCTGAATGAATATTTGAAAATAGGTAGAAAGAATAATAAAACAATACTTATTGTACTGTAACGAACACTGTTCTATATTATAATATCTATAGACAAAAAAACAATTTCATTTACTCTAATTACTTTTTATATTTATGTTCTTTATATTTTTTAATTTACTGTATTTCATTTACTTAAAAAATATGAAAATTTTATTAATTTTTGTTTTTACTTCCAAGTGCGTTAATATACAAGGGGTTTGATAATTCTGTTAACAACGCTCGTAGGTACTGCGGACTAAACTGAGTCGAAAAGTCTTCTATCATTTTGCAATAATTAACAAGATATAAATAATCATTCAATATTGGTTTTCAATAATTTTTTATTCAAACACCATTAACTTTACAGAAAAACAACAAGAGACAAAAATTGTTAATTTTTCTCCTTATAAAGTTTTAAAATTTTTTTCAGAATTTTTTAATATCGTATTTCCTCACATGTTGATAAAAATACTTGCCAATGAAAAAATGCAATACTAAAAAGTTGATAAAAAATTCTTAGAAAAAAATCTTAGAGCTCTATGAGAAGAACACAAACAATTTTTGCTGTTTTTCTGTAAAATCGATAGTACGATCAATTGCATCATCGCAATAGTAACAAGATATTAATTATTAAATAGTGCCGAAATTGAAGATCAATATTCGCTGTCTCTATTTAATAATTAATATTTTAAATAATTATTTAATAATTAATATCTTGTTACCATTGCGATGATCTATTGATCGTACTATCAATTTTACAGAAAAACAGCAAAAATTATTTGTTTTCTTCTCATAGAGCTCTAAGATTTTTTTCAGAATTTTTTATCAACTTTTTAATATTTTTTCATTGGCAAGTATTTTTACCAACATGTGAGGAAATACGATATTAAAAAATTCTGAAAAAAATTTTAGAACTTTATAAGCAGAAAATTAATAATTTTTGCCGAAATTAAAGATCAATATTCGCCACTATTTAATAATTAATATCTTGTTACTGTTGCGAAAATTGCAAAACGGTAGAGGACTTTTCGATTCAGTTTAGTCCGTTCTACTTGTCCACGAACATTATCAGTACAATTATCAAACATCCTGTATATATTTTAATGTAAAACATATTTAAAAAACCGATTACATAGAATCAACCTTTATTATATTTTTAAAATTGAATTATTTGGTATCAATCAAGTTGAATTACATACAACTGAGATTAAATTATTTATTATTATTATATATATATATATATATATATATACAGGGTTGGCCATATTCGACGGAAAGATCTGGGCAACACTGTAACTTTTGACAGAGATGTTAGATCGAGTAACGACGTTTCCCATGATTGAAAAAGAAACATCTTTCCGTCGAATATGGCCAACCCTGCGTGTGTATATATATGTATGTATATTTTGTGTGTGTGTGTGTGTGTGTGTGTGGTGGTTTGCATGAGAGTATTATTCATATTAACGTTGCTTTTTTTATGACTCGTGTGATACCGTTCGTACAGACAAATGCGGCCGTGCCGCTCTTCTTCACATTTCTTTTGAAACATATAATAATCGCAAAAAATGCTAGATATATAATAAGAAATGTTGTATTTTATGAATGTTCACGTAATACGATTACTAGAATGATTAATTATTCATAAGGTATAACGTTTCGTATTACATTTAGCATTCTTCGCGATAAGATTTTAAAAAGTAATGTGAAAGAACCGCACGCGACACGACTACCTATTTCTAAGAATTTCAGTAGGGGACCGCGCAGTAATTACGCGTAAACGTAAACATGACGCGCCGCTCCGTGCCACCCCGTACCAACCTCAACACAAGGTCGCGCCAACCGTCTAACTGCCGAAATAAAACGAATATTACGAATATCACGAATAAGTAAAATAATATATTCTTCCCATTTTTAATGTTCTTCGATTAATAAAACGATTATTTCTAGTTTTAGCGGCGCGAATCATTTAATGCGATATCATAATTATATTGCGATATACCGAGGAACATATTTGACGATTATTTTATAATTTTAAATATCAATTTTTCGTATCAATTACAATGTAATGCCGACAAAAGGCAAGAAGTAAAAAGAGATTCTTATTATCATGGTCTTCCTTACATAATTGCTCACGTGAAATAATTTTGACATCCCAATATTACATCTCAATTTTGATTACTCTTTTCTGTGATGTACAATTAAATAAAGATTAATAATACGTCATCCTTTTTTTAAACGAAGATAAATACAAAAATTTATTTTGAATTATAGAACAATTTTGACTAAATAGAATAATAGAATGCATCTAACAATAAGAATCTCATTTTTATTGTTAGTTACCGTACATCCGCGAACTCACGAAATATTTAAAATATTCATGAGCTGCGTATGTGAGTAATGAATCTCAGAAATAAAGGGAAAAAGTGAAATACCTATAATCCTTTTCAATCCTTAATATACTCCTTAGTTTTAGGCAACCTTATGTAATTCGCGTTCGTAGATATCTAATTGCTATTAATTAATGCGACACGCGGAGCGACTCGAAAACACGTGCGTCTCCCACCGAGATCGCCTAGCGAATGCCGAAGTGACGATCGACCACCGCACCTTGCCCCCCTACGCCTTCGCTCCGCGTCCCACCGCTTTTCGTCGCCAGTGACCCCCTTCCCCTACCGAGCTTTTCGCCAGATGTTTTTAGATTTCACCCAACTATCGCGTATGAAAAATATTCAACGTTTTATTCAATTATATTTTTCATATTTTACATGATTTTGACAAACGGATATCGCCGTACATTTCGCGTTTTGCTTTGTGGCATCTCGGGCACAATCCTATATTATCTGCATGATTCTTTTAAACGTAATTAGTAATTATTCGCGTGAGGGTATTCCAACATTATGTCTGAATTTTCATTGTTCTTTTTAATAATTCATTCTTAAATAAAAATTTATAATCTATTCTATATACACATGTTCTTTATATATAAAGATAAACGCAAAAAATCTTAATAGCGTGAAACAATTTGTGCTAAATACAATTTGGTTAAAAGTACTAAATATCTTGTTAATCGTTATTTAATTTTTCAGTTAATAAATTAATTTAAGACACTACTTTTACTGCAAATTATTCTGTGTTTCAGAAATTCTTTAAACGTGCGTATAATAAAATATAAAATAGGTTCCGGAAACTTATTTAAAATATTGAATAAAAAATAAGTCAGAAATGTAGTTATTTAAAATAATAAATACTAAATTTCTCTTTTAAGTTTTTAATTTAAAATATATACTTTAATTTTCATCGCTTTTACAAGTATGTAAAAATTATTAAACGATTTTTACGTATATTTTGACAACTTTAAAAAGAATTTATAAAGTTGTATATTTATAACAAATTCTACATTGTTGTAACTAAATACAGTTAACAAAATGAGAAAAATGTACTTTTTCAAAAATGTATAACTCTGGAACTTAAATATTTAAACGAAAAATTTAAACGTTAATGTTATTTTAAACTAAATTAAGTTAGAGTTAATGGCTTACAAATTTTTAATTTACGAGAAGTTAATAAATTAAAGTTTAAAAGTAACTAAATGAAGTTAAAAATTAATGCATTTAAAATTAATTAAATTAAAAGTTATTTATTAATTAAATTAGAATTTAAACGAAAATATTTCAGGATTGTCAGGTAGTAATGAGTTAAAACGTTAAAAATTAAAAAAAGTTAAAAAGTTAATAACTTTTAATTTAGTATTTATTATTTTAAATAACTACATTTCTGACTTATTTTTTATTCAATATTTTAAATAAGTTTCCGGAACCTATTTTATATTTTATTATACGCACGTTTAAAGAATTTCTGAAACACAGAATAATTTGCAGTAAAAGTAGTGTCTTAAATTAATTTATTAACTGAAAAATTAAATAACGATTAACAAGATATTTAGTACTTTTAACCAAATTGTATTTAGCACAAATTGTTTCACGCTATTAAGATTTTTTGCGTTTATCTTTATATATAAAGAACATGTGTATATAGAATAGATTATAAATTTTTATTTAAGAATGAATTATTAAAAAGAACAATGAAAATTCAGACATAATGTTGGAATACCCTCACGCGAATAATTACTAATTACGTTTAAAAGAATCATGCAGATAATATAGGATTGTGCCCGAGATGCCACAAAGCAAAACGCGAAATGTACGGCGATATCCGTTTGTCAAAATCATGTAAAATATGAAAAATATAATTGAATAAAACGTTGAATATTTTTCATACGCGATAGTTGAGTGTAATCTAAAAACATCTGGCGAAAAGCTCGGTAGGGGAAGGGGGTCACTGGCGACGAAAAGCGGTGGGACGCGGAGCGAAGGCGTAGGGGGGCAAGGTGCGGTGGTCGATCGTCACTTCGGCATTCGCTAGGCGATCTCGGTGGGAGACGCACGTGTTTTCGAGTCGCTCCGCGTGTCGCATTAATTAATAGCAATTAGATATCTACGAACGCGAATTACATAAGGTTGCCTAAAACTAAGGAGTATATTAAGGATTGAAAAGGATTATAGGTATTTCACTTTTTCCCTTTATTTCTGAGATTCATTACTCACATACGCAGCTCATGAATATTTTAAATATTTCGTGAGTTCGCGGATGTACGGTAACTAACAATAAAAATGAGATTCTTATTGTTAGATGCATTCTATTATTCTATTTAGTCAAAATTGTTCTATAATTCAAAATAAATTTTTGTATTTATCTTCGTTTAAAAAAAGGATGACGTATTATTAATCTTTATTTAATTGTACATCACAGAAAAGAGTAATCAAAATTGAGATGTAATATTGGGATGTCAAAATTATTTCACGTGAGCAATTATGTAAGGAAGACCATGATAATAAGAATCTCTTTTTACTTCTTGCCTTTTGTCGGCATTACATTGTAATTGATACGAAAAATTGATATTTAAAATTATAAAATAATCGTCAAATATGTTCCTCGGTATATCGCAATATAATTATGATATCGCATTAAATGATTCGCGCCGCTAAAACTAGAAATAATCGTTTTATTAATCGAAGAACATTAAAAATGGGAAGAATATATTATTTTACTTATTCGTGATATTCGTAATATTCGTTTTATTTCGGCAGTTAGACGGTTGGCGCGACCTTGTGTTGAGGTTGGTACGGGGTGGCACGGAGCGGCGCGTCATGTTTACGTTTACGCGTAATTACTGCGCGGTCCCCTACTGAAATTCTTAGAAATAGGTAGTCGTGTCGCGTGCGGTTCTTTCACATTACTTTTTAAAATCTTATCGCGAAGAATGCTAAATGTAATACGAAACGTTATACCTTATGAATAATTAATCATTCTAGTAATCGTATTACGTGAACATTCATAAAATACAACATTTCTTATTATATATCTAGCATTTTTTGCGATTATTATATGTTTCAAAAAGAAATGTGAAGAAGAGCGGCACGGCCGCATTTGTCTGTACGAACGGTATCACACGAGTCATAAAAAAAGCAACGTTAATATGAATAATACTCTCATGCAAATAACGCAATTCCTGCTTTCAGAGTTAATATAGTTTAATAATTTAATTATTTTTTTGTTTTTGTGCAGCTTCCGTTATACGAACCGTTTAAAAATTAAATGTAATTCTTTGAAACTATTATTGTCGATATAATAAAAGAAACATTTCTCTTTTTTATTAAATAGCCCATTTCATTGACTTTAATCATATCTTACAGACATCATTTATAAATAAAAGATTCATTTCCCTTTTAGCTGCTCTAAATTTATTTCGCAATGATAACGAATTGCAGACGTGTATTTGATATTCGTTTGTAAAAGTTAATCGATTGTATAGTAATATAGATAATAGCTACTACATTTTTCAGATTATCTTCCTTCTCACGGATACGCCTTGACGTGGTGGGAGGGCTCAGTACCTAGATAATATTTATACGAAAAGAATTTTTCTCAAATCTAAAAACTTTCGGATCTGAATGATATATCTAGATAAATTTTTAGATATTGAGTGAAATCGTTCTCTTCGTGTAAAAATCCAACGAGGAAGCTAACGTACCCTCGTCGCCGATTTATTTGAAAATGAACGAACCGCAGCCGGTTCGTCGCGTCGCGCGTTTGTTCGGAAGTGCCGTTCAAGTAATCGGACTCAAGTTATAGTCCGCACGCGATTATAGTCCATTATTCGCGAGTGTTTTTCGCGAGTGTCCAGTGCGAGAGGATGTGTCAATCCCAACTCTCTGAGAGGAGGAGGAGGTCTGGGAGAGGCATCGGGCACCGGCGGAGCAACCTTGCGGTAAATATCTTTTTTTGCTATTGTAAATCAATATCTTTTTTCTATTTATTCGCTTTATTTTACACTGATTTAAAAATAATAATTAGAAAAAAAGAATTATTTTAAAATTATTTTGAAATTTTATAAATATCTATATATTTTTAAGATTTTTTTTTGAAAATGCTCGGGAAAAAATGTTTCATATATAAAAAATGTTTATATATAATTATATATGTAATGTCTATTATATGACATTTTTTCGAGTATATAATTATTTTTATAAATATGTAAGTGAATGGTAAATTAAAAAATTCGATGCTAGTAAAAATATTTTGAAAATTATGTGATTATTTTCAAGAGAATTACGTTTACTAAATATTTTTTTAAATATTAATTGATTTTTTTGCTTTGTTTTAATTTAGATTTTATATTCTTTTTGTTACAGAATCATCGTAGCGACGATGCAGATCAAACTCCGCTGTTGCGCATCAAATTGGTGAGTGATGAATTGATGTTTTCGTTGAGGTAATGGATGCGTGGTAATTTTATTAATATATCTATAGATGCATATATGCATCAATTTAATAAAAATATACCTGTATATTTTTTATAAATGTATATGTAGCATTCCATGCATCCATTACCTTAAAGTGGATAAATTAGAACAAATTAGGATAAATTTAATCCTGGATGCTTCTTCTTATTTTATTGTACATGCACTAAAATTTATAATATCATATTAACATTCAGTTTAAGTTATTTTTAATCTTTCGTAAAAGTCGCCATTGCTCTTATCTAATCTCTCATTAATTTAGCTGAAACAATAAAGTAGAACTATTTCATTCAAGAAAATTACAATGTTAAAAGTTCAAATTTTGTTTCTAAATTCATATGTTAACGCGAATATATTTTATATATTTTATATATGAATGTATATATATATATAATAATAAGTAATTTAATCTCAATTTTATGTAATTCAATTCGATTGATACCAAATAGTTCAATTTAAAAAATATAATAAAGGTTGATTCTATGTAATCGGTTTTTTAAATATGTTTTATATTAAAATATATACAGGATGTTTGATAATTATACTGATAACGCTCGTGGGCAAGTAGAACGGACTAAACTGAGTCGAAAAGTCCTCTACCATTTTGCAATTTTCGCAATAGTAATATATTAATTATTAAATAGTGGCGAATATTGATCTTCAATTTCGGTACTATTTAATAATTAATATCTTGTTACTATTGCGATGATCTATTGATCGTACTATCGATTTTACAGAAAAACAGCAAAAATTGTTTGTTTTCTTCTCATAGAGCTCTAAGATTTTTTTTAGAATTTTTTATCAACTTTTTAATATTGCATTTTTTCATTGGCAAGTATTTTTACCAACATGTGAGGAAATACGATATTAAAAAATTCTGAAAAAAATTTTAGAACTTCATAAGGAGAAAATTAACAAGATAAAAATCTAGAAATTCCAATACGTACCTTTTACCCGCAATTTATCATAAGTAATTGTAAAATTGAATTTGACGGTATTTTTACAGCTCTACTTTCATTTGAAACATTTTTTATATTATCATATATAAGCGAGATATTTCAGATGGTCGATTTAAGTGGACCACCCTATGTATACATACATAAAGTAAGGTTGCCGAAATTGCACCACTTTTTATTTAACTCAGAAATTATGAAGTTAAGTTTTTTACTATAAACTACACTCTTTTTCCTTTCTTGTGTAATTTTTTCATAATTTTTTGATGCATTATAACATTTATAATGAGGATTCTTTTCAGTATGATACGATTGACAATGAGGAAATTTAGTGCACTGAAAGCAGCATTGCATCGAATAAATTCTTCAGATTTCAATTAGAACTTCAATATGCATGCATGTTTACAAGAGATCATCCGAAGATGAGGAGGAAGTATACAATTTTAAAGAATAAATATACACCTTCTTCACCCTGACCCTCACACATATACATACACAACACACAATTTGCAAAATCCGTTCAGGAACCTTTCCGTGATGCCTATAGGGTAATATATGCTAATACTGGCGGTAATTGAATAAAATGCATACGTAAGTTTGATGCATTATACGAGGGCAAGTCAATAAGTTTTTAGAAAAACATAGTAAAACACATTTTTTTTTTATCGATTCATTTTTATTTCTCGACATAGTTTCCTTTCAGCTCGATTATTGATCCAACGATTCTCCAACTTTTTCAAGCCGTCCGGATAATATGATTTGTCCAACCCTTCAAAATAAGCCTCTGTTTCGGCGATGAGCTGCTCTCTGGTGGTGAATCTCTTTCCTTCGAACCATTTCTTCAGATTTGGATACAGGAAATAGTCGCAGGGGACTAAATCTGGCGAATATATTGGATGAGGAAGCAATTCGTAGAGGAATTCGTTGAATTTGGCCATCGATGCCGGGCACGTGTGAACCCGTGCATTGTCTTAATGGTAGAGCACTTTCTTTCCATTTAGGATATTAATTAATTTAATAATAGCAGATTATACATTTATTTATATAATTATACATGTATATATATATATATTTATTGTATATATATATATATATATATGTATAATACACATATATATATGTATATATATATATATATATATATATAAACTTTTCTATGATACAATACATGCATATATTTAGTAATAAATAGTAAATTTTGGTTTTTGTAGACTTAGGTAATTTTATGAAAATGCTTTACAATCTTTTAACAATGTCATCGTAAATACATGAATTTAATAAAAAAAATGTAGGCACAAAGATTCGAGATAAGACTCAAACGAGTATATATTAGAGAGATTAATGATTAAAATTTTTGAAAGAATCAATAAAATAAGAAATTGTTAAATTTTAAACATGTAATAAATTTTTAAGTATAAAAACATTTATTTAAAATACCACTCGGGTTCGGATCATCTCGAACAGTTGGTACCCGAGACATTTTGTATCCATACATATAAAAAATTATAATGACGCACGTATTTTATTATTATATAAATACTTCTTCATAATCACTATTCTCCTTTTCTTTGTATTTTGTTTTATATAGGTACTTCTTCATAATCACTATCCTCCTTTTCTTTGAGGATAAATTTTTATGAATTTTACGTGGAATCAGTATACATTAAATTCCTTTTCCATTATACAAATTATTCTTCTTTGTATCGGACACTAACAACAAAGTGAAGGTACATTTATTAAATTTCATTAGATGAATTTTAATAAATTTTATAATCGCAGGTAACAATTAAAAGTGCATACGATTTATTTATTATTTCATTTCGTCAATACTACAGTAACGATTAGTTCAATAAAATGTGTATTACCATACATACAATATATTTTCAACGCTTTCGTATAATCCCGCATTATTAATTTTTTAATTATGCTACTATGTAATAATATCATTTCTATTTTGAACGGCATAGTTGTATGAATAATTTCCTTATTAAATATACCAGAATTACTCATTAATTGGATAAATTTTTCTTGTTATCTATATTCGCAGAATATATCTTGTTGATCAAACATGTCTTTCTGTCAATTATTGGGCCATTTCGTTTTTTATATATAATATACTGTTTCTCCTTGTTGTTCATCGAATGTAAACAAAGATAAATGATACATCATGCGCATCGTGCACTCATAATCTATCTAGGTACTTACAAAGTAATATATGTAGCAGAGAAATTCAAATTAATTCTATTGCTATAACTTTCATAATTTCTATACATTTTCTTTCAAAATTATATTGACGACGGAAAAAGAAGATATTTTCTCATTAGTCATAGTACATATTCCAATTCACAAGAAACAACACGACGACACAAAGCAATACAGCATATTCGCACAACTTATGTCGACTGACACAATAAATGGACTACTATAGTGCGCTGAGATTAAAATTAATTGTGATTCTGCATTTTTCTAAGAACTTTTAACCGAAATTCCAATCAAACTGAAACATATTAAACAAATCCTATAATGTAATAAATAATATAATACTTATAATATAATACTAGTTCTAATTGAATCTTGAATTTTTTTATAACAACTAGAAATACTTTCTGATTGTTATAACGAGATGTTATAACGTGTTATTCAAGATGTCGAGATTTAAATAAAATATATTTAAATATATATACGCGTGCACACCTTATTTATACCAAACCATAACCAAACAAAATTTCTCATGCATTACTACGAGAATAAGAAGTCTGTTATATATCTGCGTCATAAGAATTATTGTAGCGGACAAAACTGTAGAATACATCTGAAAAAAAATATGCTATCATTATACTTAATGGAAACAGTTTTATTAACCTTTTTGCTCAGCGGTCCACCGGAATACCTCCACTGATCGGGACAAAAGTGTATACATCATACATGGACAGTTTTTGACATTTAAAATTACATTTTACGCCTGAACAACGCCACCTTGACATGTTTAAAAAAAAAGGAATTATTCCTTAAAACAAAATGATTATAATTTCTTCGTGTTTTTATTTTCTTCATGCCAGTAGCATTATAGACATCAATATATTACTACTACTACTAATTATGTTCAAATATATATCATTTGACAAAATCAGTGTTACACTTGGTTGTATACGGCTGTACGAGATGATTTAGCGTAACTCTTATTATAAGGAACAGAATAAATTATTTCGCGAATGCTGGCTATAGTCAACATCTACAACTATTAACTTTTTGATAATCATACCGTAATACTTTTATGAACAGAATAATGAGATAAAAGTTGGTGGAAAGAAATTTAGTATTTATTTAGCATTTTATGTCAATATGTGCTAGAATAAAGTGTAAAATAATAAATTATTGATTTTTTGAAATTACTACCTTAATACCTTCATATAGAATAATTAAAGAAATAGGAATTAGAATCATAATGTGTAAAAAAAGTCATACAATTCTATTTGAAAAAGTGGAGGTGACTTTTATATCTTTTTGATGCCTCCACTTAGAAAAAAGATAATATGATCAAAATACATCTCTCTCGAAACAGTTCCACATTCGAAATATTTTTTTATATCAAAAATAAGCGAGATATTTCAGATGGGCGATTTAAATAGATCACCCTGTATATAAATGCACAATAACGTGTTGAAGAATTTAAAAACACGAGCGCATTCTGTGCGGAATAGTTATTAATCTTAATTGGTGACAACGGGGATATTCAATTTGACCACGTAACGATTAGAATCACTCACAACTTATAGCACTATTTAATATTTTAAAGTTGGTATAGGTCATAAAAGCTAATTTCTAATATAAATAACTCGAATCATATTCTAACATGAAAGCAAACCCTAAGTAGATAATATTTATACTGGCCTCTCAATAACACGAAAATAAATTTATATTGATTTTCAACGAAAGAGTTCGTTTTTCTCCGATTTCAACCGTCAGTACACATCATTTGTGAAATAGGATATTGTTAAAAAAGATATTTAACAAATATTTCTACAAATTGTATTTAGTGTAACGTATCGATCGTTATCATGTCTATTTCGCTCAAATTTAACGAAAACCTTACAGAAAATAATAAGAAACGGCAAAAAATAGACTTAATCATCGATTTCAAATATTGGTAAGTTTAAAGTTTCTTTTTTCTTATTTTTTTAAATATACATACGACGAATAATTTTGAAATAATAATAGACTGATATTAATGATCCAGAATTAGACTCATTTTTAGTTGATTTATTCAACGGCATGTTACATATCTTTATAACATAAATATGATTAGATTCTTCTTTGTGCATATTTTTTATACGACAATGAAAATTTATGTGAAAAGACTCTTCGTCCAGATCTACAATAGATATTTTAAGATTTAAGCCATAAGAAATTTACCTGTTACAATCGAATGGGAGGGGAATAATTGACTATGATTCGTTCATTTCTTATGACTTAAGGTTTAAAAATCTATTGTAGATCCGGGCTTATTCTACGTATGCGAAAGTTAGAAAACTAAAAAAAATACAAGAAGACATTCGTTTGTGTGTTGATTAAAATTCCCAAAAATTTTTGTACTTAAAACAAGATGAACATACGCAAAAGAGAGAAAGCGAAGATTGAGTAAGAAGTACAAGCAATATGAAAAGGTCCAAGATTTTAATTCAATTGTCCATGTAGGCATCGAGAACTTGCAGACAATAAAAGCAACGTAATAACCAATTAACATTCCTCGCAAAGTAAAAAAGTGATGTGATAATTATCATATTTAAATTTGAATTCATTATAATATTTTAAATTTATTATATTACTTATTATATTATTATATTACTTTTTACATTTGTATGAGCATAGATAAAGCGTATAATATTTCTTGAGAAATCTTACTTTCTTCTATTTTTTTTAATTTTATAATATCAAGAAAAGATAACAGTTTTTTGTCTTTGTAAAACGGCACACAGAATCGCGATCGTTAATATTAATTACAAAAAGTATATCATTATACGATCGGATCTTATGGCCATGATATACAAGAAAACATGATCAACAAAGCTTGAGCAAAAACCATACCATAGTTGAAAAATTTCAAAAGAATACTTAAAAAATTTTAGATTTTTTTTGTTAATTTCTTACAGTTCTTACATCCTTTCATACGCAATAGTTACGTTCTTTCCACATTTATTTTAGTTCAATCTGCAACTTTTCCAATAAACTAAAATTCTGATATCTATCATTTATTGTTCTTCACACAAAACGAGATACATTAATTAATCACTTTCCTAATTAATCATTTATTTGTATTTACAATATATTGCCATATATATTTAATAACAATTGTAATTATTTTTATCCAAGGCTTGCATCGCAATCGTGCGTCTCCTATAAGAATGATATTGGCTATATAAATAAAAAATACCATCCGACAAAAGTGGATATTATGTTCAAAAAAAAAATTAAGATGTTGATTGCGAATATTACAGAACAAAGCAATGCTTTTTTGGTTACTCAAGACGTAGAGGTACATGAACAATTTATATATCGTAATAAAAATTGCCATTTTATATTTTACTAGAATGAATCTTCGCTGAATTTTTTTGAATTTAAAAATTACATTATAGTGCAGGGTATAAAGTACACAGAATGCAAAAGAAAATTATAATTTTTATCTCTTAATAAACAAAATATATGAAAATGAAAAAAGACAAATTGTATTATAAGATAAATTTTACCTTTATAAAAGTGTTTTTATTAAGAAAGAAATAGTAAAACTTATGACATATATCATTAACTATGTATATATCCTATAAAAGCAATAATCTTATAAAGGAAAAATGGGTATATTTTGTATATTTACAACGTTAACATACATGCTAAATACATTTAATATAATACGTTATTTTTTTATGTTTGTTTTTATCATGTACATGTAATAAGTGCATAATGCTTTACAATATAAAGTTAAAAGAAGTTAAAATTTATTTTTTTTTACATTTAATGTATTGAACAAGCTCATAATATTGACAACAATTTTGTAAGTTTACTAAATGTATGATCAACTCTCTATTAATTTTTGGATTACCCTTATAGAAATTCCCTTATAGAAATTTAATACCAGTACTGGTCACAATTAATCATTTATTTTGAGTATTAAAAGTATTGTTAACAGCACTTTTAATAGGAAAAATAAGTGATTAAAGTGTCAGTTTTGTTATTAGATTTCTATAAGGTTATTACATTATTTTATTTTATGATATAAATTCAATGTAACTAAATTCATTGAATCTAATCCATATTAAGGACTGAAATTGAAAATTTTGAATATTTCAATTATTTTTTATGAAACAAACGTTTCATATGAAAATGAAAGAGCAGTTTCCAGAAGAAAGTATGTTTTGGTGACGTTAATTTTTTTTTAGATAGAAGCACCATAAAGATTTAAAGAATTTTATTTTTTTAAATAAAATTATGATTTTTTAAAAAATATAATATGATTGCATAATTGTTCTATATACAAATAAAAATATTAAGTAGATACATCAAAGTCAGATATTTTATACTTTATTCCATATATTAAAAGAATCCTAAGATTTAATTTTATGAAATAAAAATAAGAAGAGTTAGCTGAATACATGTCCCAATTAGTGACAATCGTGATTGATTTTCTTAATAAATCAATTAATATTGATCAATGGGTGTTGTATGTTCATTCTAAAAAATGTTTTAGTATTTAAAATTTGTATGCGTTATCTATTACAACGAATTTTGAATAAAATTAAACGCTTTCGTAAACGCTAAAATATTATAATTGTAAGCGTATTATCAATGATGACAAATCTAACAAACAGATGCTCACTAACATCTTGTAAGGCGACGACTATATCAACGATCTCTTCGTCGAATGATCCTAACTATTATTAAACTAAAAGTAAATAAAAGTAAGCACTCAAAATTAAATAGATATTAAAAACATGGTGAATAATAACTGAAAATGTCACAAAAATACATATTTTAATGCATATTAATTAATGCATCACTAATCGGTACTCAAATTTTGTTTGCCTTTATTACTGACATTTTAAACAAATATCATATAAATCAATAAAAACATTCCTATTAAATGAAATATGTAATTTATAAATATCAATTGTTATTAAATTAAGAAACAATATTAATAATGTAACTAACAGTCTTGCAGAATTTAAAAAATATACAAATATGAGTTTCTAATCTATGAATTATCTTGCTTAAATTAGTAATAGGAACACTCATGATTTTGTATCAATTTGTGATAGCCGGTGCAGTTCCTAACTTAAGACGGCAATATATTTTCATTAGTTAAATTGTTTAATTCCATTGTATAACTTCCAATATTTTAATCAAATTAAGAATATTGAGTACATAGTGGCAATCTATAGATACGTTTAAACATAATTTAAATTAAATATAAGATTATTTAACTGGATATCAGTAATAAGGATGTTCCTTTGTTTATACGACGTGTCAATATTAGGGACGTTATATGTTTATATCCTCTATCAGTGATATGGATCAATATGCGTCATAAATTGGGACAATTTCGAATACATGTGTCATTAAATTGCATACAAAAACAACGTTTATAAATATGTAATAAATAAATTAAGAATTCCTAAGAAAAAAATAAAAAAAATTATGTTATCTTAATCTTAAATGTGTCCAAACTTGCTAAAAAAAATTAATTTCATGTACTTATTGTGACATACGTATCGACAATTTATTAATTCTCTTTTGCCACGAGTTACTTTGTCACTAATTGGGACATTTGAATAGAATAAGGAGAAAAAAAGTTAGTCATAGAAAATGCCTATATTGCTAGGTTCGCTGAACGGAATAACTTGCAACATTTTGTCGTCATATTGAGCATTCATACAGTAAGTGCAAAAAGTATTAGTACAGAGAAAATATTTTTTAAAAAACTTTATTTTTAAAAAGTAAATATTATCCAGCGAGAAATGACTCATCGAATTGATGTCGAATCGATATAAATACGATGATTTCAACATCAATTTGATGTCGATTCGACGTTTAATTAATGATCATTTCTTGTTGAATAATTAATAATTTATTCATAAAGAATGGAGTGTATGTTTTTTAAAATTATATATACATAAAAAGATGTGTAATTATATCATCCGAAAAATAAGTGAAAATTAAAAATTGTATTGTTTGAATGCTCAAAAAGTATTCGTACAGACGAGAAATTTAGCTTCTAAAATTAGAAATATGAAGCTCGTTTGTTTATGTTAAAATAAAATGTATTCATTGTATAAAATTTCTAATTAACGTAGGAAGTAAGATGGTTCCAATGATGGAATGTTTGGTGAGCCAATATTTATGGACAACAATTTAGGAGAGATACACAAATCACACTTCACGCTTCAACGTGCCACACACGCGTTCCGCCATCTTCCAACTCTGCTCTTACTCTATTAATCTTCCTTTACCTTTTCCTTCTTACGCGAGCGCGCTGATATTCTAACACATATCATCATAATCGGAAACGCGCGAATAAAATAAAAATTTATAAACGAAACATATACTCTTCCTACATTCGACCATTCTGCACAATCGTGCGTCTCGCACGACACCAGCTGTAAACTTAACGTCACACAAAACGATTTCCACTAAATTCACAAAAATAAAACACTCTTATCGTGTTTGCTATGATCGCTTGAACTCATTTACTATTAGTCGACTTAACATTAAAACGTCTTACAAAAATAAAATAGATTATTTATAACTAATGTCTTACCAATAAAATTGATTACTTATAATTAACGTCTTACAAATAAAATTGATTATTTATAATTAACTGTATTCCAAGGTTTAACATATTCAGCGCAAGTAGAAGTACTTACAGGTCCTTCGTGAGAGTCGCTTTTAATCACATCATATGTGTCGTTAGGCTTAACCTTCTCAATTCGATATGGTCCTAAATATTTCGCTCGTAATTTTCGGCCTGGACCTAATTGTGTTCGTTTAATTGCTACTAGGTCTGCCACTTGGTATTCTGTAGCCTTCTTACGTCTGAGATTATATGTCTTACAATTCTCCGATTGCACTTTCAGAATTTGTTCTTTCGCTCTAGCTCTAATTTCATTACGCTCTTTGGTACGTTTTGCCGCCATACGTCGTTTCTCGTGAATCGTTCGAATTACGTCTAATTCTAGTGTTCTGGGAATAACGAAGTAAATCTCTACCATCTTGAAATTTATATAATAAATCGCCGCTTATGTGATAATTCTTATACGATTTGTCTTTGACAATTTCTTCTATCGCTTAAATCTCTTCATCACTTGCTTGTTGACTCCTAATCTGTGGTATAATTGGACTTTTCGCTATTATCATAACCGGATGTCGACTCAAAGCATCGACGTGTTTCATACGGATTCCTGGTCTGTGCTTTATGATGTAATTATAATCCTCTAACACTAAAGCCTATCTCACAATACGTGTACTTAACTCTTTTTTGCTCATGGTTCGCTGAAAAGCCGCACAATCAGTAATTATTTTAAATTGAATTCCTAACAGGTATACTCAGAATTTTTTAAGTGCCTCTACTATCGCAAATGCCTCCAATTCGTAACTCGTGTAATTCCTTTCCTCTTTTTTAGTCTTTTTGCTCATAAAATATACTGGGTGTAATAAGTTGTCTTCGTCTGAACGCTGCAGAAGTACAGCTCCATAACCGTTTATACTTGCGTCCGTATGTACTTCCGTTTCGTGTCGCGAACGATATATTTTCAGTACTGGATTCAGTTCTGAGTTAGAGTCGTCTTCAATTGTATGAACCCGTTTCGAGCTTTATCGTCAAAATTATATTGGGAGTACAAATTAGTTCGGTTAATTTTCCAAAAGCTGGCTACGGCTGTTGTGAATGGTTCATAGTGACAACTGATTTTGGCGTTTTCAGAGAGGTTAAACATCTGCTAATAATATTCAGTTTATATCGCTTTGAGTTTCATACAAAAACCTTGATTTTTACTGTGAAATGTCGAATTTTGTGTTAACCAAGCAGCATTTGCGGGAGGTTCTAATTTTTTGTTTTAATTGGAAGAAAAGTGTAGCTGGAGCCCATCGAATGCTTGTCGAAGTTTATGGTGACACTGCTCCAACTGATAAATCATGTAGGGAATGGTTTCGACATTTCAAGGATGGAGATTTCAGCGTTGAAGACAAGCCTCGCTCTGGACAGCCAAAAAAATTCGAAGACAAAGAATTAGAGGCATTACTCGAAGAAGATCAGAGACAAACACAAGAGGAGCTTGCGTTGAAAAACAAGGAAATTGAGTGCCTTATGAACTGAAACCGAGAGACGTTGAAAGGCGATTTTTCACTTGCGAACAGCTGATTCAAAGACACCAAAGAAAAGGTTTTTTGCATCAGATTGTGACTGGAGATGAGAAGTGGATATTCTACGACAAACCCAAGAAGAAAAAATACTACGCTAAGCCCGGTCAATCGTTGCCATCGACCTCAACATCAACACCAAAGCCGAACATTCTTGGTTCGAAGATCATGCTCTGTATCTGGTGGGACCAAAAGGGTATTGTTTATTATGAGCTGTTGAAACCTGGCGATTCCATTATCCCACCGGGCGATCGATATCGGCTACAATTGATTCGTTTGAACCGTGCATTGCGAGAAAAACGGCCGGAATACGAGTAAAGACATGATAAAGTTATTTTTCTTCATGACAACGCTCGGCCTCATGTCGCTAAAGTCGTAAAAAAATATTTGGAAACGCTCAAATGGGATGTTTTACCGCACCCGCCGTATTCTCCGGACATTGCTCCTTCTAATTACTGGTTGTTCCGAAGGATGTAGCACGATTTGGCAAGTCATCGGTTCACTTCTTTCGCAGAAATCGAAAATTGGCTCCAAAATTGGATCGCCTCCAAAGACGAGTCATTTTTTCGAGATGGAATTCGAAAATTGCCTGAGAGATGGGGAAAAGTAGTAGCCAGCGATTGACAATATTTTAATTAATCTGTTCATTCATTTTATTTTGAAATAAATGCATTTTTGAATACAAAAAAATGAACCGAACTAATTTGTACTCCTATGATTGATCTTTCCGCAACATGTCGCTCAACGATTTCGCAATTGTAGAATACGAAGGTATAAACTTTCTGATGAAACCCGTTAATCCAAGAAAGCTTTGAATATCTTTTAATTCTTTCGGGTAATCTATCATGGCTTTGACTTTCTCTTGGGAAGGGTAAATTTTGTCCCCTTCTACTATATGACCTAGAAATTCGATAATTCTTTTCACGAATTGACACTTTTTAAAATTAATTTGTAAACCGTAGTCGCTAGCTGTTTTTAGTACGATTCGCAAGCGTTCCAACGCTTCTTGTTCGTTTGCTGCCGGCACGATCAAGTCATCCACGTAAAGTAACACTATATTTTGTCTAATCAAATCCCAGAAAGCAGCATTAATATATCTTTAGAAAACCCTCGGCGAATTACATAATCCAAAAGGGATTTTCAAGAATTGATATTGATCGTTCGGAATGACAAACGCCATATATTTTCGACTCTCTTTTTCTACGGATACATGAAAAAATCCATTTTTCAGGTCTAACGTACTAAACACAAGCATCCTCTAATTTATCTAGTAGATCTTCGATTAGTGGTAAGGGATGACTATCCCTTTCTATAACTCGATTTAATTTCCTATAATCAATACATACACGCGGTGATCCATCCTTCTTTCTTACTACGACTATTGGACTCGCGTATTCCGACTTACACTTCTCAATGACCCCGTCGTTTAGCCATTCCGCTATTTGGTTTTCGACTATTTCGCGCTCAGGTGCCCGATAATCGTCGCGTTTTTGAAAGATAGGTCTTTCGTCTTTTGGTACAATATGCATGCTCACGTCCGTTATCTTACACTTATTTACTTGATACGTTTCAACAATTATCTCTACTTCTTCGCGTACTTTCGGATCCGTTACATTACCAATGTCTAACGGTTGCTTTTCGATCACGTTGATTTGTGTTAACAATTGAGCAGGTGTTGCTCTTCGTATAGTTATTCCGTCGTTATTGATGGTCATTTCCGTCATCGCTAGGAAATCGCTACCAATTATAACGCTTGAATTTGTAGCTTCATTTGGCACAACGTGCACTATACACGGATATTCATCAACATCTACTTCTACAATTGTATTTACGCAACCTAATGAATGCACTTCGTTTTTTCCAAAACCAGTTAAACAGATACTATTTCTCCGTAGCTTATCTAATTTCATTTTATCGTAAACATCTTTGCGCATTACCGTTTTGACTGCCGGTATCAATTAACGCATTAACTCCCACACTGTTTATCGCGATTTAAACATTCTACCGCTCGATGAATCAGTAACCATATTAATTACCGTCGTTTTTTTATCCGCTACAGCTTCTATCGCCTGACGCGTTACACAGATTTGCCGTGTGTCCGTATTTTTGACACTTAAAACATTTTTTACCTAATTCTTTCTTCTTACAGTCTTTAGATTTGTGTCCTTTATCGCCGCACGTCTATCTCCTGTTCTTTTTCGCCACTTTTTGGTGTTGTTAGTTTCCTCGCTTCCTCTGTCTTCTTCGACATGCTTTTCTTCTCTCTCGTTCTCATCCTTTTAGTATTCTTCTTCCGAATTGCTTCGTATACTTTAAGCTTCTCCTTGAATTCTGTCAATTTTTTAGCTCCGTACAATATCATCTTGCCCTGTGCGTCTTCCGGAATTCCGTTAATCACGTATTTTATGAGTGCTTCTGCTTCTATTTTATCTCTAGCAGCTATTTCTTTCATCACATAATAATATTCCTCCAAGGTTTCGTCCCTCTTCAGTCTTCTTCTGACCAGAATATCGTGTATTTGAGCACTTTCTATAAATTCGTCTATAAATTCGTCTCGTAAAATTTCTTTTAATTTCTTCCACAACTTGATAACGCCTTCGCTGTCGATGAGCATTTTAACAGGTCCGGTGATTTCTTTGCGAACACTAATTTCTGTAATTCCGACCATCCGAACAGATTAGCCGCATCTTCAAATTCAGATATCCATCTTTCAACCGGATATGTATCTTTTCCAGTGAAAGTTTTAATTAAATCTTGTACATCTCGGTATGTCATGGACAGATGTTCGTGTTCACTTGACCGCCTCTTGTGGAGTGGTTCTCTTCGAGATTATTTTTGCCCTCTTCGTTGCTTCTTTCTTCCTCTCTTTCGTCATTTTACTCGTCAACTGTTCCCTCGTCACTCACATCTTCGTCTAAGTCATCGTCTTGTTCACTATCTTTAATCGTGAGAGTATCTAAATCCATTAAACCATGTAATATGCGTGTCATTATCTCTTCTCTGTTTCCGCCGTACTCTAAACCGAGAATGTTACAGCAGGATATCAGGTCACCGATCGAGAGTTTTCGCGCCGCTTCTATTTTGTCCACGTATCCCGTTGTGTCTTTTTTAAAAATGAAATCCTCAAAGTCTCTGAGTCTTTGTCTATTTTTTCGATCACCTTCCTTTTCGAAGATAAACTTGTATAAAGCCGTCACGGCACGGTTGACGCCGTGCGTATCTTCTGCTTGATTGGTTCAATTTGCGCGAGATTATTCATCTTGTCTCTGCACACTTTACGCAATGTGGCAAATGTTTACCGTCGCGCGATCTGTTGTTGCACCGTCTTGTTCGCGTATACTTAAAACCGTCTCACGTTCACTTACGTCGAGTAGTCCTGCCACCACACTTTCGATGTCGTTATCAGCGCTACTGTCGCGCGCTTACCCGCGTCGTATTGTCACTGCCCTCTCGATGTGCTGATTACCGACGCATTCACAGTCTTGTCAATGTATTTCTGACGTCGCTGCCTCACCTTGTAGTTGCACACTCAATGTCTTTCGGATTCTTAACGTTTTCGAGATTTGAATGTCGTCTTATTTTCTTCTTTTCTCTTCTTCTCATCGTCGTGTCCTCTCCGTCTTGCGTCTTTTCGTCTTTTCAGCTCTTCATCTTTTCCTTCGTCCTGTCGTCTCCTGTCTTATCGTTTGCGTCTTTTCGTCTTATTTCTTCTTCATCTTTTCGTCTTTAGTCTTTTCGTCTTTAGTCTTTTCGTCTTTTTCGTCTCTTCGTCTTTTCTTTCGTCCTGTCGTCTCCCGTCTTATCGTCTTTCGTCTTGCGTCTTTTCTTCTTCGTCTTTTCATCTTTAGTCTTTTCCTCTTTTTCGTCTTTTCGTCTTTTCTCCCCTTTTGTCTCTCACCAGCTCTTATCTCGAATGAGCCCCCAAATTTGTAGGAAATGAGATAGTTCCAATGAAGGAATGTTTGGAACCAATATTTATGGACAACAATTTAGGAGAGATACACAAATCACACTTCATACTTCGACGTGCCACAAACGCATTCCGCAATCTTCCAACTCTGCTCTTACTCTACTAACTTCCCTATACCTTTTCCTTCTTGCGCAAGCGCGCTGATACTCTAGCAGATACTCTAATAAAAATTTATAAACGAAACATATATTCTTCCTACATTAATGTTTATTTTCTACAAAGATTTTTTTTATAAAAAAACAAATTTCCTTGTACGAATATTTTTTATTCTCATTTGCACCCGAATACTTTTACAAACAAAATAATAAAGAGAATCAATTTGTGTAAAGAAAACACATAATTGCTTAAAAAAATATATGAAGTTAAATGATTAATTTTAGAAATAAGTAATTGCGTTTTTATTACACTAAATGATCCCACGTATTATATTCTGTTCATATAAATTTTATACATAGAATAATTAGAAGAATCATATTATGTAAAAAAATTATGTTATTTTATTTACAGTAGTATTTATGGAAATAACCTTCGTATTTTTTTAGTGCTCCCACCTAGAAAAAAATGTGATCAAAATATGTACTTCTCAAAACAGTTCCAATTTCATTTGAAAAATTTTCGTATTCTTAAGGAAAAATGAAATATTCAAGGATTTCAATTTAAAAAAAATAACATCTTGTATAATTAATTTAACTGAATAAATTAATGATCACATTATCTTTTTAAAAGAAATATGTATGGATGGAAGATACAAGTGCAAAAACATTCAATTTTGAAGTTCAATCTACAGACAATGAGGTTGAAAATGTGGTAACTCGTGAAAACCTCTCACATTACATATGTTATACTTCCTATAAGATTGATTGGAGCAACACAAGAATTGTAAAAGCTGCAACTAACATGAGTAATTTTCTCCTTTTGACTGAGGATGGCAAAGTAAAGTATTACGACGATATCATCATGAATACATATTAGTAATAATAATTATTAACTTTACTTAGATATATTACATTTATTTAACTTAGATATATTACACACACAATTCGATCGAAGGTAAAGAAAAAGAATGCAGTATACATCAATTGAATATACATGAAATGAATATCAAAGAGCAGATTACAAGCATGAGTTGCGGATATAATTGTTATGTGATAGCTACAAACAGTCGTACGTTCTTTTGGGGTTTTATATATAACGACAGAGAGGATTCTTCTCATGATAGTGCCGAATATATGTGCCGAAATTCATGGTGTACATTCGACCCACATAAAAAATTTAATTTTACATTCAAAACAATTGGTAATTTTCTTAAAAACACATTCCTAAAAATGTAAAGATGTATACATCAAAAATTTATAGCTGCAAGTATTGTAGAGTAACCTAATCTATCTTAATGTTTAGTCAAGATAGCTTGTGGGATTGATTACACCCTTGCTCTAACTAATGAAGGAAAACTCTACTGCTGGGGAGGTCCATACTTTTATGAAACGACTTTTTGCAGCAATCATTCCGGCAACAATGACATTTCCCCTATCCAGGTAAATGATTTGTTTCAGTATTGTATTATGACAAATCGGAAAAGACTAGGAAAGCTTAAACTAAACTAAAAAATTTTTCGATTGGCAGATGAATATAATTAATGTAAAAAACCTATCAGACATCGCCGTCATTAATTACACTAATTTTGTCAAGTCTAGCAAGAATGAACTTGTGTACGCATGGGGTTTTATTTTTAAAAGACAATATAAAGAACCAGCTGTTTGTGAATATACGAACGCGTTTGACATATCCAACTCGATGACAGCTCGTTCACCAATATCCGTGGCCGATGAATTCATAAATGAAGAATTTCACATATTAAAAGACTTGGAAACTGCATTCAACGATCAGGTTAGACTTTATTCTGTGTGTTTATTTGTTTCTCGAATTCAGTATTTCCAATGAAGTATCATAAAAATTGCAATACAATTTATTTTTACAATTTAGTTTTGAATCTTTAAAAGATGTCAAAAATTTTCAAATTCTTTCAACTGATGGCGTGTTAAAAACCGCAAGCAAGCCATTAATTGAAAATGCTTACAATCTGAAATTTATTATACTGATTATCATTGTTCTATTTTATCTCCTTGGTAAAGTCTTAGCGTATTTTTCAATAACACCTCTCGTTTCGTGATCTGATATCTTAATCATCAGAACATTTCAAAGAAGTCCTTATCTACCGATATTTGTAACCTAGCATTTTCTTTTGCTTATATCTCAGATTGTAGTGCATCGATTTTAATTAATTTTTTTTTAATCTATTGTTTGAAGACTAAGAAAAAGAATTTTTGAGTTAGAAATTCTAAAATGTCATAGCATAAAAGATATTTTGCAATAAGTGAAAAGGGATCGGAAAAAAAACATCTGACCTATCAAAGAGGTTACGCCCTTTATAGATACTGAGGGTTAAATGTCTTTCTTTTTATTACATTTTTTCATTGCGTAACAAAAAAGATTTGGTGATTATATAATACATATGTTCAACTTTAATAACTAATTCGTGTTTCCTGTCTAAAGTCAACAAGTGATCTCACGATAATGGTCGAGAAACAATCAATTTATGTTCACAAAGTTATCCTGAAGATTCGTTCCACATATTTTAGAAGTATGTTCCAAACTAATTATGTTGAAAATAGACAACGGTACGTTTTTACAAAAAAAAGTATATTAAAAAAAAACCTTCTTTGTTTGATTTGTTTGTATATTGAATATTTTAATATATTTTTCTTGACAGCGTCATCGTGAATAATTATTATAGGTATATCGTTTATAAAAAATTTTTAGAATATTTATACACCGGTATGATCAATCTATCTTCTTTTAAAAACCTATTAGGTGAGTTTGAGTTAAACGTGTCGAATATTACATATGTAATTCGCGACTAAAATATCTCTTTGCTGCAGATCTTTTGCAATTGGCAGATGCATTATGCGAGAAAAATCTCCAGATGGATTGTATACGAAAAATAAAGAAAACAATTAACGTATCGAACGTCATGTACTTTTTTAACCTTATCAACGATATAAACGAAGAATATCACAAGGAGGTAATTGTTTTTTTGTTTTTATTATGGATTTTTTTTCTATTGTAAGACAAAAATATTGCAGAATTTATAATGGGATTAACATATTAATCCAATTGGGATATGTTTTCCATTTTTCTTTTTTGTGTCCTAGTAAAATATTATTCCCTTTAAAATTCCTAGACGCGAATCTTTTACTTTATAAACAAATGTATATTCCATTCTGAAGCTCAAAGCCGACACTAGGCATTTCGGCACCCGAGGCAAAATAAAAAAATGCGCTCTTCAGTAAAAAATATTTCTTTATGACATGTGAAATATAACACAGTACAACACATATTTCCTCCCGAAAAAATCGAAGAGATTCTGAAAGTAGATATAATAAAAAAAAATATCCGTGCCTCGGCGTTTTTACCAAATCAGTCGTTAATGTTTTTATAGTCATTTATCGTATTTGCTTTATATTGGGTTTTTACAATTGTTTAAAATTATATAATAATTTTTTAAAATAAATAATTGACGTTTTTGCATGTAAAATTATGCGATGAGTCCGAGTACAAAAAAAAATAACTGAGAATTATTTTTTTTCATACATTTTCAAATTTTTGTATAATAATAATAATAATACAATTATAATTATAATTATTATAAGAATCTTGGTCATTTGATTTGTCATTTATATGATTTCGGTTTTGTATCACGAATAATAGACCAACAGTATTCATCAAGCATGTGTCTTTTCCTTTGAAGCGTTTCTCAGTATCCTGAAAACGTTCATCATTGTGAATTCGCCAAATTTGATGGACAAAATTCCAAATGATTGTGAAGAAAGTGTATTTTGAGCGACATGTTAACTTTCATTGCATGAAAAGCCGAAATCATTTTAGCAACAATTTTTTTGTAATTGTCGACTTTTTTATTGCTCAAAAAATGTTTAGTATCAGTCAATATCGAGATATCATGCTTTCCTAACATCTACTTTCAGAATCTCTTTGAATTTTTCATGGGAGGAAACCTGTGCTGTACAGTATTATAAAAAAGACATTTGATGATACTTAAAAAATGTTAACGATCTGGTAAAAGAAACTTATTAGATGAATGAATGCCGAAACAGGGGTACTTTTTTTATATCTTTCAGAATCTCTTTGATTTTTCCATGAGAAGAAAAAAATCGATTTTTGTCGTATTGTGTAATAAGAAATATTAATTAATAGTAATTAATAATATATACATATATATTAATTAATAGTAATAGGTATATAATAATATTAATTTGAAATAATCACGTGTATAGAAGAAGAGTTATACGCTATAAAATTTACATGTATGTTACAAATGAAACAGTTATTAAAATCGCAATAATATTTTTCGTATTTTGATAAATGCAAAATTATCAATTATATTATCAAAATCTATATAGCCTTTCATTTTTTATTTCATTTTCAATTGAAAGGTTTCCTATATTTTCCTGTATTTGATATCACGGGCCCACAGAAAAAAAAGTACCATGTGCTGGTAAAGAGCTATTCTTATGTATTTTGAGTCGCTAAATCTAAACCATATGTTTCCCGAGTTGAGAATTACGTGCAAATATAGTGATACATAAGTGAAAACACCTACAAGTACCTGCTGCTATGGAGGCTATTGGAGACGATGATAACTGCCCCGAACTATAGCCCCGTGTAGAATGATTCGTTTTCTGATCCACCGTGATAATGAAGCCAGCGAAGGCGTGCTGCCTTGCAAGGGGGCAATAGGGTCCCATACAGCACAGAAAGATTGCAGAAACATTGCAGAATGATTTCAATAAAATATTGCAATATTGCATGATGGTTGCAAACCGTTGCTGATTCATTGTTGCAAAATTCCAACAATGTTAAGATGTCCGCTGTTTGTTATATTGCAACAAAACGTTCTAACAATATTGCAATGTAATGTATTTGGATAAATTTTTTACGAAGACTCTAAAATGAAAACTGTTTCTAGACATATACCTCACTAACTTTAATTTTTCTACAAATCGTGTTTCTAGTGATATGCACAAAAGCAATTTTTTATGATAAAACCATTAAATATTGCAATAAATATAGTATTAATTCTGAAGGATAAATTTATTCGTAAGGATAAAGCACATGTGTATGTCTCGAACAAACTACAAATATTATCTACATTAATATATGCCGTCGCTTGATAAGTTAATCATGGATTAAGTTAATCGCAATGATTCTTTTTAATTCGAAATCATTCCGAGTCAAATCGATTGAAACCGAGTTGAAATCGATTAAAAAATGACGGTATGAAATTTATCAATAAAGTTAGGGTGCTGATTTATTCAGGCGTTCACATCAGGCATATCATTGATCACATAATTAATATTTCGATAAATCGTTTTCAGCAGCTTAATTGTTTATCCTTCCATTTATCTTATCCGATAACGATGCATTCATTGTATCCAAACTCGATTATTATATAATCTTTTGGTTTCATATTTAAAATAAATATAAAACTTAGCTAATGAAATGGCCGTCAAATAATAGATCAATAAATTTTTTATTTAAATATAAAATGAATTATATTAATTATTAAATCATAAGTGTTACTAAAAGACGACATAAATATTGAAAAAACTTATATTTTTAAATTATTATTATTGTAACAATTAAAAAATTACAGTTTTGCAATGTTTGTAGAATATTAAAAGCATATTACTGACATTTTATAGGCATATTGTTAATTTACATTTCTGTAATATCTCTGCAAAGTTACATTGCAATCTGCAATATTGTAACATTGCAACAATATTGTTACAATCTTCTGTGCTGTGTGAGAGTGAAGCCGTAATGTGGTTAATAACATTTGAAGGCAAAACAGTGCGGAAACACGCACGAACATAAATCGATCTTTTTTTAAATATATACAGATACAATGGTAGAGATGATGTACGGGCAGTTATTGTGATCTGATGGCTGCTTTTCTGAAAATTGGTCTGTGGTATAACTCTTCGGGAATTATTATAAGTTTAACCTGTCTATAACGTAAGGCACTCAGAGTTCATCGCTAAAAGTTATGCAAGAGGTATAGAGAACGTAGATATGACGTTTGTTGCTACCTTGTCCATCAATCAAGGATTGCCTTTTGTAGCGTATTAGTATTTCAGAGCGTTCAGTACAGTATTTTTTGACGGCTGATAAATATTTCTTAATTTGGGAAACATATAGTCTAGGTTTAATAAAAAATTTGTCAATGGTCTTAGAATATATTAATAAAAGAGATTTCGAGGTTTTTGACCCATTTTTTCGCTCTGGATTGCACATTTACCATGAATGGTCCTATTTTGATATCAGATTCGTATTCAGCGATTCAAAATACATAAGAATAGCTGAGTCTCCACCCCAGTACATGATACTTTTTTTCTGTGTAATTTTTCTTGACTTAATGACGATCTTAAATAATTTTTCATTAATTTTAATTTAATGTAGCATCAAGTGGATCGTAATTCAAAATTACGATTAATAAATTAGAATATATAGGAAATTAAATTGCCATTTTTGCGCTCCCTTTAAATTGTTTACATGAGGTAAATGCCTCCCTCGCCACACCCGGCTCTGTTGAAGCTATCCAGCTGCCAATATCACTTTAGGATATTAAATCATCACGATGCTACGAATGCTTTAAATAAAACGAATGCTTTTGTAAAATTCTTTTTTCTAATTGATTAACCAAACGCTTCAAAAGCATTTGTAATGAGACTTTAACCATAGCTTTAGACAGAATTCATTAGCTGTAAAAATATATCTTTGTATTAGAATAGAGAGAGCAGAGTTAATTGTGACACTTTTTTTAAGTTATAAATCTTTGCACAATTATGAGAGACTAATTGTAAATGCTTTAAAACGTTGCATATTCATCTGGCTCAATAAATGAGTACTTATAAATCGTTAATATCTCATAACTAAGAATAAAAATGTTCATTATAATGCAAAGTGGATCAATATGCCACTTATGAGGCATGTTGAGCATCCTCGAAGGATAAATTGAACCATAAAGATAATTGTTTAATGAAATTATAAATGATTAAAAAACTTGAAAAGAATTATGTACACTAATCGAATTTTTATTAATAGTGTAATAATTTGTAATACTCTCTCTTTTTAAATGCTTATTAGATTAAAATTATAAAATCTTTACTCTTTATAATAATAATTAAACGTAAAATATATATTTAATCGTTAAGATGGAAAAAGTATCGATAAATATAGATTTTGAGCAGCAGAGTTTATAAGGTTCGTTATGGATACTGAGTCCAACAAGCCCCATATTGCTGAAATACTTATTTATAACTGAAAAACCGTAAATAAAACAACAACTTGAATATTAAAGTTAAAAAATACGATAATATCTTCCAAAAACACATTTGATTGTTATAAATAGCTTTAATTATCACGTGGACCAAAAAGAGTACTCATCTAATAATTTTATTTTGGTATACGAAAATGAAAAAGCGCACGTATTTGGCTATTGACAGTCAGATACAGATTATTGTATTAAGGCACAGTAATCTCTGTCTTTGTGCTACTTACGCAAGCATAGACGTATCTATATATATTTTGGTTATTTAGATATTTGCATTTAATCAACTTGCCCTTATGCGCAACTAGCCCCGCTCTATCCTACATGTTTAAATTCACTTATATGTGTAGCTTCTATTTTTTAGGAATTGATGAAATATTGCTTCCACTTCTATTTTAAAAACATGATGACTGTAATCCAGACAGACGGTTTTGAAGAATTGGATGTCGAAACAAAGGCTATGTTAATGAATAAAGGGTACACCTTTTTGTCATCAGAAATTAATAGTTCTGGTTATTTAGAATAATATTTCTTAGAGGAAAAAAAAATATAATGGACTTCGTTCTATGAAAACGATTTACTCTCATAATCGAAACCATTATTGCATATGGTAAAAAATAAAAAAAAAATCATTATAAATCATTATTTTATTTCATTTCATTTTATACGTTTTAAAAAACAAGATACAAAAAGAGCATAAAGAACCACACCACAGGTTATAATTTGTGATATTTACTTATTATTATATTAATTAAAACATTAAACGTTTCGGCCACAATCTGGCCATCTTCAGTAATACAATAGTCTTCATAAACCGCAAAAATACATTTAGTTGAAATTAAATTCAACAGTCCATTGTTGTAATAAAAATAACATGTTCTTTTTAGTGTGAAGATGCTTCGTACAAAATGTTATAACGCCCATAGTCATATCAAGAAGTGTAGAACAAGAATTTCCAGATTCTGATTAAATTAAAATTATATGACATTAATTTCTCCTAGTCGAATATAAAGAAATATAATCGTTACCTGTTTTACAGCCAAAAAACTGAGCGAAGAATATCAAATGACACTTTTACACAATAAGACTTTCTTCGTGACATTATGTGTTGTTGTTTGTTATATCGCGTATTATACCACTATTTATACGCCTGAGTCAAACAAATTAGAAATTTCTAGAGTTACTATTGAAAAGAAAAAGAAATCTTACTTAAGAAAAGGAAAATAAATATCTGGTAGACTTTCCGTGTCACTTTGTTTATTGATACCTCTTATTTGTCTTTTTATGTGTATCATTTCGGAAATTCTTCTTTTTATTAAAGATTGTTCCTTGTCTAAAACTTTTATGTTTTCCCAATCTAACTCATGCATCTCGTTCAAACGGTGACGTGAAACCACTGAAATTTCGGAAGGTGATTTTCTTAAATCCGCTTTATGTTCTTTTATCCGAGTCTTTAATTTTCTTTTTGTTTGGCCTACGTACGACGATTCACAATTTAAACAATCGATTTTGTAGACAACTCCACATTGGTCATCCCTGGACAAAGAATCTTTCCCCGTCTTAATAAATGCATTCATTTTATTCATGGGTTTGTACGCTATGTTAAAATCATGCACATGTGAGAGTTTTTTGAACTTTCCGACACTTTGCTCAAATACGGCACCACAAGAAATTTCTTTGAATTAACATTAGAATCGATTTCTTTATTACATTTTTTACTTCTATTTTGTAATGTCTTAATTCTATTTTTTATTGTTGCAAATATAAACTTTAAGGGATAACCATTACTTAAAAGAATGCGAATTAGTTCCGTGATGTTTTTTTCCTGAAATTTAGGATGGGACAAAAATAGAATTCTGTCCAATTGCCCAATAATAACTCCCCTTTTGTGTGTTAACGGATGATTGGAATAATAATTTAAATACCTCCCAGAATTGGTAGGTTTTTTGTAGATATCAAAGATGATGTTTCCTTCTTGTTCAATTAATTTAACATCTAGGAAATTTATGCCATTTTTATCGCCACGGTCAACGGTGAATTTAAGCCTTTCGTGATATGAATTAAATAATTCTAAAACTTCCTCAACCTTTTCCTCATGTACCGCTAATACAATGTCATCCACGTAACGAAAATAAAACGATGCCTTAATGTTATTCTTGGTAATAATTTCGTGTTCTAAATCTTGTAAAACAATATTTGCCAGTATCGGAGACAAAGGAGAACCCATGGGCAAGCCAAAAATTTGTTTAAAAATTTTTTTGTCAAAGATGAAAAATGTGGAAAAAAGTTTTAGACAAGGAACAATCTTTAATAAAAAGAAAAATTTCCGAAATGATACACATAAAAAGACAAATAAGAGGTATCAATAAACAAAGTGACACGGAAAGTCTACCAGATATTTATTTTCCTTTTCTTAAGTAAGATTTCTTTTTCTTTTCAATAGTAACTCTAGAAATTTCTAATTTGTTTGACTCAGGCGTATAAATAGTGGTATAATACGCGATATAACAAACAACAACACATAATGTCACGAAGAAAGTCTTATTGTGTAAAAGTGTCATTTGATATTCTTCGCTCAGTTTTTTGGCTGTAAAACAGGTAACGATTATATTTCTTTATATTCGACTAGGAGAAATTAATGTCATATAATTTTAATTTAATCAGAATCTGGAAATTCTTGTTCTACACTTCTTGATATGACTATGGGCGTTATAACATTTTGTACGAAGCATCTTCACACTAAAAAGAACATGTTATTTTTATTACAACAATGGACTGTTGAATTTAATTTCAACTAAATGTATTTTTGCGGTTTATGAAGACTATTGTATTACTGAAGATGGCCAGATTGTGGCCGAAACGTTTAATGTTTTAATTAATATAATAATAAGTAAATATCACAAATTATAACCTGTGGTGTGGTTCTTTATGCTCTTTTTGTATCTTGTTTTTTAAATTGATAACCACGTGAATTTTTTAACTTATACGTTTTAATTTTGATTAAATTAAATATTGACAATTATCTACAATTAGACCCCATATACTAATTGCGAATCAGTTTACTAAATGCTTTACCTTTTTGGATTTAATTTCAATTGAACATGATATTGACTTTTTTCATGAAATCTAAAGCTATTTATTACCTCCTGTAATAAGTAAGCCTCCTGTAATAAGTCTCCGTAAGGCAATTTTTATGTTATTACATTTTAAATAAATTTTCATAGGTATATATCCTAGTTTATGTTTCACATTTTATTAGTTTAACGATTTTAATAAAATGTGCAGTTCATACTAATAAATAAAAAAATACTTAAAAAGACAAAGCAAATGCTAAAGAATATTATGATATGCATGTTATTTGATATATAGAAAATATACTATAATTATTTAAATATAATGTGTGATTCGGAACTAGTGCTTAATCCGTATTTAATGCTTTTACTCTTTTATTATTACAAGGCACAAGTGATTGTAAATGTAACTACACTAGCACATTTTGTCTTTATACTAAGTACAAACGTGCTTATCGGATGCTTTTTACTTACATAACTTTTAATGACACGTGATGATTTAAGTTGAAGCTGATAACTTTGATAAAATATTTGATATATTGAAGATATGTGCACAATATAATACTCTTTGTAATTTAAAGGTAAGTATAATTATTCTTATAATGATAATATAATTTATTAATGTAAACATAAAACATGAAGTTAATTTTACTATTATTTTTTATTTTTATTTTCAAAATGTTGTATATATATATATATATATATATATATATGTGTATGTATATATATATATACACAATGTGTATACACAATTTTATGTACATGTATTTTATGTACTTATACTATCATAATACTTATTTTCGTAAAGTAAAAGGTTTATACAATATACTGCAACTAAAGTTTGATTTTGGCTAATTGTTTTACCTTCTTTCTCTATTTTTTAATTTACTGTAAAAATTCTAATGTCAAAATATCACAGGAACCATCCTTATCTATACATATAGATTGATTGTAAAATGATGGAAGAGAAGCTAATATATAAAGATATAATGAACTTAATACGATATTTTATCTCTTTTTGTAATTAATAAAAAGTAATAAGGCTCTGTAAGTATAAAACAATATAGTGCAAAAGAAGAGCAAAGAGCCAATAATGTTAAGATGTAAAGAGCAAAGAACTTTAATTTAAATTAAAATTAAAAATTCATATAACAATACAATTGACAAAAACAAATATTTCGACTCCGATCGAGTCATTTTCAATGTTGTCGTAATATTTAAACATCGTTCTAAACTAAAAATATATACATGATATTACAATACTATTATAATTTATAATCCCGTAATTCTTCATTTTGTGTAGTACGTTGCGAGTCATTTTTATCAAAAATCAACGTAGTCATAACAATATTCTGGAAAAGTAACCGTGAACAAAAAAATTAATACATACAATTTAATACATAAATTTAGTAATATAATAATGTACCTTGTCAATAAGTATCAGTAAATGTGTTGAGAGTTCATTAATAAATAAAGAGAAAAAAATGCAGATAAATGGTAGTCCATGTCGTGGTACAATATAATAGTTTTTTTATTTTAAGCAAATTTGCAAAAGTAACGAACATCTAATTTTCACGATGTCAGATAACGAAATGTCGAGAAGAAAAACATTTATCGAGAACGGAAAAACGACAAAACAGGGGGAAAATGGAAAGAAGATATTAGGCGGGAGATCAACCTTTTTATAATGTAAATTAATGAAAAATGAAGCGAATAATATAAATATAAAGGAAAGTCGTCGATACTGCCATAGGTTTTCTAAAGCGATATCCTCTTATCTCTCAGAAACTAACTACTGCACTTTATTTAATATTACTAACAAAAACATGATCTGTTAACTATTATTTAGTTAATTAAAAAATTGTAAACTCATAATTCGTATATTTTTGGCTTGTTTCTATCAAAAAATCAGCTAAAAACGAATTCTATGAATACGAAAATAAAATTCTTACAATTTTCTTTTGCAAATTGCGTAATTTAAATAATAGTGACTATATTATTAATAATATTACATCGTTTTAAATTGTAATTTCCTAAATCAGTTTCATTTATATTATTTTTTCTCTCTTAGTTTCTTCATAATACAATTTAAATATAAAATCGGGGTGCAATGTAAACCGGCACCTGTCTGTAAAATAAATCATGAGTTAACTTCATTTTCTTAATGTTACTTTATAGTGTCAAATAACTCTATCGGAGCAATAGTACATATAAATAGCAATAGTATATATAAAGCTAAACAATCGCGTTACATATTTGCATCTTGCAGAACAGCATAAAGTAAATACGCATATAATTTAACAAAAATGTTTTATATCAAAATAAAAAGATTCTGGAAAATGTTATATACATTTACTTATATTATTTTATACAGATAATTTCTGTAAAAGAAAAAGAATAGGAATATGTGGCATATATTGTATTACTGCCTACTGTGTCAGTTTTGGAGTTCATTTTATCGAACGCTCATTTTTGCTTATCTTATGAAAAAATTAATTATTGCAAAATTACAAACAGTATTATAAAAATTGCTTATATTATCTGATAGAAGACACTTTTTAGTTTGTATTTATGTATTTAAAGTTTATTTTTATCTTTTGTTTATAAGAAATATTGTCTAAAAACAAAATAGTATGATGGTATCGGTGATCTTTTCCTAAATATATTGTATAAAATAATATTACCGTTATATTAGAAGAAACCAGGATTTCGGAACTGATTGTCATACGGGATTGACTCTCAACAAGTTAATAAATCAACCATGTATTCTCTTTTTACTGTAGATTTCTGATTAAATTGTATAAAATGTTCTGTACCAAAATCATATTTGTTACTTACAATGTTATAATCTGCCCGTTTTTATGAAAAACCATAATAGTTATGGCAATAAAAAAGACATTACTTTGTAATTTTTGCAAACGCGTTACTATAAGACGAATTTCATCAAATTAACTTGTCAAATTAAATATTTGGTTTTAAATGTCTTAAAATTTAGCAATTTTTATTTCTATATTAGAAGGTACGAAATTAAAGTTTCCGATCAATAATAAAGATTATATAATTAAAACATTAAATGAAAATGTAACAATTCTTATTGCAAAGTCAGAATTTGGATTTTCTTGAATCATACGCGAATTTTATGTTATTATTTTGTAAGTATATGAAATATCCTTTCTAAACAAAATGTGTATCGAAAATATTATAAACATTGTTATAAGCAATTTATGTATTTTATATTTTATGTAAAAGGATTTAATTCTATTTTATGTTATATTACATTTTATTATATTATTCTTTGTACATTATAATTCTTTCTTTTGTTCTATAATTTGTTCTATAATTAAAATACATTGCATGAAAAATATTAAACTGTATGTAAACATGAAAACATTCAAATCCAGCAAGCACGAAATTAAACGTACCGTATTTCTTAGGTGTAATTTGCCACATAACAATAAAACTGTAATATAACACATCATATTAGTTATTTTGTAACTTGGTGTTTAAAATAAAAAAGAGGGTCGCCGTTAAAAATCAGTGTGGGTAGTAGAGGACTCAAATAAGTATCCCTTGATTTTTAGAGCTAGTCACTTCAAAATTGTATAGAACATGTATAGACAGATAAAGAAAATTCTGACATATACAATTCTTTCTTTCATAGACAAGAAACCAATTTTAAAGAACAAGAAAGAGAATTAATTATAACTTAAGAATTAACAATAAAATTAAAAATTTGCAAGCTAATCATAGATTTAGGGAAAGAATAAAAATTAAAAATTTTAACTATAACATAATGCATTCGTTAAACTCTGAGACGAATCGTACCCAAATCGCACAGTTGATGTTAAAGAAAATTTCAATCAAAGATATTACAGCTAATGAACAACAAATAACGTATAATATTAATATTTGCCCAGATAAATTTAAAACAAAATTGTTAAAATTTCAAATTTTATGTGTTCAAGATGTTTGTATGCGTCCTGTATTCTACCCATAGATATTTAAATATAAAATTATGCTTAAGTCTGTCAATTCTTTCTTTTGACGAGCGAAAAAGATTATTGTTTTCATTTCGTACGACCAATAATATTGTTGCGTCTTTTTATTTCCATTATGTCGATAACATTGTATTATCCGCGCATAAGATAAGGTTGAGAATATTCTGGAATTGTTTAATTCGTTATTCGTATCATGTTTAATTCGTATCATGAAAGGATAAAATTTACAGTAGATTTTGGCAACGAAAATGGCATTAATTTTGTTAGACGTTAAACTAATGGAACGAAAAGGAAGAATTATCTTCGACATATATAAAAAATCAACTAATTCAGGGAGATATCTGAATTATTATTCGAATCATCCATCAGTGCACAAAAGGATTGTAATCATCGAGCAATTAGACAGAATACAAGTATTATTTTTATCCCATCTGAAATTTCATGAAAAAAATATTTCAGACTTAGTTCACACTCTATTAATTAATAGTTATCCTCTTGAATTCATTTTTTCAACAATCAAAAATAGAATAAAAACTTTAGAAAACAGAATCAATTTAGATAAAAATAGTGATTGGAATAATAATGAAAACGACTCTAATTCTAATTTAAGAAAGAAATTTTTTGTACCATATTTAAGTAAAGTATCGAAAAAATTTAATAAATTATCACATAGACATGGCTTTAATATTGCTTACAAACCTATAAATAAACTTAATAGATTTATAAAAACAGGAAAAGATCGCACAGGTAAAGAAGATCATTGTGGAGTAGTTTATAAGATAAATTGTCTGGATATTGTGAGTCTTCTTACGTTGGTCAAACAAAAAGGAAATTAAAAACTCGAATTAAAGAACATAAGGTTGACATAAGAAGATCCATTTTCGATGTCAGTAATTTCACGCCAAGTTAATGAGATGCATGAATTGGAATAATGTTAGAATTTTGGACACAGAACAATCAGAATTGTTAATCCTTATCAAATTGACTATTAACGATATTATAATTTTTTAAATTAGAATATGACAGTTCTTGTTCTACAATTTGCATGATAATTGGCGCTGCAATCATGTTTTACGAGAGTACACCATGTGTATTTACAAGAAGAAAGAATGCGTTGATGTATATTTATATTTTTGACCGCTGAATTTAATGTTAGATTTATGTAAATTCTGTGTTTTATGGATATTTGTAATTGTACTAAAGATGGCCAGATTGTGGTCAAAACGTTTAAATTATTGATTAACGTAATTATATATTAAATATCAAAAAAAATATTTTGTGCTGTGATTTTATACTCTTCTTTTTGTTAATTTTTGATTTATAAACCACGTTTGTTATAATTATATATATTATATATTTAATATATATAATATATATATTTAATATATATAATTATATATATTAAATTATACATGTTACAATTATACATAAATTATACACTTCTTATTTTTAATGTAAAAAATTTGGAAATATAAAATTGCTTGCCGATTACAGGGATATTTATTATCTCATAAAAGATTTTATTTTAATACTTTTGATACTGTATCAGATAAGTATCAGTGCGCTGTTCGTCTTGATAAAGTAAACAACAAGGTTCACGAAAGGTTCACGAAAGGCAATGAATCGTGACAGGAAGATAACTCGTAACCGCTTGGTATCTTTGAATATTTTATGTTTTGAAAGTTATTAAGATCCTTTCATGTTTAAAGAAAATTTTCTGTAACTAATGCAATTTATTCCTTTACTTTGTAATAAATAACTTTCTACTTCATTGATATAGGAGTTATTATTGTGTAGCATATTGTATCCAAGAAGAATTATGAGAACAAAATAGCAGCAAATAACTCCGAAATAAATATTAAACAATTGCTTTTCGATCATTTACAATTAAATATAAATAACGTTATCGTGACCTATTGTCCTACTCACTTAGGTGTGACCGTAACTTCATACATTGTTCATATATGAATAATTGAAATCCTTATTTCCGAAACATGAAACATCACTTCCACAGGGGTCAATAAATTAAATGACGACTTATTTAAAACAATAATATAAAATAAATATAAAATAGATTTCAAAAATTTATTTAAACCATAAAATGAAAAAAACGTATTTTAACCATGATCATCGTGAGTCAAAATAATACGCATCTTTCATGCTATATTTCAGAATCGTCGTTTCAGAAAGATGCGTACCTTCTATCTATTGAAGGTTTAAAGCTTTAACTTCGATAGAAATACCTAGCTTTTTAATCGGATTGTTAGTTTGCGTCTAGCAGCCATTCGCACAAAAAGCGTTTTTTTTTTGTCAAAATGTCAGCAAGTGTGACCAACGCGTTTTCGTTAAAAAAATTTATGATTTATATTTTTATATTGAATTGCAAAAATAAACAAGATATGGATTATGTTCTTCAAGTAAAGATAAAAAAAATGAAGAAGGAAGAACATCCGTCATGCCTACGATAAACATCTGTATGATAAACACAGACTCCATTTGTGTATCGAAGAGTAACGTTTTTTATATTATATATTTTTTGTATTTTACATTTTTCACTTATATTTGTCTTCAATATTAATAATAGTAATAGTAATAATAATTTTTACATTAATAACATAACTTAAACCAATAATAAATAGCCTTTTATCCGAATTTAACATCTTTTTACACCTAAAAAAACGATCATCTTCTACTTTCAAGATAAATACCTTTTTTTGAAACGCATATAAACATACTATTTTTTTTAAGTACATTATTTCAAAAGTAGGCTAAAACTGCATTTGAAAATATTATAAATTTAAAAAGTTATGATTTTTTAGTAAAAATACTCATTTTTCCTAAGTTAACACGTTTATGATTTTTTTTTAGTATTAAAATTAAATTTTTTACTGCAATGCCAATGTTCCATTTTCTTAAAAAATGAAATTATACAAGTGTCTGGTAAGTTTTGACAAAGCCCTCGTGTGTAGATAAAGCAGATTAAATTGAGTCAAAAAGTTCTCTACCATTTCGCAATAACAAGATACAATTAACAAGATACTAATTACTAAAAATCGCTGAATTTTGATCTTAAATAATTTTTTACTCAAATTTTATCAACTTTACAGAAAAATAGCAAAAGACAAAAATTATTTATTTTATTTTCATAAAATTCTGAGAATTTTTTCAAAATTTTTTAATACCGTATTTTCTTATGTTGATAAAAATAAGAAAATGCAATACAAATAAGAAAATGCAATAAAAAGTTGATATAAAATTCTGAAAAAATTCTTAAAGTTCTGTAGGAAATAAGATGAATCCAATGATGGAATGTTTGGTGAACCAATATTTATGGACGACAACTCAGGCGGCGGGGGGAAAGAAGGCGACGCTTCAAAAGTCGACCCAAAATTTAACATGTACTCCAATAACTACAGGAAGAATACTGAATCACTTCAATAGATAAATAAAAAATGATTTGTATATTGCATATAAAGGCACATATAAAGGTTTTTTGATTTGTTAATTATAAAATTATATTGACATCATTCTTATAATTATATTAATCATCACACTTTTGCGATTTGATTATCAGAATTTTCATTCGGATGATAATTATAAAAAAAACATTTCAGAAAATACTGATCAACATCAACGTAACATTATTACAGAAACATGATTTCTTTTCGGATTTTTTCTAAAGGTAAACAGATCTTACATATATTTTTACATATAAAAATACTGATTTTCTATCTATTCGACGCATACTACGTCGAATTATTTTTTGCTACAATTGTCAGTTTAAAAACTTTTAGAAATACACATATAATTTCAATAATTAAATAAAAATATATTTAGCTTGTAATATGTGTTTATTAACAATGTCACTTATTAAAAAAAAAATTATGAAAAAAGAAAAAAGGAATTGATCATGGGATCTCTAACATTCAGATCTCGCATCATATGCGTGAGACCACGCCGAGGTCATGCAAATCACTTCTATGAACGTTGTATATAACGCTCATGGAAAATCATGGAAATATCAATATCTCATAAATTATCGTGTTTTCAAATTATTTTTGCTATTATACATAAATTGGAGGGATATAGGATTAGCATAATTTATTAAAACTTATATGTCATCTACAATGTTCCTTCTCCTCTTAATTATACATGTTGAGCGGCTGAAATTTTCCAGAAAGTATTTTCGGTCGCTAGAAACAAGCGACCGAAGAGAGATGGGGGAGGAGGAGAGGAGAGGGAAGGAGAGCAGAGGAGAGGAGAGGAGAGGAGAGGAGAGGAGAGGAGAGGAGAGGAGAGGGGGAGAGGGGGGAGAGAGAGAGAGAGACTCTGAAAGATAGACTCGTTGTTTCGTTCGACGAGTCCAGCTCGGCATGCGGAGTCTCACCGATTATAATCGAAGTTTCTATCCTTTTTTGTTTTTTCTCTGTCTCACTCTGTCGTACTTCTGTTTCAATAATTCGTTCTGCAATTCAAGAATGTGATTTCTATCGATTCTGGCATCATCGTCGATGCAGCAAGGACGCACGATTCCTTCTCTAAACAACGATCCTGATATACATAGTGCGACAAATATGTTCCCGGACAGGGCCTGAAAATCATAATTGAAACAACAATATGCATATTTTTTGGTTTTATTATTCAAAATATTCTCCTCTGGCTTCAATACACTTGTTACAGCGATTCAATAGTGATTCAAATGTATGTTCTAGCTCAGTTTGCGGAATTGCCTCTAGTGCCTGTGTAGAAGCTGATTGGATAGTCGGAATGTCATCAAAAAAGCGTCCTTTCAATTTCAATTTCAATTTTGGGAATAATGAGAAGTCGCAGGGGGCCAAATCAGGTGAATACGGATAGTTTAACACAGAGACATGATTTCGAGCCAAACATTGACGGACAATCAATGAAGTGTGACTCGGTGCATTATCATGCAACAAAGACCAATCTTCTAGATCACGATATTAGGGGCGAATACGATGAATTCTGCCCATCAATCGCTTTAAAACTTCGAGATAATATGCACCAGTAATTGTTTGGCCAGTTGGAACAAACTCTTTGTGGATAATACCTTTGCTATCAAAGAATGTGATGAGCATTGTCTTGATTTTTGATGGAACTTTTCGTACTTTTTTTGCTTGTGGTAAATTTTTTGATTTCCATTCCGCACTTTGACGCTTAGTTTCTGGATCATATTGAAAGCACCATGTTTCATCACCCATAACAATTGATTTTAGGAAGTTTGGATTATTTTCTGCGGCTGCAACGATGTCTCTGGAATAATTTTGATCGCTTCTTAATGTGTGTGGAACAAACTTCGCACAAACCTTCGTTTTACCCAAATCTTCATGTAATATGGTTCGAATCGTTTCTCTACTGATATTTAAAGCCTCCTCCATCATTTTTAGTGATGCATTGCGATCGTTTGCAACAAAATCACATACTTTTTCGATCATTTCGAGTGTTCGAACCAAAATTGGCCGTCCTGATTTTTTGTCATCTTTAAGGGTCTCTCTGCCTTCCAAAAAACGCTTATGCCATTCAAAAACAGTTGTACGACCTAGACATTGACAAGTTTACTGCCGTAAACTTGTTGCATTGATCGGAATGTTTCTGATGTACTTTTACCAAGTTTTGCGTTAAATTTAATCACTGCTCTTTGTTCCATATTAAAATTTCTACTTCGACCAAAATCTTGTTTAACATGAACTATCTTCGTTATATGTCAACCGAAATGAATGAAACTTTGACAGATGATAGCAAAATGTTCAACCTTTAAAATGCATGTTTGAACGCACAGATGTCGCCACTGGTTGCTGAGATGTTGTTCGTGTCCGGGAACATATTTGTCGCACTGTGTATATTTCTATATATACAAAAATATATTATTATGGCGTTTCCGGCTGATAATATATTGTTGGTTTATTTATAATGATTCAATCCATTTCTATAGTTGAATAGCGATACTACTTCGTTTGCGCGCGACCGATAGGAGGAATGGCGCTTCTTACTAAGACTCGACATCCGAATCGAGTCAAAAATGTGCTGTATACAATAATTTCAGACCTTGCATAAGTAGCTGGCGATTTACAGAAAACCTCAAAGAACAATACTATGCTTACAGAAACGAGTTACCAGCTTTAATATAAGAGCAAAGAGTATTCGAAAATTTCATTTATATGCTACGTCTACTACGAGATTGCCGCTTGTCATTCCGACATCCGAGCAGAAAGGAAGCTTAACCAAAACACACATCGCGTTCCGAACCTTGATATATGCATGTGTAAATAATTCAGTAAATAAAGTTTAGACATGTGTTGTATATATGTACACGCACACACACGCGCGCGCGCGCACACGCATACATACGTACACGCGTGTGTATTTATGCTATTATATATAATATATATATATATATACATATATATATATATACATACATACATACATATATTTATACATACATACATATACATATATTTATATATATGTTATTTTATATATATGCATCAATAATTTACTAAATAAAATGTATGTAAAAGACAGAACAGTGTAATTAAAATAATTATCTTCATTTGTATTCATATGTAAATAATATGGTATGTTTCTTGTTTAGGAAGAAATTATTTCAACAAAATTGAAATAACTAATATCATATTTATTTTATTATTTTTCCTCTCAAAAGAAAAAACTTTGACCAGGGCACGTTTATTGATATGGACCTGAGTAGGTCGATAATTCAGATCATTTCTATGGTTCAGCGACGCACTTTTCATTACAGCGCCGCTGTCGGAATATCGCGGAACTAAAATACTGCTTAGTTTCATGGCTTCACATCAATTTCACTCGTAATATACAAACGAAATTTTCGGATACACCTTTCTCTTATACTAAAACTCCTACCGCGTTTCTAAAAGCATAGGATTGTTCGTTTAGGTTTTCCGCAATTCGCCAGCTACTTTTTATGAACATGCAAGATCTGAAACTCTTATATGCAACACATATTGTGATGTGTTGACTGCAGAAGCCCATAACAAAACTGTAAGTCTTTAATTTTCTTTCGTTTTTCGTATTTAAATGTAGTTGGCGAATTGCGTTGTTGTCGATACTTTAATTGTGGAGAAGGATTTTTCAATCCCTAAACAATTACGAGAAAGATGTTTTTAATATTTAATGATAAAACAGGACACTCCAGCATCCCCTTCGAAACATAAAACGAAAATTCGGACTCACTAATTCGCGATATAGACAGGAAGAATACTACGCTATTTTCACTGCCAACAATTATTAGGGGGTTGCATTAAAAGTTACTGTTTTTTCTTTGTATTTGAGCACTTATTTCAATAACAAAATATATGAATACCTCAATCAAAGTATTTTCCCTCGGAAACTATGATTTTTTGCCACTTTTCAGGCAGAAATTGAATTCCACGAAAGAATGGTCTGTCTTTTGAATCAATCCATTCAGCAAGCAAATTTTCGACTTCGCTATAATTGAAAGTGTGTATCTTCCAGAGCATGTTACATCGATCGAAACAGATGATAATCGCTTGGTGCTAAGTCCGGAGAATACGCTGGGTGCGGGAGAACCTCCCATTCGAGATCCATCAGTGTTTGTTTCACGATTATAGCAACATGCGGCCGAGCGTTATCATGGAATAAAATCACGAATTTCGACGATTTGATACAATTGATGGTCGTTTTTGCATCAAATTATCATTCAAACGTTCCAATTGTTGTCGATAACGCTCGGCGGTGATTGTTTCGTTCAGTTTAAGCAGCTCATAATACACGACACCCTCCATATCCCACCAAATACAGAGCATTGCTTTGTTTGTCATGAACGTCACAATCACCACTTTTTCGAATCGTCGAAACCAGTTTCTACATACTGTTTCCGATGGAGCAGATTCATCATAAATTTCCGCAAACAATCGATGAGTTTCAACTGCACTTTTTTTCAAATCAAAATAGTATAGAAGTATACATCGAAAAAACAACTTATCACATTCCATTTTAATTCAGTTATAGAAAAGCACATATGTAACCAAGGATGACGTCTGTTGACTGAATTTTAGTAGGAAATGTTCACACTTCAAAATGATATAAGTAGCAGATGTCTCTGACCATAGCATACGCAGCTACTGTCATCTAAACATGAACAGTAACTTTTAATGCAAACCCCTAATATATAACTGATTTTTGCCTTTGATCTTAATAAAGAAAGCTACATTTAATCAAAATAAATCAGCAGTAAAAATTTATTTAAAACTTATTTAGAATTAAAAACAATTTATATCTTTTTTCTATTTAAAATAGAAAATAAGAACTAAAATGTATCATAAGAAATTATTTAAAATAATATAAGTATTAAATAATATTTATATCTTATTTTATTTTAAAAATATATATATATATTTTAAATAATGTTACTTTAAACAATCGATTTTTGCACATTTATTTATGGATCCTTTCCTTTTCCATTCCTCTCTTCATTTCTCTTATTCATTCTTTCTTTCTCGTTATTTCTTTCTCTCTCACTTAAACGGAAATATAATTTTAATTACAAAGTTGCAGAAGTCAAAGTTTAATAATTCGACATACGCTGCCAAAAGTTTAAGTTTGCGTATAAAATTTATAAATGTTCCCGCAAGATTCTATTTGAAACTTTGATTTACGTCAATTTACATTACTAAAAATTTTTTCTCAGTTTAGAAGTAAATTGACGTTTTATTTGGTACAGTAATGATTAACGTAGCATTGTTGATTTTTAAGGAAATAAAAGCATGATCATAAAGCATTTTTTCCAAAACTGTGTCCATTTTAAAAGACAGATGGAAAAGCCTTTCATTCAGGACAAATAAAATATATATAAGCATTGTGTTGACAGATTATCTAGAATAATGAGAAAAACTAATCACATACTAATAGCTACTTAATAAAGGTATTTAATATTCTTTAAAACTTTTCTTGTAAAGAATGTGTTTTGAGAAACATCAAACATTATATATTATTTTTTCATAAGACAATGAGGAAAATAATAAAAATGCGTTATAATCTATAAATTTAGTTTTCTTTTATGCAGAAGATACATTAATTAATTAATGCAGTCTTAAACTTTTAGCCGACAGTGTAGCTAAGACCATGATGTAATAAGATATGATAACAATTTGGAACAGCCTGTTGTAAAAGTTATATAAAGAGTGATTCGCCATTAAAAAGTTCAGTTCCTTATTATCTGCAACTTAAACAATAGTAGTGATATTGCAAATAACAAAAGCAGGTATAATTAACAACATAAAGAAAGTAAAAAAATAAGTACATAAATTCAAAGTTGTTAGAATGGTAAAAAATTTTCATGTAAAAATATTTATACAAATATATATAATAATTATGATTATATTCAAAATATGTACATATATCATTTTTTCTTTTGTAAACTTACTGTTCGGTACAGAAAAATAATAATAATACCAAGAACGAATAAATAATTTTAAAATAATTTTTGTATTATTTTATTTTGACAAATCAAGTTTGAAGAAATAAGAAATATTGCTTATATGAAATTATATGTATATCAATCATTACATGGGCAGTTCGATAAGTCAATAACTTTAAAAGGAGACTTTTGAATAGTATTGTATTATATTTTATAAACTGTAGTATTGTATCATATTTTAAATAACGCCCATTTCGTTATTTGTAACTAAATATGTTCATTAACATTATTTTACTTTAAAAAACTCTTATAAACAATGTCAATCAAAATTTCTTCGCTTCAGAAAGAAAATGTAACAAATCCATCGAGACGAAAGGATTCTTTACATTTTTACTTTTACACGCCACTATGTAGGAACATATATCGTTCAAAATTATATTCATTTATATATGAAAGAATTTACTTGGTAACTAATCTATAAGTTAAAAGTTAAGTGATAAAGTTAAAAAGTTAATAACTCTTATTTCAACTTAATTAATTTCAAATAAATTTACTGTTAACTTAACTTCAATTAATTAAGTCATAAAATTAATTAAGTTGTAAAATTAATTTTACAACTTATTAACTTTTTCGGAATCTTTTTTGAAATCTTTTTATTTTTGAATGTGAATTTTCTTATAAAATTTAAACAATTAAAAAAAATCCAGTAATCGTAATGAACATTATAATGTCCTGCTAATACAAAGTTATTTATGTTTTCCTTAAGATTCAAATAAGAAAAAGAAGAATAATTTAAAAGCATTGTTTCAAATTTTATTTAAATATTGTACAATAGGTATATTTTTATATAATAATTATTAATTTCTATAATAACAATTAATAATCACTATCAGTAAATACGCATATAAAAGATCTGAAAGACGTCTTAAAAGAGATATCTTTAAGACTTATCTAAAAGATGTCTTTTAGATGACTTTTAGGCAAGTTTTAAAAACGTCTTTTTTTAGAATGTCTTTTAGATATCCTTTTTAAAACGTCTTTAAAATTTATTTAATAGACATTTTGAAGACGATTTTTAATCATATCCTTTTTTAAGATATCTTTTAGACATATCCTTTTAAGACATCTTTGAGAATAAGAATAAGACGTATTACAGTTTTGTTATAATTCGTAAACCAGCGATGTCAAGTATCGAGTAATGTGATAGTTCACGGATAAAAATAACATAATTGTCGATATCAATGGTATCACTGATGTCAGTGTTGTCAATGGATACGTTGTATATGTCGCTTATTATTAGAGCTATCCCTGATGCACAGCCTGCAGAGACAAGTTTTCAACAGAGCCTGCTACTAATTTTCGATTGCAAAAAGACAACAAATTGTAAAGTTTGTATTATCTAACATTATCAGCAAATTGCTGTCAGAAATATGACAAAGCCTACTAGACATGCTATGCCAGCAGATTAGCGGCAGAAACCGAACAAAGTCCTGCACAACTGACAGGTTAAGAGCAGAATTTGATTCAAACAGACTCTGCTCGGTTTCTGCTACCAATCTGCTGACACAGTCTGTCGAGCAGCAGGCTTTGTCGACAATGAGGATAGTTTTGTAATCAGTTCTGCAGAACAGATTTTGACTTCATGCACGATTTCGAAAGTCGCTTCGTGTGAAAGTCGTGCGCCCTTAAGCAGGGAGGGGAGGTGGGATGAAAGTTGTTTGTATGGAAAGTTATATTGTTCGAAAGAGAATCGTACCACCTTACTTTCGAATGACGTCTCATTTCGATATCGTTTGAAATGACCACATCCCTTCTTGGCACATTTCCGAAATTTTGAAAAATGCTCTCTTCTCTTGAAAAATATCTCTAAACCTTTTGAGGTATAAACGAAAGTAAGAGAGGTACAAATAGGTACAAATGATTTTCTTTCGAGTGCCGTTGGTCTCATTTCGATATATTATATTTAAAAATGGCCGATTTTTCCTCTTAGCGCATTTTCGAAATTTTGAAATCGCTGTATCTCCGAATCCTTTGAGGTACAAGCGAAAGTAAGAGGGACACAAACGTGGTACAAAAGGGATACAAACAATTCTCTTTCGAATGCCGTTAGTCGCATCTCGATATCTTTTAAAAAGAGTAATTTTCTAATATGATGATTATGCAAAAATTGAAAGGCGCTGTATTTCTATGAACCCTTTAAAGTAACACAAACAGATACAAACGATTCTCTTTTGAATGGCATAAATAAAATTTAAAAATCTTAAAGTTGCGCGCTGGCCATTTTTTATTCTTAATTTTTTTTGTTTAACTGTTTGAGATACAAACAAAATAATGATCGGTACAAACAGGTACAAATGAAGTACAAACGCGCAAACGGTGTTAATTTTTATTTTTGGTAAACTTAGACGCCAGGTTCTTTAAAAGGTACATAATAAAGTGATTATATGCACAGATAATATTTACTCCTTTAATATTTGTGTGACTCCTGAGACGTAAATTCTCGCACGATGTAAATATTAGAATTATCATATAGTAAGAAATAATACATTTTTCGAGTAGTTTATAACACATTTAAAAAATAATATGTTAACACATGTAATAAATAATATGTTAAATTTTTATTCGATAATTTTTATTGTTTACGTTTTTTTCATATAAAGTAACATAATATTACAAATTTAATTCTAATATAAATAATGCTTTTGAAATTAACTTCTGTTTCTTAACTTCAAATTTCAATTAATCTTAACGCAACTTTATTCAAGTAAGTTTTCTGTTTATACTACTTACAACAAAAATGAATTAATTTTAGAGATCATTAGCTTTAACTTAACTTACTTAGAGAAGTTTCACAATTGTTCAGAACCGATTTGATTCTTCATGAAATATGTTGTTAAACACGAAAATCTAAGAGACACGTATTTTTTTATACGTGCTTTAACTCATGTTTAAGGGGTGAAACACCCCTTTGAAAAAAAAAATAGTATTTTTCTTTCGAAGCGAGTGTTGTCGGAAATATGAAAAATAAAAAAAATTTTTTAAACAAAAGTTGTACGGTTTCTATTTTAAAATTATAAAGAAAAAAATTTTGTTTATTTTTTTGTTTAACAAAATACTTCCATCACCCATAATTTTCTTAAATCTTCAAAATTTTTTTTAAAGATTATTTTTTTATGAATTCAATCATGTGTAATAAAGTTACATTACGACACAGCATTTTTGAGAATTAATTATTAATACTTCCGTATATACATTATTCATGTTCATGCGTAATTAATTGTCGAAACAATGAAATACATAAATCAACGAATAAGGAAATTAATTGAATAAGAAAATGATATTTGTAATTGATATTTGTAACAAATTATAAATAATGTTAAGTTATAATAATTTTTCTCCTTAAAGTGAGTAAAACTTTTTTATTCATCTCTGTATATTATTTCCTTATAATATCTTAATATTATTCTTATTTTTAGTTTTACGCTTTAATATCTTATTTACTTTTACTTATTATCTTTTACAATACATTTTCAGATACTGTTTTACTATTAAAAAGTAAATATAAATTTACATAAACGAAATAATATAATAACATTAAGTCTCATTTTTATGATATTTTATATTTTATTTAAGAATCTCGTATATAACGGTCATAAAATAGTTATTAATTTAACATTTATATTTCTTACAGATCATTTTAAAATGTGATTAAAAGAAGCTTATTTTCCAAACATTGGTTCCAATAGCGTTCTTCTTATCTTTTATGGACTGGACATTATTCCGTTATTATTTCAGATTTAACACCTACAGGAAAACATATTATTATATCAAACATATTATATTATGATTATACCGAAAGACCTATAGGGAAAATATAACCATTAGATATTTAGAATTTGGAAAAATTTTGCTAAAAGATTTTCAAATACTGTTTTATTATTGGAAGGTAATATAAATTTGAACGAAATAATATAATAAAATTACAATCTCCGATACATATTCAATTGTCACCCCCATGATATCACAACTTATTTAAATATTCGTGGTTTAAAAGTTATATAAACGAAAGATCACAAGAATTTAAAAATACAGTAGAATTTAATTTTGACGAAATTTCAACAACATGATAAGGTTGCAGTAATATAGCCGTAGTAAAATGTTCATGGTGTAAGAAATCATTATGTTTAAAACATTTTTTCATTGAGTATCATTATTATGATGAGTATGAGTAAACGATACAAGATATAAATTTATTGTGTATTAGCATTTAGAAATTATTTCATTATTAAGTACGTTTAGAAATTATTACGTAAACAACAAATAAATAAGATATTAAAACTGAAAATAATATTAAGAGAATAATTTTAAGATATAAGGAAATAATGTATAAAAATAATTTAAAAAAATTTCACTTTAAGGAAAAATATTAAAAATTATTATAACTCTTAACATTATTTATAATTTGTAATGTTACAAATCATGTCAATTTCCTTATTTGTTGATTTATATATTTTATTATTCCGAATTATTTACGCATATGAGCATGGATAGCGTATATACGGAAGTGTTAATAATTAATTCTCAAAAATAATATGTCATAATGTAACTTTATTACACAATTTGATTAAATTCGTAAAAAATAATCTTTAATTTAATAAAAAAAATTCAAAAATTTAAAAAAAGTATGAGTGGTGGGGATATTTTGTTAAACAAAAACATTAATAAAATTTCTTTTTTTTATAACTTTAAGATACTCTTGAAATCGTACAACTTTTATTAAATATTTTTTTCTATCTTTTATACTTCCGACGATATTCGCCTCGAAAGAAAAATACTGTTTTTTTTTTCAAAGGGGTGTTTAACCCCTTAAACATGAGTTAGGGCACGTATAAAAAATACATGTTTCTTAGATTTTCGTGTTTAATGACATATTTCATGAATCAAATCGATTTCGACAGTTGTAAAACTTCTCTTATTAGTTAAAAGACAAATAAACTCATATTCAACCTTGAATAAAATAAATATACATAGTATTTTTTTAGAATATCAGTGTATAAAAATCATGGATGACAAAGGAACAATAGCAAGGAACAATGTTTCCGGTGAAGAAATCGTTATTTCTGGTATTGCTGGCAGATTTCCTAATTCGGATAATATGAATCAATTGCGAGAAAATTTATTCAATAAAATTGATCTCGTTAGAGCAGATCATGAGCGATGGGGAAAAGGTAAAAATTCAAATTTATAGTTACACTTCATATTTTTATATTTATGTATGATTGATTGAGAATAGAATATGCCACTCCTTCGGTACTAAATATAATTATATGCATATTTATTGGTCAATGACGTATATCATAAATTAAAATTATATATAACATTATAAACAAAAAATATAAAATCCTTATGTGAATACATCTAGCTTTAGAGCATCCGGAATTCTCACGCCGTATGGGTACTGTCAATAAAGCAGAAAAATTTGATGCGGATTTTTTCGGATTATCTTTTGAACAAGCACACACACTCTCAGGTGAAGCAAGATTGTTATTGGAACATTCTTACGAAGCAATTATCGATGCGGGGATTAATCCAACGCAATTACAAGGAAAAAATACTGCTGTCATTATAGGAGCATCTTATATTGAACCACAAGCGAAATATCTCTATACAAATGTTCAGGTAAAAAAATATACATAAAAAATATATCCTCTTTTTCTCTTCTCTCTCTCTCTCTCTCTCTCTCTCTCTCTCTATATATATATATATATATATATATATATATATATATATATACATCGATTATCTCGCGAATTGATGATTTTATTGAAAAAATTTTGGAACGAAAATTGCATGGCTTAAAGGGGATCACATGATGGAAATGTAGACTTGACTTTGAGTGACCTTGTCAAAATCAGATAAAGATCATTAACGTGTTTTTAAATGGAAATCCCTATTTTTTATTACATATTCTTGTAGCTTATCTCGAGAGCTTTCCAAAACACTATAATAAAGTTATGTTTTATTGAGTACTTTCCGAGTTATGGAGCTTGAAAGTTACAGTATTGCCGGCATTATCTATGTACGCATGCGTGTGTGAGCGGGATTCTTACGCGCGCGCGTTTTCGCGATCTATCCATACTACTTAATATACACTCACGCGCACGGAATGAATCCAATCCTTCCCAATTAAACGATTTAATTTTCTTCTTTTTCTCGTATAGCTTTTTCTTTCAATTTTTTTACATTAGTGGGCTTTTTCAAAGTTTTTTTCAAAATGGCCGCTTACAGTTCAAATGAAAGCGTTAATATTATTCTTATTCTTGATAAAGCTGGACGAAATTATTGTAGAACAGAAAGAGATTGTAATAGATATCCGTTTAGACGACATCTAAATGCAATGCAGATAAGAAAATTTTCAGATAAGAAGGATCGGTCTTGTCTTAGTTGGCCGGATCAGTGATCGGTCTTGCCCTATAACTTAATAAGTATTTAACAAAAAGTAATTTTATTATAGTATTTTGGAAAGTTCTTGAGATAAGCTACAAGAATATGTAATAAAAAATAGGAATCCTTTTAAAAAAACATTAATAACTTTGACCTGATTTTGACAAGGTCATTCAAGATCAAATCCACATTTCCATCATGTGTTTCTCTTCAAGCATGCAACTTTCATTCAAAAAATTTTTCAATAAAATCATTGATTCGCGAGATAATCGACCATATCACTTAAAATGAAACACCTTATATATATATATATATATATATATATATATATAGAGAGAGAGAGAGAGAGAGAGAGAGAGAGAGAGAGAGAGAGTGGTGTGTGTGTGTGTGTGTGTGTGTGTGTGTGTGTGTGTGTGTGTGTGTGTGTGTGTACGCGCGCTTGTGCAAGCGTTTATTATGTGAAACTCTATGTTCTTAGACAGCTGATCGCAACGAGTGCCTCTTTTGGTTGCTCGCGTCAGACGGTAAATGCGTCGCCCCTGCTTCAATATGCGTGATTTGCTAACTTTATCCTTTAATAACTCAAAAAGTAAGCGTCAGATAAAATTTTTGTAAAGGAAAAATCGTCTCAGAATTCAGTCTTTGCAAGGACACAAGGTTATTCTGAATCATCCTGTAAATAAATTTCAGAGGCATTCATCATGAGCTGACTATTTTTAATTTATTGCCAGAGGCATTTCGATTATCAAATCGGGTGAAATATGATACGGAACCAATTCATAGAATTTTGTATCTGCAATTGAAAACATATGAATGAATTGTCATGATGAAAAGTTGGTTGCTTGACACAACTGAAACAAAGAAACTAATGAACACATCTGTCTGAAAATTTTAACAACGAAGCATTAAATTTTTCTAAAATTAACAATTTGATATTTGTGCGGTCATTTTTGTATCAGAGAACTGAGAACTTTTCAAACTTACATCCTCGTATAAGTCAACATATCAATAATATCTGTATAACTTTTATCTCTTTTTATTAGATAGAACAAAAAGAGTTATATTATGTATATATGTACAATGCCATATTAATTTATTAATAATACACATTATGTGTCTAATCCAAAATTGGACGTAAGGAAAAAGTGCTAATACGGGTTTGTATCGATATAACTGTTAGTTAAAAATCTGTATTTTATATATATTACAGTATTGGTGTTGTACTAATATTGTAACGCGAACTACATTGCATGTGTATATAATATAACTGTATTTCTAAAGCCTGATTGTTCCACAATGTAAGATTAACTTTAATCCCGATTCATTTTATTTCAATTCAAAAATTGGAAAATTTTCCAAAATTAAAGTAAACATTTGTAGAACCGATTCTAATAAAATGTTTTTGTCCCTGAGCTAAGATGATAATGTAGGAAATAAACGCAATAAAAATAATCGATAATTATCGGAATTTTCTACATGATGATATTAACTCAGAGAGCGTAAGTATCTTATACATTGAAAATGAAAATCTATAATATCGACCTTAATCAAGTTCAGCTGTCATTCCAGCATCCTCTTTATTAACTATATTACGCGTGAACTCACAATCGATAACCGCTGACTCAGTAAACTCACGCATTTTAGTCCAACTGATAACCGTTGACTCAACGATTTAACGTATACATGAATCCGGCCATGAAAATGTAAAATATTATTATCTATGATATATATATATATATACTTATATATAATAATTTCCATTTTATACCGATATAAATGAACATTAGAAATTATAACTTGACGTTTCAGGCATTTATTTCATATATTCAACTTCAATAAGAAATATTTTTGTAATGTGCTGTAAAATATACGATAAATCATATCTCCTGTGAAAGTATCTTGATGTAAAATACATATACATAATATTATATATAAAAATAATAAGAAAGTGATTACAGAATCTATTTGAAATGATAGAAAGGGCTAAGAGCCAATGTTAGTTGTTAATTGTTAATGTTTACTAATTTAAAAAAATCAAAGTATCACATAATTAAACAAACATTTCATCCTCTATCACTAGACATTCTTAATGTTAGTCAAATATACATAATAATTGATCCTACCTTACAATACATTTATAAAATGAGCAAATTTATTGTTACGCTTATAAAAGTTACATAATTAAAATAATAACCGTCATGTAAATATTCTATAATAAACACAATTATTACTTCTCTCTTCTAATTAAATGATTTCAAATACAATAATTTTTAAAGCAAAAAATTTATGTTTTAAAGTAAAAAATTTGAAACAGAATTTGTGTTTTTAAAGCAATGAATAGTGTTTATAGACAACAATATATATGTAAATATCTTTATTTTTAAATATTTTATATTTTTGCGCAAAAGTGCATGTAGGCAATCGATCTGTAGATAAATGAGATATGGGCAAACAATGCTGTAGACTGTGTAGACAATCGATTTATAAGCAAATGAACTTTCTCGAATAGATTCTGTAATCTTTTTTCACTTTAATCTTTTATTTACGTGTGAAAATTGTAACGGCAAATGTACTGCAATTATTACAGATAGGTGGTCAGAATATTATTGGATGCCATAAATCTGCAACGGCAAATATGATTTCATACTTCTTGGATCTGAAAGGACCATCTTATACCATCGATACAGCATGCAGTTCTAGCTTGCATGCTATGGCCGTTGGTTATGATTATATCATGTCAGGAAAATGTGAAGATGCAATAATTGGAACAGCAAATTTATGTTTTGCTCCCATTGTAAATCTGCAATTCACTCGACTTGGTATTTCCAATATAAATAATTATCTTTTGCATTTTATTAAAATTTAATAATCTAATAATACAATATGCATGTGACATTTAAAAACCATTTAATCCACTTTCGTAATTTACAAAAAAAATAAATAAACTACAACTATATAATTTTGAAAAAAAAACACACTTACATTACTTGTAGAGGAGACCGGGGCTAGTTATAGTACGAGTTGATTGTCAAAATGCTCATAACTCAAACAGGACATGACAGAAAAATTTCTTTTTTTTACTGTAGATTGCTGATATGACATTAATTTGTCATGTAAAATGATTTGCACAAGCATTGTATATATTATTTATAGTGAGTTTTAAGAAAATAAAATTAGTTAGTAAATTTTTCTTATCATCTATTTTGTTGTTTGAGAAATCTTTGGCATTATTAATCGTCCTGTATTCATAGAAAATGACATGTCATAGAAGATATTTATTACAATTAATTAATCATTACTCTGACAAAGTTTGTGAATACAATCTCTTTTATTAAAAGTGATTATAATAAATTTACGAGTAATTTTTTTTTAATATCTAAAGAATGTAGGTACATCATAACGTATATAATATTTCCAAATCAAGCATCCACCTTTTTCTAAAGATCACTAATCAAAAACTATGATAACTGGTCTCCCCCCGGTCTTCCCTACTTTACATTATCATAGACAAAACTGATAATTTTTTATGTAAATATGTATATGGATTAAATATCCATTGTACATGAATTAAATATGCATACTGTATTTTGTATCTTTTAGGCGTTTTGTCACCAACTGGTTATTGCAGACCATTTGATAGTGCTGCTAACGGTTATGCGCGTGGCGAAACGGCGGCAGTGGTATACCTTCAAAAGGCGAAAAATGCAAAGAGGATTTATGCCATATGTCCCCATATAAAATTAAACAACGATGGTTACAAAGAAGAAGGAATAACATATCCTTCATCACAAATGCAATATACTTTACTAAAGGAATTTTATGAAGAGTGCAAAATACCAACATCTTGTTTGGATTATGTCGAAGCACATGGTACCGCTACGATAGCTGGCGATCCTCCAGAAATTAATGCTATCTATAATGTTTTTTGTACAAACAGAGAAACTCCATTAATGATCGGCTCCGTAAAATCTAATCTTGGTCATACTGAACCTGCGAGTGGTTTCAATCAGATCGCTAAGGTAAAACAAGTAGCTTCTGTTTTCATCTATTATTACAAAACCTGCTTTTATTTCGTACATAATTATACACATATATACAAGCAGAAGATACACTTTATACAAATCGATCGATAAGTAACACTATAAGACTTTTCAAAACAAAGACTAAAAAAGATTGCGAAAATCTTTTATTAAATTCGATGTCCACTAAAATCAATATACACCTATATTCATAGTCCTTTCTTATTTTAAGAGTAGAGGAAGTCTCCATGAAGAATTCCTCGATTCTCCAAGGTCTCCTTGTTTCATCTCAAGTCTTCCTTCCCGAAGGAAGGAATATTTTAAGGATTTTAGTCATAATATAAAGACAAGGATATGCTCGTCCGGTGGTAACCCATTACGCATATATAAAAAACAGAAGGGATAAACACATGACCGTCAATAAATTACTAATTACGAGTGATTTCGATTAATACCGGTTTGGGTTCATGCAATATGGGCTGTGTTCGCTTTGACGCTTACAGCCCTTGTGAGAGTCATTTGTCCTTGTTTAATATTTAATAAACAATAAAGATAATGCTTAAAGCGTTGTGAACGCATTGTGACAAAGCAAGTGCAGCCATGGTCGCAAATCGCGGCTGCACGTTTTATAAAGTGATTATACAATATTCTGTGTAGATCACAGATTAAACTGAAGTGTAGTAAAAAACTATAAAAATTATTATTAAAAAACGAAAAATCTTCCGATGAAATATTTTTCATTTCCAAAAGTTGAGTTTTCATTAAATGGCGTGAAGTCCGTGCAAAGAGAGATATCTCCGTTATCAAAGGCAAGGTTCTAAGAAAGTATATATTTGAATCATCAGCAATGAGGAATTTAGTATTTTTCGAAATGTGTGCAAAAAATTGCTTTTTCCCGTGGTTGTATTTTGTGATATTACTTAATGCAAACTATATAAGAAAATAATAAATGTTGTTCCTTTACTATTCATTTACTGATATAACTAAATAATTATTAATAATATTAGTATATATATATATATATATATATATATAATAATATATATATATATATATATATAATAAAAATTTCAAAATGTACAAAGGTTTTCGATTCTTGGTTTGAAATAAATTATAAGAAAAATACTTTTGAAAAAATGATACACTTTTCACAATCTAGAGAGCTAACTAAATAATAAAAAATACTCATTAAATACATTTTTGAAATCAATCTCTTATTTGATATTTTAACCCTTAAGCACTAAGATAAAATAACGACACTTTTACTGAGATTGGTTCCTGAGACAGGGACAATGTAATGGGACAATGTAATGTAATCTATTGTTGACTGAAATATTTAATTTTCTTATCTTATTGTAATCTGTCATAATACAGGGTGGGCCATCTATTGGTACGTTTTTAAAAATGCGATCAAATGAGCATACATTGATATTTTTTATTAATTTTTTTTTTGTTGTGAAGCTAAAAGTATCCGCGTCAAGAATGAAAAACGATTTCGTTCATGTGGCTCCCTCTACTGGCCTTACAGTATGCCATTCGGTCACCCCAATTATTAATGACATTTTGGACTACCTCGGCGCCAATTTCACTCAAAACAGTCGTAATATAATGTCATCCACTAACATCCCTTTCTCACGAACTTTCCTCACCAATTTGCGTATAGCTCCTTCGGTGGGTGCTCTATCACGACCCATATTTCTTTTCAAAATTCGTACAGTTTCGGCGACACAGCACTGACTTTGAAAATAAGTTTTTAAAATTTCAAAACGCTCTTCAAGAGAAAACATGTTGTTTCGTGCCGCGGACGGTATGACTAATAAACTGTCAAAATTTCGGGTCTGTAGCTCGTTCGGTGTTGCCATACGACGAAATTCAAAAACGTACCAATAGATGGCCCACCCTGTACTTTTTGACGTTTGAATTCTTTATATACTGACACTTCACCACTGATAGTTTTTTTAAATTTTCATTGTACTTGTTATTTATTTGGTTTGTTAATTTAATATTGTATTTCTGTGTTTTAACACTAAAGAAGACTTTGTAAGGCGAAACGTTTGTGTAGAATATTATTTAGTAGTTATATTCTTATGTTAATTATATATATATTTAAAGTTATTCTAATTATAAGCTCAAAAAAGCCACGACATTGTTTAAATAAATTTGCATTTCATTTTATATTCAAATTAAATCAGTGTATAATGGCTTTAATGTGCATTAGTGCGCACTAATCAAATTCGCCATAATACTTATTATAAGGAAAAGGAGAAAATGCTTTTGACGCAGCTTATTTCCAAAGTTTGATTAGCTATTTCAATATATCAGTGCTATTATACACAAAAAAATGCATAGAAGTCAAAATTTGATTGGTTATTTCCAATATTGCTATCGCAATGGTACTTCTTGTATTCTTACATTATGCTAATAAGGCTTCTTGCTTGATCAAGTTTATAAAACGTGAAATGAGAAACAAGAAATCCTCATTCCTCAAGGAAAGACTATGAATACGGGTAACAATATACATATAAGAGCGTATAAGTCGATATTTGGCAAATTAATTCAAATTTATATCTCAAAATTGTTATTATTTATTAAAGGTAATAATAGCATTTGAAACCGGTTTTGTTCCACCAAATATCAATTATACATCTCCAAGGAATGATATAGATGCCTTGATAAACGGAACAGTTCGTGTCATCGAAAAACCAATGCAACTTCAAAATGGTTACGTAGGAATTAATAATTTCGGTTTTGGTGGATCCAATGCTCATGTGTTATTAAAGTGGAATGATAAACTGAAAATAAATAATGGAGCACCAAATGATGATTTACCTAGACTTGTCGTATTATCTGGACGCACTGAAGAATCAGTGAAATTGTTTTTAAATGATGTTAGTATAGATTTTTCAAAAATATTTCAATACTATTTTGAACAATTACAGATACTATGTTTTAACATAAAAAAATTTATTATTATAGATTGCTAACCAACCAATAGATGTAGAATATATTCGCTTATTACACGATGTCTATGCAGACAATATAAAAAATCATTCATGGAGAGGGTACATTATACTGAATTCTTTCCAACAAGATTCAATAAAGGAAATTCAAAATTGTGAAGGCGTGAAGAGACCTGTTTGGTTTATATTTTCATCCTTGGGTTCTCAATGGCCAGGAATGGGTACACTCAGTATTTCATATTTTATTAATAATATATGTACTAACTTGAATAACAAAATGATGTAACTTATAAACTAAAATTTTATTAGGTCGAAACTTATTAAAATTTCATACTTTTGCAAAAACAATAAGAAAATGTGACGATATTTTAAAATCGTATGATATAAGTGTCACAGATATTTTAACAAAAGCGGACAAATCAGTATGCGAAAACACGTTAAATGTTTGTCTTGGAATCGTCGCTATTCAGGTAAAAAATTTATTACTTTTCATAATTACACTTAAGTATATATCATAATATTTATCAGTAAAACACATACTATAAATATACATTTTTTTTTAATGTCATTATACAGTTTTAGAAATAGATTGTTTACTAAATCGATTAAATTTGCATATTTTATTATTATATCAATAACAAATTTTTTAAGTATATTATCCAACTATATATTTAAAATTATTCATATATACTTGTAGATTGGATTAGTAGATCTCCTAACATCCTTAGGAATTACTCCCGATTATATGATTGGTCATTCAGGCGGTGAACTTGGATGTGCATACGCAGATAAATGTCTCACCATAGAACAAACTATTTTATCAGCATACTTTATCGGTATAACGTGTACCAAAGAAAAAATAATTCATAGCTCAATGGCAGTTGTCAGTTTAAATTACGAGCATCTTAAAAATATATGTCCATTGGATATTGAAATTGTATGTCACAACAGCAAAAACAGCAGCGTCGTGTGTGGACCACCAGAATCCGTACAAGAATTTATGAAAAAATTAAAGGTAGAATTAAAAACAGCTTTTATACTTTATGAGGAAATAGAAAAATTATTTGATAGTTTTTAAAACATTAAAACATTCAAACTACAATCTGCTACAGCTGTATATGTTGCATTTTTATGAAGATGGACATTCTATTTTACTATAGATATGTAGATGACATTTATACTGCAGTTTCTCCCTCAAAAATTGATATTCTTCTATAACATTTTAATTTATTTCATTCACATCTTCAATTTACACTAGAAATAGAGGCAGGAAAATTAGATTTTTTAAATACAATATTTATTAGTAATAATCGATTTGTTTTTGATCGGTATTGCAAACCTACTTTTTCAGAGAGATTTTCAAATCATTCAATTGCACAAAAGAAAGGTACAATTTTTTCTTTAGTTGACAGAGTTTTTTTACTTTCTGATTTTATGTTTCATAAATTCGAAAAATTTGACACTTATTAACATTTTATTAGATAATGATTACCCATTAACTTTTATTTTTGATACAGTTAATCAACGTATAAAAAATTTACTTAAAAATAAACACATAGTATATAAAGATTTGGTTGACATACTCGAGCTATTATTATAAGGAATATGTAGACATTTTCGATAATTTTGTATAGCAATCTTTGTGATAAGTAAATGTCTGAAAAGGGCTCAATCCGGTAGCCGAAACTTGTAATGTTTTATATTTGAATTTAAACTGTTTTCTTTATTTTTATTTTTCTTTATTTGTAATTTATTCTATTTAATTGTGTTGACTTACTTTGTCCTTTATTTATTATTATTTATTTTGTATATAAAAATCCTATCTGTTAAATGTTGCATTTTTATATAATCAGGTCAATAATGTTTACGTGAAGGAGATCTACTGCAATGTACCGTATCACAGTTCTTATCTCGCACCGGCGGAAACTCAGCTTCTGCTTAATTTGAATAAAATAATACCACAGCCAAAAAAACGGAGTTCAAAGTGGATCAGCACTTCTATACCTCGCACCAAATGGTCCACTTCAACAGCAAAGTTATCATCGGCAGACTATCACACTCGAAGTTTATTAAACACTGTTCTATTTCAACAAACTACGGATCTAATTCCAAACAATGCTGTGGTTATTGAAATCGCACCAGACAATATTTTGCATCACGCTTTGACAGACTCCTTACATCCAAGTGTAACGAATATTGTATTGACTCAACAGACCAATAAAAATATTGATATAACTTTACAAGGAATTGGGAAGATCTACAATTGTGGTTTACAGCTACAAATTGCCAATTTATACCCACCAGTCGAATTTCCAGTTAGCCGAGGAACTCCTATGATTTCTCCATCAATCAGGTAAATTATCGTAATCGTAGTTTAGATGTCTATATAAAAATTGTAAATATACAAAGACTTTAACTTAATAAGGAGGCTCCTCACAATGGATTTGGCTGAAACTTAGCGCACTTTTTTGTCACTAGAGGAAACTTAGTTTAGGCAAATTTTGAATACTCTATCGTCTATAATCTTCGAAATGATATTTTTTAGTAAATAATTTTTTTCTTTGTGAATTTTTAATGGATTGATTTGAAATTTTAAGTGATGGCAGATATTATTCAGACATATAACCCTGAATTTTTGTTTAACATTTTGACGGGAAATTCTAATTTTGAGCCAAAACAAAATTTCAAATTTTAATATTTTAACTTTCATAAGACTTGCTACATCTATATTTTAACTAAAGTTGTATTTTTAAGGAAACTATCTCTTTATTTGAGAATTTTTTTATCCATGAAAATACCCTTAAATGCCTCTTTTCTCTCATTGTTTAGTCATTTTTAACTCATTGTTACTCAAACAAACTCATGGTTACTTTTACTTACAATAACTATTTCGTAGCTGCGCTCGATAAATTTTCCCTATTCAGATATTCTCTGGAGGTTTTCAATCATTTAATATACCCTGCTAAAAATACCAGATAGAATAAATAAAATATAAAATTTCTATCGGTTTCTATGCGGTACTAAAAGCAAGCCACATAAACCATCTTCTGCTTAATTTATTTTCTATCCGTTTCTATTAGTATATTACAAAATAATCTTTTTCCTAGCATGTATATAGTATTTTAAATATAAACTCTATGAGAGTTCATGTGTAATTTCATTAAATCTTTGAATTGAGTAGATATATCAGAAATTCCGCAATAAGTGTCTATCTGATTTAATGTGGGATTAATATCTGCTTCCAAGTAATCAGTTTACCGATAGGAAAATCATAAAACTTTCAAAATCGGTTGTACAAGTATTTCACAATCCATATAATTTTATGGAATACCGCATTTATTTATTCTATCCGGAAATCATAGTAGAAAAATCTATAAACGGTAAGACTTGGTTTTTGCAAAACATTCAATATAGAATCCTGTATGCGTATCTATCAAGAATCCCAGAACGAAAAGCAACGGGTCTTCATACGGGAATTAACATCTGCTTACACCTATTCGGCTGTGACAAGAAAATAAAACTATAAAACTTTCGAAATCGATTCTATAAGTATTTCACAATCCATATAATTTTATAGGAACTCGCATGGAATACCGAATTTATTTATTTTATCCAGAAATCTATCTTTATAAAGCCTAATACTATAATGTTTTTATGAGGAAAAAAACGTATTTGAAACGGAAATTTCTTTTAAAATTGTTTATATGCAAGCAAATCCGGATTTACGGATAAGTCCGAATATAAAATTCGGTGCGCAATTCCTCATAGAAGCAAATAGATTCAGAGCTTCCTATCCAGCTTATTGTGAATTTCTCATATTATAGAACCATATCGAAAATGACTATTTCTCGCAAAAAAAATTTCTCGGAAATTTCTCGCATTTCGCTTTATTTCCTCAACATCGTCAAATCTTTTGCCCTTTAACAAATATTTCAACTTAGGAAATAATTAAAAGTCACACGGGCTATATCTGGACTGTACAGAGATTGACGAAGTTGGACAATGTCGTGTTAATCAACAAAAACTTCTGAATTAAGTGAGATGATTATCATGTTGCAGTCAGTTCCCACTTTTCCACAAATGCGGACGTTTCCTCCTCATTGCATCACGCAATCGTTTAAGAACTTTTAAATAATACTTCTTGTTTGTTGTGTGACCTTGTGAAGCATATTTGTGATATACAACATCTTCTTGGTCGAAGAAAAGAGTTTGAATTTTTGAGCATTACTTTCACGTTGTTCCGATTTAGACGCGCTTTCTTGTGTCAAGGCTCTTCTCTCGTCGCCCATTGTGAAGATTGTGCTTTTGTTTCAGGATTGTGAACCCATAAACCTGTGTTTCATCGCCAGTAACAAGCAACTCAGGATCTTTGTTGATGGATTCCAAAATATCTTAGGCAATTTTAACTCGAGAATTCTTTTAATCTTCCATAAGCACTCATGGAATGAATTTGCAATCATGTGACTCATTTCCAAATCTTCAGTCAATATTCGAGAAACAATAGTTTTTGAAATCCCAAGATCCTCTTCTAACTCTCGTACGGTTAAACGACGATTTTTGTTGATTGTGGATCGCACATGCTCCACTATTTTCGACGTTGAAAGTCTGCCAAAACGAGGATCACTGTCCACTGAAACACGGCCATTTTTAAACCGTCTAAATCATTCTTTTATTTGTGTGTCACTTATAGAATTATTACCATAAACTTGACGGATCATGCTGATTGTTTTGGATTGTGTGGCCAAGTTTTTGACAAAATTTAATACAAATTCTCTGCTCGATTCGTCAGTCATTGTGAAATGCGACGCTCGGAGTTTACGACGCTCACATAACTGCGTACCATTGTCGACTAAACAGTTATTGGATCGTGCTGTTTAGTGAGGGTACTCCTAAAAGTCCATCCTAAATACTGAATATCTGTTTTCCACAATAGGATGCCCAAGGACAAAGATATACGCAGAGGTCGGATACTTTTGGGACAGATCTCATATTCAATCTAGTTTCTGTTCATTCAATAATTCCATTTCATTTACTGGGACAATTGATATTTTATTACTTTGAAGCGATCATGTAAAGAAATTATTTCTTAAGAGTATCTCATTAGACTAAACAATTAAATTTTTATTGTATAAACATTGTGTACGATTCATATCGCTAGATTCCTGTATCAACTTGAAAGATAAATTCGTAACTATACGTTTTTAAAGACTGATACATGATCTTTCATGTAATACTTTCATGTAATACTTAGGAATCATACATAATTACTATATTCTTAGACGATCCTATAAAAAAATTACTTTTTAAAAATTTCTTATAAGACTAAGGCAAGATCCTTTCATTGCGATATAAATTGTGTACGATTCATTCCAGATTTCTAAGATCATTAAAGATTACTGTGAGATTCATGTACAAATTATATAAGATTCTTATATAATTATGTACGTTCATTTAGTAATCACATATAACTCTTTTAAGATCTGGTACAAAAAACTTACAAAAATTTTCAACAGGGCGTACGAAGATCCGGGCTTAGAAATTTATTTTTATAGATATCACACGTTTCCACTGACACATAATGCACACAGATCATACCGTCTGCGTCGGACAGTGAGTTGCGCCACCTCTTCTCTAAGCGTCTCGTCATTAGCTAACTATTCCTTATTACAATTTAAAAACTAAACTCCGGACAAAATTTTGACAAAGGAAAAATCGTCTTAGAATTAAGTCAGGAATATGACACTTTAAAGATAAACATTTATCCAGAATAAAAAACCCTGTATATTATTAATTCTAATCGCAAAATTATTAGGTATAAATATACAATATAAAATAATAGTTATTTCTCATACGTATAATGAATAATGTATCATTATATGAGTATGAATAATTATTCACATATAAATAAGAATTATAATAATTCAGATGGTGTCATTCTGAAAATTGGCTTACATCGAGCGCAGAACAGAAGTATATTAAATCAAGAGGAAGGTACATCAACATTGTACTCGATGATGAAGATCATGAATATATGAGCGGTCATGTGATCGATGGAAGAAATTTGTTACCCGCGATGGGTTATTTGGGATTCGTTTGGCAAACGATTGGCTTGATGAAAGGATCGATGCACACAACGATACCGATAGTCTTTGAAGATGTAAAATTTATTCGAGCTACTCATTTGTCGAAAGATAATGCTACAGAACTATTTGTTGCAATACAGAAAGGTATTTACTCAATGAGCGGTTTTAATTCTATATAGGTAATCGGTATTTCCTATGAAATTTCCTTAATGATATTCACAGGTTCAATCTAAATCCTTAAATTAATGTATAAACATTTATTATTGTACAATATTTAACAATAATGTTTAAAAATATATGTTATAGTTTAAAAATAATGAGGTTTTCGATGAAATAGCGAATACCGATTACTTAATTAATGCATTACGATAACAAAATCGCAGTATAGCCAAATATATGAAAATGTTACAGATGGACGGTTTGAAATAACTGAAGGAGATAGCGTTCTTGTCACAGGTACAGTATACGAGACGGAGAATCCAGAACAGGAAATGATTCCAATAGATTTATTACCGGAGAATAATGATGAAGAAGAACACATGACTGCACGAGATATCTATAAAGAGTTGAAATTGCGTGGATACCAGTACAGCGGTTGGTTTCGTGGATTAAAGAGTGCCTCTATTTCGGGAAATCAAGGACATATCATTTGGAAAAATAATTGGGTAACATTCATGGATACCATGTTACAAATGTTAATTATCGGATACGATACTAGAGATCTATATGTTCCTACAAGTATTCAGAAATTAGTGATCAATCCAATGCTTCACGCATGTAAACTACAGAACGCGGATGACGAAGATGTTCACGCAACAGACATTGACAAACGTAATTGTACTTTCTCAATTACTTAATTACTATTAGGTGTTGGAATTAATTCGTAGCGTTTTACAAGTGATGGGAAGTACTTTCATTAATGTATTTTTTAATGCTCATGTGAAATAAATAACATTCTTTCATTAAAAAACGCTACGAATTAATTCCAACACCTAATAAAAGTTCATCGTTCAATTCGTAAATTGTGTCTAAGATCTGCATATGAAGCGTATTATATTATTATTTTATTATTTTATTATTTTATTGCAGTATTACAGGCACGAATATACAAAGAGATAGACACGATAAAAGCTGGCGGAATAGAGATTCGAGGCATGAAAGCTACTCAGATCTCTCGCCGAAAATTAGAACAAAATGCTGTTATCGAGGAACATACATTTGTAGCTCATTGTGATCACGCTAAGATTTCTTTGAACAAAGCAATTCGATTATCAGCTCAACTCGTATTGGAAGATCATCAAATTATTAAAGTGCGAGCCGTTGAGCTAGTGGAAGATGTCGATGATGTTGAATTAGAATATCTTTCATCATCACTGCTACTTGAGGCATTTGGTGATATGCCACTAATACAAGTAAATATCACTCTATTAACATCATCAAATCGTTTCAGGCCAGAAGACTTACCGCAAAATTGTTCAATCAAAGATATTGAACAATCATCTACAGATGATAAAGCTTTAATTGTTACTGGATTCAACCTTTTGACCAAACAACATGCATCATTAGAGCGACTATTACCATTTTTGGGAGAGGGTGGTTATTTGCTGACTCGTGAGAAATGCGATATAACTGATTATAAAAAACGTTTGCAACAATACGAGTTAAACGTTATTCTCGAAAAACGCACTGAAAAAGAAATAATTGTTCTACTGAAGAAAAAAGTTTTAATAAAAGAAAGGACTGTTGTTTACATAAATAATGATAATTTTAATTGGCTGGAAAATTTAAAGCTACTTGTAAGCGATAAGAATAAATTCGACAAGAATAGCAGAATTATAATTGTAGGAGAGGGAGATTTTGAATGTGGTTTATTAGGTTTTGTTAACTGTTTGAGAAAAGAGCCAGGTGGAGAACTTGTTAGAGGTGTGCTTGTTCAAGATGACAAAGCACCTAAATTCTCTCTTGAAGATCCCTTCTATCTAGAGCAATTAGAGAAAGATATGATCATTAATGTACTGCGATTTAATAAAACTTGGGGATCGTACAGACATTTGAAACTATCACAACCCGAAGTCAAACCTGTACCTACCGCTCATATCTGTCAAACGGTAAACATAAACTTTTTCAGCACATATTGGTCCTTATAACATTATTTATCGTTTGTCTCTTAAACGTATAATTCTACTTGTTGGACGGAGGATTGAATACTCTTATAAAGCTTCTTTTTAAAATTCTGTTTTGTATATGTCATGTCATAAAAGAAATTTCACTTTTTCATAGGTTCGTGGTGACTTAAGTACACTTTGTTGGATAGAAAATAATATATTAGACGTGTGTTGTCGTGAGAACTTGGCGCACGTTGTCTACTCATCTCTGAATTTTAAAGATATAATGTTGGCCACTGGTAAACTAACACTTCATCATGGGATGATTTTACGAGGACGGTTATTCCAGTATCTTCCTCTTGGAATAGAATACGCGGGTTTCAATGCTAACGGACAACGTATAATGGGAATCCGTGATACTGAGTATGTAATGCTACAATAAATTATTATGCTGTGATATCATAGAATAGACAGTAATTAAAAGTTACGGTAAATGTTCAGTATAGGAGAGCACTTTCCGATGACCTTGACATGTGATGAAGGTCGTGACTCCGAGTGACCTTCAAAAGGTCCGCAGTCGTTCTTTGTTAGAAAATTATTAACAACCAAAGTTGCTAATTGTTGTATCAAAAATTGAATTGATTCTAGACGGGACAACTGTGAAATCCACATGCAACAGTATAATTATGCGTCGTGCGCCTTTTAACCCGGAAGTGATCACATATCGGCCTTTTTGCCATTACTCTTCCGTTTTCTATTTATATCTTTCAATTTATTGGTACTGTTATATTTTTACCTTTTTGTAAATGTTTTCGTATAGTATGCGAAAATATAGAAATAACATAAATATACTTATATCTACATAAAATTTGATATGTTTGTAATGATCTAAAAGATCGTAGTACGCGTACTTACGTTAATGTTTGTTGTTGTCTCCGTTAGTCTCCACCATTATTATATTTTTATAAATAAAAAATAAAATTATAATCTTCTTCTATATATATACATTATTTCGTTATATATCAATAATTTTAACAAATAAAAAAAAGTAAAATTAAAATAAAGATATATCATATAAGTACAATTATTTCCAGTAATTATTACGTTTCTTTGTTTTGGAGGAGGGATGAACCGTTGCGCATGGCAAGTCAAAACCTATATAGAATAATATTTAATATTGTATGTATAGCAGAAATAATATGTTATTTTTGAAATTTTTGTGTTAATAACTTTTTAACGAAGGATGACCGCGGGCTAAGATCTTTTGAAGATCACTCGGAGTCATCGGAATGACCACATATGTCAAGGTCGAAGTCATCGGAAAGTGCTCCCCTATATTGAACATTTACCAAAGTTACTCTTACTAGTTGCATAGCAAATGTCGTTGAGATAGATGAAGATCTTTGTTGGTATATACCCGATGCATGGACATTTGAAGAGGCAGTAACGGTGCCGTGCGTTTACAGCACGGTTTATTTAGCCTTATACGTTTATGGAAAAATAAAAAAAGGTGATAAAATACTTATACATTCTGGTACTGGAGGCATTGGACAAGCAGCTATACATGTCGCTCTTAAAGAGGGATGTCAGGTATTTACTACAGTGGGCACGAATGATAAACGGGATTTTATTAAAAAAATGTTTCCGACTATTTTGGATGAACATATTGGAAATTCTCGAGATACTAGTTTTGAACAAATGATAATGCAGGAAACGAAATATCACGGAGTCGATATTGTGTTAAATTCATTGGCAGAAGAAAAATTAATCGCCTCCGTTCGGTGTTTAGCTCAAAATGGTCGATTCTTAGAGATTGGCAAATTCGATCTTGTTTCTAACAATTCTCTAGATATGTCTGCATTTCAAAAAGGTATCAGTTTTCATGGGATTAGACTTGAAAATATAATAGAAAAAAATAAAGATGAAAAAATTTATTGGAAAAATTTATTGTTCACATTGGTCCAAAATGGTTTAAATGATGGAACAGTTAAACCAATCCAAGCAAAAATTTTTTCAAAAACTAATGTTGAAGAAGCTTTTAGATATATGGCGAGCGGAAAACATATGGGCAAGGTATGCTTGTGTTAATAAATATTATAATAATAAAAAGGTTTATTCGTAAATAACAGCATTCTATAGTCCTATTCATATAATATGAATTTCTTTAATACGATTATTTTTACAGATAATTATAAATATTCATGAAAAAGATGAACCTTTAGATAAGCACATTCTCGCGTATCGTTGCTATTATTGTCTCAAAGATAGGAGTTACATTATACTAGGAGGCCTGGGCGGATTTGGTTTAGAATTAACAGACTGGCTTATATTTCGTGGTGCTAGAAACATCATTCTGATTTCAAGAAATGGAATAAAAAACGGTTACCAACGCATGAAAGTTCGACTATGGAAATCGTATGGCGTAAACGTTCTGATCATTAAGAATATCGATGTTGCTGATCTCAAAGATTGCGAATATCTTTTACGGACTGCGGAAAAAGAAGCTCCAGTGGACGCTATATTCAATCTCGGTGTGGTACTGAGAGATGGCATTTTTAAAAACCAAACTGCAGAAGCATTTGCAGAGTCCTTTCAATCGAAGGCTCGTGCAACGCAAATGTTAGACAAGCTTTCTAGGGAAATCTGTCTTAATCTGCGGCATTTTGTGGTATTCTCTTCCGTTTCTTGCGGCAGAGGAAATGCTGGTCAGACAAATTACGGCATGGCCAACTCTATTATGGAAAGAATTTGTGAAAAAAGAGCGGAGAAAGGATTGCCGGCATTGGCGATTCAGTGGGGAGCTGTGGGTGACGTGGGGCTTGTCGCTGACATGATGGAGGATGATAAGGAATTAATTATCGGAGGCACTTTACAGCAAAAAATATCTTGCTGTCTCAACGAGCTCGATAAGTTTCTACTCCAAAGTCGGCCCATTGTAAGCAGCATGGTCGTAGCTGAAAAAAAAGTGGGATGTCACGGAAGTCTGGTAGAAACAGTTGCTAATATTTTAAGTAGGTGCTCTTATGAAGATTTATTCTTTTGCAAATACTAACAAATCATATTTATTTGCTAATCTAATTTACAAAAGACATTATGCTATATTATACTACTTATTTATAGAAGGCATTACATACTATAGATCATAATAATTTTATATTGTAGACATAAGTGACATAAAAGTTGTAAGTCTAAATTCATCTCTGGCCGAACTCGGAATGGATTCTATGATGGCTGTAGAAATCAAGCAAACTCTGGAACGAGAATTTGATATATTTATCACAACACAAGATATACGAAATCTCACTTTCGCAAAACTCATTAAGATGTCCGTTGCAAACATCAGTGACGATGATGCGAATGATGAGAAAAAAAACATAGAGAAGTCAGACATTATCAAAATTTTAGTTGGTATTACATTAAACGATGAAGATTTTGTTTTCTCAGATTTTTCGACTAACAGACAGAACACTACGACTGAAGTATTTCTTATACCAGGGATTGACGGATGTGGTTCTGTATTTAAAACCATAATACCACTTATTAAATTTTCAACATCATTGTTGCATTATAACGCAGACAACATCGATTCTGCAAATACGATAATGGAGACTACTAATCGTCTGACAAACGTATGCATCGTATTAGTAATTTTATTTTATGTTGATGAAGAATTGTTTTCATTTAAAGAATATCAATTTCATCGAATACATTTGATATGTTTACAGCGCGTACTTTCAAAGCTAACAGATGGAATGAATTTTGTAATGGTAGGGTACTCCTTCGGATCTCTTATTGCATTTGAAATAACAAGGAAATTAGAAGCTATGAATTTTAAAGGCCGACTTGTTCTCATCGACGGTGCTCCTGAGCTAGCACGAACAATGTTCAAACCTTTTGAATTAGATTTTGATGATGCAAATTTTCAGATTGATATATTAACTACGATTCTAGAAATCTATTCAGCAGGAAGTTCTCAAAAAGTATATGCAATTTTTATTTTGGACTCACATTGAAACTAATTTACGGCATATTTATATTATTTTTCAGTTTCTTTATGTGGATTAAAATCAATTCCTTCGTTCTGTCTCGATCTTATATATGAGAACAAAAATTTTTATATTTTTGTAGATTTTAGTGGAATTGAAGAAATGTGAGAGCTGGAATGAAAGATTCAATATTTTCGCTAAACAGTTCTCAGTTATATATCCATATCTCTCACTTTCAAATTTAAAGACGGTGTCAACATCGATTTACAAACATTTATCCGTTCTTCGGCATTATGATCCTTCTACATTACCGCCTATTAAGTCTCCCATAACATTGCTAAAATGTACACACTCATCAAATATGATTGCAATCGAAGAAGATTTTTGTTTGCATAAGGTATTTAAAAAAAAATCAACATTCTTTGATAAATAAATTTAACAAATTTTTTTGTTAATAAAGTGTGTAATTATTTAAGGTAACTCAAAATGTGGTAAAAGTACATTACATTGAAGGTGATCATGTGACAATCATGAAGAATAAAAAAGTGGCAGCTGCTATTAACGGAGAATTACCATTTACAATTTGATATCTTTATTTATTTATAATTTGATTTTACAGAACAGATAAATAAAGAAATTTTTCAAACTTTTTAAGTCAGTCAGAAATTCCGCTCTTTATATAAAGATGAACAAATTTGAACAGAGCGAGAAATGTTCTACAAAAAAAAATGTTCTACAGTTTATCGGATTGATTTAACATAAGAAGGATAAAATTTCGACAACCAGCGTTAAGGTTCATCTAATATAATAAATTTATTAAATTTTTTTCACTTCATGTTTCATGCATTAATATTGATATGTCAAATATTTATATATGCATAGCGTACAATATCTTTATTCACACTCATTGTTAGTATAATATTATATCATAATATATAATGTTATACTAACATATTATAATATATAAAAAATGTAGATATGAAGATTGGGAGTATTAGAACAAAAGAAAAGCTTGCGTAATGTTGTAAATTATACATTAAATATCGCTCATTTATTATTGAATATGTATTAAGTATATAATACGTTCATATTAAGTATAAGTCTAAAATTTATTTAAATGATTGCAAATTGATTATTGATGAAGTATATTTTCAGTCTAAGGCTCCGTAATATATATTAATCACTGTAGAAAACTAAAAAAAAAAAATTATAGAAAAATTAAAATTAAAAATTTTATTATTAATATGATCGACATATTTGATTAGAAAAAAATGTTATTAATTAAATATCATCCATCCTGTATCCTATTTCAACGCTAAATATATGTCTGCAGAATTGTATAACAGTCTTAAAATAAATAATAAAATGTCATAACTTTCAAAATATAAATCCTGTGTCATAATTTACGATTACAAATCATCCTAATCAATCTGCTCTTAGCTATATCTCGATGTTGTGCACGATTACGAATTTTTTCACGTCCGTGCGAAATATGATCCCTATTTTATAGTGATCGGTACGTTGCTAAAGCTATTTTGGACGCGCATGAAACCATGCGTCTGAAACCCGGCCCATCTAACAACACTGCGTTCTGGGGGTACCCCTTTATTTTTTATTAAATTTACGTTTACTAAGTTTCAATTTAGTATAAAAGTTTAGTATAAGTAAATACTTATAAAAGTAAGTACTCAAAAATGTTGAATTAAGGCTCCTGAATATCATATAGAGCTTATACTTATTGGAGGAGGAATGGCCTCAAGCAATAAGTGGAAAGTGTGAGCAAGATCTGAGAAACAGAAGATGTATTTCTGTCCTGCTCAGTAATTTTTCTTCTTTCTGCACATGTGTCAAAAGAGGATAAAAGAGGATAGAAAGATATTTCTGTCCTTTAGATCTTGCTCACAGCTTGACATCAGTATTTCTCCTTTAATAGTATAAGCTCTATGCTGAATACTCAGCCAAGGGTATCAATCATGAAACTTTTTTCCTGGGATGAAAAGTGAAAAGTGAAAAATTTCTCCATTAACTTCAATGGTTAAAATTTTCATTTTTCACTTTCCATCCTAGGGGTAAAGTTTCATGATTGATACTTGAACTCTGTACGCTTTCAGGATATAGAGATAAAAAAATTTATTTTAAAACGGAGCATCATTGAGTTGTACAACGAACATAAAACGAAGCGTCATTGAGTAGTACGCGGCACCGCGTAGGACTTAATGAAAACTAACTTCTCGAATTTAAAAAAATCACACAGATTAGGATAAAAGACATAACATTGAAAGATTTTTCAGTTGTGTTCTAATAAAATAATTTTTTGAAGCCCCTAGGGCTCCCCAAGAAGAAAGCATAGCACTTTTTTTTTAGATATTTACCGAATAAATGAAATATATTTTAAAATATCATTTGCTTGCCAAAAACTTCGATTACATTTTATTCACGTTTGTATAAGAACTCGATGATGCTTCATTTACGTTCTCTAGAAGTCTTCGTTCTTCTACTGCCTAATCACACTCCGTTTAAATTCAACGAACATTCTGCTTGTGCTTGCAGAAGAACTTATCCTGCAAAGAACTTATCTATACTTTTATTTATGTTCCTTTAATGTTTAGTTGACACTTCCTTTACGTTCCAATTTTCGCTTCTTACAGGTTTTATTTACGTTTTTATTACTTCCTCCTTACACTTCCTTACACTCCAATTAATGCTTTATACTCGGTTACTTTATATGGTTTATATTTTATTTTTATCAGAGAGGTGTAGGAGAAAGCGAAACTTACAATTAATGGAACAATAAATGGGAAAGGATAAATAATTTTGATATCTGGTGATAAGGGGGTTTAAAATGGAATGAAGCTCAGAGTTTAACTAATGGAAACATCGTGTCGTAGATATAGAAGAATATTGGAGCGAAAAAAAACGCGACAGCACAAGTGAAGAATAAAACATTGCCACATCTTAAGCCAGCCAGATCTCTGATAATACGGAGATATATTATTTACGGACGCAATAGGAGAAGCAAAGGCAAAAATTTTGGATATGCTGCACGATTTAGAAGTTGTTGATTAAAGGCTGGAACGTAAATGACATCAGCGTAATCAAATAACAAAATAACGGGTAATTGAGAAGTTTTTGAAAGTAGAAAAGAATGTGGCAAAAAGAATAAAAAAGACAGTCGGGCGTAAACAATCCGACACTGGACAGTTATGTGTGACTCGAATGTCCATAAAGAGTCAACATGGACATCAAAAATCTTAATAAAGGAGGAGCGAGGAATTGGAACGGAATTAAAAGAAATATCGAAGGATAATAATATTGAGGAACCAGCAGGGAGAGCTAAAGAATAATTAGCAAGGATAATTTAGAGGGATTTAGATGCAAATTATTAGTAAAGCATTCGATAATAAATTTCAGATCTTTATTTAAACAAGAACAGGCTGCTAAAGTATCGAATGGGTGAAAGGATTTGAGAAGAATTACGCATACATGAGCTCGGAGGAGAAACATTAGGCAAATCAGAGACAAAAATATTAAAAAATAAAGATCCGAGAATGGAACCCTGGAACTCAAGAGAGAACGGCATGAGAAGAGAAGAAAAGAGGAAAAAAATTATATATGAGAACTTGCTGCGTGTGATTTGTAAGGAACGGATTAGCGAGAAAGCCGAACGGGATCCAAGCAGAACAGCAAGTCATGATAACGTCAAAATAACATTAAAATGAATCGAAAATGATTGAAAAATGACTTTTAATGATTATTTTGGAGTCATTTTGATATCATTTTGATATCATAATGATTTGTTATTCTGCTTGAGAATAGACTGCATAGCTTGAGTTTGACTAAAAGTAGGTCACGGTTGAAAATATCGAAAGCCTTTTATAAAAACTTTTTATAATTTTGTATTTGCCTATAATTATGAATTTAAGAATCTTTTAATGCTTTCAGTTAAAAATACTATTAAACAAAAGATATATTAAAAGATCAATTATTATTATATAAGAAACCGGAAATATATTTTAAAATTTTTACCTTAAAACGACAGAAGCTAATGAGAATTAATATAATGGCTAACGGTATGATACTTCCGGTGTATATATTTCCATTTTGCAATTGAGAGATTATGTTGGATAGTAAAAGAAGTACGTAAGAGAGCCCCATTTGATTAAAAGCTAGGTTGTCCACGAAGATATTCGAACGTGTCCAAATTGCAAAACGATCCACTGATCAATAATGGCATCAGTGTTCTTTATAGAGTCTCTGCCATAGTTTCCGAGTCATCAGCTAATATTTTAACTGAATTAGTTCTTGCTGCACGAGACACCAACACGTTATAATACTTTTTATAAGAATTTCAGAAATAACTTTTGCAGTTACTGTAGCAACTTCGTGAGAATTACACGGTAAGATATGTACACTGGGGAATAACATATTAGGTGTTGGAATTAATTCGTAGCGTTTTACAAGTGATGGGAAGTACTTTCATTAATGTATTTTTTAATGCTCATGTGAAATAAATAACATTCTTTCATTAAAAACGCTACGAATTAATTCCAACACCTAATATATATATATATATATATGCCGTTTAACCAGCAAATATTGAACAACGAAATAGACACATCTAGATAATCTAGATTAGATTAGATTGTCTTCCTTTTCGCGGAATTTTTAATTATAGGTACATAGAATAAGACCACTTATGATTCACTCTTGAGACAAAAAATTTATATTTTTATCTAGAACGATATCATACAATTAATAAAATATTTAACAGTTATAATTGATCATAAAGATTACATTATGGATGATTTTATCCATTTCAGTACCGCTTTATATATTTTAATTTTAATTAAATTAAGTAATAATAAGTATCTACAATTAGATCCCATATACTAATTGCGGATCAGTTCATCAAATGCTTTATCCTTTTTTAATTTAATTCCAATTGAGCATTATGTAGGAAATAAGATGATTCCGATGATGGAATGTTTAGTGAGCCAATATTTATGGACAACAGTTCAGGAGAGAATCACAAATCGCACTTCACGCTTCGCCGTCCCATACATGCTCCATCTTACAACTCTGCTCTTACTCTACTCTTCCTTTACCTTTTCCTTCTTGCGCAAGCGCGCTGATACTCTAGCGCATATCGTCATAGTCGGAAACGCGCAACAAAATAAAAATTTATAAACGAAACATACATATACTCTTCCTACAATTATATTGACTTTTTTCATGAAATCTAATGCTATTTACTACCTCCTGTAAAAGCCAATTCTTTAATAAAGCCAATTCTTCAAAGGCAATTCTTATGATATTATACTTTGAGTAAATTTTTATAAGTATAATATATATATATGTATATACTGGTTTATGACTCATGTTTTATTAGTTAACGACATTAATAGAATGTGCAGCGCTATTGTTAATAAATAAAAAAACAATTTACACTTGTAAAAAATAAAACAAATGCTAAAGAATTTTGTGATATGCATTATTTGATGTATAGAAAATACTATAATTATTTAAATATAATGTGTGAAACTAGCCTGATCTGCATTTAATGCTTTTACCCTATTATTACAAGGCACAAATGATTGTAAATGTAACTATACTAGCAACATTTTGTCTTTATATTAACGTGCTTAATGGATGCTTTTTTACTTACATGGCTTTTAATGATACGTGATGACTTAAGTTGAAGTTGATAACTTTGATAAAATATTTAATATATTGAAGGTATGTGCACAATATAATGCTCCTTGTAATGTATAGATAAGTATAATGTATAATTATTCTTATAATTATAATATAATTTATTAATGTAAACATAAAACATGAAATTAATTTTACTATTATTTTTTATTTTTATTCTCAAAATATTTATATCAAATATCATAGATCTTCGTTCGTAAGCTCTAAAAAAATTGGAAATTTATTTTTTGGAATCTATTCGCTGTGCGATATATTCAATATAATGTCTATTCATTTGGAATGATTATACATAGTTTAAAATATCTGAATACATTCATAGTCGATATTTTGCTCGATATTGACATGTCTAGTTCAAACTCTTGGTAAAAACTTAAATTAGTCACTATGTTCTTGCTCGAAACCCTGGTAAAAAAAGTTGATAGAGAATGATTAAGAGTAAATAATTCCTATCAATTTGTATCATTTTCTATAAGATATTGTTGATCTTTCAAGCATCAGATATAAATCTTATCGTATTTTATCGGTTCCTATAGATTTTTTTTAGATATTCTGTTGGAAACTAACGATAGAAACTCTTTTTATCGTATTCAATCTATTGTATCTACAAGAATAGTAAAATAATAATAGTAAAATAACGAATTGGCATTCATCCATTTTTATCGTTTATTTAACGAATAATAATCAATCATATATTAACGATAAAAATAAAATCGTTATTAATCTGAAATTTATGCTAAATTTCTATTGGTGATATACAAAACTATAGAAGTTTCATGTGAATTTTATAATGATTTCGAAGAATCTATCCCACGACTGCATTAAATGATATTATTACCCACTGGTATTTTACATGAAGATTCTTTGTACTAATTTTCTTTCGATTTGGATTTGTTCAGTTATCGGATTTGTTGACTTATCACTTCCCACTGATTATAGCACATTATTTCACTGATAATTGCAGACATATATGAGAGATCGTCGGCTTGAAACGAGAAATAAAGAGATACGAAAGCATTCGCGAAATAAGTGATCCTGTGAAGCGACATGTGTTCGGACCTACGTAGTTGGCCGGTCTTCAGTTCATTGGAGCCGGAATTCATTTCCCAGATTCACATGGTTATGATATTTGGTAATTTGCTTTGTTTTCTTCTCTTGTGTATTCTCTCAGCAATATTATTTTATATCTAATGTCACAAAACAGGTAAATTGCATAAAAGGGCCTTAATTGTGACCAGGGACAAGATGGTATATGTTTTGGATCTCTACAATTGTTTGGAGACCGGAAACAAAATTTCAACGCCATATCTGAAGGAGATTGAGGACTTGCGCGGAAAAGATATAAAGACGTTTGCGTATGGCATGGGACCTCACATTTTGGCACTCACGAATGGAGGAGAGGTAAGAATTTGTTAGAGGTAAGAAGTTGTACATTGGAATGAATTTTTAATTGATATCTTTGTAATATATCTCACTGGAATAAATGCATTCTGATTCATTCTCTTTGAACTAATATGTAATTTTCATTAAATATAATACGAATTTATTAAATATTAAATTTCATTCTGATAATCTTGTAAAATAGATGTAGATAGAATAGTTAATGTCTTCCCCATAGAAAAAGATATCATCAAAACGTATCAATGTATGAATGTCTGCTTTATCACAGGTGATATCACTATGATATCACTATGATATACATAGATTAAAGTAACAACGCAATGTTACTGTGACCTTTTGATAACACAGACTGACGTTTTAAGTCTTTTTTCTGCTGTTTGAATAAAAGATATCATTTTCGATATGTATTTTCGCGCGCTGAACATGAATTCGGCAATGAAATTGCTCTATCGTGAGGTTTTTGAGAAAAGTGAAGTTAAAGGTGTCAAAATTGACGTTTTTTGACATATTTGTGATTTTGTTGCTAGTGAAGTAAATTTTTTTTCTACTTTCGTTTACGCCATCTTAAAATGCCAACTTCTATCTTTAATTTATATTTTTTTTAACGCCGTATGTTTTTTTTTTTACCGAGATAATCTCTACGTAGTCACACAAAGAAAAACGTTTTGTGCCAAAAATGTCTTTGAAGAAAAAGTTTTAAGAACTGTGTAATGATTTTAGTAGTAAGGTTTTTAAGACCACTAAATCTGAAGTCAAATTTTCAAAATTCAAAATGGAAGATCCAATATGGCGAAAAAATTTGTTATCGCAAAAAATTTTTCCAACGAATTCTCCATTTTATAGACTGATCGTCTATTTTATCTCTTCCACATCACTAATAGAAGCAGACACGAACTCAAAAAGGGTGCATTGTGCTCGAGTTCCTCGTCTTATGCCCATGTGAACACAAACTGTATAAAGTGTAGTTATTCTCTCCGTGAACCACTATGGACGGATCATAGAGTATAGTGATATCGCTTGTGAGTCTTGTGAGTCTATTGTGACTGTGAAGATTTTGCTATGGGGAGGAGATGTTTATGTACGAAAAGTTGATATTTGAATTTCTCCATTTTATCATTTTTTATTCGTGCATCTAGCAATTGTAAAAAATTATCAAAAGATTTATGAAATCGCCAAATTAAGCAACACATTTATGACATGTTAAAATCAATAATAGTAATGTCTGCGAAAGGTATATTCCTGTGACAATGTTGATTGTCAATTGGAGAATGGAATATGTAAATTTACTTTAATGAAAATGTCTATGATTAAAAACAACCAGAACATGATGCGCGTCGTGGACATCGCGTGTGGCTGTTACCATTCCATCATTCTAACTGAAAATGATGAAGTAAGTAAACATCATTGTATGATAACCTTCTGTTATCTTATAAACTAAATAGCTGGTTTAATTAAGGTGTATGCTTGGGGATCAAATAATAGTGGACAAATGGATAACAGTATCTATGGACTTTCGACGACACCTAAGCTTGTTTTGTCTAATGTTGTTTGTATCTCCTGCGGTAATGACTTTACTATAGCTGTTACCAGAAATGGTAAGGTGTATGGTTGGGGCAGAAATAACGTTGGCCAGCTAGGGATAGGCAACCATGGGAATAAAAATGCGACGCAGCAGACTCTTAGTATAGAAACAAACAACATTAATGACAATAACTTATTACACGTTAGACGTCACTGGTAAAAATTTGTCTCATATAATTTCTCATAATTTTTCTTTATAATTTTTCACATTTTTTTACATAACACATCATATTTATTTTATAGAATGATCGTTTTCTCATAAATACTCATAAATACTTATAAAATGCAATAAGAAAATATGACTTTTTCTATATATTTTGTCATATTTATAAGATTTTCTCCTTTCAAATACGTCATATGTTTTTATATTTTCTCATACAAAATACTTTAATTCTCACATATCTGAGATTTTTTCTCATAATTTTTCATAATTTTTCAAAAATCCCAAAATATCTCAAAAAAATGTCATATTTAATAGATTGCGCTTTCTCATACTCATAAATACTCCTAAAATCAGATTGTATTTTATGAGTATTTATGAATATGAGGAAGCGCATAATCTATAATTAAATGACATTTTTTAAAGATTTTTTGTGATTTCTGAAAAATTATAAAGAAGAAGTTATTAAAAAAATTGTTTTTACATGTATGATATTATAAAATACGAAAAATGAAGTACTTTGTATAAGAAAATATGAAAATATACATCATATGAAAAGAGAAATTTTACAAATAATAACAAAACATTTCCTGCATATTATAAATATTTATGAATATTTGTAAGAGAGCGATCGTTATGAGAAATTATAATATTTTATTAACTGTTGGGAAAAAATTTGAGAAAATATTCTAAAATCTGAGAAATGTCTCATAATTCACATAATTTCTCACAATTAGGAAAAATTATGAGAAATTATGAAAGATTTTATGAGAAATATTTTTACCAGTGGTTACATGAGGAGAGGCTGCAGATTCGAAAATAAAAATATGATGCCGCAGTTGATTGATATGGGGGAAGACCTTATTGTAGGTAATTCTCTTTTCGATAAAGCAGTAAATAAAGAACAAGGTGACAAAGTAAAACAGGATCATTGAGCAGATTATTTCAGTCAAGGTGACTTGTGGATTCGAACACACGCTGGCGCTCACAGACAAAGGAAACATCTACGCCTGGGGCGGAAACATGTCCGGCCAGTTGGGGATTGGCAACCAGACGGAGTGCTGTAAACCAATTATGGTAAACTTATGTTTATCGTTATTTTGAAGGAAGCAGAACAAAAAAGAAGAGAAAAAGCAAAGATAATCATGATCAGTAATTATATTATCAGGTCAAGCAAATTGAAAAGATGAGATGGATCGATATCACAGCTCTGAATAACAGTAGCATCGCTGTCACTGAAGCAGGACGTGTCTACATTTGGGGTGTAGATTGTCACGGTAAGAGTATCGTGACCCCAACCATCGCTTCATCCTCCAACATATCTGACATGCTTGTACATTACGGACCAAACGTTATGCAAAAATCGATGATTCTGGATGAAGAGCCGAACATATTGGAATGCTTAAGAATTGCATTCGACAATTCTGTATGTGTCTTTATTATTATCTTTGTTTCACATTTTCGAAATGTATTATAAAACAAATGAACGATATTGAGAGGGAAAAAATGCAACTGAAATAAATAGCTCTAAGGTCTGTTGTTTTTGATTGAACTTTTTGTAGTTCAACTTTCCTCTTTTTCTCTTCATGTTAAAGAAAAAGAAGAGAAGAGATGAACAATGCAAGAAGTTCAACTAAAAAGAATAAGTTTTTTACTAATAGTTACAATTACTAATAGTATATCCGTAGTTATGCATAGTTGTTATGTGTATCCATATAGTAAAATACTAATAGTTTGCTGATAGATTGTAAACAAATTTGATTATATTCCTATTGCAGATCCATATTTATCTATGTCGTTCCATATTAAGACTCGATAGAAACTACTGATATACTATATCAATAGATTAGTAACAAAAATCGATTAAGATCTGGGTTCATCAATCAACTGACGATAGAAATCGTACATTGGAGCTGCAAAAATTCTTGCTGTCAATATACTGGCAAAACATATCAGCAGGCTTTGTCTTATTTCTGGAAGCAGTTTACCAATATCGTCAGATATTATAGATTGTAGATTTTGTTTAATATCTTCTCAAAAATTGATAGCATATTCTCTTTAACATCTATCTCTTCATGTTTATTATAACTGTTTGAATATTATATTTATATAATAATATTTCTACTCTTATCATAGTTAAGATTTTATTGTTTTTTATTAATATCCCTGGCGGAAAAAATGTTTACGAAAAAGAATATTGAGACAATATTTTAGAAATTCTTAATTTTTATTTAATAGTAAGATGTAGAGTAAAGTTTGACTTAGAAATTCTTAATTTTTTCGTAGATATTCTTAGTGAAGTTTGAAGGCGAAGGATTTCTTGGTTTTGAAACAAATAACGCCACTTTATATTTCCACTACGAATATCTATGAGAAACTAAGAATTTCTAAGATCTTGTCTATGTAATTTTTCGTAAAATTTGTCCGTCACCTTATTTTAAGTATAATGTTATTAACTGAAATTTTTTAAAAATTTCTAGAAATTTCTTTTTAGATGAAAAAAAAATATATATATATACTTTAACAAGTACTTTAATTGATAGAACTGGTAACAGAGTTTGTTCCAGATTTTTCAGATTGTTCAGATAAATGTAACAATTAGTTATGCACCAAGCTAAAATTCGACATATATTTGTCACTAATGACTTTTTCTCTCATTTGTGGCATAGTCGACGAGCGATCTCAAAATACAGGTGGAGGGCAAATATATCCATGTACACAAGGCTTTCTTGAAAATTCGTTCTTTACACTTCAGAAACATGTTTGAGCATGATTGGACCGAAAACAATCAAAGGTAATTGTTTTACAAATGTTATTTATGTTAAATTTCTCAAGTTTTTGCTCATGCTGTCGTCATTCTCTTTCAGTGTCGTCAAGATTAATACATTTTCCTACATTGTCTACAAAGCATACCTGAAGTATTTATACACCAATATAGTCGATTTACCCTTTAAGAATATATCAGGTAAGTCGAGTCTACCATGAACGGTTACATTGACCTAAATATTCATCGTATTCGGTGGACTAAACATTTGAGTGAGCACTCGTTGATATTGGTATATTTTTCTAGATCATCCAATCAGATTTTCAGATCTGAAAAAATACACCAATAGCAACGAACACTCACTCAACTGTTGAATCCGCTGAATGCGCCAAATAATTGAAGCAATATTTTTTGTTAACAGAACTTTTTGATTTGGCCAACGCTTACTTTGAGAACAATCTCAAGAAGCAGTGCATTCGTATAATAAAGCAAGGAATTACTGTATCGGACGTCGCCTACTTTTATAGTATTGCAGTGAAGTATAACATAAAGGTAATCAAATGTTGTCACTTTTAACGTTTATTAACATTTCATTGCGAATATTATGAATCTACATGTGTGCAATAATTGAATGCCGTTGACAATTTTTTAGGAGCTGGAAGAATTCTGCGTCCAGCTCGCCGTTGGTCACATGACAACTGTGGTGGAAACGGAAAATTTCGCCAAGCTAGACCAGAATTTGATGAAAACATTTATAATTAAGGCGAGCAAAGCTGGCTGCTTCAAAAATTAATTCCGTCTGTTTACCTCAAAAACGCGAGCGTGGTGTAGTAGACAGTGCACTGATTTAATATACTATAAGAGATCCCGAGTTCGATTCCCGATAGAAAAATTTTCGTACCCACTCGTAGCTCCTCTCAAAAGGCAGTAGCAAACCACTGAGTAGTATACCAGGAAATCTCCTTACCGAAAATTGCCATTCGGAATCAGCGTCCCCATATACATTATGTACAATCATTGGGTGTGCAAAAGTATATGAGAGGGAGACGCCTACACGCTGAGATAGCGTATGGTATTTGAAGTTTTTCTCCAAGAGATAATGCAACGAGAAATGGAAATTATCGATATGTTTGTTGCTGCATAAAACTCGTCATATATTTTATATTGGGTTATTTAAAAAGTATCCGCGATTTTTTCATTCAAAAATTGAACAAAAAACCGCGGATACTTTTTAAATGATCTAATAATTACATATTTTGATGAAATATTCCGACAATTCTTTTTCTTATTGAATCAATTGTATTACGCTTTTAGGAATGCGTTCAAGAGTTACGCCCAGATAATTCTAGTGCACTTTTGCTTTTAATTTACGTAAAGTGAACTATAGCCTAGAGTTATCTAAGAGCAATTCCTGATCACAACTTAGTATTTCGTGTAAGTGATAAATTATCTGATTGCATTCAGTCGTTCAAATTATCTCGCACATTGTAATAATTCACGCGAAATTCTTTTGTCAATTTCAGAGAGTGTGAGAAATATTGTGATCTTGCAAAGGTAACCGAAATTAATTTAGAACTTGTTAAAAGAAATCAATCTCATGCCCACAACAGTGTTGTAATCAATGCGTAATGAATTTATTAACGACGTTTTAAGTGTGTCGAATGATTGTGAGAATGTTCACAAATTTTTTTCTTTTTTTTTAAATCATTCTTATAATATAGCGTATTGTTGTTTACCACGATTAATGATCACGCCGATTTCTCGCCAATTTTGTTCAGCATTTTGCGAGTTTTGTAAAATATAAATAAGTACGTACATGTAAAAAATTTTCTAACATTTCCTAACAAGTTACAATATTTTATATTTTGCTTATACTGTTGTTTATCTTTACAAATCGTAATCATCAATCTCCAGTCTGATATATGCATAAAGCCATCTGTATTATCGATTAAATCATAATTTTTGTATATTTTTTGTCCTCTTTTACAGATTTGAAAATCCTTATCCAGGATTAAATTATCCAAGATTCATATATATGCATTAATATACGTATCTGTGAAGTGGAGTTTATGCTGAAAACGATAAAAAATTTTTCTTAAATTTCAATTTTGAAATTTTTTGTCGTTCTTGGAATAAATTCGATCTTACAGACATGTATTAATGTATATATTTTAACTCTTATATCTTAATTTTTGGCATCTTACATACGGATCTTTCGTGTTCAGAATTAATTCTCATTTTTACAAGTGCGTAAAAATTATTAAGCGATTTTTTAATCTATATTTTGACATTTTTAGAAAGAACTTGTAAAATTGTATATTTATAATAAATTGTTACAATTAAATATTAACAAATGAGAAAAATGCACTTTTTCATACAAAAATATAAAACTCTGAAACAAAAATATTTAAAGGAAAAATATGTTTCCATATCTTAAAGTTAACATTCCAAATTATAAAAGAAAAAATAGTTGAATTATCGGCTGTCCAAAAAATTTAGTTATTAACTTAAAAATAATATTTTTTTAATATGAATAAATAGCTATAAATTAAAAATATATTGCATTTACATTTTAAGCAATGCATTTTATTATTGCTATTGTATTAAAAAAAAACTTATAATGTACAATATTAGAAAAATGTTTTTTATAATATTACAAACAACATAATAATATTACATAATAATATTAGAGACATTTAACACAATAAGGGTGCCAAAAATGTTTATTAAGGGTTAATATATTGTTTTAGGGTTAAATTCTTTTTTAGTAAGTTGCAAAATATTCCTGCAATACAAACGAGAATTAGCTAAAGATAAAGAAAAAAATAAAAAAATTTTGTAGTTACAAAAAATGTACACTCTGCACACACGATAAGTCATTTGTGACCCAGAAGTGAACTTCGGAGTTATTCTAATTAATTCATACATATGAATTGAGATCAGCAACGCACTAAACTCCATTTTCCAAATGCCAAACATTTTTTTAAGAATAGAAAAGAGACTGGTATTTGATCAGGTGCTCTTAGTATTTCAAAGAAAAGAAATGCGCAGGACATAAATAACCCATAACACAAATGCAGATTAATTTATACAAATGCAGATTTTATTAAAAATTTTTACTAAATATTATTTTTAAATATTAATGTTGTTAAGAGAGAAATATAGATTTTCAGTATTGGCACATTGGAGTGATTATCACAATACAATCTAAGACATGAAGTACAAAACATTTTTATTTTTTAATATTAACATTTCTATTAGAAAATATTTCTAGTCAATTAAAATTAGTACGATCTATTAAATAATTACAAAGATAATAAAGTATTACAGTAACGATAAAATTAACGGCTGAATTAATTGCTGTAAAAATTACTATAAAAACATAACATCGTTACCGCTACAAATAGAAAAAAATTAATATCATCGAAAAAAAGTAACGAAAACAATAATTATATTACAAAGTAACGCGTTACTTTCCTAATATAACTTAGATCGCATATATACATCACGTATTCGTATCATAAGAGCAAAGAATTTATTTCATAAAAAAATTCTTCACTAATCTATCGCATATAACTTTTACAAATTCATATTCTACAAGCATATTTATATTTATTGACATTTTAATAATCTAACACTTAACATAAGTAATAATAATAACTGTATAAAAGAATAAACAATAGACCGATATATGAATAACACAATTAAGTAGAAAAATGTCTTATTCGCCCATTCGGCCTAACTAGAGCTCAATGTTTAACAATATTATTAAAAATTAACAATTGAAATTGAAAAAGGCTCCAAAAATTAAATCAATAAAGGAATATAAAGCCATTGAGAGCCGACAATAGTTGTTCGTGTGTAATCAAAAATAATATTATGTGTCAATCACCAATTACAGATATAAGATTAGGTCCTCTTCAGTGTAACAATAAAATTATCGTCAATCAAATTGACACGTTGTAAAACATTCGATCATAAAATTAGATCTTCTTCAGTGTAACAATAAAATTATCGGAATCAAATTGATACGTTGTAAAACAATAGGCGAATGCTGTCAGTGAATTATCGTTAGGCTGTTGTCCGAAATTAAGAACTTCATTAGCGTCTGTTGTAGCTGGATATCCAAACAAGAATTTAGTCGTTTAACTCAGCATAACGATGATCCGTTATAACGCGAAGTTATAACTATGTCTTGAGAGCGTGTAAATTTCGTAATTAATTGTGTTATTCACATATGATCTAATATCATTTGTTATATATTTCACGCGCTTGTACCAAACATTTCCTTAATATATACTAGTTACAACGATAATAATTATGCATGCTTTCCAGCAAGCGATACAGTGTGACATATGATCATTTCATCTTTGTTTAACATTGACAAACGATAAGGACATAATGATTTATTGTATTACATTGTCGTTTGCGTCGCTTAGAAAGCACACCAGTAGTCATTTATAATACAGTCTCACATAATGTAGTCTCTTTAGTAGCACTAGCATATAATTTGTCTGACGACATAAGTGATAAATGTTTTTCTTCTATCGTCATATTCATTGATGTTTCTCCTCTTGCTTTCAATGCAGATTTAAAAACGCAAATGGCATTAACTGAAGCCGCCGAAAGTTTGTTGCGTTTTTTCGAAGTTAAATCATACACGATGGAAACCATTGTCTTCGGATCGCTGTTTGAATTGGGAAGTGATCGAATAGCATTTAGAATGTTTATTAGATTTGGATATTTGGCCATATTATTTGGATAAGAAGATCGTAAAATTTTTTTCCACATATTATCGAAATTTAATTTAGAGAGACTTTGTTTCTCGTTTGTTGTAAAATCTGATGACAGTGCAACCCATTCCTTTTTTAAACTGTCTTCGTCGAAACCGCCAATAGTTTGAGCTACAAAAGAAACATCGGCGAATGATGTTTCTCTATCATTATCGAATAAATGTAAGGAAGGTTTAAAAACTTGTAATTTCGATAAAAACACATTGTCCACAGGCAACGTCTTACGAATGTTTTCTGCAGCAGTTACATAAAACTTTAAGCAGTTCTTTCGAATTGTTTCCACTTCGTCTTCGTGCCCATGCTCCATTAATTTCTGAAGATATTTTTCACATTCTAATCCCAATGTAATTTGATGCAGATCTTTTTGATTCTCCTGTAAAGAAAATACTACATTTTTAGAGAAAGGTTTTAAATGCTTTTCTTTTAAAAAATTTTGGCAGATTTGAAGAAGAAAGTTCAAAGATTTGGGCTGCAAAATATGTATTCGCGTATCTAATGCTTGAAAAAACGTATTGAATTTATTGAAGAAATTTAATATGTACTCTAAGAATATAAAATAAGCTTTTAACTCTATATTATCCATCATAGACAACAGACATTCTTCAGCTCTTGTTTTCTCGTTCACAGATATTTGATTAAGAAAATGTTTAATTGTGTCCCAAGATTCCAAAAGTTTTTTTATACATAAGAAGTGAGAACGCCAACGTGTATCATTTAATCGTGATAGTCTATTATTATTTTCTTGGAAATATTCACAAAATTCAGAAAAAACAGATGAACATTTTGGACTACAGTTAATATAATCGCCAATTCTTGTAACAAATTCCTCGCAAGCTATAGGTATTTCATTGCATGCAGCATGAGTTGCTAACATGGTAGCATAACAGGGACAGGAAAATGTTAACAAATGTGGGCATTCTTCTTCTAATTTCTCTTTGAATAATAAATGTTTCCCTGTCATGGTAGACGCACTGTCACACGATAAGGCAACAATATTTAAAAACAATATCTGTAACTTCCACATTTCGCATTTAAATGCAAGGAACAATTTTTCCGCATTGGAATCTTTGACATCAATGTCAATTAGTTTAACTAGTTGTGATCGAATGTCTAATGTATCCGGATCAACATAACGAACGAGAAAAGTCATCCATTTCTCATTGTCAGACGTTTCATTGATGAATATCGTAAACTTTGTGTTCTGAATTTTATTGACCACACGTTCCGTTTCGATTGGGCACAAAACATTTGTAATAATGTTTTTACATTTCGTACGACCCATACTCATGGCTTTCAACACGTTAGGATCTTCTCCTACATGTCGGAAAAAACTAAGAATTTCTTTCGCATTTTGGTGGGGAATATTTTTATCGGCAATGAACGCGGCAAATCTAATTTCTGCGGATTTTTTACGTTCTTCAAACGACGAAAGCAATTCAGTTTGCGTAGCCCGATTATGCGTAGCCTGCGTGTCGTTATTCGATTGCGAATTGTTATTCAATTGACTTACTTCAATAGAATTAGTTTTATCTTTATTTATATGTGCTTTGGATTTTGAGTGACGAATGATTTGCGATAAACCACCAGCAGCAGATTTGTCACACATTAAACAAAAAAATAAACTTGGATCGTATGGCACTTCGCGTAACCAGCTTTTAAATTCCGCTCTATCCAACCATTTCTGTTGAAATATAGATCTACGAGATTTTTTTTCTAAGAAATTATCATCATCGCTACTGCAATCCTTATTACTATTATTTTTATGATGCGCAGACTCCGCGTGTCTCGAGATATGTGTTGAACCGCACGAAAAACTTTTATCGCATATAGTGCAGTAATAAAGGGTATTATCAGATGGTACTTCTCGTATCCATGACTTGTACCGCACATCCGAGAGCCAAGCTACTGAAAACGTTCGCTTAGGTTTCTTGGTCAATTTAACATTCGATTCCATATCGATTATCAAAAAATAAAAAAATTGAGAAATGCAATAACATTAATAAGTGTGTCGTTATTGTGAGAATAATGTGGCTATCAAATTAGCAAACAGAGGTCGACAAAGACAAGACAATCCGAAGAATAGATGTCATTTATGAGTAATAAATAACTACTATCGTATAATAATTACGAGAAAATAGACTTATTATAACGTTTAGTAGATATACTTATATCTAAAGTATACAATGCGCGTCTCTTACTTAATACAATATGTAAAAACTGTCCAATGTGAATGCGACTCCGAGAAAGAGAGAAAAAAAGATAGACATCTTTGATGAAAAATCGCTATGCCTCTGTTCGCTTAAAAGCTCAAACTGTCAATTATGTTGCAAGTCCGCATCAGCAGCGGAAGCGTTTCTCAAAAACTTTCAAGGTCCCCCGAGAGGTTCCTTCAGTTATAAATTCAGCTTCCTTTCCTTTGCAGAAACGGATTTTCAGATTTTCTTCTGATGTATTCGATATGCAGTCGATAGAGAGATATAAGATCACTTTAGCAGGCTTATTTTCTTGATGCCTTAGGATCATGCGGCTTTATTGCCCCCTCTCCTGTTATTTAAACATAAAGACAATGTTTTTATAATTAAATTAAATAGACCAGATGGCCAAACTTGAAAAGACAGATTTTGAGCAAAATCTACTAAAGAGATACTCCAAAAAATACAGAGTTTTTTTCACTTAATTTGTAACATTCGAAATTTGAATCGAATTGTATGACAAATGATGCTATAATGGAACATTAATCTCAGAAAAATTTTAAGTTAAGCGTTTCAGAAAACCAAAGTCAATTAAAATGGATTGCAAAAGATTCATTTCAACGTTCGCAAATGCATACTTCTGAAAATTTGAATTTATTTCAATACCTAAGATCTTTTTATTCATTTATAAGAATTACATGAAGCACAATTGAATAAAAAAAAAGAAAGATTTTTCATTTTCATTCGAGTTAAAAATTTTAATACAAAAATTTCAAAATACAAATAAATACAAAGATAAGAAAGATAAAGAAAAAATTATAACAAAACAAAATTTAAGAGCAAAATTTTTTAAGTATAGGGATAGTTCTGGAAATATGAGAATTTTGAGTTAAAACAGTCAAATTTTCAAAACACATTGGATCTGTTCATATTGTTTGCACTTTTTGTATTCAACATCTTCGCTTTCTCTCTTTTCAACATTCAAAATATATCTATCTCATTTCAAGTGTAAACAAGCCTGTTCTTTTTAGCTGAACTTCTTGTACGGTTCATCCTTTCTCTTTTTCTCTCCAACATTAAGAGAAAAGAAAGATGAATCGTGCAAGAACTTTAACTAAAAAGAACAGATCTAATATTTTTAGGGATTTCAAGCAACACGAACAGGGTAGCGATCATATAACTTTTTCTTTAGAGTGGAAAAAAAATTATATGATCGCTAGGGTTCGCTAAAGTTAAGCCCTACACACAATAGAGGAAATATTAGGAAAATAGGAATAAATATTAAGATTCAACCTATCAAAAACCTGTGTATTCCAATGAAACTGGTATCTGGTAGGTTGAAATCTTAATATTTATTCTTGTTCCTAATATTTGTTCTATTATGCGCAGGCCCTCACTCTAGTAAGAGTCGAGACATAAGTTTCTCTTCATGATTGGTGCCGCTATGTTTCAGTTTGTTAATGTGTTAGTGAATATAAATGAATAGGTGCCCTAGTGAAAATTTTTCTCATAATTTTTACACGAATTGGAACATTTTTCAGAAATACTCAAAATATTCGGAAAGTTTACATCTTTTCTCAGAATTTTTCATACAAGTGAATTCGGAAATATTCGGAAATTTCTCATCCCATAATGTTTAAAAAATATTTTAAAATTTTTTAAATTTTATACCATTTCAGAAATTATAATAACTTATGAAAAAATTTTAGAAATCTTACAATTCATAATTAACATATACGAAAAATCTGAGAAAAGATGTAGATTTTCTGAGAAATGTTCCAATTCGTATAAAGAAATGTGAGAAAATTATAAAATTATATGGAAATTCTGAAAAATTATATGAAAAATTATAAGAAAAATTTTCACTAGGATGAAAGCAATTTTTGTAGTATCACGTTTGTCAAGATGATGACGCCGGAACGAACGTTTTTTCGCTTCGGTCGATAAGTTAATTAGCTTAAAATAATTATCGCCAATCTAATTTTGGCCGTATTGATCCTCTCCTTATTTTTCCGAGGAAAGGCAGATATCATTTATTAAAGAAGAATCAGAATTATTAGCCACTTCCGATAAGAAACATGGCATTCTTCTGGTTTTGTGTCTCGATTCTCACTAGAGTGACTCTAGTGTTCGCTACTCACAAGAAACCATTTCGATTTGTATAACAAATTAGTGAAGATTCTTGATATCAGTAAAAATTGACAACATAAGATATAAATTAAGAAAAAAAGCAAGAGCGTACAGGTCGTAGGTTTCAAGAAATTTAGTGTTACAGTACATGGTAAAAGTTATAAAACGGCTAATATCTCAAAAAATATTGATTTATCTAAAAAATATTTGAGACAAAAGTAATAGGTTTTAAAAAAGTTATCAGATGATGATATTAATTTGATCTTAGAATGACCTTGGAAAGTGCTTTCAAAGTCAACACAAAAATCGGAATTTCCCTATTTTTCATAGCATATCTTTATACGCTAACATTTCCAGAACATTGATTACAAACCTTTTCTTCACAAGAACTTTCCGAGTTATGGCATTCGAAATCAGTCTGCGTGGAAAATTTTCACGTTTAGCGCTAGGAGAAAGATTATATGATCGACCTCCTGCTGATATCCAGTAAGCACAACGATGTTAGCAAAATGTTGGCAACTGATATCAACTGTGGTCGCATTTTGCTTTTATTCTGTCGACGGAATCTATTCTATATGCAATATGACCGAACAATAGATTGGCGACAGAAACGGAGCAAGAGCTGCAAATCTTAGATTTGTTTTCTGCTCCTTGTTGCACTAATTCAAAAAGTGTACACTAAAACGTTTTCTGTTCCCAAAATGGCATCAACGACGGTTCTTTTTTGTTCCAGTGCAACAGAACTCAGTGCACGAGTTCACTGTACTGACTACACTAGATTTGGAGTCAGTGCAAGCAGTACAATCACTAGTGTACACTTCAGCCACAGAAAACAGACCTTGTACAAAAGTGCGAGAATTGATAATTATTTAAAAGACCCTTCACCTTCAATTTCACCTGAAATTATGCTCATTCGGCACGTTTTTGAAACAAAAGAATCTGACAGTAAAATGTTGTGCTTAGTCCTGCAAATCGAGATGTTAAGCGTTGAAGTTGACGACTATTGAGGTTAGGAAATCTGTCAGCTGCGAAATATCGCGATGAAAGCAGTGTGCTGCGATCACATTTTCATGCTTTGGCTACATGTGCATAGGTTTTTTACTAATTTACTTCTATAGCAATATATTAATGTTTGTTTATTAATATTCAAATCGTCTTCTTTTCATCGTTTAAAGGTTTACAACATTTCGCACAAGAACAGAGTAAGCTTTCGTTTTGAATAAAAATGCATCGAATGAGCTTAATTTCATTAAAATCGGAAGTGATGATTTTAAATAAATAAGACTAAAATATGTGTACGGCGCTGCATTAAGTTGATGTGACAGATTTCCTAATCACAATGACGTCAACTTTAACGCTTAATATCTCGGTTTGCGGGCCTAGGCATGACATTTTATTGCCGGATTCTTTCGTGCAAAAATGCGACAAATGAATATAATTTTATTAAAATTGAAGGTGAGAGGCGTCTTCTAAATAATTATCTGAGAATTTATAAATAATAAAATGATAAATATATATAAATAATAGCAAGCCTACATACAAAAACATTTGTGTCATCATTATCTTTAATCAAGAATTTTTTTTAATAGAATTGCATTTATTTTCACGAATCTAATACTTCCATGAAACAATATGGGACACCATTTTTATCTTGCACTAAAACGTTTTTTATTCCTTGCCTGCACACTTACACTAGTCAGTTCTGGATTGCACTAGTTCAATGCAGTTTAATTCTAGTGCAATCCTCGTGCAGTAACAGAAAACAAATCTCTTATTCAGAGGTTCACTCCACTGCCAGTCTACTGATATAGCATCTATATCAATAGACTTTATATTTTTGTCAACATCGTCAGATATTACAGACTGTGTAAAATTTTATTTTTCTGCTATCAAATTGATAGAATGCTCTGCTTAAAATCTGTCTCTATCTACAAACTTGGCTATCTGGATCATCAAGTATCTCATTTCACAGAACAGAGCGATATGTTTTTGTTCTTAGACTTTTTTATTTTTACATGAAAGACAATCGAATATGTATATTATTATTAAAATATAACTAGATACTTACCCAAAAGATATTAGAATACAGTGTTTTTAAACTGTTGATATCGAATTACAATTTCTTAATCAATGAAATCAATCCGTCTTTTTGTCTCTTGACTGGCACCAGACTCACATGAACCCGTATTCTCATACAACAGTCAATGGAAAGAAAGACAGTGATGCCAATTCGCGGCCGCTTTCACTTGCAGCACGCTATGACATATGGAGGGGGATAATGGCTCATACACACAGAATGCGAGAATCAAGGGCATTTCCAATGTAAATCGGGCGGCATACAATGCTTATTTTTCTGCTGGATTAGGCTAATTCTACAATGTGCTCTTTGTTTCCTGTTTCTTGCTGTTTGTCTCTGTTTGTCTCTTGCCTTTTTGATCAATAAGACAAGAGACAGCAAGAAACAGAAAACAAAAAGCACATTGTAGAATTAGCCTTAAGCCTATTCTACAAAATGTGCTCTTTGTTTTCTTTTTCTTTGTTTGCTTTTTCGACAATTGCATTTCTTGCTACATATTTCCTGTTTCTTCCGAAGTTCGTTATGTATAATTTAGTCTGTTCGACTTGCTATTACACTTTTTTACACCTTTACACTTAAAATGAGATAGACATATATTTGATTCCGAAAAGAGAGAAAGTGAAGATATTGAGTGTAAAAAATGTAAGCAAGTTGAATAGACCTATTATTCTACAATGTGCTTTTTGTTTTCTATTTCTTGTTTTTTGCTATTTTTTTACATTTTGCTTCTTTTTGCTTCTTATCCGGTTTTTTATTTTATGTCGTCCGAGATAAACGTTAATGACGTCTTTTATTAATTTTTTCAAGATGCTAATACGGTTCGTGACTTCTTAAGACTGTACTTAAGATGGTCTTAAATATAAAATCTGAATATGAATACCGGTCTAAAAGATGAACCACCAATCACCACGCTTGAAATCGTGTACTATGTGCACTTCGGCCATTTTGACACGACAATAGCTGCGTTCAATAGACTCAACAGTTGAGTGAGCGCTCGCTATTATTGATGTATTCTTTTAGATCATCCAATCAGCATTTTAGATCTGGAAGAATACATGAATACATGAATAGCAGCAAGTGCTCACTCAACTATTGAGTCCGCTGAATGTGACATTGGCTGCGTTCAGCAGAGAAAGCAACTTTGTAACTGTTGTAAAATTCTTCAATACGATTGCTTCTTGCTTTTAATTCCTTATAGATCTAAACGTATAAACCAATTATATTGCAGAATTTTATAACAGTTACAAAGTTGCTTTCTCAGCTCTGAACGCTATTTTCATCTCATTTCAAAATACACAATCGATCCCCAGGGCATCTTTTCCAAATTCGGAATTATTTCCTAATAAATTTCTACTGTGTTTTCTAAGGAAAATGAAATAATTCCAATTGGAAAAATCATTCCGACTTGTTCCATGATAGATGTCTCTTCGGTCGGTCACGAATCACGACGCGCGACGAGTCACGGAACACGGAACGCCGCGCCACTTTCGCGGTCGCAAAAACAATTGGCGAGCGAGTGCGGCGCAAACAGCTGATACCGTTTCTGCGGTACATCCCTTACGTACGGAAGCACATGTCTGCCGCGCGATAATCACGCCACGGTAATCGCACTACTTACTCCCTGTTACTCCCACGTATTCTTCCAGTGATCGGTGAACGGTGGAATTCGAAGGCACGTGCTCGTGGACACGCCGGTGATACTAGGTGCTCCATCCCCGAATAGTCGCATGCGATGAACTACGGCCGGCGATAACCGGCATACTCTCATCGTCCTCGTCCTCGTCGTCATCGTGATCGTTGTCGTTATCGTTTACCTGCAAGGAGAACATGGCCGATCGCGATAGCGCGTCCGAGAGCGATTCCAGCTCGATCGACGGCGGACCGATCATGATGCCGCCGTCGCCGATTACGCGCGAGCAGCTGCAGAAGCGCATCGAGTCCCTGCAGCAGCACAACCGTGTCCTCAAGGTCGAGCTCGAGACGTACAAGCTGCGGGTGAAAGCCCTACAGGAGGAGAACCGCGGTCTGCGTCAGGCGTCTGTCATCATTGTGAGAATTGATTCTTTCTTGTTTCTCAGTTTCTTTAAGCTTGTATCAGACTAGAAATTAGGCTTGTTCTTTTTATCACTTTCGACCATATGTAGATTACATTTAATCTCTGTTCAACGTACTTTTTATCTTTTTATCTTTTTCTAGTTCTTAGAACTGGGAAAGGATGAGGAGTAAGTTTAACTTTATATTAGGGGAAACAGATATTAGTTGAACTTGCAAGATTCAACTTTCTTCTTTTCTTCACGTTGGAGAAAAAGAGGGAAAAGATGAACTATGCCAGAAATTCAGTTAAAAAGGATGAACCTATTAAAATAAAGATAGAATTTGATCAATCCAAGCAAAATTCGCAGAATTTGATATTGGTTTTCTTTCTTGTAATTAGTTAAATTCAATCTTTCAGGCTGGTATTTAGTCAGTTCTTATTTCAAGACTGTTTTAAGTAATGTCTTAATTATGCTAATGCGGCCCTCTGATTGATTTGTGACACCTCAAGATAGAACTTAAGATGGTCTTGAATATATAAGAACGGATTATGAATACTGGCCTGAGTCTCAATTTGATGCAGACATTAAGCCTATTAGCTGAACTTCTTGCAAGATTCATCTTTCCTTTTTTTTCATATTGGAGAGAAAAAAAGGAAAGATGAACTGTATAAGAAGTTTAACTAAAAAGAACAACTTTTATTGTAATTTAATTAAAAAGAATAGAACTTTGAGTATCAAGGAAATGCAATCTTAGTAGTACTATATCATACTGGTAATAATTTATGAAACAAGTTTGAATATTAATTAAGACACTGGCTGTTTCTATTTTATTCTATATTTGCAAAAAGCAAGAGCGAGTATATTTTACGTTTGGAATTCTCTGAATTTGTAGCAAGCGAAGGCCGAGCAAGAAGAGGAATTCATAAGCAACACCTTGCTGAAGAAAATCCAAGCTTTGAAGAAGGAGAAGGAAACTCTGGCTCATCATTATGAACAAGAGGAGGAGTGTCTTACCAACGACTTATCACGAAAGCTGAACCAATTGCGACAGGAGAAGTGCAAACTTGAGCAGACATTAGAGCAGGAACAAGAATGCTTGGTGAACAAGCTGATGAGGAAGATCGAGAAACTGGAGGCAGAGACATTGGCCAAGCAGAGCAACCTGGAGCAGTTGCGACGTGAGAAGGTCGAATTAGAGAACACTCTGGAGCAAGAACAAGAGGCGTTAGTGAACAAGCTGTGGAAGCGAATGGACAAGCTCGAGGCTGAGAAAAGGATGCTGCAGATCAAGTTGGATCAACCTGTTTCCGATCCTACTTCACCTAGAGAGATCAACAATGGCGACACCGCCACAAACTTGAGCACGCACATTCAAACTCTGAGAAGCGAGGTCGCTCGATTAAAGCACACTTTGCTGATTTCACAGCAAGAACGTAAGGATGCCATCTTTAATAATAAATTAAATAAAACTACTAATAATTTAATACAAAATAGTTTGCAAATTCATTATTGGCGCATAAATATTTTTAAATATTTTTCCAAAATTCACAATTGGTTTATTAAATATAGAATAATTTTTCTCTAAAAATATATTATTTATTGCTTACATTGTTAACAACCTTTTTAAATATTTGATCGTAAATTTATACGAATTAGTTATGTACGATTAAAATCACTTTAACCTTAAGTGATCTTATTCATATTTAATAATACTTCGATGTAAATACATTTCCAAATTCATCTTCAAATACAATTTTAAAGACGCTTTTTTTGTTTTCGATCTGCAACGAAAACTTTATCGAATTCGATCTTCTAAAGATCTTTGTCATTGATCGTTTTTAGATACGGAAAAAATGAAGCGATACGTTAACGAAGAGAAGCAAATACGCGAGGAAAATTTGAGACTGCAGCGAAAGCTGCAGCTCGAAGTGGAGCGTCGCGAAGCCTTGTGCAGACACCTCTCGGAGTCTGAGTCCAGGTCAGAATTAAATTCTATAAACTGCTCGTTAATATAATATCTTAAAATTATTTTTATTATCTTAAACTGTAAATTATATTAAACTATAAATTTGGCATAACTGAATTTTAGACTTGAAAGATATTTATTGTTCCTAATCTCACAGACATGATTTTCGCAGCTTGGAGATGGAAGAGGAACGGCACTACAACGAAATTGTGATGTCTGGGGGGAACATAAGAACTCGCACGGTGTCCAGTCCTGTGCCCTATAATCCTTCGCCTAGTTCTTCAAGGCCACTAAGTCCTGGTGAGTCTTGACAAGATTATATAGATTATATAGATAGAAAATATTTAAATAAATGGAACGTTTAGAGAGAGAGAGAGAGAGAGAGAGAGAGAGAGAGAGAGAGAGAGAGAGAGAGAGATAATCATAGTATAAGAATATAAGATATTTCATTGCGCGTAATGGCTGGCAGACTAAATCAGGACAACCAATCAAATATTTATCCTAAATCAGAATAACTAATGCTTATCCTAAACTTAGGATAACGCTTTGATTGATCAAAGAGCCGCCATGTTGAAGACAACTGCACATCCTTGGAAATGGAAAATACCTTATATTCTTATATCATGGATATAAGTACAAAATCTAAAATAATATAATTGACATTTTCTCGGAATGCATGTTTCGTGTTTAGCGGATTCATGTGAATGCAAGTTTTATTATTAGGTGTTAACGTGCTAGGTTCCACATCCAGAGAGGGTTTCAGTGCAAACCGGTGCTATGCTTGTGGTCAGCCGACTGCTCCTCCATTTGCGAGCTCGTCGCCTCCTTCAGGGGTAAATTATTGTGTACAGAACTGCTCAATGTTGGAAATTAATTGATTATTTGTTAGATATGATGTGCGAGATATTTCTTTCTCCTAAAGGATATTTTTTATCAGAAATTTTGCTTTAAAGAAGAATTCTTATCATAAATCAATTTTTCTTCAATTAATATCTAGCATTGTTCGACAATTACATTTAATAATTATAGGAAAATGCTCTTTGGCATTTCTGGGAAACGATTGCTTTATTTGTGTTCGCGAATATTTACTGAAACAGGGACACATCGTGGCACCATCCAGCAGACGGACTTCGGATCGTTTCGTCAAACCGGCGATTCCGCCCACTATCGTGAGTCCCGGTGGACCGCCGACCATCGCTCCCAATCCTACGGTGAATCCCATTGTCGCGCCCCATCCAGGGTCACCGATGGACATTGCGAAGACATAAGTCACCAAGTTGAGGAGAGGGCTCTCCACAGAAACCCCTTTTATATAGTCGTGCGCAAGGTACTTCTCTAAACGGTGCGTTCCAGCTAAAAGATACGCGGGAAAATTGCCCGCACTTTGGTTTGAGACACCACCGTCGGCGCGTTTTCTTCTCGGATGTTTCCGTTCGTTAACTACTACTTCAGCTCTAATGTGTAACACACGGGCTACGGCTAAGAGAGAGAGACTTAATTATTTCGATCTGAATGAGCAGATATAGAGTTAAATGATGCAGTTGCAAAAGCGTCTCGCCTCTCATTGTTAGTCGCGGGATCATTCTTTTCGACCTCCCGCTTCTTCGGTGATTCCTCTTGTATGATGCCTGAAGTATCATTCAGACTGAGCTCTTTATCGTACTATGCAATTAATATCGTTTGAGTGTTCTACATAAGAGAAATGATAAAAAAAAAAGAAAACGTTGACATGTTGCTTCCATGTTCCAAGTAATCATAGCATAAATAAATGAACGCGAACGCTGAACGGACATCTACATGGCATATTTGCGATATTATTGTAATCTTACTGTGCGTTTAAGAACGTAAACGAAAGTAACTAGGGTGTAGTGTCGCGGTGTTCACTCGATTTAACAGGTATGTATTTGTTTAGCTTTGAGCCTGAGTAATCACTTAGCGCACGCAGTACTGGTAGAAGCGGAAGCATAACTTTAGAGAAAAGGTTTCGTTAGTTCCTTCGAGGGGATTGTCTGATCTTAGAATGCGCAATCAGGTAGAGTCAGACTTCAGGGAGATCTTAGCGATCGGGAGATTTCGGTATCTGAGAAACTTGGAATTCAATAATTATGAATCTATGTATGTGTATATGCGTGAGTGTGTGTGTGTGTGTGTGTATGTGTGTGAGAGAGAAAGAGAGGAAATGTGACAATTCAAGGCCCTAAAGTTCCAAGGATTCAACAGTCCAACGATCTGAGAATCTAAAAAACAGACTTATGGATCTAAAAAAAAGTGTATGCTCGAAACGCTTAAATATATCTAAGTGTCTATAAATATATATACATACACACACATATATATATATACATAATATTTAAAGTAAATATTTTTGTTTAATGATCAATGTAAATCCACAAAAATGTAAGTGTTCATACAATATTTTTAGGATCTTATTAATTTAAGAAATAAATGTAAAAAAGGATCTAAAGAATTAATGTGTTTTCAAATCATTAGCTTCTTAAGCACGGACGTTTCTGAAGTTTTTGCTCTTAGAATCTTTGGATTTTGAAATCTTGGATCGCTAACATGTAGGAAAACGCATCGCCTCAAGAACTTTTATCCCTTAAATCTTAAATCTTTTAGTCTTAGGATATTTTGCGGAGAAAGTGGGATTTGGAAGATTTTGGTACACTGGAGCTGGGAATTAAGCCTATTGAGATTTGATAGTGTCAAGCATGGCGCCTGAGAGAGACAGATCTTGCGTTCAAGAGTTTACTTCCTAATAAATTGTTTTTTTTTTATACCAACGATATACATTTGTGTTAACCCGTTGTCTGTTATATTGAAGATCTTAGAGTCATTGTTCTAGGAAAACGTTCGGGAAGTCAGACTTTTCAGATTTAGGAAGCTTGGAACTTCATTTCTGAATTTTTACTATCTCTAGTTGTAAAATTTAGATATTTAGATCTTTGTTTTTTTTGTAAAGCCTTCGAGATATCTCTCGTTGCTTACTCTCAAAGTCTCGAGGAAATCTTCGTTCCACAGCGGAATCCGGAACGCTTGAAACTTTGAGAAATGTTGTGGAAATCAATATCGAAAGATCGACTGTTTTTCGTTTACTGAAGATTCTTGATATCCTTTTGCACGTCGGTTACCACGAATTATGATACGAGAAGCAGAGAAATTATATGAGATTATATGAGATCGTCTCGCTTAATATAAGATTCGTTCAAATTTATATCACGCGAGTGATTATTTATAAATTATTCGCGCAATTCTTTTTCCTCCGATTTTGTAATACGAGGTGACTGACGTTACGTATCTCTAAGAACCCTTGTTTATAACAGGTGTATTATACATAAACGATATATGAGAATCAGGTCAAAGCGTTGTTTATTATGTTATATCGAACGATTTATATACATGTCAAAATATACATGTCGTTCGGTATATAAAAAAAAATGGTCGTATATGGTATAGAATTTTATGATAACGTAAAAGATTCTAATCAATAATTGTAATTACGCAGATATATGCTTCACAGCTACATAGTATGTATTTTACTCAAGCTTTTATGAAATACAGTCACGTTTTTGCTATTACACACTGCCTGCCCTTTTGCGTAATCCAACATATCGAATTATTTACAATAAAAGAGTTCAAGTGGCTAATAATTCAAATTAATCAAATAAAGGACATATGCCACAACTGGAAATGTAAAAAAAAACGGTATTTTTGACTTCGAAGAAAAATATCAAGTAAAACACTAATTTTTTTATTGTAAACGTATTTACTGTAGACGTATTTTTTACCAAATTACATAAAATTTATGAAAAAACAGATAGTTATTTCAATATAATATTATTTGAATGACAGATATTTTACATTTAAAAACTAAATAAATGATGTTATTAATATAAATAATACTTCATGAGCATAATAGATACTGTTTTGTTGCCTATTGATTATAATTATACTGTGTATTTTAATTATTTTGCATTTTATATTTTAATTATTTTGCGAAAACATCCCACTATAATATTGATTCAAAAGTAATTAAATTCGATGAACGTTATCTCATGATTTTAATAAATTTAGAATATGTATAATTACAATCATAGTATACAACAAAAACAATGTCAATTAGTCTAATAAAGTATTATTTGTATTAATAACAGTATGAAACACTTACTTAACTTTTAAAAATGAAGTACAGTATAAAATATCATTCAAATAATAATGAAAGGTAAGGTATATTTATAGCCAATCGACTATATTTTAACTTTTGTAACTATTTTTACACAGAAATCTTACGGAAGTAAAAACTAAATTCTGAAATAATAGTACAGAATAGTGTCGAAATCGTAAAATGCTCAAGAAAAAAATATATCCGAGTAAAAAACTCAAAGCCCCGAAGGAAAAAAACTATTATTTCCAAAATTTTTCACCCTAAAATTCTAGAATTTTTCCGTCGTTTATATCTAGCCACAACGCAAGTTCTTGGTAGCGAGATATTTTATTTTGTTGGTATATAATTATTAGGTGTTGGAATTAATTCGTAGCGTTTTTAATGAAAGAATGTTATTTATTTCACATGAGCATTAAAAAATATATTAATGAAAGTACTTCCCATCACTTGTAAAACGCTACGAATTAATTCCAACACCTAATATAAACGTTTTGGCTTCGATCAGAACCAATAAGAAATAAAAATCTCGCTAATTTAAATCTAATTCACTGACGAATCATAAAAAAAATTTTTTATTAACGAGCATTTTGCGTTATCTTTCTGATTTATTTTTAATTTGAGTCCGCTTTTAAGCGATTTTTATGTTCTAATCTGTGACTTAATTTGTAAACATTTATCCGAAATTTTTATTGTTGTTTATATATATATTGAAGAAGGTCTAATCAAAGCCGAAACGTTTATAATTATTAATTGTATGCCAACAGAATATTATTTTGCTACTAAGAACTTGCGTTGTGGCACATACTTTTTATTTGATTAATTCGAATTATTTAATATGAATTATGTAATTGTATAATTTTTTTATTTATAAGATAAGGATTTATAATCAATGTTTATGAGATAATTAAAAAATTGCGCCATTGGATTATCTTAACGATACTTGTCGGTAATGCAGAACGAGTGTTCGCGTCTCGGCTAAAGAACTGGCGAGATCTGCAATATCGACAATTTTTCGGTGATTAGCGCGGAAATGAACCCTATTTTTGGATTCGTGCCTCATTGACGCACGTGCTAAAGATCAAACGGTTTCACAATGTGTCAAAAAATAACTCCCGTCAATAGTAACGGCTCTTAAAACGCCGAGGACGCGTATTATCACGTTGGAAAATGTCGTGAGTAATATATTTCCCTGATTTTTCTTGATTTCCTCAAACTGGAGGCTTATCAGCCTCTCGCGAATCTTCCAACGTGTCATTAGGTACTAATCATCGTTTGCTGAAGGTAAATAAAATTTGTTCGTTTTCATCGCTGCAACATCGTTGATTTCTTGCTGCTTGTTTGCATACGATCGAGGTAAGGTCTTTGAGACGCATTATCAGTCGTAGAAATCGCAGCATCGCATCACGATGAATTCGTGCAGAAAGAAGAATGAGGAGGTATTGGCGAAGGTCTTAAACTTGTTCCTACTGCCGGATTATAACGTTGTCTCGCCAACCTACTTGGATCATCTGCTCACTCACATTGCGGAGAACACGAAGGAATGTAAGGAGCAATTAATCAATTTTAGGCTTTATCGAAATAAATTAACAAATGAAAAATGCCTGTAAGAGCCAAACACATAAGATGTTTTCCATGACATAAGTCGATACTAGTAAGTCGTTCTATCTTTGTTATCGAATGTCAAGATAGAATGATGCTTGTGTCAATTTGCGCCATCAAATGAAAAGCATCCTAAGTATTTCTAAATAAATTGAACAACGTGTATGAAATATATGAAATATATAATGAAATTTTGCATAAAATTTATAATTTATGATATACAGGTACATTTACAAAAATATACAGAAACTCTGATCTTTTGTGAAATATTGATATCTGTTTGCACAATTAACTTCGACATAGTATTTTGATAAAGCAATAATAACAGTATATTTAGCAATTAAGTTTGAAAAGAAATTGTCCAATGATTGCGTTTGTTATTAATCAAAGAAATTACAATAAACTGTATAAGCATTATACCCAACATGATTCGTTCAATCGAGTAGTCATTAAATTTCTAAATTTATTATGTAATACAATATAAATTGAACACAATATATTAAATGTTGTCCGGTATATACTTTGGTATTTAAATTGTACAGGCGCTACAGTTGATTATGAATACTGCGAAGTCTTTCAAGAATGGATACCCAAGGCTTTAGCGATATGGGAAACTGGACAAAAGGCTTCGCACCCTGTGATTACATTTACGCTGAAATTAGTGGGGATTATCTCGCGACATGAGCTACGTTATCACTACTGGCACTGCCAGGATGTGTACAATCGACTCTATAAAATTTTGCAGTTGCACAGAGAGGATTTGCCTGCATCCATTAAAATGGCATATACCACAATGCTCTCAGACTTGATTGTCCATCGAAGCGGCAGACAGTGGGTGATACAGTCTGGTAAGGCAAAACTATGACACTAATGTCAATGTTTAATGTTTAATGTTGATCTAAGTTGTTTTCCTTTTAGGAAATATTGTTCTATCTTTTTTATTCATTCTTTTTTAAATGTCAAGAAGGATAGCAGAATGTTGTGTCTCTTAAAAAGAAAACAACCCTTTGTGAAAAGTAAAAGAACAAAATATTTTAGGACATACACTGCCGTCGAAAAATGCTCGTAACTCGGTAAAAAAATCATCGCAGACAAAAAATAAAAAAGCGATCAAAAGCAGGTGCTAAAGTTTAAGTTTCAAGCTTTAAGTTTTTTTATTTTTTTGTCTGCGATGATTTTTTACCGAGTTATGGTAACCTAAATATTATACAATTTTAAATTCTATGTCCGGAAACTTTTTGACGGCAGTGTGTATATTTTTGAATTATATCATTCATTTATTACAATAGTGATAAATTCAAAAATTTTCATTTTTTAATTGCTTGCAAAAAAGTAGTGGGAACATAAAGAAAAATATTGTTAAAAATAAAACAAGGTTTACGAGCCAAGCTAGAGCTTAATGCCGGATTAATTAAAAACATAAATTTAATTAAAATAAATGTTTCAACCTCTATTGAGTGTCCACTTGTTCTCACTCTCTTACCTCTAACTGTCACATGGTATCAGATTAGATTTGTCTTTACTAATGAAATAAGTTCTCAAGATATCTCAATTTTTCCGTATTTAAATATTACTCTTAGATATTGCACTACCAGTTAACAGACAATATTTAGAATTGGCTCATTTGTCAGTTTAAGAGTTCAATTCAGAATCATTGCGATTGCGTTTTTAAATTCACTTTATAAGATAGCCTTTATTTGATGACCACCATACGCTGTAACGTATCTACATTTTATCCGAATATTCATCATCTATTTCTTAACGTTTATATATTAAATAATACTCACAATCATAACGAAATTGTACATACACGATGATGAATTTAGATTTTATTACATTACTGTCTAAATTATCATATTGGCAAGTTATTATTTTTTAGATGAGTCGTTGATTTCAAATTGTGTTAATTTCAACATTGAAAATGACTCAATAGAGGCCGAAACGTTTTATTTTAATAAACTTATGTTTTTGTAGTTAATCTAGCATTAAGATCTAGCTTGCCTTGTAGCCCTTGTTTTATTTTTAATTTTATAAATTATTTGAGCCTATTGTTTTTTACTAAAAATATTGTCATTTTTCTACAATCAGTTATTATATAAAAATTGCATTTAAAATTAAAATTGTAAAATTTTGATGATTCAAAATTTTTTAACTTATTTTCTGGATTTGATTTTTTTAATTGTGTTGTAATTGTAACAAGTGAGTGGTATATAAATAAATATAAAATGATTTGAAATATATTGAGATTTATATATTAAGAGTTTGCAAATGATATGACTGCAAATTATTGTTCTCTTTTTAAATGCAAGGTGTATGGAAAGATGTTGTAAAGTATGCACATTGGAATCAAACGATGTACGTTACCAGGGAGAGTCAGAAATTCTTATGGACTTTGTTGCTGCATGAACATAAGAACACCGAGACTTGTAAAGAGATCATTCTGGCAGTCGCTGCTCCTTTGATGAGCAATATTTTGGATGGACAAATGCACCAGGCTCTGGAAACGTATCTAGAACAGAACAAACTGTTGTGTTCCACGTTGAATTTATTGACTAACATCCTGGAGAACACTCTGTTCGCAAGTCTAGACAATAGCATTCCCGAATTGATCGAAAGACTTGTAGACCTCGAAATGCGAGTGAAGGCGTTGTTCGAAGCCTGTATCAGCACTAGATTCCTGCAACATGTGCACAAACTGTTACTATTGTCGCTGTTCTTGAAACTGAAGCAAGGAATTAAGGAGCACACCACAGTGATTGAGACCGAAGCGTGGCACAAGTTCTGCTACGGTATGTGTTACATTTTTATGATGCTGTTATCGAAGAAGGACATTATAGAACTAGTGAAGAACAACAAGTTCTCTATGACATATTGGAAGAAGCTGCTTGCATTACATGAATTTGTTCTGCCGGAGCAGCATAAGTTTGAGCATCAAGCTATCGCCATAATGGTAAGTCAATCGCAATTAGAGAAGAAAATGATCCTATCTGACGATAATTTACTCGGTACATTACGATGAATTATCCAGTAATTTTGGAAAGCGGTGGCAAAACGGTAATCTAAAAAAAATATCTCTTATCCATCAAAAACAACGAATTTTATCAAAATTATTAATAAATTATCTTATCGTAATTTTACTGTAAGTAATCGTCACATTGAATCTGATAGTTTTATGTCTAGTTGCAATTCATGCGTTCATGTATGTGATTGGATAGTAATATTAAAAGTAAACTGCTTTTAATTCATTAACAGATAATACCACTATGCGTGTGTATAAAGAAGAATCATTTGAATCATGATCTCTTCGATATGTTTATTAATAAAATTTTCGATGTAACATGTGTGCCTGTACAAAGATTACTTTATAACATGAGGGACGTTATACGGAAGAGTGATCTTCCGATGGAACAAATTTGTAAAGTTTCTATCGATTTACTTCTTGAGATATCAGACATAATGGATAGAGTAAGTACATCCGATTTGTCAAATTAAATTAATTTTTATCTACTTTTGTAATTTTAATTGTTTGCCTTTTTCCAGGATGTCGCTGTAATCACTTTCCAAGCTTTAAGCCACGTTTTGAAAAGTTACATGCCGGACATATGGGGATGTGGACAAGCAAGAAACTGCACATCAGACGTAAACAGCACCTCTCCTTCAGAGCATCCACGAAAACTTCTGTATAAATCGATATTGGATGGTGATCCCATAGTTGATTCTCCTATTCTATTGGCATCGCTGCTCGATGGCTTGGCTGTCATGACAGAAAAATTCAAGCTGAAATGGCAAGAATGTGTGGAAACGATATGTATGTTGTCCCTCGCACAAGAAATTCTCAATCATCCCGGAATATTACCAACGGTAAAAGTTTGCTGAAATCAGAGTAGTAAATTAATTATTTATACGAGAAGAATCGAGTCAAATAATCGTTACTTAGAAAAGAGCTGAGAAATGATCCGAATTTTGATTTCTATTTAGATTTGTGTAAAAGCATTGAGACTATGCAAGCTCGCCATCCATAACTTTATGCCGCCTAATTTGGCATTACTTGTGGATTCGGACAGCAACATGAACGAGATTGGACCTACTCTCTTCAAAAGATTGCACGATCCCAACTGGGAGGTGAGAGACAGTGTCCTCGAGGTTCTCAACACCATCGCGACTATTTCTGAAGACAGTAAGCAAATCAGAAACTATAGGTATAGGTGGTCTCTTCAAGTTTTATTTGTTTTCTCGACAAATACAGAACATATATAATCAACGTATAACAAAATATAAAAATATTTAATCTTTTACAGAATATCCGGCATTCCAGGATTTTCTGTTGATCAATCAGTTTCCAACAGTGGCTGTCGAGATCATTAAAACAGATAACGAAAGTTACGTGCGAGCGTCAGCGTTAACATTTATCGCGACTATGGTACGCATCAACAAGCTGTGGGAGCTGCAATTGTCACAAAAAAACTTAACCGTACGTATATTTGTTCTTCCAAATGTTGTTTCCAAATATTGTTGAAGAAGATTAGTTATGACTTAACTGATTTTTATAGGAAACGGCGATTCATCTACTCAAAGATGAGAGCGAAGCGATAGTCAGAAGAGACGCTGTGAATCTAATCAAAGAGTTGTATGTTCATCAGAAGTGGTCGTATGTATAGTTTTTTTTAATTTATACGTCAATATTCTTTACATGCATTATACGATAATCAATGTACAATTCGCAGGAAAGAAGTCATCGATTCAATGTTGCGAGCGATGTGCATGGCGGCTGTATTTGATCTGCACTGGGAAGTGAAGACGAATGCATTATCCTTTTGGGACCACTTTGTCAAGTCGCACTTGACGGATCAGGGAATGCTTGATGACTCATTCCCGAATGTAACGTTCTCCAAGGAGCACAGAAAGATCGTAGCATTGAACGAAACTGAAATTAAGCGAAGGCTTAATAAAGCACTGGACGAGTTGGCCAGGCAAAGTTGCCTAGGAGTAAGTAAATAATTAGAACCCTGATGTGTATTGAGTGAATTTTATATCTTTAAATCTATCAGCACATAAATAATTGGATGAGTGAATTGATATAATTTGTAAATTATTAATATTTATTTTGTATATAATAAATAATGAGAATAAATATTTAATCTCTGAATTTTTCTTTTTCAATTTTCTAGGTACTTCTGGTTACCCTGAAGGACGATAGTGATTTCGAGGTGTGCAAAGCGTCCGCCGCGATAATCAGCAAGTTAAAAACCTGCCTACTCAAATACAAATTGAATGAACCACCGTCGCCGGTGGAAAATCATGCGACTATAGACACTGTCTATGTTAAAGAAACATCGCCCGTTTCCTCGTCTATCTATGACAAAAAATCGCGAAATGCCTCGCACGTTATTGAGGAGATTGTGGACGCAAACGATGCCAATCTGCTCGCAACCATCTACAAGAACTCCATGAACATGGACGCCGAGATGCCAATAGAGGAAGAAGAGAAAGAGGAGAAGAAGACACTCCGTTACATCTCGTCCGTAACCCGCCAGGATTTCCTCCACGCGATCTTCAACTGTGACATTGATGCTTATATCAAGGAAAAGAATCGCTGGCTGAAGACATATACCAGTAGTTTTGAGTCGATCTTAGACGACATACTAACGATGCATAAGCAGAATGACGTCAATTCGATGGACTGCTATTGAACTCGTGGCAATGTCGCTTACGTGTGTCTTAACACATTAAAGGCCGGTCGTCTAAAATTAGATGTTATGGAGATCAACGGTATTAAATGGCTGGTTTTCTAAAGAAGAGTTTGCTATAAAGAATTTTTTATAGTATGTACTTAAATACACAGGCATTATCAATTATCTCTAGTCTGTAATCGTTCTCACTGCGTAAACTATTGCATCTATTTCCAAGATCAAAACTCCAAATTTCGTCAACACAAAATATAGTCTGCACAAAATATTGCCGGTCGATAATGTGTTAAGCAGCAATATGACGTGCATTCTTTTCTTATATTGGATGACATGTTGATTGTCAAATATTGCATATATGAAGTTATTGTATATATTTGTATACACGTTCCTAAAATCAAGTTAAAATCGAGCATTGGAAATTTATTTTTAATTTCTATGAAGCAGTCCCTTAAAATCTATAAAATATTTTGTTGCACTTTTATTTTTCTTATATATATCTTTCAATCTGTTCTTTTATTATAGTATTGTTCCATATATATTTTCTTATTTGAATAGCAAGTAAGAGATTGTGTAATGTTCTTGTTTTTATTTTAAGTATATTTTATTATTCATGTAACAACGCATGTTTAATGGCATTAACATTTTGTATATTGTTAATGTAAACAATAAAACAGAAAACCAAAGAAAATTTATATGCGTCTTGAGGAATAGATATGCAAACATTGCGTTTACACATAAAAGTGATGCACGGGGTTTTTTCATGGATATCTGTTTCTTATTGAAATAAAATATTAAACAGTTTCTGTTTTATTTTATATGTTTGTTTTCCAAAGATTAGATATTGCAATAGTAATTTACATCACTAGGTAGTAATCATCTTATATATACGAAATTTTGGAAAAATATTATTCTGTGATTGAAAAAAATCCAAAACAAATTTTAAATTTAATTATGTTTTGAATTTTTTCTATCATAGAATAACATTTTCCATTCAACATTTTATATAAATACATATATGTATACAAGATTTGTGAAACAAATTTCTGATTTTGAGAGATAACTATTTTAAATTTGCACGAATTTAATTGACAATGATTTTTTAAACAATTTTCTTATGAATTGTTTATATTTCGTATGAATTACATAGAGTTATCCAGACAATTGTAATTAATTATATATTTTTACACTACGCAATTAACATAAATAAATTAAACATAGTTATTGTATAAAATTCTTTGCAGTTTGTAAAGAGTTTTATATAAATTGAAAAAATTTGATAGTCATTTGAATAATTTGAATTAAGTAATTTTAAAATATATGACTAACTGACATAGCTAAATTCATTCAGGTTTATTTTAAATTCATCAAATCGAGGGGGAGGGGGTTTCTCTCGATTCATGACAAAAATACGTTTAACAAAAGTCAATTAATGATACATCTAGTATAAATAAATACGACAATATGACGTGCTTACAGGCAATCAATATTATATAGATCAGTATTTATAATCAATTCTTATTTTAAGAAATCTTAAGTAATCGTCTTAAGTAATGACTTAAGATGCTAATAGACTATTAATTTTAATCTCTCGCTTTAACTTTTTATCTTTTTCTAATTTTAAGAATTGGTATTCATAATCTGTTCTCTTATTTCAAAATCATTTTAAGTGATGTCTTAAAATAGTAAAATACAGCTTTGTAATTGGCTTCCCGGAAAAAAATGTTATATATACATATATGAATATATTGTATATATATATTATAATTATATATAAAATATGTCAATTTTATATATAATTATATATAATTATATATGAAATATTTTTTCCCGGATTATGAATTGTGACATCTTAAGACGGTTTTAAATATAAGAACCGAACTATATTATAGATAAATATCAACCAAAGAATAAATTAAACTGAGTAAATTAAAGTTATAATCTACGTTGAAATGATATGTGACTGTTCTTCTTGACAGCCCTTTTCGAAGCAATGAGTGCGCCGCGCAATGTTAACGCGCATGCGCATGCGGGTTCGCCCTTTCAAATGCCGTCGCACAGCCGGCAACTTCGGCAGAGTCCGGCAAATCGTCAGTAATGCGCGAACCTTTGCGCGGGAATGTAGTTGATAAAGTGTGTTGGTTTTGCGAAAGAATACGAAAAGAAGAAACGAGAAAGAAACTACAGTTTCGTGTATAATTGATACACCACTCGATATTGTCTCGAGATTAACAGAAAAGTGCGTCGCCCGGAAAAGTGCTGATCTAGCCCAACGATGTCGTTTTACTTTCGCGACTCGCCGAGATTCGGGGACCGATTGAGCGGCATGTCCGACGACGAGTTGCTGCGGGAAATGAAGCAGCGATTCAACAAGGACAAGGGGGACACGTTCTTCGAGTCTGACAGGCCTACCAGGGCTGACTCCTCCGATCGGTCCTTCCCGCATTTTCCTAGAGTGAGTTTTCTCATATTCATCGACCACCAACTCATATAGCAGACTTTATCCGGTCGAGAGACCATTCTGGTGCGTTCCAAAACTCGATTGTGTCAACTTCAGTATCTTCTAACTTCCTTTGTGGAAAAATTTGTCCGAATATGTGCGAAATTATCCGAAATGTCGTCAAAATGTGTCCGAATTCATCCTAAATGTCTCCGAAATGTACAAATTTGGACAATTACAGATAAAATAAGATATTTTCGTCAAATTTCGATAATATTGTCTGAATTTGTTAGAATTTGTTCATTTTTTTATATTTTTCGGACAAACTCTAACAAATTTTTTTATGTTCGCGTTGTTTGAAATCCTCGAATATTTTTGCACTTAAAATTAAATATAATATATTTGGCATTAAGTAAGTACAAAAAATACAATCAACGCGAACAAAAAACTTTTTGTTCAGCATTCGGTGAATAACAAGAATAAAATAATATTAAGTTGATAGAGTTGAATTTTGGAACGTCCTTAAGTCGTCCTCTGGATGTGTCTTTTAGATAGATATCCCTTGGAGGTCTGGTTGGAATTCAAGGAGAACAAGAAAGTCAAAATGTAAATTTGACGTCATATTGATCGAAATTATGTCATTTTTTTATCATGATTCGACATTTTTTGACTTTCTTCTCTAGTGAAAATTTTTTTCATAATTTTTATACGAATCGGAATATTTTTCAGAAATACTCAGAAATATTCAGAAAGTTTACATCTTCTTTCAGAATTTTTTTATACAAGTGAATTCTGAAATATTCTGAAATTTCTCATTCCATAATTAAAAAAAATATTTTAAAATTTTTTAGATTTAACATTTCATCAGAAATTATTACAAAAAATTATTACAAAAAAATCTTAGAAATCTTACGATATTTTATAATTAACATATATGAAAAATTCTGAGAAAAGATGTAGATTTTCTGAGAAATGTTCCAATTCGTATAAAAATGTTATAAAGAAAGTTATAAAATTATAATATATAGAAATTCTGAAAAATTATATGAAAAATTTTGAGAAAAATTTTCACCAGGATTGTCCTCCTGGGTAAGTATCATTCATTTGTCGCGCCCTTCTTCCTCGCCCGCGCGGAATTCACGATCGCGTCCGCGGTATGCCTGCGGAATGCCGCGGCGTGCCTTTTCATCGACCTTTATTCTCCCTCCGCTTCCCACTCGTCTCACGATCGATCGATCACGTCGAAGGGAAACGAATCTTTACGTCGTTTAACGTTCCCTTTTCGCACCGTTTGCCTGCGTTTGCTACCAAATACTCTAATATGCAAAGTTTAACGGTTTGTCTCCTACAGTACCTGCATCCTATACAGTACAAATTATTCTAGCAATATTGCAGCAATATTACAATAATATTCCAATAATACTGCAGTAACCTAGACAGCACAGAATATTTATGATAAATGATTTATGATTTATTATATTATTCATTTTTTAAAATGTTGTATAAATAATTTACATACATTTTATATAAAGCTTTATTCGAAATATTATTAAAAGACATACTAAATATTTAATGTAATATTTATGATAAATATAAATAAATATTTCTGGTATTTTTACTTCAATTATAATGTCTTTTATTAAGTATTTCCATAACATTTACTACAAGATTTACAATGAATATTTCATAATATCTATCATAAATGTTTATTTGATCTGAGACTGGGACAAAAATATTTACAAAATATTTAAAATAAATCTATTTATAAATATTGTGTGCTGTCTGGAAACATTATGGCAAGCCTTTTTAATAGCATAAAAGGAATTTTGTCTAATATAAAACATAATTAAAAATTGTCTAAAAAGAATTCCCCTACAGCTACTAAGTTGCACAAAAGTTATAACAACACTAGCAATACTGCAGCAACATTGCAGAGATTTTGCAGCGATATTGCTGTATACGATATATTTTTATTAATGAATTAAAATTATGAGATGAAATATAAATAAACTTCAGCATATTGATTATTTCAGCAATATTGTATTAACATTGGTAAATTTTACTTTTTATATTTTACTTTTTAACAGCATAAAAGGAATTTTGTCTAATGTAAAGCTCTTAAAAAATAAATGTCTAAAAAGAATATTACGATTCTTATTAATGATTTAAAAAGAGTGAGATAAACATCGACGTATAAAGTTCAGTGTATTGATAAAGGAGAATGCGATTATTAATAGATACGTCGTTTACTTCTTCGTCTTCATTGGCATCACGCGCGAAATTTAAATCGCAACGAACAAATCGGAGCACGTCCCGCATGCTGCGCCGAATTTCTTTATATTTATAGCATCGTCCTAATTCTCTTTTTCGAAGCGACGATTGTATCGGTCGTTTAAACGAAAGTTTCGCTGCGATGTCGATTCGCAATTTTTCTCCAATTTGTCGATTTATTCTTGTCATCGATATATTTTCAGATCGCACACGAAACTATTCGGATCGCACGACGATAAAAGCAAAACGATTCATGATCGTACGACTCTCTTGTTTAATTAAAACTTTTCTCCGAGTAAATGCGAGATCGTAAACGCAGATAAATATTGATTCGCATCGATCGAAGATTAACTTTGTATTGACAATGATGAACGAGTTTCGATATCTCGTCTTGAAGATTTCCATTGCTAGTCGTCATTTCTAAAAAGATTACCTGATCAAATTGCTCGTAAAAGATCTATTTATATTATTTATTGTTAGACTTTTTTTATTATCAGCAGAAGAGAACAGAATTTCTCCAGTATGTCACACTAAAAATATAACAATCGAGAGAGGAGGAAATAGAATTTTTGTTTATTTACTTCAATTTACATGCCAAGAAGAGACTTGGCTCACATTATAAACTTAATCACACATATCTATCCATTCCTTCTAAATATTCCTTATAAATTAATAATTAATTGAATGTAATAATTAACCTTTACAGATATTTAATTTAATACTAAAAATTACTTATTTTGAATATTAAAAGCAATAAATGATATGCTTTTTATTATAAAAAAAAGTAAGTAATTAATTACTATTTTCCAGTATTAAATTTTTGTAAGAATAATATACATAAATCACCGCGTATCGACTTTTTTATTATATAATCTAATACTAAGTTTTTAGCTTCTATTTATTATACCATTTATATTATTAACTTATTATTATTGCAAAATTTTTACACAGAGGAGAAAAGGCAGGAATAAATAACGATCGCTTATAAAATTTTTCATGCAATTTTCAACTGTAATCCTTCTATTCCATTTGAAAGTGTTTTTATCTTTATTTATTTTTAGAAAAATTATTATCGATTATCAGAATCAAACTTATCAGGCACTCATTCGATTTTTCTTTATTAAGTATAAGAGTTGAGGAAAGAAATTTCTAACACATTTAAACGAAAAAGACCAAAGAGGATATTATTAGTGCCTAATAATATCTATTTTTATCTTAGTGAATCTTAGTTCTTTAATTCAAGCAAAACTGTGATTCGATTGTGCATTTATCAATCTTGAAACGTAATCTTAAACTGAAGTGAAGTATGTAATGTAACAAATTAAATTGACAAGCAATTTAATAATACAGACACTAATGTATCTTAAAACACTGTAAAGAATTTATTGCGAAAATGTCATTCTAGTCAGGATTCAAACCTAGATCTCTCTACATTTCGCGATGGGTGTTTTAGTAATTCTACCATCGGCAAAAATTTCTAATATTGCGTAGTCCAAATAACTCCGCAATCGGAAATGCGTACACTATCATAGATATTTTCCGGACACCCCTTAGCTTCAATATCCTGCGAGTCGAAAGAATCTTTATCGCTTATCGTTGTTCGTGAATAGGACGGAGAAGCGTCGTGTTCAGTTGGACCCTTCCGAAACGAGTTTCGGCACACATCGAGGGTAGGTAGGCCACCCCTATCGATCTTAGCTTACTCGGGAAGCAGCGCATTTCCAACCCTCCTGTGCGTGTATGTGCATGAATGTATTTGTATCCTAGTCTAGGAGTCCCTTAACAACGAGAGATATCTTTGATGAAAAATTTCGCAAGCTTCATCGTTTAATTTTTGGATACGTTTTGCACGTTCCACATGTAACAATCCTGCGTGTTCATTTATACTATATTTCCAAATATCCTAAAAGTTTGGAAGTTAAAAGTGAAAAATTGAAATTGATTCCTGAGGAGATCTCCAAAGAGGATCGAAACATTCGAAATGAATGACATCATGATATTTTAATAAACCAGTAAAAATTTGTATACAACTATTTACGCATTGTTACGCTCTCATTCATTGTTTGATTCTTACTGGAAACTTTCTAGCTAGGAGACACAATTATACACAGTGTAAAACATACGAACCCTGATGAAAAAATTTCGCTGAAATATTCTATGTTTTGGAACATTCAATGAAATTACTGAAAATTTGCTGAAAATAAATTTTTTAGCTAAAAATTGTTAAAACTGAAATTTTTCTAAAATACTGAAATTTTGCTGAAAACGTGAAATAATTTCAGCGAAAATTTTCCATCAGGGTATAAAGCTGTTTGTTGTCTAATCGAGGCTTAATATTTATAGCTGAAATTTTTTATCTTTTCTAAATAAAGAGTCGCCATGTATTTAACACATAAGCCTCAACTCAATTTTTTGGCTGTGTATATACAGGATGCGTCACCAAAATCCGGACAAATTTCAATTTAAATTTTTCGTTATATTGTGCCTCCGCCAGAGGTTGTTGTTGGCATCTGAGAAAACCTGATGCTTCTAATAAACAGTCATATTCTCAAAATGGCCGCGATGTTGAAACCAAGTGCGGAGTATAATCGAAGAGCTGCGATCATCGAAGGCCTTCGCGCTGAGCGCTCAGCAACGGAAATAATTCAGTTTTTTGGATACTCAAGATCAACCGTTTATGACGGTTGTGGCAAAATATACAGCTTTAGAACAGACCAACGAAGATTCCAGTATGTCAGCAGAGGACCCCTGCAATCATTGAAAGGGTTCAAGCGCTGATTTCGGATGACTCCCGGCAATCGTTGCGCGTTCTGATGGATGTAGTAAAGTCATGGATGGAAACTATGGCATCCGGAAGGCCATATGTTTTTCAGCAGGACGGTGGACCAACTCATACGAGTCATTTGATTCCAAATTGGCTCTCAGACAACGTCGATAGTGTTGGTCCATGAAATTTTGGCCTCCCAAAACCCAGATTTAAATTCCTTGAACTACTATGGAGCGTTGAAAGGATCACAAACAAGTCTCAGCATCCTAATGTGACGTCATTAAGGACCGCTTTTGAGGCAACATTCGTCAGTATGGACAGCGCTATATTACAGCGTGCGTGCTGTTTCAAATCGAGAATAGAGGCTGTCATTCAAGCTAATGGGGGATATATCGAATAATTGTGCTCTACAGGGATCTCCCAAGTGCCATGTAAAAGGATTTTTTGTAATATTTAATTTTTCATTAAAAACATTTTGTTTAGAAATTGTTCGATTTGTTCGGATTTTGGTGACATACTCTGTACATGGTATAAGAATATAAAGTATTCATCCATTAGGCATAATATCGGCAGACTAAATCAGAACAATTAATCAAATGCTTATCCTAAAATTAGTGGAATGCACATAGTAGCAATCAGGTTCTTTTTTACAATTTAGGACAACATTTTGATTGGTCAAAGAGCAGTCAGCATGTTCAAAACGACTGCGCATCCTTGAGATTTATTTTCTTATATCGTGTGTAGTGTCTTAGAATATTTATGATAAATATTTATTATTATTCATTTTTTGAAATCTTATATAAATATTTTATACATAATTATATATAAAGCATAATTATATATTATTTGAAATATTATTAAAAAATAGACTAAATGTTTAATGTAATATTTATGATAAAAGTAAATAAATATTTTTAGTAAATATTTTTTATTGGAATTATAATGTCTTATTAAATATTTCCATAGCATTTACTACAAAATTTACAATAAACATTTCATAATATTTATAATAAATGTTTATGATCTACTTTGATCATAAAAATATTTACGAGATATTTAAAATAATCACAAATAATTACAAATATTTACAAATATTTTGTAAATATTTTATAAATATTGCATTCTGTCTGGAGTATACATATTAGTTGAATTGTATTGTTAGAAACATTGTGTTAAACACTGTGTCACTTTGTGTCTGTGCTCTCATTGTTGTTATTAAAATTGAAAAGTGCAACTTGCAGCGGAAGGAACTTGCATCTAAGATAACTTTGTTATAAAACGATTGCGAAAAAGGAATTCGCAAGAAATCCGTCCACTCGATCGACAGATATCGATATAATACTGATAATGTTCCGGGAAACGATAATGCGCGCGAGGCATGTTAATTGGCGTATTGTCAATGCGGAACAGGTGATTCGGTTATGTATAGAGACGAGCCAATAGAAGAGAAGAGAACAGAAAAGCGTGCCTCGTTACATAAAGCGAATTGTTGTGCCATTGATACATGTGTGTATGTGTGTGTGTGTGTGTGTGTGTGTGTGTGTGTGTGTGTGTGTGTGTGTGTGTGTGTATTTCCAGTGTATGATTTTTTTCCACAGTCGTCTCCCTTTTAAGGTACGTTTTCATGCTAACGCTCATTTTTTCAGCGTTGAACAGGTCATGTGAAAATTGACACTTGATATTCATCAATTTTGACCACGTGACCTATTTTGATAAAAATAAACGTCGAATGTCAGCATAAAATTATACCTTATAAGTTATCCTTTATCCTGGCTCAGAAGAAAGCAAAACTCTTACAATGGCGTCATTTAACGTTCGTACTTGACGTATCTCTATTCTTGAAGATATGCGAAAGTTCTTTAGGACAATTGGGATATACGATGGGTACGTCCTTGAGAATTCTGCATTGTCAAGTTCTTGTATATTTTTAACGGGAGATTACCGATGGCATCCCGCTATAAGTCGAAGGTACCATTTAGTTATTTATTTGAATTATAATATCTTATTAAGTATTTCCATAGCATTTATTTCCTATCCTTGTTTTCGATTAGAAAAATGCAAATTAAATGAAGATTTATCTTAATATTATTTACCTCATTAAAATTATTTTTATTATATTCACATCTTTTCAACATTCTGTACTGCATATTTAATTATAAAAAATGATTAGTGACGCATAAATTGACATCATTGGCGGTTCTAACGTTTAAAGCAATAGAGATATTTGAGATACTAACGTTCGCTAACCCATCTTCCTAGCAGCACAAAATACTTAGAAAATATTTATAAAATATTTATAAGGCTTATTTTAAATATTTTGTAAATATTTTTGTAACCTCAGATCATAAACATTTATTATAAATATTATGAATATTTATTATAAATCTTATAGTATATAAATGCTATGGAAATACTTAATAAGATATTATAATTCAAATAAATAATTACTAGAAATATTTATTTACATTTATCATATATATAAATATTATATTAAATATTTAGTTTATATCTTTTAATAAATATTTCGAATAAAGTTATATACGTAAAATATGCATAAAATATTTATATAACATTTCAAAAAATGATTAATAATAAATATTTATCATAAATATTCTGTGCTATCTGGACTACATGTAGCATAATTCGTTATTGATGATTTGGTTAAAAAATGTATAGCAGAATGAGGGAGATTAGGAAGATATTTCTTCATAAGATGATAAATCGAAAATATAATTACATAAGAAAGAATGATGTATTAACAGTGTTAGCCAATAGCAATCTAATTGAAAATAATCTTGTTTTAATAATAGCGTTAATGAAACAAATAATATTTAATTAAAACAAGAGTACATTGAAAAAAATTACGAAATTTTTATGAATATTTATTTGAATAATACTAACCAAATAACAAATGTCAACATTTATTTATTTGGTACAAGAAACATTAATTTGATTTAAATATAATTTTTTTATTGAGTAAATATTTATTTATCGTAAGTAAATATTTAGTTAGTGCCATTTAAGGAAAAAAATTTATTAAAATTTAGTAAACATTTTTAGTGCATGGCGCATTTGTTTTATTAATAATCATTATCATTGAATTAACAAGATTATTTTTAGTTAGACTGCTGACGGCTGATGCTATGAATACAGCATCGTATTTCTTCCGTGTAAAAACGTTTATTGTTTTATTCGCGGTTTCTCCTATGTTTTTTCTCTGCTTTCGAGGAAATTGATTTTGGAACAGTCATAAGATGTGTATGATTCTCGCGACCTGCGACGAAGTGCGTGATCGTCGCAATCCCGGATCCACTTAAGCTCGTATGTTGGCAATGATATCGTACACACGGTTAGCGTTATTTATATATTTAACGTATTAAACTTTGCAACGTGTTGCACAACGTGAATTGCGTAACGCAAAAAGTGTACTATTGTCATTCGCCTGATTGACTTCGATTTTAGACGAAAATCCCAATCAACATAAACTTTAGATTGGGCATCAAATCAATTCTTAGCTGCAACTTATATGTTTTTAATAATTTTTGTCTGTTTTTGGTCATGCACTATACGTGTTGCTTTCAATTAATTATAAACCGTTGCATTCAATAAAGCCATTATTATTATTATTATTATTATTATTATTATTATTATTATTATTATAGTCACAATTTCAAAACCAAACTCCTTGCATTCGATGCGTCATTTTTGAAAAATAAGAGGAAAAACAAGAGACTTCCTCGAAAATAATTTTCTTTTGAAAATGAAGTTATAGTTTTGTGAAATTTATGGTAATTTCCATTCGGTGCCGTTCGATTCGCTCATTAATAAATTAAGCGAATTTCACGCTGTGCGCCGTGATGTATACCCCTCCCCACTTCTCTCTTTCCCCTTCTCTCTTTCTTCTCCTCCCTCCACCATCGTATGAATGAGCCTTTCGCCAGCTCACCGTCGGATTCGTGTCGACCTCCTCGCGCCTCCTGTGCTCCTGACATCGCTATCGATCACCGTAGATCATCGATCGTCATTATCGATGATCCTACAAGTGATCGAAACTCGCACGACTCGCGTTCGTGCGCTCATATAAAACGACATTTATCATTATGTTATTGCGTTTGTTATGTCACACTCATTCGTGGACAACTCGCCATACATGTATGTGCATACAAGCCCCATTTAGAGTTACGTGATGAACATCAGCGTCCCGGCCGGTAATTTTCGCCGAACTCGTTATCCCGCGTACATAGCTTCGTGATTCACTCATTGCTATTTATTCTTTTCATATGTTTTCTTTCCTAATCGAACGTCTGTTTCTTTCCGGAATGCACTCGACGGAGTACTCAATTTATATAGGTACACTCTAAATTTCTTGCGGTGAAATCTCACTTCAAGAGAGTGAAAATACAACCGCTCTTGAAAAAAAGTGAAAATATTTCATTTCTTGAAAAAGAGTGGCAATTTTCACTCTTTTTAGAGTGAATTTTCACTTCAAAAGCAATAAAATCTCACTCCAGAAAAAGAGATTTAACTCCTTCAAAGTGAAAATTTACTCTAAAAAGAATGAAAATTGTCACTCTTTTTTGAAAGATGAAGAGATTTCCCTGCAAGAAATTTAAAGTATACATACAATATAGAATCGTAATATAATATCATAAGAATATTAACATGATCTTATTTGTCATTTACAGTTCGCTTATAAATTATTAGTTTCTATAAGGAGAAGTTTTAGGCACAAGTTACCCCTTCGAGTACCATGCTTTTCATGATCGGTCAGCCATGCAACCCAGTGCGGGTTCTTCCGCTCATGCCTAAAAATATAGGTCACATATATCTCTCTTCTTCTCTCTCAGTTGATCGAAACGCATTCGTTCCTCCTCATCCATCCATCTACCTCTTAGCACATTATTAATTCGTGTGCACTTTTGTACACTTCAGATAAAAATTCAAAATATTCGCTCATTTGTCATAACTAAAAAAAATCAAATTTTTCAGAAAATGAATTTTAATATTTCAAATTATTATAATTTTGTGATATTAATTATAAAATATAATTTTGGGATAATATAAAAGATTGTAGAGGACTAAAATATGTTTTTTTAAAGTACATTATCTTTTTTTAAGTTTCTGTTCTGTTCTACAAGCAACGAAAAATTTTTGTATTATACCATTGTTGTAGCATAATACAAAAAGTGCCAGCTAACGAGCGATTGTGCAAATACATATCAGACTACACATTGAAGGTTGGAGCTCGAGCAATCAGATAATTTTAATTTTAATACGTTTCGTTCTGATTGGTTGAATTCCAATCCCTAATTTACAATTTCAAATGCGTTATAGTCTACAAACTTCACGCTTCGGTGAGAAGAGGAGTAGAGTCGCACAAAGAGCGACTGAAACGAATGGAATCTTCGCGACTCGTCGCCGTCTCGCATTTCCATCTTCTTTTGTTTCTATTTTTAGATTTGAAGATCTTTTCTTTACTTCAATTTGTACGAGAAAGGAAGTGATACTATAATAATTTCTCTTCCAATGTTTTGAAAGCAAATCGAACAGAACGGAATGAGATAATCCAACGTGACGTAACGTTCAGCGCTTCCGCGTTCGCTCCACGTTTTCTCGATCGTGCGAGAAGCGTCGAGAAGTTAGGCGCGAGAAGCTTCTAGCGAGTTCTCGCGTTCGCTCGGCCACCTCCGCCTGCGCTCGTCATCGCTGCCGCCGGTGGTCACGTGGTCGCGCACAACCCACACGTAACCGCGCATTTAAGTGCTCCCGCGGCCCGCGCGCTGTCAGTCTCGTTGTCAACCGCATTTGTAGTGGATTACGCGCGCGATCACTGTGAAACGCACGTGCACACGTTTTTTCTTCTTTTTTTTTTATCTATTTTGCACTACTCAAGGAGAACGGCCTTGAAAAAATACAGCCGACGAGGCGAGTGAGAAAGAGACATATCCCGAGTATATAGCGAACGTCGCTTATGTAATCGCGGTGGAGGCAGTGGAGGAGACGAGGAAAAGCCGAGAGAGAAGCACGACGTGTGAGTGTCAGCTATTGCGAGCGAGCGGAGTGAGAGAGATATATTGGGAGCGTGTGAGAGCGAGCGAGAGAGCGAGAGAGAGAGAGAGAGAGAGAGAAAGAGCGAGCGAACGCAAGGAGGTAGAGATTTCGAGAAAAATCTCGCGGCAAATCTTTTCTCGACGTCTTTGCGCTTTCGAGAGCCACTAAAAAAATATTTTGTACGTGATATATTCCGGAAAAGGAAAGAGGGAAAGAAAGAGGAAAAGGAAAGAAGGAAGGAAAGAAATTACTTGCTGGTGCAAGCGAGAGAGAGTGCGTGTCGGGTATCCAAAAACAGACGCGCGGACTCGAACGGGTCCAGAAAATGGACTCGCCTGTCATCGTGGACGCAGCATCCAAATTGGGACGAGAGATTGATCTGGACCGCTGCTCGTTCCCCGTAAGTGACGTTATTCTCTCTGTTTTTTCTTTTTCCTTTTTTTTGGCGTTATTTTTTTTCTCGCGAGACAAGACTTTTCTGCGCGCAGTTCCGCATTCCGAGAAAGCTCGGTTGCTCCATGAGCTTTTCGAAGTTTGAAGTTCAGGTTCCTTCTTATTAGGAACACTCCGTTTTGTAAATGATTACATCTCGGATCGACGTGTTTGCGAGCGAATGTTGCGTGTTATGAATTATTACGCACTGCTGCTGTGATTCCTTCACCGCTTAAGGCTAATATGTCATTTATACAATAAGTATCTCAAGTATATTGATTGGCTACAGAACAGAAAAGTTCTCTGGAAATTTTCTATCCTATAATCAATCAATATGCTTGAAAAATGTGTTATACAACAAATGAAATATTAGCTTGAAGTAGTAATTAGACTAGAGATTGAGATTGGATTGAAATGTAATTAATCAAAGTAAAATTCGAAACTTGAGATTGATTTTTTCTTGTAATTGGTTAAATTCAGTCTAATCTCTAGTTCAATCATGGCTTCATGTGGATTGACGAGTGATAATTATTCGGTCCTATTTTAGCCAATCATGATGCAGCGAATCCATCGTGATTGGCTGAAATGGGACCAGGCAACCGCCAATCATAATCGTCAATCTGTAGTGTGATGCGGGCTTTAGGCTAAGTTGTTCTACTTTTCGAGAAATTTTAGCTTACTCTCTCTTTCTATCTCTCTTATTCTCTCTCTCTCTCTCTCTTCTTTTGCCCATTAGATAAATTATCACATTAGTTCATGCAAAGGTGGAACAACTGACTCTAATGGGCTTTCTACAATAAACCATTACCTAATCTTTAAATCTTAAGAAATCGACCAGTAGTTATAGTCAATTATTCTTCTCATATTTGACTGTGATCGATCAATTTCTTATGACTTAAAGCTTAAATAATAGCTTATTGTAGAAAGCCTATTAGGGTTAAAGCAGAGTCTTGTCTAACGTACGAAATATAAGAAAATGAATCAATCAAAATCCTTCATTTCTTTCTTTTTCAAATAAAAAACTTCGATTGGTTGATTTTCTTATATTCTATGCATTATGCGTCATGCAAAAGTCTGTGCTTCGGCCCTTGATCTTAAAAATTGCAAATCCCTTACAGCACAAAGTTGTAGCAACACTGCAGCAACACTATATATGTTGCAGCAGTGTGTAGAGATTTTGCAGTCATATTGCTACAAATTCTGTGCTGTATGAGGTGATATAAGTAAACGTGATAGGCGCATGGTGGTGGTTCTCTTCCTTCTGGTTCCACGCTTCCAAGAAGATCCAGATCTTAATGGAATCATCGACGCACACGAGATATTTCTATACGTTCCACACGTTCTCCTCACTGCCGATATAGCCCTCCCTCTCCCTCTCCATCCGTCGCTGCTCCTCACATTCCGCGTTTTGAGATCGCGTGGAAATCAGAAATAGCATTCGCGCCGTATTTTTCGCGTCGCATTCGAACGCGTCGCGACGGAATGCGTCGTTCGCGAAAAAAAGAAAGAGAAAATACAAAAATTGAGATATTATCGTCGCATCACGATATTCGTCAAGAACTTTCGAGTTCCATTATTGTAATGGTCGCAAAAGAAGTTTATCTGAATCGTTAATTGATATTTCGATGATATGAAATGATTTATGATATACGAATTCTCGAAACAAACATGATGAAAAAAAAACCGACATTCATATCAATGTATCATCGAATTATCGTGAATGATCGCGATACGTGACCGCCAAACGCAGCAGTCATGATGTCACGAAACCTATTTAGATGTCTCGAAAGACCGTTGGTATTATCGTGATCGATACCAGTAAAGTCCATATCAGATTATTCATTGCAGATTAAGGGTAGCGAATTGGAAATTAAGGATCGCGAATTGATGATTAGAATTCGACCAATCGGATATAATTTTAGCTTGCTATGTCTTGAATGATCGAATGATACGGAAAGAACGATTTTGCTGAAGTATTGAAAAATTTAGTCAGATACAGATCTGAAAATAATTTTGCTGAATCATCAAAATAAATTTATAGAACACTTAAACAAGAGAATATATTATTTAATATTTTATTCTAAAAAAAATTAAATTTTAATAAATATTTTTGTTAGTTCTAAGTAAATATTTACTAAATGTAAATATATATTTATTTAGGATAAAAATTATTTGATTCAATTATTATTTTTTATTGAGTAAACATTTATTTACTATAAGTAAATATTTACTTACTTACTACAAGTATTCAAAGAAATAAAATTTAAAAAATTTAGAAAATTTAGAAAAGCATTAAAATTTAGAAAATTCTTTTTAGTTTAGCTTGAATGTTCTACGTAATTATTTTGATGATTCAAACAAAATTATTTTCATATCTATCTTAATTATCAAATATTTTAGCAAAACTGTTTCTTCCGTACAATCTTCAATTTGCCGTCTTTAATCTCCAGTTCGCAAACCTCGGTCTCCGATGCATAGTCTGGTACGGGCTTAACGATACGACGTCAAAAGGCGCGGCGTGACGTCATACCGGTCACGTTATCAGATATACGTACCTTCCTACGCTCAATATCGACGATATGATTAGGCGAGATCGCTGATATGTGCAGCGAAGGAGAGGGATGGAAAGAGGAATTACCTCATATGATTGACTCTTTCTTATACGTCCCAATGACGTTTCTCTCTCAGCGTTCTGGAACGCGATGGATGATTCGCGTGCACGCGTGGGCGTATTTGCGCGTGCTCCAACGAAGACGGAGACCGAGAACCGAAAAGAAACGAGACCGAGCGATCGTTTCCCCCCGTATGATATCACCCGGTGGAAATAAAAGAAACCTGTAAAAGCGAAGGGTAGAAGAAGGAAGATGAGAAAACGAATTTCCCGCTTCTTCGAGATTGCATGGACAGAACAGTTTTATTGAAGTATCTAAAAATTTAGTTGTATACCAATCTGAAAATAATTTTGTTGGACCATCAAAATAATTATGTAGAACGCTCAAGCGTTTATGACAATACTGCAAGAAGTTTTAACATTCTAGCAACCTGTTTGTGAGTTACGTATAATTATTTTGATGATTTAAACAAATTATTAGAGTTATTATTATACAAAACTGAAAATCAGGGAAATCAAGGAAAAGTCAGAAAAGAAAGATAAAAATGAAAAGATTCTTGGATTTAAACGTTTAAAAGTTTAATATGCGTATCTACGCAGTTTTGGAATACTTGTACTTACTTAAATTAAACTATAATTAAATATAAGTATATATGTAATGTCAGCAACATTAATAGTAATTTACATTGCTATGTTAAATTGTCTCTCAACAAAATATTTGACGGTTTCCAAATCAGAACGAAAATACAAAAAAATTTATAATATTATTGAAAGCATCAGAGAAAACTATGAAATTTTGGAACTCATCTGGAACTCAAAGGAAAATTATGGAATTTTAGGCTGAGGAATTTATGGCAATGATTTATGATAACTTTTAGGTCTAGTTACATTTTTAGATATAGTATTTTAGTTCAAAACTGTTCTTTCCTTGTACTTTAAAAGTCCCACATAATATATATTTTGATCCAAACAAAATTATTTTTTTTTTTATCTATTTGTCTCTCTATATTTAGCTAAATGTTCAGCAAAACCGTTTTTTAGTGCGTGTTAAAATAAATTCGACTGGAAGAGACAGCCAAGGCATCTCGACGTTCAGTCATCCGCAGTAATAGCAAGCGATACAGGATTAAGTGCGTCAAAAATGGATATTTGAATTGAAGGCCCTCTAAATTTAGTATTTAAAAAATAATATAAGTACCCGAACACGCGATGTTATCTTGTTGTCCCGGGTCATTTTCGCGGTTGACAGGCGAAAATTTAATGCGATGGTGGCGTGTTGGCCATGGCCGAAAATAGGAAAATCTTATTGTTGGGTATAGGTGCGCGTATGTAAGAGGTTCTTCCGATTCTCTCTCTCTCTCTCTCTCTCTCTCTCTCCTGTCCCTTCTACTGCCATTTTTCTCTCATTTTCTCTTTCTTTCTCTCATATGCGTCCCGTGTATGGTTTTCTTACAACGCATGTCCGCCGGTCGCGCTAAGTGGAACGACGAGGCGACCTCAATTCGCCGCAGGAAGAGAAGGAGGAGGAGAGAAAAGAGAAGGAGGATTCGTCACCTCGTACTCGATTACGCGAATTTCCCCTTCAGCGCCCTTGCTCGCGTTCGGATCGAAGTCGAGACTGAATGTCACGCACAGCTGTTGCCATTAGGGTGACTTCGAAGAAATCGAGGGGGGTAATTACTTAATGGGATAGAGTTCCTGAAATCATTATAAAATTTATATAAAATCGCTATGTATAATCCGATAATTACATGTGCAACTACAAGGAATAATTGTATCAGATATAATCGTTTATTTTGCTAAATAACTTCATATATAGTGAAGAAAATTATTTTTCATCAGATGAAATCGTATGAAATCAAATAAAATCATATAATCTGTGAGACAATATTTCAGCTAGTGGTTACCCCCTCGGAAGAAATACTTCAATTAACTTAGTCAACAATCAACTCAACTAATAACTATTGCAAAATTTCTAGTTATACAGGGTGATTCTTAAGTATTCTAAAAGATTTTAAGGAGGAGATTCCTTTATACACATTATAAGTCATTATAAAAATTTTATATGCCCATGTGTTTGAAATAGCTCAGTTTCAAAAATACAGGGTACTAAAGTTGAAGGAAAAATTTCGTTTCTTTTCCAAAAATTCGAAAACTATTCGAGAACACAAAATTTCATCGAATGGTTTTCGAAATTTTTTTTTGTCTTAGGCCCAAATGCACCAACGTTACTTTAATTTTAAGTAAAGCTTAAATCTCTCTCCTTTTCTATCTCTCTATCGACTTTAAAAAAATAAAGAAATAATGTTAAGCTTCGCTTAAAATCAAACTAATGTTCGTGCAATCGGGCCTTAAATAAATCTGAGAAGTCATCCCTTTCAGAACGTTTATGGACCATCCTACATAATTAATCGTACTTCATTTAATCTTTCTTTCTATATATTAAACAATAAACAATTAATTATTCTACCTACATTAGCAAAAATAATATTGCTTCATAAGTTAATCGGAATTTGATCAAAGTCATCCTTAATTTATTAGGGAATATAAACTGGCATAAGTTAGGGAATACACCGAATTTGGTTATCCTTATTATCTGCCTTTGAAGACTAGAGACAAAAGTTATTGCTTTACATCTCTACTGTAATTGGCCGATTCGATTACTGTTTACGGCTTAATGGTTGGCTGGTCCTACTTTAACCAATAACGGTTTAAGCATCATGATTGGAAATATACTGAAAATTCTTCTTTTGTTTCGTTAGTTGATAATCATATTTAGAAATGAATTATATATAACCAAAATCAAAATGAGTTGTATTTACAGCTATGATAAACTGTCGAATTAAAAATATACAGAAATAAACATGATTTAATTTCTCGAAACAAAAAGATAATTTTTAATATATTTTATATAGGTTTATTCTATTAATTGCAAATATTGTCATTATAATTGCAAATAATATTGCAATTTATTGAAAAATATTTTTATTCAAATATAATTGATAAGAATCTTTTTCCTTTTTTTTTAATCTGAGATAGTAATGATGAGTAAACAAAAGCCTTCCTTCCAGATTAACCATTTTCTTGAATATTTATCTTGTATTTAAATATTCGTTCGTCACGATTAAAAGATATTCAATATTGCGTAAACTGTTTTTTAAACTTAAGTTTCATCTCTTGCACGCATCAAACACCTGTCAAGCTGGTTTTAAGTAATAATGCAATCAAGATTCATCTAGTTGTTAATATATGAGTAATTCCTCATTTCAACATCAATTGAACATTGGTTTCATCAAATTTTTGTCTATCTCCATAGGGGTTCCCATTCGACGACGACGCCGACGTTTTCGAGCGTCCGCGCAGCGACGGCATCCGCGCGCACCTGGACGACCTTGCGGCGCGCCACCCCGAGTTCGCTGAGCACCTGCGCGGTCCGCCTTGGCCGTTCAGCGGTTCCCTACTGCGTGACCGTCGCCGCCAACGCCGCAGCTCGGGTGGTAGCAATAACGACGACCAGCAGCAACAAGGTCAGCAGCACCAGGACGAGGACACGCGTAGTCAGGCAAGTGGTAGCAGTGCCGCGAGTGGTGCGAGTGCCGTCAGCTCGCATAGCGGCGGTGGTGGCGAGCACGACTCGACGTCATCGTCCGCGATACCGCAGTACGGTCTACGTAACACAGTGGACATAGGCCAACAACAGCGACGCCGCGACATGGAGACGAGTCCGGAGAAGGATGAGCGCGGTCAGCGCTCGATGTCGGCACCACCGACGGAAAGCTGGCAACAGCAACAGTCGCAACAGCCAGGTCAAGAACAGCAACTACCACCGCAAGGTCAGAGATTCGTGTCCCGAGTAGATATCACGCCACAGAACAATCAGCAACGTGCACAGTCGCCTAGTAAACCAGCCAGCAATGTCCGACATATCCCCATCTTCGTGGAGGGTCGCGACGTGCCGGTGATGCCAAAGGTCGCGACAGACGACACGCCGTCGTCCACCTTTCAGCAGCGACAATCGTCACCGCCGTCTCATCACTTCGACAGATCGTCACCGCCAGCGCATCATTTCCACAGACCCTCGCACTTTAATGAACGCTTCAGTCGACAGCAGTGGCCACCGTCGCATTTCCAGGATGCGTTTTATAAGCCGTCAGGTTTTGAACAGCCAATGCGGCGGCAATTTCAGTCACAACAGCAACCGCAATACTATTATCAACAACCTCAACATCAGCAACAGCCTCAGTATCACCATCCACAATATCAACAGCAGCAGCAGCAACCTCAGCAACATTATGAGCAACATGGAACTCAGCAACAGCAGACTCAGCAACCTCAACCTCAACCTCATCAGGAACAGCAACAACAACAGCAACAAGAAACTCCAAAACCAAAGCCTCCGGTGCCAAAGGATCCCCTGGAGAGAGTCGCCCAGGTACAAAAGGATGTAGACGATCTGGCTGAGCAGGTGCAACGTTACGTTGGTGGTTCTCGGCAGGACAAGGAGTACATGTACCTGGACGAGATGTTGACGCGCGAATTAATCAAATTGGATGACATAGAGACGGAAGGACGAGAGAACGTGCGGCTGGCGCGTAAGAACGCCATCAAGAGCATTCAGGATACCATTAGCTTACTGGAAACAAAAACACCAATTGCCAACCAGCAAGAGCAACAACCCATGCATAAAGTGGCTCAGGAGTGTTCTGAGAAAGATCAGCGGGGAGAAGAAATCTCGCACGTTCCTGAGCCGATGGAGGTAGACGCGAAGCAAGAGAAGCTTAGTAGCGAGCCGATACCGCTTCCGCCGGTACCGTCGTCGCCGACGAAGGTGAGAAATCGCGAGTGAAGTGACGTTAAAATGCAAGATATTTGTTAACTGCACAGAAAATTTTTGTTTAACAATTTGTTTTATTCTCTAAATTATATTTTATCTTTTATTTATCTTTTTTTTGTTTAGGACAAATTATTTTATTTTTACGATTGCAATATTTATACAAATTATCTTATTTTTTGGCATTTTATTTCGGTTTTGCAGACGAAAGTGGAATCCTTGGAAAGTGAAAGTGCGGCAACAGCTGTCGAATCAGTAAATCAAAACATTATTCTTCCTACCGGACAGCAGATTACCGAACAGAAAACAGATAATCCGGTTATAGCGGAACAGCCTGTCGCATTGACAGACGAATCAACAAAATGCGCGGTCGAAACAAGCAAGGAATCAAAACCGAGTGATGGAAAAGATGAAGAACAAAAAGACGTGTTACGAACAATGGAAAATAAACACGCGACGTCAACACAGCAGACGAAGGAAACGATAGAGGGAAAAACGGAAGTGAATGACGGCCAGCAAAGTTCGACAGAATTGCCGAGGCTGCAGAAGAAGGCAAAGAAGACCAAGAAGAAGGAGCAGCAACAGCAACCGGTGTCCGAGCAAGCAATCCCGCTGCCACCACCACCGACGGAGAGCGCGAAGTAAAAACAGAACGTTGAGGAAGTGTCGTACAGTCGAACGTGAATCCCAACGTGGACACGATTCGACCAGAGTTGGCGAATGAGAGAAAGAGAGAGAGAGAGAGAAAGAGAGAGTTTCGTGGGTCGTAAAGGAACGAGGATTGACTAGAAATGAAGTTCCTTGAGTCACAATGGAACGCCGAGTGGATGGAAAGGATAGAAATGAAGGAGTTTTGGAGGACATCTAATTGTCATAGAAATCGCGAAATGGTTTAATTTGTATTAAGACGCTGAAGATTGCTGTCTTTTCTTACTTTTTCTGAGTTTCCGAACTAGAATCAAGTTAATTGCGTTTGAGCCGAACAACGAATCCTTCAGTCACTCGTCATTGCCTTAGAACGAAGCCTTCCTCTTTTATAGAATAATAACGAGCGAACCGAAGCGGCACCGCCCATAAGTTCGTTGACTTCCTCGGCCTTTGAAGCTCTTAAGCGTTCGCACATCCGCGTGTTCCATTATATTTTTTCAACGCTAAGAAAGAATCTTTGTAGGAATACGCGCAGCGAGCGAATTTTTCTCTCTGTCGATAATATATAATCCTCACCTTTCTTCTAATTTATTTATAATTTGCGAGCTCGTGGATGATTGTGAGATAAATAGAGACCACATCTGACTTGTGTGAGATGGATTCGAAATCGCGGGGATAAGATTCAAGTCTCGTTGTGAGTCCGAGCGCGTAACTTCGAGGACATCCTATAGAAGGTCAGGTGTAGTTTCGTTATATATTCATTTGTCGATCAGACCAATTTGCCACGTAAATGCTGTGCCGCAGGAATTATTCATCAAGCAAATTACTGATTATACGTAAAGAAAATACGTAATTTTTTTCTAATTGTGATCGCAGGAAAAGATTATATTTGTATTTTATAAAATAATATACGAATCTTTTGTATAAAGTTTGCACATCATAGTTTGTTATTCGAATCAAAATTTCGATTTTTTTTGTTTTTGGCTCTTTACGACATGATACAGGAAAATTGGTCTATTTGGAAGGTTTATAACGACGTTATACTCGATACAGCATCACGTAGAGTGTGCACGTGACGGCAGTGATGACGATAAGTTAACATTGATTTCTAATTTATTGTATGCCTGCCCGAGAGATGATTTCGTGTTCGCAAGTGTGTTTGTTGTTGACGCTAATAATTTTCTGCGTATCGCGCGCACATCTGCCGACAGAAAGTGGCACGGATGTGTATAAGAAGCATGTGCACATACAAACTTTAGAATCATGAATATTCATCGAGAATACCGATGCGGGTACTGTCCCTCGTTTCTTCCTACCTTCCTAGATTTATCATTAGGATGTGTTCCGCGACGTAAATTAATTTATGCGTGCATAATTTAGTGCAAATTAGAATCCTCTTTTAACAGTCATTTAAAAGTTGCCAAAGTACAGATTTTGCATCGTAAGTGAGTGTTGTACATACAGATTACACAATTGATTTTCTGAAAACCAGCCAAATATTTTTGTACGTAACTCTGGTTAAAACGTATTTTTTGTAAAATTTCTGCATTCAGGAGAATTCCGTATAATATAAGATAGATTATAAAATCAAAATTAAAATCTGTCTCTAAACTAAAAATACAGATGTTTAAACAAGAGATTTAAAAAAATGCTACTTGTGTTCATTGATTTATTGTCTCAAAATGCATCAACCCAATTAATTTCTTTTTTTTTTGCAACTAACCAAACGCAAAATTCTTTCTTTGCGCACTTTGAACAGTGCTGTACTCAATTTGAAAAGAAAAAGAAATTTTAACCAATTTTGTTGCTTTCTCTTTTTAATATAAATGAGAAAGAAATGTTCTAAAATTAAATAATTGGCCTAAGATAAACTGAAATAAGAGGCCCATTTTTTTACTATTGCACTAGTTTATATTAAATTTTTATCTTCCATTAAATTTTAAATATATATCTATTTTATTTTTAAATAGATTTGAAAAATTTGTATTAAATTGAACACACGTTTCTCAAACCGTCCACTCAAACTTATGTGTCAATTTTTACGCAAGATGGAATATGTTAAAAAGTAACACAAATATTACATAAAAAATTAACATAGAAAATATAACACTGACGTAAACAAACCGTGACATATTTTTTTTTAAGTAAAATTAACATTTATAATATGATAACATATATTTTGTTATCTTGAATTTACATTTAAAAACCGTATCTTTATGTTTATATTTGTTCACTTACTCATAATTGTATTATTTACTGTGAAGTATTAAATATCAATATAACACTAAAATATTCAACAATATAATAATTCAAATAACATAATAAAAATTCAACAAAAAGTTTTAACAAGAACTTGAAATTTCTATCACAGATATAAAATGTTTTTTACAGTATATACATACAATGTGTGTCTAATTTAGCTGTAAATAATAAGTCTTGTAAAATGTTATGCTCTTCTGATGAGTACAATTTCTGCATATAGAGATTGTATAATTTACGTATATCTTTATTTATGGAATTTATGAAATGATGAAAAAATAAGCCACGTTTTTACTAAGAAAAAAATCAGTTTTGCATTCCAAAGAATCCACACGTTTATTGCAGGACACCCTATATACAGCGCTCCAAATTTAGCGTCCGTTTAGAATTCTCAAAGCGTTTCAGATGCGCGAGAAAAGTCCGTTTGAACTGAGATCTGAACCTTGAGTGTATTCGAAGAACCATATACAGAGATTTCGAAGTTTTTCAAGGAAGTTTATCTCCTTCTGTGCCATCTTATATTATTCCTTTTATAGGAAATCGCGAAACGAGGGACGACAAGGGCAATGCATTATTTTTTCGGTTTCTTATTCATGGTGTGATACTTCGTTTATCTTCACCTTCTCTTCCTTGTATCTACGATTTTTGTTCGCGTATCTGTATTGATACTATTTTCCAGCCGGAAATTTTGTATTTTTTCTGATACGAGAGATGAGAGAAGATGAGAGAGTATGAGTGCATGGGAGAGAGAGAAAGAGAGATGCGCGTCTGATAAAATTATATATACATATATGATGAAAGTGTGTGACTATTTTAAGAGATTGATCAGTGAAAATACAAAGCCTACTCTATCTTATAACAGTTTCATTCTTTCCCCTTGGATCAAAAATGGCATAATAGTTCCGTAACTGAGTCAGAATAGATAATTTCAAATTATTTATTTTAAATGCTGTTTAAAATGTTATGCTGTAATTGTCAAAATAAGCAATGTCTTTAACAGTTTTTTTATCATATATATTTTTTGCATTATTATATATATTCATCATCGCTGTTATTGTATTCTTTATTTTATATTTTTCCTTTATTATTTTTCTACATGCATACAAAAATTATTGCACGCAAGTAATAAGTACTTGTTTCAAATATTTCGAAGGTTCATATATTCGCAAATCTATCATATATGTTCATTATAAGTATCAAATTTATTTAAAATATATTCTGAATTCTAATAAGTTTAATATACTTCAATTTCAAAAGATTATTAAATTAAAACAAATTCGATTTGCTTACATAAAATCGTTTCTTTGATTAATTTTATAATATTCTTCAAAAAAAATAAATTCTTTTTATACATACCATTAAGTTTTTCTAAAATTTATAATAAATATATTTTAAGACTGTTATCAAGAAAATATTCTTTGTTAAAAGATAACTATTATTTAAAATGAACAAAATAAATTGAGCAATCACTTTTTTTTAGTAACTGGATGTGTGTATGTGACTGAAAATCACACACTTGTTTGTTTCTTCAGTTGATTACAAATATACAATATGAGACATTTTCTCTTAACGATCGAGGGAAGTAAATTTAAAAACAAACAAATTTAAATACACGCTATCGATGCCATGCTGTCGCTAATTCTTGCTCCATTACGGTGAACTTTTTGTGCGGATTTATATGCAACTTAAGGAGATTCTCGACCATGGGTAGTACCAATGACCTGCTAGAAACAACATCCGCCATCATACGCAGCTGTTGTCACGTTCACTGCCAAATTCCTATGAATTGTTTGCATTTGACGCATACGATTTAGCTATCATCTGGGAATTCCCCGCGTCGAACATGCGACTAGGAAAGAAAACATTCTTGTTCTGATGAAGAAAATTCTCTATTAATTCATGATATAATATTCCTAAGAATTTTTCGTATATTCAATTCATGAATGTTTCTGAAAAATCATATAAAGAATTCTAGGAGAAATTTTTGCCTACAGAGTAGTTACCATAAATTGTTGATATTTCTCGTAAGTTGTGACATTGTCACTATAAAAAGATGTACAAATCGATATAAAAATTACAATTGCAAATGAATGAAGAAATAAAAAATGTTCTCTTTTTGCATGCTTCAGTTTAATCTGAAAGAACCAGAATATAATTTCAGTTCCTAGAAAAAAAAAAAATACATTTCTGTTGTTACTATCCTCCTCAAAGCGTCAATATTTTATCGAACACAATTCAGCTCCTCATCGATTATTAACGCAATGGAAATCAATTCTTTTAAAATAATTAATTAACGTATTACGTTTGTATGCATTTAAAAAATGTCCCCAGGTATCTTTCTTTTATATCTTTAAGTTCAAAATTATATTTATCTTACATAGGGTGCAGATCAGGTGGCGGAGCGTTTCACGGATAAGATATCGGATAAGATTTTGCGATCGCGAATCTGTCGTCGCGACGATAGATCCGCGTCGCGACGGAGAACGAGCGGAACGTTCCGCAACTTGCGCGCGAACTTGGCACGGCAGAAGCACGTACGCTGCGCCAAAAATAGCGATCGGCGACGGGTTAAACTGTTAGCAAGAGAAAGTTAGAACGAGAAGTTTTTGCGTCGCGTGCAACGGGAAATCCCGTTGAGGGTGCGCCGAATCTCGCACTTGTCACCAGCGCGAGATAATATATCTCGTCGAAATTAAATCCCGATCGAAAGAAAGACCGAAAAGAGATTGTGATCAGAAATTTGTAAAGTTCTCCACTTTATTTAGCTTTAAAATATTGTAAATACAGTCGAGACAATTTTAAGTGCAATTTAATCGCTTATAGGAGAGCGTTCAGGCTTCCATATATAAATTTCCATAAGCAGTAAAATGTAAACAGTAAACAAATCGATATTTGCTTAGTTATTATTGTCTTGCGTTCTCTGTGATTTGTTTTGCTTATTATTGTCTTACTTGTTTTTCTGTATGCGTAAAAATTGAAAAATATGTGAAGAAAGAAATAAGTTTATATATTCTCTAAATTTCTTGGAGCGAAATCTCACTCTAAAAGTAAAAATATTTGCACTCTTGAATAATAAAAGTGGCAGATTTTACTCTTTTTTTGGAGTGAGATTCACTCCAAGGGGAAGAAATCTTATTTCTTTTTTTTTTTGGAGTGAATCTCACTCCAGAAGCTCAATTACAATAAGATGATAACATTATCCAAAGTAAACAGAATTATATATATAGAAACCATTGATAAAAAAAACAACGATCTATTGCACGTCACAATCGGAATTAGAACCTTCTTCGTTAATAATTAATAATCATAAGGTCAAAGTCAATAACTATTATATTACGTAACGTCAAGTGAGATGAAAAATTATTTTCTTTCAACATATAATAGTTTCCATTAAATCGGTTTAAAAGTAAAGCAAAAATATTTGATTTATGTGAAAAATGTTAAAATTTAATTTATTGTGTTATAACTATTGTGTATCATATATACATAGTGTATATTGTAAAATTGGAAATATAAAAATTTTTGAGTCTCCGGAAAAACCAAGATCTCCATCCATCCATCAATCCATCTCTAGATTTATTTCGTGTCAATTTGTGTTTTCTGTCCCCTTTCTTGCAAAAAAACCAAAAATACATGCTTATTTCATTTTAAATGCGAGAAGTGAAGGTAAACAAGCAATTTCATTTTCTTTTACGACAGTCCGATAATGTCATCGTTTATACTTTATTCTCGCCTTATATGCTAAACATAGTAATTATAGAGAGATCCCTTTTTCATACAAAAAATAGTATGCTTAGGAATTAGTTCCGTTCAGCTGGTGTTTAAAAACTTGACGTAAAACAATTCTCTACGTTGCAATAATCAGATAGATGTCACTATTTTTCATATTTTACTAATACTCGCTAGTGTCTATCTTTTTTACCTACCATTGGCAAGGAAGAATTAATTTGTAAGACTTAATTTTATCAGAGATATATGTAATACAATTTTGAAATTATTTTTTTACACGAAGATTAAAAGCTATTTAAACATTTTTTTCGTAATCTTTTTGCTATGTCCATAGTGAAAATTTTTTTACGAAATTTTTGAAATAATTTTTCAGAATTTGTATATAAATTTTAGAATTTTTCAAAATTTTTGAGTCATTTTATAATTTTGTAGAAAATTTTTTATGCAAATTGCAACATTTTTCGAAAAAGTCTACATCGTTTTTTAGAATTTTCTATACAGATGTACATTGTGAAGTATTTTGATTTTTAAAATTTTTAATTTTATAATTTCTTATAAAATCTAAAAAAGTAAAATATTTTTTTAGAAATTATAGAATGTGTGTGAATAAAAAACTTCGAAATCTTAAAATAAGTAACTATTCATTATATGATCTACCTAAATTTATGATTTCTTTCTAATTTTTTACTGAATCTAAAATTGAAAATTGATGGTTAGATTCAAAAGAGGAAACATTTCTGCACAAAAAAAGAAACTTAGACACTTTTAAATATTAATTTACATAGATACAATGAACATTTTAAGAACAAATAGCATTTAAATATAATAAATCTTATGAAAAGAAGAGCATAAAAACCACCGCACAAGATATTGTTTGTGATATTTAATTATCATTACATTAATAAAACATTAGAATCTGGAAATTCTTGTTCTACGCATTTCGTAATATGATAATTGGCGCTGCAACATTTTTGTACGAGACACCTTCACACGATGAAAGAACATTATTTATTTATAGTTATATTACACGACGGTTGAATTTAGCTATATGTAATTCTGCGTTTTAAGAATATTGTGAATTTACTGAAGATGGTCAGATGGTGACCGAAACGTTTAATGTTTTATTAATGTAATGATAATTAAATATCACAATATCTTGTGCGGTGGTTTTTATGCTCTTCTTTTCATAAGTTTTGAATTATAAATCATGTTTGTTTTTATTATGTATAATAAATCTTTTTAGACATAATAAATCTTAGATATAAATATATATATATATATAAAATATATTTTAAATACAATAAATCTTAAAATCACAATAAGATCACATATGTATTACAGTCATCCTTCATAATTTATCTTTTATTATCTACACTATTTCAACACTATATTAAATATTTTAGAAATAAACCCATACAGCACAGAATATCGCTACAAAATCTCTGTAGTATAATAATATTGCTGCAACATGTAATATTATTACAATGTTGCAGCAGTGTTGCTGCAACTTTTGGTTAAGCTATTTATTAATATCTCGTCGAGCTATCCCAGATTTAAAAAAAATTATGTTTCTACATCAATTTGTTGCTGAGAAAATGTAAGATTAGCAAATTTAAACGCATGAAATCAGACAGGCGCGAGTCGCTGTGTGGCCCGATCTTCCTCACTCCATCGTGTCCCGACTTCCCCCACTCTGGCTCGCTGTCTCGTTTGTATTCCTCAAATTTTCAATGGTTTTAAACAAACTCTTTCGGCAGCAACAAATTCGAGAAAAATCAAATTTTTTAACAGCAAATTCAACTCTTCCTTGACAAATTGATGCCAGACAAAACTCTTAATCTTAAAATTAGAGCCACAGTGATTTTTTTGAAAAAAAAATTGTTATCTCGGCTCCTAACAATCGAAGGAAACTGTTTTCGCATATTTCCCACACGTTGCAAATCTCAAACATATGCATTCTTTTCTGATAGCCTTCCGAAAATTTCGTCGAGAGAAATGTCAACTTACAATTTTTTCACGAAATGGATCCCTTTGAGAGACTTATGCCCATTTTCACAATGTAAATTAACTTTAATCTCGGTTCAATTTACTCTTCATCTTCTTCTAATCTGTAGAACTAGAAAAAGACGAAGAGTAAGTTGAACTGAGATTAAAGTTAATCTACATTGATGAAAGTCATAATTCTATTGGACTATAATCGGGATGGCGAAGAGTAGGGATGGACACACAAGAGTCCTCCGTATCGATATTATTCCAGCTGATTATTTTGTGTCGTGACATGGCATCGAACGCAGTGACGGTGATGGCGACGTCGAACCCGCGCGGTAAAGTCCTCACCGAAGACAACGTTTTCGTAAACTTGCGCAAAATGGAGCTCGCGATGTGCGGATCGCTGTTCTTTAGGGCACGGGAGATCGAAAAAGAGCTACAAAAAGTAAGGATAAACTGAACGAGTGATTTCAAGGATCACATGCTCATTCCAGAACAAAATGGAATCTTCTTCGGCATACATACAAAGAAGTGATATACAAGGTGTTCAAAAATTCGCGACTTGAAATATTATAGCAAAAAAAGTTATGGTATAGTAATAACAATAAAATGTAGATGAAAAAGACAAAAAATATAGGCAAAATATAGACAAAAAAGTAAATAATAAAATATAGATGAGCGCAATGCAGATTATCTAAATTATATCTGCATATAAATATTTATTCAGTAAACACTTAACCAAATTATTTTTTTTTCGCGAATCCTAAAATGAAAACAATTCAAATATAGCGTGTAAACATAATTATGTAATTTAATTTTAAATAAACATGTAAATTACTTTGTTCGCAAGTAATAATGTGAAAACAATTCAATCCCAGTGCGCGCAAACTTATTTCGACTGTGTTCCAAAATTCACTGCCAGCGCTGAAAATCTACAGGTTATGTTACGTATATTACATATTTTCAGCATTGACAGTGAATATATATTTTGGGACACAGTCGAAGTAAGCCTTACTTAACACTAACAAACGATTAATTCGCGAGTGTAAGATAACGCGTATCGATGCAGCAGATATTATATTCAAGATTGGAAAGTAAATTCCGATATTTTCCATCTATCACTGGTTTAGTTTCCAAACACTCAATTCAGTTCCACACTTCGGTACAAATATAGATTTAATAATTAAGATTAAATACAATGATTTCAATGAATCAACAAATACAGATTGTTTCCATTAGAATGTATCCATTAGATATATATTTATATATATATATATATATATATTATATTATATATATTATATATATATTTATTATATTATTATATTATATATTAATTGTATTATTAATGCCCAATTTCTTCACCTCTAGATAACTTTATTCAAGAGATATCTCCCAGAGTACAATGGAGATATCTCCTGGATAAGATTATCCGGAACTTATCTGGAAATGAAGAAATTGAGCATAAGTGAAAAATTAACAGTACGTTACATATAACGTTATAAATTAGACTCTTGTATTGTATTCCTATATTGTATATACTCTTGTATTATAGCTTATAGTCTCCACAAAGTTTGGAAAAGTTTCAAAATTAAACACAAAGATTGTATCTAAAATCGTTTCTCTTTGCCAGGGCTTTGAGAAACCCTTCAAGGAGTTGACCAAAATGAACACTGGCGACGCTCACGCGATGGGTCAGCAGCCTATCACGTTCCTGCGGCAGGTGCTCACCCTGACAGTCTCGCCGCATCTGCTCAATGATCCGAGCTTCCCGGAGGATGCAAAGGATCGCGCCCGGATGATCCTGGAAAATTGCAATGGCAGCAGCGTGGGCTCGTATTCGGAATCGACCGGCATCGAATGTATTCGCAAGCATGTTGCACAGTACATTCAAGAACGAGATGGCGATATCCCTTGCGATTATCACAACATTATCCTCTGGAACGGCGCTTCTATCGGTATCAAAGTATGTGGACTTCAATGTGGACTTCTTGTTATTTGGAAAATTGATTGAAAGCAATTTATCCAGTAAACACAAAGTTACAACGTTACATGTAACGTACTATTAATTTTTCACTTATGCTCAATTTCTTCACTTCCAGATAAGTTCCGGATAATCTTATCCAGGAGATATCTCCATTGTACTCTGAGAGATATCTCTTGAATAAAGTTATCTAGAGGTGAAGAAATTGGGCATTAATAATATAATTAATACATAATATAATAATATAATAAATATACGTGTGTTATATTACAGTTATATTGTTGAGTGGAAAATTACGACTAACAGGTACCTATATATGTTGCATGTAATTTTGCGTTTGCTAGCTAGTTATATATTTAATAAATAATGTTCTGACATGTAAAAATAAAATAGCAAATTGGAAAATGGAAAATAATTTTGAGTAAATAATATTGAAAAAATTGAAAATTTTTTCAATCTTATTGTTCCAGTTTATTTTTTCTATCATGGTAATGAGCATGAATAATTATTTGATACGATAATTATATATATTTATATTTTAAATCAATCATTTTTACATATACAATGCACGTTATATAAAATTGAAATTGATATTTTAAACTTTATTTGTTATTTTGTTATTTGTTATTTGTTATTTGTATATGTTATTTTAGACAGACTGAAAGGATAACAGCAGTTAACGCTCTACTATTTTCTTTCATTTTAGCTTGTATGATTTTCTTTTCCAGACATTCCTGAATCTATTCAACGAAAGGCTGGACGACAAACCATCCGGCGTGCTGATCCCATTTCCGCAGTATCCTCTATATTCGGCAACTCTGACGGAGTTTGGACTCGCTCAGATTGAGTACTACCTAGATGAAGATAACAAATGGTCGCTAGAAGTCAGTGAGCTGGAACGAACATTAAGAGAAGTCAAGAATATATGTAATCCTCGCGTATTGGTGGTGATCAATCCCGGTAATCCAACCGGTCAAGTATTGACTCGTAAGAACATCGAAAACGTCATCCGCTTCGCCCATAAACATCATCTGTTCTTACTGGCCGACGAGGTCTACCAGGACAACATATATGACAAAGACAGCGCATTCCATTCTTTCAAGAAAGTCATGATGGAGATGGGCGAGCCGTATTCGAAGATGGAACTGGCATCGTTTATGTCCATCTCGAAAGGTGCGCAAAAAAAGAGTTTGGGAATCCGAAATCGATTCCTATCGCTAGATGTTTCGATTCCCAAACTCTTTTTTTGCGCACCTTTCGATAAATAATTTATTTATAATATTAGACTTTTAAAATAATTTAATCAAGGGACATTGAATTTTTAAATTATTAGGTGTACAAAAAAGTTCTGAGCTTTTGATTTGATACAACCGAAATAACAATTTAAATTTTATATATCTTCCCGTCCTTTTGCGGTTTTAAAGCGTTAACATTTGGCCTTCTAAAATGCCATACGGTTTGGCGTTTGATGCACATAACCTCAAAAATCAGTAGTGTTCACGATGGCAATAACAAAAGAGCATATTCGATTTTCCATCCACTTCGCGTTTCATCTGAAAAAAAATGCTGCTGAAGCCACTGCAATGATTTGTGCTGCATATGGAGAGAACGCTGTAAGTCATGCTACATGTATTAGGTGTTGGAATTAATTCGTAGCGTTTTACAAGAGATGGCACAAGCAGTACACTATTTCGTTGTTACCTATAGTTCTGTATACATTGTAAACATCTATCATAGGACGTCATTTGCCGTACATAACCTTTCTTGAAATCATAAATAACAATACTGTATAATTCATTGAATATGTCAAAATTTGTGCCAGATAAAGTGTTTTTGCGGGGAGTTTTGCTTCATTACTTTAATATGAACAAAAGTGCAGCTGAAGCTCATAGTATTTTAGTGGATGTGTATAGTGAACATGCTCTGGCTGAGCAAACGTGTAGGAAGTGATTTGCACGTTTTAAAGCTGGTGATTTCGACTTGGATGACAAGGAGCGACCTGGTCAGCCGAAAAAATTTGAAGATAACGATTTGCAGGCACTGCTCAATGAAAACTCATGTCAAACACTTAAAGAATTATCTACGTCATTGGAAGTTGACTTCTCAACAATAGGAAAACGTCTTAAAAGTTTGGGCATGATCCAGAAGGAAGGACATTGGGTCCCATATGAATTGAAACCAAGGGATATTGAGAGACGTTTTCTCACGTGCGAACTGCTGCTTCAACGGCAGAAAAGAAAAGGTTTTTTGCATCGGATTGTTACCGGTGACGAAAAGTGGATCCATTATGACAATCCAAAGCGCAGAAAGTCATGGGTTAAGCCCGGCGAACCATCAACATCAGTGGCAAAGCCCAATATCCATGGCTCAAAGCTCCTGCTCTGTATTTGGTGGGATCAGAAGGGTGTCATATACTACGAACTGCTAAAACCGCATGAAACCGTTACTGGAGATCTCTACCGACGGCAACTGATGCGCTTGAGCCGTGCATTGAAGCAAAAACGGTCGGAATACTTCGAAAGACACGATAAAGTCATCTTGCTGCACGACAATGCTCGCCCACACGTTGCAAAACCGGTAAAAACATACCTGGAAACACTTAAATGGGAAGTGCTACCGCACCCGCCGTATTCTCCTGATATTGCACCTAGCGACTACCACTTGTTTCGATCATTAGCTCATAGCTTGTGCGAGCAGAAGTTCACATCTTACGAAGATTGTACAAAATGGTTCGATTCCTGGATTTCATCTAAAGATGAACAGTTCTTCCGACGCGGTATTCATCCCGGAAAAAAGATTTTCTGCACAAAATCATTACAGGCGATGAAAAGTGGATTCTTTATGATAACCCTAAACGTAGAAAATCATGGGTTGATCCTGGTCAACCTTTGACATCGACGCCAAAGCCCAATATCCACGCCAAGAAGGTTTTGCTCTGTATCTGGTGGGATTGGAAGGGTGTGTTGTACTACGAGTTGTTACAACCGGGTGAAACAATCACGGCAGACCGCTACCAACAACAATTGACCAATTTGAGCGATGCATTAGAAGAAAAGAGGCCATTTACTGGCCAAGGACGTCGTAAAGTGATCTTGCTTCATGACAATGCTCGACCTCATGTTGCGAAAGCGACTCATATCTTTGCGTTAGGCTGGGAACTTCTTCCGCACGCGGCGTATAGCCCAGACATGGCGCCTTCCGATTACTACCTATTCCGGTCGCTGCAGCATCATTTGGCTGATACACATTTCGTGAGATTAGAAGAGATACGAAAATGCATTGATGACTTTATCGCTTCGAACCCGGTGAGTTTCTATCGTCAAGGAATTCGCAAGCTCCCCGAAATATGGCAAAAGATCGTTGATGCAAACGGAGAATATTTCGCTGATTAATATTTTTTCGTTTGTTTTTGAATAAAGATTGAATTTTACAAAAAAAAGCTCAGAACTTTTTTGTACACCTAATAGTTAAAACATTGAACAGGAATATGTGATTTGAAAAATTATTGAATTTTGATTATCAAATTAAATTCATGAATAGATTTCTTGAAAAATTTCAGAAGCATTCCGGGCATTTCGTTTTCAGGATATATGGGTGAATGCGGGATCCGTGGCGGTTACGCCGAAATTATCAACATGGACCCGGAAGTGATGAAGGTGCTATTGAAGTCAATCTCTGCGATGCTGTGTCCTACTGTGCTCGGCCAGGTCGTGATGGATGTTGTGGTGAATCCGCCGCGACCGAATGAGCCATCGTATGAGCAATTCCAGAAAGAGAAAAGAGAAACTCTACGCTCCCTAGCAGAGAGATCACGGCTCATCGTCGACACACTCAATAGTATTCCTGGATATAAGGTGACTGTCCTTTTAGAATAGCCAAAGAAAACTGCGCTGAACAGAATTTGTACAATGTCTTTGCTTTTCCTTTTCAGGCAAATCCGGTGATGGGTGCGATGTATGCGTTTCCACGCTTCGAACTGCCGTCAAAAGCAATGGAGGCGGCGCGAGCGAAAAGCCAGGAACCAGACGTCTTCTACGCGTTCGAACTATTGGAGAACACTGGGATTTTAGTGATCCCAGGCTCGTACTTTGGCCAGATATCTGGTACAAATCATTTCCGCACGACGATACTGCCACAAAAAAAGAAAATCAAAACAATGCTCGAAGCGCTGAAGCAATTCCATATCAAATTTCTTGAGAAATACAGTTAAATAATACATTTTAATAATTGAGAGAAAATTGACAAATTATGGAGAATAAGAATTATACATCTATAATAAGAAATGACTTTCACTGTGCATATCCAAGTGAAAGTTCAGTTTTTGAACATTTAGGAATGTAAAATATTTTTATTACGATTAATAATTTATTGACCAGTATTCATTGTCGATTCTTATTTTTAGATCATTTTAAAGAAACGGTTCTTTTTAATGACATCTTAAGATTGAAATATAAAAACTAATTGATTATGAATATCGGCCATTAACATTAAGATATTGCATACGACGTTGTTATTGTGTTTTGTAGAAATCTTGAAAAAAAATTACAAATTTGTTATATGTAAATAAAAGAATTAATTATTGTTAATGAATTTGTATATATCTAATAGTTTTTGTTAAATCAAACAGCGATCGATATTACGTAATAATTATTAAGAAAATAATTTGAGTATATTAAGTTTTAAATTGTCGTATTTTTTAAAATGAAGTATAATAAAATATGACATAATTACATAATAGACTCCAGAGAAAAAGAAAAAGAAAAAAGAGAAAGTGTACAATTATAATTGTTTGTTAATTCGCAAGGGCAAGAGAGAGCGAGAGAGAGAGAGAGAAAGAGAGAGAGAGAGAGAGATGCATATTGTAAAACGAACGAAGGAAGTAATATGCTCCGACTACCTGCTCATCCACGTGCACTTATATAATGCGCTGGCTAAGAATATGATACCAGCAATAAACGAAAAATACGCGATCGCGACAGTGTCGCTAACGCGTTGGAGCAATGACAGTGCCGCGAGTGAAAAGCTTTTCAAAATAAAGTGTGAGTCACGTGTTGCGATATCCCTTTAACTAGCCCTTTATGCTTTGCGAAGAATATTTCACACAATGATATATAAACGATATTCTCTCTCTCTCTCTCTCTCTTAACTCGAGTTTATTTCATTAACCGGAATAATGCTCTAGACTCTAGACTATCATGACTATCGAGGCTTGTCATAATCTTAAATATAACCTTGACCACAAATAGATATTTACATTTTTTTATTTATCTGGAAATAATGATTAATAAAGAGCCTAATATTTTTAGCTAAGGTATTTTTGTATGCCATATACATTCTTGTCATATATCGCCAAAGATTAGTGGGAAATTCCAAGTCCGGAATATAAGTGTGCTTATTAATCAACATATGGTGCTTTAGTTACATGAAAATTATAATTAATAATAAAAGTAATTATCATCATAATCACATGTGAGTCATTATTATGATTGTGTTGTGATTATAGTTTTAAAAAAATTTTTCAAATAATTTTTCAGAATTTTTATGTAAATTTTAGAATTTTTCAAAATTTTTCTGAGTCATTTTATAATTTTTTAAAAAATTCCTTAAATTTTTTATGCATATTGCAACATTTTTCGAGAAAGTTTTTAAAAATTTTTTTATTGATATTGTGAAATATATTTTGATTTCTAAAAGATTTTTAATTTTATAATTTCTTATAAAATCTCATAAAATCTCATAAAATCTGAAAAAATTTAAAGTATTTTTTGCAGAATTTATAGAATGTGGATGAATAAAAATTTTAAAAATCTTAGAATAAGTAAGTGTATACTATATGATCTAATACAGTTTATAATTTTTGTCTAACTTTTTGCTGAGTGTTAAATTGAAAATTGATGGTCAGATTCAGAAGAAGAAACATTTCTGCAAAAAAAAGAAATATCAGACATATTCAAATATTAATTTACATGGATGCAATAAACATTTTAAGAAAAAATAGTATTTAGATATAGTAAATCTTAAAATCAAAACAATAAGATTACAATAAGATCATGTGTTTTGTAGTTATCTTTTATAATTTATCTTTTATTATCTACACTATTCCAACACTATAAATATTTGAGAAACAAGAAAAGAACATTCTTAATTATAATATAGCCTACGATTTCTTTTCTCATTTCTAGATCATTTTTGTGTTATTTCTATTATACTTTTAAAAGATAAAGAAGGTTATAAAATATTCTTATGACTTTTATATTCTATCTGGGGATAGGATGTTGATCGAGATGGCGAGGGGTAGGGATGTTGGACACACAAGAGTCTTCTGCATCGATGCGATTCCAGCCGATTATTTTGTGTCGCGACATGGCATCGAACGCAGTGACGGCGATGGCGAACACGTCAAATCTGCGCGATAAGGTTCTCACTAAGGATAATGTCTTCGTGAACCTTCGCAAAATGGAGTTCGCGGTGCGCGGACCGCTGTTCGTCAGGGCATTGGAGATCGAAAAAGAGCTACAAAAAGTAAGGATAAAATGAGCCGGAACAAGTCATTTGTCAAGAACCGTATGTCATTCTAGAGCAGAATTGAATTATCTTCAGTACATGTCCAAAAAAAGAAATGATATACAGGGTGTCCCAAAATTCACGATGTTTAAAACAAAAAAGTTTTGGTAAAAGATATAGATAAAATACAGACAAAGAAGTAAATAATAAAATATAGATGAGCGCAATTCAAATTATCCAAATTATATTAGCATATAAATATTTATTCAGTAAATACATTTAACCAAATTATTTCTTTCTCAAATACTAAAATAAAAAAAATTCAAATATAGCGTATAAACGTTTAATTTTAAATGAACATGTAACCAAATTACTTTGTTCGCAAGTAATAATGTGAAAATAATTCATAATGTGCGCAAACTATTATTTACCTAACATTAACAAACAATTAATGCGTGAATGTAAGATAACGCGTATCAATGCAGTAGAGTAATAGTATTATATTCAAGGTTGAAAAATAACCTGTTATTTTCCATCTATAACTTTAGTTTCCACATAAACCCTGCATTCAGTTCCACTTCAGTGCAAATGAAATATAGATTGTTTCTATTAGAATGTATTCATTAGATGTAAATTAGATTGTATTGTACTCCTGTATATATAACTTATAGTCTTAAAACTTTTCTAAACTTTGTGGCGATTATATATAAGTTACCTAGATAACACAGAGAGTTCAAAAGAGTTCAAAAAGAATTCAGTGATATGTCATCAATTCTAAGTCAATTTTTTTCAGAAAAAGAATTCTTTTTGCATCTGAAAATGAATTCAGAATTGACATATCACTGAATTCTTTTTGAACTTTTTGTGCTATCTGGGTAACTTATATATAATCGCCACAAAGTTTAGAAAAGTTTTAAAATTAAACACGAAGATCGTGATTGTACCCAATATCGTTTCTTTTTGCAGGGTGTTGAAAAACCCTTCAAGGAGGTGATCAAAGTGAACACTGGCGACGCCCACGCGATGGGTCAGCAGCCTATCACGTTCCTGCGGCAGGTGCTCACCCTGACGGTTTCGCCGAATTTGCTCAACGATTCGAGATATCCGGAAGATGCAAAAAATCGCGCCCGGATGATCCTGGAAAATTGCAATGGCGGCAGCGTAGGCTCATATCCGGAAATCAGAGGCATCGAGTGTATTCGTCAACACGTTGCACAATACATTCAGGAACGCGACGGAGGTATCCCCTGCGATTACCACAATATTATCCTCTCGAACGGCGCTTCTATTGGTATCAAGGTATGTACACTTCAAGGTACGTCCTCTTCTTGTTATTTGAAATGTCATTTAAAAGTAATCTACTCCGTAAACACAAAGTTACATGTTGCAACGTTACTTTTCCAGTTTATTTTTTCTATTATAATAATGAATATGAATAATATTTTATACGAATAATACATATTTATATATTAGATCAATCACTTTTACATGTACGATGCACGTTATACAAAATTGAAATTGACATTTTAAACTTTGATATTTTGGATAGACTGATAAGATAACGGCTATTAACCCTACTGAAAAAAATCACATCACAAAGTCGCATAACGAAATCATATAATTAAGACAAATAAATTACGTAACGAATTATTCCAAATCATTATGTGATTTTTTTAAGTGATGTAATTTGAAAAGTCACATGATGATACGTTTTTTTCTTCTCTGTCATTTAATTCTTTAAAATTTGATAAATCACATGATGGAAATTATTTCTAATATCATGTGATTTTTCAAATAATGTGATTTTTAAAAATCACATATTGATTTGAAACAATTCGTTACGTGATTTATTTGTCTTAATTACATGATTTTATTGTAATTAATTATTGATCAACTTTGTGACTTTTTTTCAGCAGGGAATGCTATATTTTGTCTTCTTTTACCTCATGCTTGTATGATTTTTTCCCAGTCATTCCTGAATCTATTCAACGAAAGGATCGACGACAAACCATCTGGCGTGCTGATTCCAATTCCGCAATATCCTTTATACTCGGCGACTCTGGCGGAGTTTGGTCTCGCTCAGATCGGGTACTATCTGGATGAGGACAACAAATGGTCGCTAGAAGTTAGCGAGTTGGAACGAACATTAAGAAAGGTCGAGGATACATGTAATCCTCGTGTGCTGGTGGTGATCAATCCCGGTAATCCAACCGGCCAAGTATTGACTCGCAAGAACATCGAAAATGTCATCCGCTTTGCCCATAAACATCACCTGTTCTTGTTGGCCGACGAAGTCTACCAGAATAACGTATACGACAAAGATAGTGCATTCCATTCCTTCAAAAAGGTTATGACAGAGATGGGCGAACCGTATTCGAAAATGGAACTTGCATCGTTTATGTCCATCTCGAAAGGTGCGCGAAAAAGAGTTCAGGAATCGGAACATAATTCGTTAAAAATCGCGAAGAGCAATTTATTTAAAATATATTAGACTTTCAAAACAGTCTAATCAAAAATGTTGAATTCTTAAATTATAATCGAAATTTTATTGAGTCAAAACACCGAACATCAATATTTGGTTTGAAGATTTTTATTACTACATACATGGAGAGAATTTTTTCTTAGAGTTTACCCTAAATGTATAATAATCGTGGGACAACATTGTATTTCAAAGAATTTTAATTCTCTCTCATTCATTAATAAGACTACAATAAAATATAAAATAAATTTGATTAATTTTATCACAATTACCATATTTTTTGAATAAATTTTAACAGAAAATTTTGTTCGTGTAGTTACCAAGTTAAATCCATGAATAAATTTTTTGGGAAATTTCAGAAACATTCCGTGTTGAAGCATTTCGGTTTTAGGATATATGGGTGAGTGTGGGATCCGTGGCGGTTATGCTGAAATCATCAACATGGATCCGAAAGTGATGAAGGTGCTATTGAAGTCGATTTCTGCGATATATCCTACTGTGCTTGGTCAGATTATATTGGACGTTGTAGTGACTCCACCGCGATCGAATGAGCCATCGTACGAGCTGTTCCAGAAGGAGACGGAAAAAATCCTGCGTTCACTTGCGGAGAAATCGCAACTCGTCGACGACATACTCAATAGTATTCCAGGATATAAGGTAACTATCCTTTCGCGAAATAGGTAATGAAAATTATTCGATATTTTTACAATATTTTTTTTTCTTTCGAGGCGAATCCGCCGATGGGTGCGATGTACGCGTTTCCACGCTTCGAGCTGCCATCGAAGGCGATTGAGGCAGCGCGAGCGAAAGATCAGGAACCAGACGTCTTCTACGCGTCCGAATTATTGGAGAACACTGGGATTTTAGTGCTCCCGGGCTCGTTTTTCGGTCAGATACCTGGTACGAATCATTTCCGCACTACGATACTACCGCAAAAGAAGAAAATCAAAGCAATGCTCGAAGCACTGAAACAATTCCACATCAAGTTTCTTGAGAAATACAATTAAATAATATATTTCCGGTTGAGAAAAAAATTGACAAATTATGAAGAGTAAGAATTATACAATGAGGAATGACCTTCTACGGTTGTGTCCATATCCGTGAAAATTAATTTTTGAACATATTAAGAACGTAAAATTTTTTTGTTATGATTAATAATTTATTGACCGGTATTCATTGTCGGTTCTTATTTTTAAATCATTTTAAGATCGTCTTATGTAATGTCTTAAGAAACGGTCCTCATTATTGATTTATGACATCTTAAGATTGAAATATAAAAACAAATCGACTATGAATATCAGCCAAATAACAAATAGTCATTGCATACAATGTTCTTATTAAGTTTTGTAGAAATCTTGATAAATTTGTATATGTAAATGTAAATAAATAAAAAAATTAATTGTTGCTAAAGAATATATCTAATAGTTTGTTAAAACCAATAACAGTCATATTACATAATAATTAATAAGAAAATAGATTGAATTGAAATATTAAATTTTAGTTAAGTTGCTGTATTTTTTTAATGACATATAATAAAATATAACATAATTACGTAACAGACTGCAGAAAAAAGAGAAAGCGTACATGTTAATTATTGTTTGTTAGTATGTAACGCACAGGCAAGAGGCGCATATTGTAAAGCGAGCGAAGGAGATGACACGCTCCGACTACCTGCTTACCCACGTGCACTTATATAATGTTCTAGCTAAAAATATGATACCAGCGATAAACGAAAAATACGCCATCGCGACAGTGTCGTTAGTGCATTGGAGTAGTGACAGTGCAACGTGAGAAGCTTTATTACAAAATAAAGAGTGAGTTACGTGTCGCGTTATCTCTTTAACTAATCTTTTGTGCTTTGTGACGAATATTTCACACAATGATGTGTAAATATATTCATAACTCGACACATTATAGATTAGATACAGTATAGATTATTTCATTAACCAGGAAATAATCCCTAAACATCCGAAGCTTGTCATAATCTTAAATACAGCCTTGGATAAAAATATTAGGCATTTACATTTTTTTATTTATCTGGAATTCTTTTACATGCATTATTGGTTGTCAGTATTACACGTAAGTGTAATTAAAGGAGTCTTGAAGCTAACAATAAGGATAATTTGCAGTAAATATAAATCAATTTTTGAGTGAAAATTTCAAATAATGATAAATAAGAAGTCTACTATTTTTGGCTAAGACTATATATATAAGATTAAGCTATATGTATGCTCATTATATATCGCAAAATTTCGATAAGATAAAATTCAAAGTCCGAAAGTTGCAAGTGTACTTATTAATCAGCATATGGTGCCATAGTAATACAATTATGGTATCCCAATTAAGGAACACATAAATTCAAGAGAAAGTAAAAATAATTTTATTTTGACGTCATGAAAATCAAAATGATAATTTTTTATTACAAAATTTGACTTATTATCGTTTATTATCGTTAAGTATCAAAATAAAGTTATTTTGGATTTTGGTGTCTTTATTGAGATCAGTCCAAGCATTATATTGGCCTAAATATTAGCCCAATGTATCCCCATTAAAACGTTTAACTAATAAGTCTGACCGTGTTGCTTGAGATTTTTAAAAAATTTTGCTTAAAGTGAGATAAATGAAATAAAAGAAAAAAACGAAGATATTAAATGCAAAAAGTGCAAACAACGCGAATGGAGTTCATGTATCGTAAATAAATTGTTATTCGGATGCCGTTCACGATCTAGGGACGTTCGTTTATCGTGAACGTTGAAAATCCGACACATGATCATCGCGGCAGATTATTTTCGTCATGGACGATGACGCGTGCGCGTCTTGTTATTCGCGATTTGTATCAACTAGACTTGAGATAAAGTCGCGAAGAAGCTTGCATCAATTCATAAGTCTGTTTCGAGGTTCATAGTACAAAGACCGTGATCTTGGTGACCGGATTTTCTGAATGATAATTCTGATTGCACAACTAGTGCAAAATTTATTTCTACGTTTTGATAAGTTAACGTATTTGCATCCGAAATGTGCACAAAATACATTACGTGTACAAATCTAATAAAGTGTATGTCTGAATATGTTATATAATAATATACTGCAACAAGTTAATTTTGACCGTTAATAGAGAAAAAGCTAATATGATCGAGATATTTTGGAGACTATACTCATGTTTGTAAATGTAAATTTTAATTATATTTTTCAATTATATGTATAAGTTCTTCACAGAGTTTTAATAAGATGCATTATAATATCAAATCGATAAATCAATTTATAATTATTATTTCAACTTCAGTTTATGATTATGTTTCGATAGTTATATAACTAAAAAATGTATTTAGAATTTATATTTAAAAATATTATTATCAAAATCTATTCATACTAGCTCTTTTCTTACTTATTTTATATTAATTATACATATATAATACATATATATATATATATATATATACATATATATATATATACATATATATATATACATATATATATACATATATATAAAATTTTAAATGCGATTTTACGAAGAAGCACACAAAAATCATGATTAAATAATTTTATCGCCGTTCTTTCACTCTTTGAAACTGATTTCAAAAATAGTTGTCGATTCTCGATTCAAGGAAAAATATCAAATAAGAAACAATTCAGACAACATGCGCAGGCGCACTTTGCGAATCGCTCACTTGCTTGGAAGTTGATTTTTAGGAAAACGATCCAGTGTCATTGCAAAACTCGTTTCTGTGACTCTACAAAAATTTTGGGTGTAACTTTCTGACAATTTCATACTTGAAGTAATTATTGTGGATCTGTTATCACAAAATACGTGTAGTAACACAAAGCTCCTATTCAACGTTATTATCGAAGAACAGACGAAAGTCAAGGATTCCGAGAGTATGACCAGTATTCATAGTCGGTTCTTATATTTGAAATTGTCTTATACATATATAAGTACGGTCTTAAGGCCTAAACACAGTGCGAAGGCAACAACGATAGTGATAGATATAACGATAACAATAGCGATAGCGGATAGGAACAGAGGAATCCAACATGCGGGAATACATACAAGTATGTCAATACACATAGAAATATTTTCACAATAATTTGACATATACATTCCCGTATGTTGGATTCCTCTGTTCTTTTCACTATTGCTATCGTTTTTTCTATCGTTACTGCTGTTGCTTTTGCATTGTGTTTAGACTTTAAGATGCCATGAAAATCAGAGAGGCGCATTGACAGTCTTCAAATAAGGTTTTCAATAATAATCATCTTTCTTTCTCATTTAATTTTACATTGTGCGCGGTAATCCAATGTTACGTTTAAAATCATCTCGAGTATGATTTCAAAAAAATTCTCATCAAACACTGAATATAATTGCCATATAACATAGATATTAAATATATATGTATTTTATGTGAGTATATTTTTAAAAATGTGGATATTAAATATATATATATATATATATTTATATGCCCATATTTTTTAGAATGTATGTTGTACAGCAGTTATATTCTGTGTTTGCTGAGAATATATTGTCATTTGAAAGCTCAGAAAATCATTCTATTTGCTTATGCTCTGTACATAACTATTTATTTACGTTTCATATCTGGTACATATTTACTTTTTGCGTTCGGTTTATCGCATTTGCTGTGTTTTATTTTGTCCACATATTTTATCTGTTTTTTTAATAATTATGTCATATTATTTTGTTGTATCTCCTTCCTTTAATCTCTGATACGCATCAAAGTAATAATTTTGCTGATATCTTTATAATATTTTTTGTGTGCACACCTCTGTCTTATGTAAATTACTACTGTTATTTTGTATACTTAATAATTATTAAAATGCTGCTAAAATATATCTTAAGAGAGAAAAACCGTTTCGAAATATTGGAAAATATAAAAATAAGTATTGGAAAGTATAATAAATGTTGACTATTAGCATATTAACGCCATAGTGTTGAAAAATAATTTCATAAATATATAATTAAAGAATTCTCTATTTAATAGCGGAAAGGGATCATTATACAAGGGCGATAATATCACCTTATCCTCCATTATTTGATATTAATGGGATGTGCAAAATGTTAATTGATGTTTCTTAGATAGAGATTTTCCAACGTATCATTTTGCAGTATTTAAAGATAATAGTAATTCTTCATCATTTTTGGAAATGATTCATCTCAGTTAATATACAGCTTTAAAGCTTAAGCGTTAATATACAGAATTATACATCACAATTCTATTACAAACATATCAAGGAGAAAGATAAATTTGATTTTATCTCTTATGGCTTTTATTGCTCCAACATAAACGCACTCTTATGCCCGTTTCTAATGTAGATTAACTTTCTCGTTTCAACTTACTCTTTATCTTTTCCTAATTCTAAGGTATTAAAATCAAGATTTTTCTTTTCTTTTCCTAATTCTTAGAGTTAAATAAAGATAAACAATACCCCAAGAAACACAAAATGATTATTTTAACGTCATGAAAGTTAAAATGATGATTTTTTTAATTACAAAATTTGACTGTTTATTGACGTTAAAAACCAACATAAAATCATTTTGATTTTTTATTGTTGACCTTTTTTGTGTTCCTCGAGAAGTTAAATTGAAATTAAAGTTAATCTTACATTGTATGGTAAAATTAAACTTAAATCGACCGAGTATTCAAACTCTTTTCTTCTGCCTCTTTTTTCAGCAGAACGAGTCGCTCTACCCGGCTGCATTCGTATTTACGCGGGTCATCCTCCGTCACCCGGATCGTCGACATCATCGGCGCGTCCCCAGGTGGCGTGCCACTTGGATCGAACTTCGTACCGCCGTTAACATCGTTAATTCTCGAACGACCTCCTTCGCTGTTTTTTCCTGCCTCCCCACCGCCCCTTGCACCCAGTATTCGCTGTAATCGCTGGGTGTTGAGCAAACAACGTCGGGCGACGTGGTGTGCGTGCGTTGCGTGCATAATTTCGTATTCCGCGTCGATTCTTATTCGACTCGCCTCGATTCCGCACGCGCGCGCGCGCGTGCGCATCTCGCCACGCGTATTGCAGTTTGCAGTTTCCGCGGAATCGAAGAGCAGAAGAGTCGGCCGCATCGGAGTTAGATCCGCTCCGGAAGAATTTCGTGCGGCGATGAGCGACGTGAAATAGAGAAAAACACAGACGAAGGGGAAAAAGCGGACGCTGATTAATCAGCGAGATAAACGAAAGAGAAAGAGAGAGAGAGAGAAAGAAAGAGAAAGAGAAAGACAGCGACGCCGCAAGTTCCCTTTCGTCGAAGGAAAAGAGAGAAAGGATTAAAAGGGCAAGGGAAGAAGAGGGGGAGGAGGAGAAACAGGGTAATTAAACATGTCGCATCTAAGAAATGCGATGATCGCCGGCGGCTGGTCGACGAAGACGATGTCAGTGACGGCATCGTCGACGGCGGCGGCGACGTCAGTGGCAAGACAGAGTACCGGCAGCGGCGGCGGGGCGCTGATTGGCCGAGGGGTAGGGATGGTGGACGCGCCGCCGGTGTCCTCCGCACCGATGCTACTCCAGCCGGTTATTCCGTGTCGCGGCATGGCATCGAGCGCAGCGACGACAGCGGCGGCGGCGGCGGCGGCGGCGGCGAGTTCGCGCGGCAAGGTCCTCACCGAGGACAACGTCTTTGTGAACCTGCGCAAAATGGAGTACGCGGTGCGCGGGCCGCTGCTCATCAGGGCGCTGGAGATCGAAAAGGAGCTGCAAAAGGTAAGGGACAAATTAGCCCAGTCGGCCAAATTTGAGAAAAACTGCAGCGTATCTTGCCAAGCGTCTGCAACACATTTGGCAGAAACGACGATGAGGTGATGCAAAAGAGCTGTTAACTTAATTGGCGTTCGCAAAAAATTGGCGGCAGCAACAATGTATAAAATAATTGTAAACCGGAGCGAGCGACCCGTCAAGGGCGACGACTCGCCACTCTAAGGCGGAATAGAATCCCCTCCGAATACGAGTCTCTAAAAAAAAAGGAACCATATATATAGTAGCGACACAGAGTTGTATGGGACGCTCGTAGCAGTTACATCGAATGTAAACTGAACAAGCGTAAACGAAAGGAGGGCGAGAGGGATGGAAGAGGGATGGGCTTGGTGATAGAATGGAGGTTGTCATGGTGAAACGCCAAGTATCGAAGGCGAAAGACGAGGAGGAGAGGAGGGGGAAATAATCGCTAATTGAGGCTCTAATTGTGAAGTGTGAATAACTGAGGATGAAATGCGCTTTTGAGGATGAAATGCGTCAAGATTGTACTCTATTTTCTACATTCGAGAGATAAGATAAGCACAATATCTAGATTTATATGAGAAAAGGAGGAAAATATATTGGATTATATATTGGATTATTCTTCGTATTCAAAAAAACTTTTTGCAAAAATTTTTCATTGATTGCGAAATTTTCATTACAATTATATCATTCGCTAGAACAAAGTTTTAGCTTTAAGAATCTGATTTTTTATATATAAATTTCGGTATGATGATTTTTATCGGAGTTATGAGCAATCAAAATCAGAATGTTCCTTTATTTAACTCGCTAATAACTCAGGAATAAAAAAATCATAGGAACATTAAAAAAAAAAGATTTTGTAGGGAAAACTTCAAGCTTTCACGATAGTCGAACATTTTCGTAAATTTTTTTTGGGCACGTGAGAGATCCCCAAAGTCAAAAGAAAATTTTTCATCTTTTTCAGGTTGTAGTTTTTTAAATGTAAAAATTACCAAACTCACAGAAACTCAAAAAATATAGTAATCTTTCGAAAGTAGAGATTTCAAGAGCTTTAAAACTTTTTTTTAAATTTAAATTTCGTTCATTTTTCACGAAGATATGTTGTATATACAATTTTGAATTAAAAAATATGAACTTTTTTCCCCGACCCAATATATCGCAAGATATCGCTTCGATAGGATGTATTCTTGACATTGAGCAAAAATATAACTAATAAGAAAGGCAACGTTAAAATTGGAGTGTATGTTGGAGGCCTCAGTTTTATACCCATCGCTTTTAATGCGAAGTCACGCGCAACTGTGGAAAAATATTCCACGTATAATAATTTCGTTAAAAATATGGATTCAGATGCTGACTTTATCTATTTAAAAAATCAGTTGTAAATTAGCACATTAGAAGAATATAAGTTTAAAAATTAGAGGAACATAATATACAGGGTGTCTCACAATTACTGTACAATACTTTAATGGCATATCATGAAGACAAAGTAAATTTTAAACGCAGTACAATTTAAACAATAAACAAGATTTTGACTTTTAATCAGGTCATTATCAATAGAATAAAAGATCCTAGTACGAAAATGTCGAGCTCGTAATTGATCTGTTCGACTTGCTTACACTTTTTTTACACTTTTTCTCCTTAAAATGATATATATATATTATATATATATATATATATATTTAACGCTGAAAAGAGAGAAAGCGAAGATGCTGAATGTAAAAAGTGTAAGCAAGTCGAACAGACCTAACAATTCCTGACTGTATAACTGATCAAATATATCCAGAATATCACATAGAATTGCACGCTGAGATCCATTGTTACACTGACACGTGTTATTAATAACAGACTGATGAGCATGTTTATATAACTATGGTTCTTAATTAAGCGCGAATTTTACGCGTTATCCTTTATCGATTATAATTCAAAACATTCATTTTTTTATGTTTTCGTATCAGAATATTTTACTTTACTTCCAGAATATGTTATTCATACACAAATATTGTACAGTAATTGTGAGACATCCTGTATAGCAAGTAAATAGAAACAATGGAACAACATCTAAATTATTTACGTCCAAGCATTCATCTTAAGCAATTTATCTTAAGTATTAAAATATTGATGACACATACAAAGATCCCTCTATACTATTAGAATGTAAATCTTTATTCAAATTATATATATATATATATATATATATATATATATATATTTGTTCTACAAATCATAAAATATAGATGAGCGCAACGTGGAACATCTAAATTACATTAGCACGTAGATATTTATTTAAATTAATTCTCCTGCAGATAATAACATAGACAAGCGCGATATATGTAAATAATATTAACATATAAATATTAAATTATTTGCTCTGCAAATAATAAAATGTAAATGAATGCAACAGAATATCAAAATTAATTAATATATAATATTTTTACTCAAGTTATTTAATGAACATTTAACTAAATTATTTCTTCTACTATTTCTTCTAAATAAAATGGAAATAATTCGAACATATCGCGTGCAATTGTTATCTAAGAAAAGATTAACATATGAGTGTTCGATAATACGTATTGATGACGCGAAATATTTTGTAGTACACATAATTGTAGTTGACACATTTTATCCGCATTCAATCATGTAATCGGCAAGCATTTATGTCGCCTGCAGCATGAGAACGCAATTGCCTCGAACAGCCTCGAACAACTTTCATTTTTATTTCGGTAATCTACTGGCTAGACACATATGGTAATCTCTTATCACATTATTAAACCTGAGAAATGACGTTACTACTATAACGGAAACGTATATACTGTATGAAAATGCAGAGATTGATTTAAAAAAAAAACATTAAAAATTGAAAGTGTCGAAGGCGAGAAGACTAGATATATGTGTGCCATTATCTTCCTGAGTAATGTTTCTTCGTAAACGATATTCTTCCGGAACTGTTTTATGTCGTTTACGGATATACAGGGTGACCTGATTAAACGCATTTCTCTAGAGATGTTTACTTAGGCCACACTGTTCCAATTTTGTTGATTTCAAGATGTTTAGAGTCTCGAAAATGCTATTTTTTAATACTCTCTTATGCATTTCTTTTTAATGCATTAAATACGTTTAAAATTTTTAAATATAGGAGTATCGACCTTTTACAAATGCAAACGACCGGTTTGTTGAGAAAAAAAGAAATGCATTCAATTCAGTGAAGTTACGTGCTAAATAATATTCTCGTATTATGCCTACATTCTCACGTTTCGCTTGACACGTAATTGCATAATGCTCGTCGATGACGTAGTTTTACGAAGTTTACCCAGTTTAGTAGAATAACATTATTTCCTCTAATAAAGGTAGTTTCGAGGTATAAAAATATGTAATATTTTTTTTACTCGAAAATTATTTACTTAATTACTTAATTATTTAATTTTCTTGATGCAAAAATTTAAACTCATATTTTTAAATTTAATTTTTATGTTTTAAAAAATTTGTCATATTTAAACTTATGAAGCTTTCTGAAAAAAATACTTTAACTCTGCTGGCCTGTTCAAATTTATTGTATGATTAAAGATCGGTGTACAGATGATTGTACAGATCGGTGTTATTAAAAAGCTCTAAAAAATTAAAAATTAAAAAATTTCGTAAAAAAAACCTCTCATATGTTTCCTACAGAAATTAGAGAAAAATTTAAAAATCTTCAATTATTGCAGAATTCACACGTATATGAAGAATTTAAAAAAATTCCAACTTATACAAAAAATGTTGAAAAATTTATAAAATTACTACTATTTGAAATTGGATCAATGAAAATAAATCTATTATTAAATAAGAGAAATCATATTTTCGATCAAAGCAGATCTCAATGCTTCGGTGTGAATTCATGTTAAGTATATATTCAATTTTGCAAACGTTTTGAGAGTTTCAAGAATAAAAAAAATTTTCAGAATTAAATATAAAATGACATATACAGAATAGGATTTCTCATATTTAATTAAATTATAAAATTAGAAATTTCAAAGATTCTACAATTTAAACACAATTCTATAAAAAATTCTATGAACAATTATGTATAAAATTATAAAAAGATTTTTCACTAAGATTAATACATAAAAAATAATATATCTTAAGATTTCGGTATTTTTGTAAAAACTGAAATATAATATATACGTTATTATAAGCAATTAAAAGAATATCGCGAATTTCTGTGAATTATAAGTCTCAAGGATTCGAATAAATAATAAAATCTTACTTTCTGTTTGATTTCAAATAAATCTTGCTTCAACAAAATTTTGATTTATGTATGAAAAAAATGCATGTAATTTTATATGGAAATTATATGTCTATGACCGGAAAATTACTTAAATATGATTTCCAATCACATTTATGTAATTTAAGTAATCGCTAAAAAGTTCGGAAATGTTTGAAAAATAAGTACGTGGATTGCATTAGGATTTAAGCTTGTTTTTCTTTGCAGGGCGTTGATAAACCTTTCAAGGAAGTAATCAAAGCGAACGTGGGCGATGCCCACGCGATGGGTCAGCAGCCTATCACGTTCCTGCGGCAAGTACTCACTCTGACAGTCTCGCCGAATCTGTTGGATGATCCGAGCTATCCGGAAGACGCGAAAGATCGTGCCAGGTTGGTCCTGGGAGGTTGCAAGGGCGGCAGCGTTGGCTCGTACTCAGAATCGGCTGGCATTGAATGTATTCGCAAGCATGTTGCACAGTACATCCAGGAACGCGATGGCGGTATCCCTTGCGATTATCACAATGTCATCCTCTCGAATGGTGCTTCTGATGGTATCAAGGTACTTAGATTTCAATTATCTCTTTATTATTCGAAACATTTGAAAGCAATCTAGTTATTTAGTAATGTTTTGGCATGCAACACCCAGAGAGAAAGATTTCTTCGATTTAAAGAAATGTTTTTTGCTATTCGATTAAAGAAAAAATTTCTTTGATTTGTGAACGTTATTTCTTTGATTTAAATATTATTTTTTTAAATCAAATAAATTTTATTTTATTTAAAAAAATAAAGTTAAATAAAAAGTTTAAATCAAAGAAATGACGTTCACAAATAATAGAAATTCTTTAACCGTGTATAACAAAGAAACATTTATTTAAATCGAAGAAACCTTTTCTCTGGGTGAAGAATAGTAAGTTTACAAATGTCAAAAGTCAAAACGAAAAGTGATGTTAAAGAATATTTAAAAAAATGAAAGTCTTTGCGATCTCAAATATGTTAAAGTCCAATTTTTCTATATAATAATAAGCATATAAAATTATTTTATGCGTATAGAATATATACAATATTTATGTATTAGACCAGTGTTTTTCAACCTCCTTTAATTTACAACACATTTATAAATAACGTGCCAAATTTGTCGAGATACATCATTAGAGATGCACATGCTTCTGCAGCATAGATCTTTTGTCCAACACGACAGTTAAAAATAAATAAAATTAAATTCTAGAGTTTCTATTGTTTTATCTTATTGTTTTAAAAGTAATTTTATTGAATTGACGATATTGTTTTAGTTCAAGTGAGAGTAAACATGATTTAATAAGAATAAATATAACTTAGATAACTTTTATAATTTAAAAAATATTTTTTATCTTGCATGTTATAATCGTTTTTTATTTCTATACTTTTTTGCTTCTTTTTATTTTCTCTAGAATTTTCATGGCACTAGTTGAAAAACTTTACATTAAACAATGACTTTTATGTATGCAATGCATAGCATATAAAATTGGCATTTTAACTTGGATATTTTGAATAAAAACAGACTGACAGTACAATGACGCTATATTACCTTTTTTTTAAATATATTCTTATCTAATTCTGAATTTTCTCTTTCCAGTCATTCCTGAAACTATTCAACGAAAGGATCAATAATAAACCATCCGGCATTCTGATCCCAATTCCGCAGTATCCTCTGTATTCGGCGACCCTGGCGGAGTTTGGACTCGCTCAAATCGGGTACTATCTGGATGAAGATAATAAGTGGTCGCTAGAAGTCAGCGAGCTGGAACGAACATTAAGAGAAATCAAGAATACATGTAATCCTCGCGTATTGGTGGTGATCAATCCTGGTAATCCAACCGGTCAAGTATTGACTCGTAAGAACATCGAAAACGTCATCCGCTTCGCCCATAAACATCATCTGTTCTTACTGGCCGACGAGGTCTACCAGGACAACATATACGACAAAGACAGCGCATTCCATTCTTTCAAGAAAGTCATGACGGAGATGGGCGAGCCGTATTCGAAGATGGAACTGGCATCGTTTATGTCCATCTCAAAAGGTACGCGAAAAAAGAGTTTCGGAATCGAAACATTTAGCGATAAGAATCGCTAAAAACAATTTATTTAAAATATTAGACTTTCAAGACAATTTAATCAAGGGACATTGAATTCTTAAATTATGTCCGCAATAATATATTGATTTAGTTGAAACGTTGAACAGGAATATGTGATTTGAAAAATTATTGAATTTTGATTATCAAGTTAAATTCATGAATAGATTTCTTGGAAAATTTCAGAAGCATTCCGGGCATTTCGTTTTTTCAGGATATATGGGTGAATGCGGGATCCGTGGCGGTTACGCCGAAATTATCAACATGGACCCGGAAGTGATGAAGGTGCTATTGAAGTCAATCTCTGCGATGCTGTGTCCTACCGTGCTCGGCCAGGTCGTGATGGATGTTGTGGTGAATCCGCCGCGACCGAATGAGCCATCGTATGAGCAATTCCAGAAAGAGAAAAAGGAAACTCTACTGTCTCTAGCAGAGAGATCGCAGCTCGTCGTCAATACACTCAATAGTATTCCAGGATATAAGGTGACTGTCCTTAGGATAGTCAAGAAAAACTACGCTCGACAGAGTTTTTACAATATCTTTGTTTTTCCTTTTCAGGCGAATCCGCCGATGGGCGCGATGTATGTATTCCCGCGTTTCGAGTTACCGCCAAAAGCAATTGAGGCGGCGCGAACGAAAGGTCAAGAACCAGACGTCTTCTACGCATTCAAACTGCTGGAGAGTACTGGGATTTGTGTAATCCCTGGTTCGGGCTTCGGCCAGATACCCGGTACATACCATTTCCGGACCACGATACTGCCGCAAAAAGAGAAAATCAAAACAATGCTTGAAGCACTAAAGCAATTCCACATCAAGTTCCTTAAGGAATATAGTTAAATATAATATATTTTTGATTGAAAAAAATTGAGATTATAAAGAATTGGAATAGGAATAATAAGGAGTAACCGCATGGGGCTGTGCATATCTGCGTGAGGACTAATTTCCGGTCCAAACGCATCGCGAATGAAATATTTTTATTACGATTAATAACTCATTATTGAGAGACAATTCGCATACGATATTGTTATTGAGTTGTGTTTGTGTAGAAATCGTGACGAAACTTTAAATCGATGTATGTAAATGTAAATGTAAATCATTGCTGAAGGATATCTGTAAATATCTGATAGTTATATCGTTATGCCGACAACGGTCGATATTATATTATACATACAATAGTCAACAAGAAGAGAAATTGAATATTGTTGCAGTCAATCTGCTGTATTTTTTGCGATTTCCTATTCCTTCCTATCGACTTTCAATTAAGTAAATATTAATTTTTCCTTTTTTAATTGATTTTTTTATTCCTTGCAATTCGACAACATATATACAGAATAAACTTCTGCTGTGGAATATCAATTCTCTCTAATGAGAACAATATTTAATAATGTTAAAGGACTCCTTAATATTTAACAAATTAGAAATAAGAACATAAGGGCAAGTAGGAGCGCGCTCTTTGTGCGCTCCTTCTTTCCCTTACATTCTTTAATTTAATTAATTCTCTCTTTTTTCCCGCTTTTTTATTCTAAATTGATTAATTCGTAAAATCCTTGCGAAAGATACGACGATTAAAGAGAAAGAAAATAAGGAGAAAGAAAGTAATAAGAAGAAAACTATAATACATATATATTAATTAAAATAATATAATTAAAATTGAATGTGCGCGCATTATACATAAATTAAAAAGAAAATTGAGAGAGACGCTAGTAATTATTTCTTGTTCTCTCTCAATACGAATCACACGTAGATTTACCAAGTGCAAATATTTCTTAAGCTAGTAAAATACATACACAGTCTATATCACTATTTACAGTACTTGCTATTTACCAATCGTATTGATTGAACTAATCAAAGGTCCATGGCGAGCCTTTCTATCTCCTCAACGAAGAACTTCATATCAGCTTCCGTTAGTCCCGAGTTCTGCAGCACCAATCTGAAGAAATTGGGCATATTTCTCAATGTCTGATATGTAATCAACATTGTCCCTGCTCGTACCATGCGTTCCTTAATTATTGGCGCGATCTGCAACGATTTCATCAAAAATCAAGACATACAAATTAACAAAATAGAAGAAAATAAATTATAAATTCAAAATAGTACAAAAGCTCAAAAAACCGTGATGTGTTAAAAATAACCACTTTAATTAACAATATAAAAACAATCAGGATGTTGAGTCTATTATCTCATCAATCCAAATAGAATAAAAATGATTCGCTTCTCCTACAACACAAAAGTTGCAACAATGCTGCAACTTTGCAGCAATATTGCAGCGTTATTACTGCAAATTCTATATAGGTTAATTCTCCTAATTCATTAGTTTGCGTCTGTAAGTGTCATCAACAAAAACGCGCTTAGATTAAATAGAGTCGAGTGTTGCACCTTGTGAAGCGCCTGCTCGAGTTCCTGGCCGGTCAGGTGCCTCTTCGACGGCGGAATGTAGCGGAAGCAAACGTTGATGCACTCCGGCTCGACGAGCAAGTGCCAGCCATCGCGTGTCCTGATGAGATCGGTAAAGTGGCGCGAAAGCGCGAACAAGCGGTCGACGTGGGCCTCGAGGCCGCGCGTGCCTTTCGCCTTCCACATGTACCAGAATTTGACGACGTCAGCGCGGCGGCCACATTGCACGTGGCGATCACCGCAATCGAACGACGCGTCGTAGAACTTGTCGTTCTGGAAAAGGTAGCTCGCCCCGCAACCGTGTGCCGCTTGTAATAAACCTAAGAGTGAAACTCCGTTTATAAATTTATCGCTTACGCAATGTTCCTCCAGAATATATAAAAAAAAGATACTTGAGATTTTAAAATAATTTTTTTTCGCGATTACGATTCAAAATATTGAAAAGTTACGAATTAGAAATAAAATATTGATAAAATAATATATATAAAAAATATAACAAAATTATCTTAAGTGATTAACTTATAAATTAATTAATTAAATTAATTAAAATTCACACATTATATGATATTTTAATTTTAAGATAAGATCATCTCGTTATTAAAATATAAATTAGATATGAAAAGAAAGAGCATAAAGAACCACAGCACAAGATGTAGTTAGTGATATTTAATTATTCTTGCATTACGAATTACAATAAAACATTAAACGTTTCGGCCACAATCTGGCCATCTTCAATAAAATTAATAATATTCTTAAGACGCAGAGTTACATCAAGTTGGAATCAAATTCAACCCTCGTGTGTTATAATTGTAAAGATCGTGTTTGCATCAAAGCGACGTTGCTTCATATAATGTTAAAACGTCAGAAGTCATGTAGTAAAAAGTGTAGAACGAGAATTTCCAGATTCTAATTTACAATAATTTATTTTATTATTAATATCTTTTAAAACGGAATATAAAACAAAGGAAACATTACCTGTTTTACAGCAAAATAATCGATGAATTACAAGTATACTCATTTCACAGATAGAAATTTGTCGTGACACTATGTGTTGTTATTGGTCGTATCACATATTTTTCGGCTATTTATATCCATGAGTCAAATAGTTTAGAAAGTTCTAGATACTATTATTTATTAAGTGCGAGAAAGATCTTTCTTTAGAAGAGGAAGATAAACATCAGGCAAACCTTCAGTATCACTTTGTTTATTGATCCCACTTATTTGGTTTTTAATGTGTATCATTTCTGAAATTCTTCGTTTCATCAATGATGAATGATGATGTTCTGTATCTAAAATTTTAATGTTATCCCAATCAAAATCATGCATTTCATTCACACGGTGACGTGAAACAACTGATATCTCAGAAGTAGATTTCTTAATATCAATCTAATATCTATTCTTTAATACGAGTTTTTAATTTTCTCTTAGTTTGGCCAATGTATGACGATTCGCAATTCGAACAATTAATTTTATAAACTACCCCACAATGGTCATCCTTAAGCAAGGGATCCGTTCCTGTTTGAATAATTGTATTTAATTTATTCATCGGTTTATAGGCTATATTAAATCCATGAATATGTGCAAGTTTTTTGAATTTCTCAGAAACCTTACTTAAGTATGGTATCGTAAAAAATTTTTTCTTGTTGGAATCATAATCATTATTTACTTCACGATTTTTTTCTGGATTAGTTCTATTTTCCAAAGTTTTTATTCTATTATTAATTGTCGAAAATAAGAATTTGAGAGGATAGCCATTATTGAGAAGAGTGTGAATTAAATCCGAAATGTTCTTTTCATGAAATTTGGGATGGGACAACATTAAAATGTGAATATAAAGTGTGAATGAAATGCATGATTTTGATTGGGATAACATTAAAATTTTAGATACAGAACAATCATTGATGAAACGAAGAATTTCAGAAATGATACACATTAAAAACCAAATAAGTGGGATCAATAAACAAAGTGATACTGAAGGTTTGCCTGATGTTTATCTTCCTCTTCTAAAGAAAGATCTCTCTCGCACTTAATAAATAATTCTAGAACTTTCTAAACTATTTGACTCATGGATATAAATACCCGAAAAATATGTGATACGACCAATAACAACACATAGTGTCACGACAAATTTCTATCTGTGAAATGAATATACTTGTAATTCATCGATTATTTTGCTGTAAAACAGGTAATGTTTCCTTTGTTTTATATTCCGTTTTAAAAGATATTAATAATAAAATAAATTATTGTAAATTAGAATCTGGAAATTCTCGTTCTACACTTTTTACTACATGACTTCTGACGTTTTAACATTATATGAAGCAGCGTCGCTTTGATGCAAACACGATCTTTACAATTATAACACACGAGGGTTGAATTTGATTCCAACTTGATGTAACTCTGCGTCTTAAGAATATTATTAATTTTACTGAAGATGGCCAGATTGTGGCCGAAACGTTTAATGTTTTATTATAATTCGTAATGCAAGAATAATTAAATATCACTAACTACATCTTGTGCTGTGGTTCTTTATGCTCTTTCTTTTCATATTTTTGAAATTATAACCACATTCATTTTTTACATTTTATATAAATTAGAGTATGAATTAAAAAACATACAAATAAAATTTCTCTATAAAAAATAAAGTATAAAGTACAAGGAAAGATATAAGAATAAAGAGGGAGACCTTCATGACGAAGCAACAGGGTGGAACACTGCTGTGGCGCGGCCAGCAGCTTGTGAGGGTTCCAGGTGACGGAGTCGGCGAACTGAATGCCGTCCAGGAGGCCACGGTACGTCTCGGAGATAAGTGCACCTCCACCCCACGCGGCATCCACGTGGAACCATAGTTCATGTTTCCTGCAGACTTCTGCGATCTCTCTCAGGGGATCAAACGCGCCTATCACGGTAGTTCCCGCAGTGGCGGATACCATAAGCGGCGCGGCGCCCTCCTCGACGGCTCGGGCGATTTGAGCCTCCAGATCAGAGACCATCATTTTGCCACGAGAGTCGACCTTGACTAGATATACGTTATCATAGCCGATTCCCAGGAACGCGGCGAGCTTCTTCACAGAATAGTGCGCATCCTCCGAAGTAAACACCACCAGTCGTGGCATCTGCGATAATCCGGATTGCTTCAGATTCGGATATCTATAAATTAATAACCTTTTAAATATAGCTTAAACTTTTTAAAAATAGCTTAACTTTACTGTTATTTATTATTTTAAATTAATAACATTATCACTTTATTCATTTGATCCCAATGGCAACATATGTAATAATAATTAATTGAATAATTATCAATATACAAATACTTAAATATGTTAAAAATTCAATACAAAAAAACAAGAACTTCAGTGGATTATTTTTAACACAAATACAAATTGTGTTATTTTTACTGTGTATACAAGATGTCCCAGAATAACCGCTAAATATAATATATCGTGTGCTGATAGAACGGACTAAAGACGGACTGAGAAGAAAAATCCTCTATCATTTTGCAATTTTCACAATAATTAACAAGAATATATTACCCAGATAGCTAAACATTACAGCTGAACGGGCCTAAAATAAAATACTGTATATACTGTGATACGTGAGTGTAACATGCGTATACGATGTAATGTTTCAGAGCTTTAACTCTGCAACGTACGGTTACTGTGCCGTATAAATGCTATCTGAATAATGGCGATGTTGTGCCACAATATGTACAGTAGCGTTTCTCTCTGTAGGCACCTTTGATGTTAATATTGGCCAAAATGGAGTGCGCATGTGTGAAATAAGTAAGTTATCTAGCGTTGCCACGGTTACCACTTTCTTTTTTCATTCATTTTTCACTTTGTCAAAATTCCTCGCAAAACTTACAAGATTTATTCACATCACAATCCAACGAATTCGTTGAAGTGAGTAAGTGCTATTGTAGGAACATATTGGAGCATGCGACGCGAATAAATCTAATATTGCAATGAAATAATTTAAACTTTATGAAAATTAATAAAAAGAAACTGTAAATATATTAAAAAATAAAGAAAAAACATAGAAAAATTAAGAAAAATATTAAATTAACTTAAAAATGTATATTTGTATAAAGAAATATTATGTAATTATATATCTATGAAAATATTATGAGAAAGCTGATATAAAAAAAATTTATATATATATATATATATATATATATATATATATATGTTCAAAAAGTAAGTTTAAAATATAATAAATAAAAAGAAATCTTTCTTGTTCGATTTTCTATGTTACTTTTGTTCACTTTTTCACTTTATCACTTTTTCATAAAAATTAGACCAATCTCTCGAGATTTCTCACACAACATTTCACCAAATCGACAATACACGTAATACTTCCCTCTAAATTTCTACTCTGAATGTATGCTTGAAAGAAATGTTTAAGTGGAACATTGAAACGCTTATTTAAATAAAGAGAGAAAGAAAAAGAGAGAAAGCAATAAAAAAAAGGACGAAAAGAGACGGGACAACTTACTTATTTCACGCATGCGCATTCATTCATTTTGACTAACACAAAATCAGGAGAGTTGCGCTATTGTATACAGGGTTAGTTAAGTATGTTGCCATACTCAACAGAGATTCTTTGGTTTATTTCAAGTAAAAAAGTCCATATAAACATGCTTTAGTTTCCAAAATACAGATGAATGTTCGCAAATATTTGACAAAACGGTAAATTGCGTTGGAGATATTTTCCTGCATAAATATGCCTTACTTCACGTGAATTATCATTCGCACAACCATAAACAAAGTGACAAAGTCAAAGTCAAAGTCAAAGTCACAAAATCAAAAATAGACTTCAGATTAAAAATAGTTTTGATATTACTGCGGTTCAGTTAGCTTGTACATACGTTTTCGGGCCAAATTGTTTCAATCTATCAAAATTGGTCATTTCATCATGTCTAAGTTTATAAATTTTGAAATGGCAGACATGCACTTTGTCTACGGTCTTGCAAATGGTAGGTCACGTGAGGCAAAGCATATTTATGCAGAAAGATATCCCCAACGCAATTTATCATGTCGTAAAACATTAGCGAATATTCACCGCTATCTTTGAGAAAAGGGTTCTTTCTTAAGGAATGGCCTGTTTTTGTTTTTCTGTTTTTGACTAGTTCAACTTGTATTTCTTTCAAATAAACAGATTATTACTATACGTTTACATTTTTTTATTTCGGAAACTAAGCCGTTTAAGACATATGTTTACATAGACTTTTTTACTTGAAATAAACCAAAGAATCGCTCTGTTGAGTATGGCAACATATTTAACTAACACTGTATACTGTGATTTTATAGCTAATATGCAGTTACGTTGTAGCAGCACGTTGACGACATGATGAATAATTATACGAATTTTCTTTTTGGTACAGCACGCTAAGCGTACAATCCTGTTATGGCAGGTAAAATTTTTATTAGTTTTTATTCTTGGAGCCTAATTATGAGAACTCATCACCATTGGCTGTATTCAGCAGACTCAGCTATTAAGGTTCCTAAGTAGTATCATAACTACATTGAATCATGACGTCAGAAGCGAGAAATGACACGTTAATTTTTATTACGTTCCATTTATAAAGACAATTTAGATAAAACAAAATGATGAGATTGCTTTAAAACATTTGTAAAAATGGGTGAAAAAACTATACTTATCTTTCCCACCCCCCGACAGTCAATAAATAATCGTAAAAAGTGATAAAAGGCACATTAAGTGCTTTTATTCAATGTGTATAGCTTATTTTCACTTACACGTGCCTTTTATGATTATTTATTGACTGTCAAGGGGCGATAAGCACAGTTTTAGCTCATTTTTACAAATGTTTTAAAGCAATCTCATCATTTTATTTTATCTAAATCTAATCTCTTTTATCTAAATCGTAATAAAAATTAACGTATCATTTCTCGCTTCTGACGCCACGATTCAATATAGCTGTTATGATTATTCAGGAGCCTTAAATTTGCTAAACTCAAATATTTTATGAAAAAAAAAAGAAAAATAATTTTTTACTGAGAAATCTCATCATATTGCACCATTTATCCTATTCGACGTGATTTTTTAACTCGAAAAATTGAACTGTGTCCTTCTATAGAGACTTCTCAGTGAAACATTTTTTTTTCTTTTCTTTCTTTTCTTTTTATAAAACCGCAGATAGCACAAAGAATTCAAAAAGAATTTAGTGATATGCCATCAATTCTGAACTCATTTTCAAATGCAAAAAGAATTCTTTTTCTGAAAAGAATTTTCTGAGAAGAAATTCTTTTTGAACTCTTTTGAACTGTCTGTGATATCTGGGATGCCTGCGTTCAGCAAACTTCCCAGTCAGGAATGATAATGAAATCGAATTGATGTTCGATTCGATGTTGATTTAATGCTTTCAATGTTGAACGATGTCGAATCGACATCAATTCGATGTTGATTCCATTTCTAACTGGGTTGAATCTGTTGAACGCAGCCAATGGTGATGAGATGAGTTCCTATAATTAGACTCCAAAAACGAAAACTAATAAAAATTTTATGCTGTAACAGGATTGTACTCTTGGCGTGCTATTTTATTTTATAAAAGAAAATTTGTATTGTTCATCATGCTGTTACAACGTAACTGCGTGTCAGCTATAAAGCATAACGCATAGTTAACATGTTGTTTGCATGATTTATTTATTACGAATTTCAACACATGATGTCTTACATGAGTGTAACATGCACAGTATAACATTTGAAGTCTTTACGACTTCGCAACGTTAATGTGCCGTATAAATGTTATCTGTGTAATTACAAAAAATTGCCGAATGTTGGTTTTCAATAATTCTTCATTCAAGTACTATCAACTTTACATAAAAATAGCAAGAGACAAAAATTGTTTATTTTCTCCTCATAGAGCGCTAAGAATTCTTTTCGAATTTTTTATCAACTCGTTAGTACTACATTTTTTTATATTAACAACTATTTTTACCAACTTAGGAAAATGAGATACTAAAATATTCTGAAAAAATTCTCAGAACTTTATGAGAAGAGAATAAACAATTTTGTCTTTTGCTGTTTTTTTTGTAAAATTGATAGCTCTTGAGTAAAAAGTTATTGAATATGAATATTCAACTATTTTTATTAATTATTGCAAAATCTTATTAACTATTGCAAAAATTGCAAAATGGTTTCGACTTAGTTTAGTTTGCTTTACCTACTCATGAAATATTTGATGGTCATTTTGGAACACCCTGTATAATGAAATCCATAATTTCTTAATAATATACCTTGAGAAATAACTAGTAAATAATCACCTATGGTGACGCGCCAAATTGATGGCGTATCCGTTCGCCATGGAGCCTCCAGGACAGAAGAGACCCTCACCTTCTTGCCAGCTGATGATGGCGCGCATCTCTCGCAGAACATCCTCCTCCATCAGAGAGAACACTGGAGATACCTCGTAGGTATAGACGGATGGATTGAGTGCATCGGTCAGCCATTGACCCAGCAACCCATACGGGTCCAGGCTAGAGAACAATTGGTTCACGAAATGCGGATGGCTCGTTTTCACGCTGTACTTGATGATGTCGCGTGTCAGCGTCAGCAATTTCTCATGACTGACACCCTCGGCTGGCAATGAGAGGTCGACTACGGAGCGTAAATCGTAAGGATCAACCCATTCAACCACGCGATCTTTCCCAGATGTGGGCTAGACAGAAAATACGATAATAAATGAATAAAAGATTACAAAACTTTAATTCTATGTAGACATATTTTTATCTTTGTTTTGACTTTTATATTTTATTTAATGTCAAACTCATTTTACGTACATTAAAATTTGTTTGTTTGGCTCGTAGCCCTTCTTAGCACAATTTTTTTTATTTAAAAGATTCCATATAATTTTAATATATTTATAATAATATATTTATAGTACCTTAGTTTGACGTTTAATCACGTTAAATATTTAACGTTAAAGAATAATATTAAAAAGTACAAGGAATTTAAAGTAAATTTTATGTAAAATTTCTATTAAGGAAAAACTATTTTCTTGAATTCCTCGAAGAATTAATAAATATATTCGCAGAATACGCCACATTTCTTAAGTATGGGAGACAATGCGGTTCTTGCTAAAGATTGCGTTTTTTCTCGATATGTGTCCCTGATCGAGTCACTTAATGTAATCTACGTTTACTTTACTGAAAAGTACAGCACATACATGATAATAAGATTAATACTGGCAATTTAATTGCCGATGAGTCATTCGCTATTATTATAATTTGCTACTAATACTACCATTATGCTTGTTAAACAGCGTAAAATCTGTATTTGTAATGAATGGAATAGCATTAAATACACATAAAAATGTAACGTTAATCGCGCATTAATCACCTCCGCGCAACATCTACAATGTCGACTATTAAGGTCCTTATTGATTATTAACCATTTGTGACGTTAAATAGGAATAGAAATCTGGTACCAGAAAGTATGTTTTTCCACTGTAGATTCACTTATCTTTGGTAACATTGCGAAATCACGCAATCGTGGATTTTGATATCGTTGCAATAATAATGACGATAGCGTGATAACGTTCTCTATAGAAACAGATACGTAAATTCACATATTCAGATAGAATAGATTAATGCTCTATTCTATCTATGTTTTATCTGATGCATTGCAGATGTTATGAATATGAAAAGCAATATAGAATATAAAGCATATTTATATAATTTATATGCAAATCATATTTACCTGAAAAATATAAATAAATATATATAGATATATTTATTTATATTTATCACTAATCGTATTAATGCTTTAAAATTTCCATAACTAGTATTTGCGAGTCCAATGTACTTTAAATTAAGTATCTTAAAGTTACATAATTAAACAATTTTTTCTTATTTTGAATCAACGCAAGAAATATATATCACTTAAAATTATGTAAAATTGTGAAAAATATTTGTTACAATTTTTTACAACGTAGTTCAAGAAAATATCTGAGTCTAGACTTGCAAATACTTTTATTAGTTATACATATTAAACGATAATAACAATAACTAATTATACTAAAAACTCTTACAATTTTTGTACAAACAAAACTATAAAAAATAATTGAATTCTTTACACACTAATTACCGCGTTGACTCTTGATTGCTTGTGAATCTTTTTCTTATTATTTTTTATTATTTTATATATATATTTTAATATAAATTACAAATTTAATTTACATGTGTATAAAATATTAATATAAATAACACACATATATATATATATATATATAAAATATAGCAAAAATAGACGTTCTACTCTAATATAAATGCTAAATCTTTTCTCTTTTAATGCCTTTTTCTCTATTTATGTTTAACAAATCTGCATACAAAACACTCCATCATTTACTTACATTTGCAAAACTCGCATTGTTTCATTCAATTAAAATTATCGCGCTCAAATCAATGAATAAATAAATATAGGTGTTCTCTTGAAAGCTCACCTGGAACACGGCACGCTGCAGCACAAGCTCGAAGAAGTCCCTGAAGAGCTTCTCGTGAGCGTCCCGACGCGGCATACTGCGGAAATCCCATTTCTCGATTCCTTGTCGTTCTTCGATGCCATTAACGAGACCCGGCAGATTCGGGATCGGCGAGGGATTCGCTCGTGGATGTTCCTCGGACATCTTCCGCCACGAAGATTCCATGGATGGACCGGCTCTTTCGTGTTTCATTCGCAACGACGTCTCGTCGTTGGAGGTATCCTCATTGGCGGGCATGTCTGTCAAGCGCTAGTCGGTCTGGACCTGCAGCGACGAGAACGGTTTCCTTTATATGTTATGTATTAACACCGTCAATCAAGGACGTCTCCCTCCAGTACTCTCGGCTCTTTCTCGCGGCGCGTTTCCGCCTGTGTTTCTACTGCGTTCGAGTTTCGCGGGCATTGCGGGCAAGCGTTTACTTCAATTCGGTTCGGAGAATTGGGAGTCGGGAATCCCCGGAAAGAAAGTTGCCAGGCGATTTCCTGGGCTAATTCGTATTGAGCTCATTGATAAAGATAATTGTCAAGCTGTGACTCATTCGGGTTATCAAACTTTCTGGATTATCCGAGGATAAATAAACGCCTACGTCAAAGATACACATGCACTTTAATAAAAAAATATGGTAATTAATCATAATTGATTTTCACTCCAATTTCCTTACCAAGAAGTACCGAGCGATCATTAATGATCATTTCTATTGTTTAAATTAATATTATATTTCTTGTGTAAAAGAGATTCCAAGGAACACACTAAGTCAAGAGAAATTCAAAATGACTTTATCTTGAAATTTAAAAATAATGCTTTTTGGATACAAAACTTGAGTGTTTATTGATGTTAAGAATAAAAATAAATGTTACTTTTCAACACAAAAAAAACAAGTCAAAAATAATTCATATCACTCGACTATCTTCATCCCTTATCGGGTTCAAAAATCTTAACTTTAATTAATTGACCCTTCCCTTCCCACTTCTAAATAAAATTCTGGCTATATTTCTAATATTAACTGTACAATATTTGCAGTTATAATATCTTTATTTAAAGCTAACATAATTGAACAATTTTTTTTTATTTTAAAGGTCAAAATTCACGAAATAAGACAGTGTAATTCAAAATTGTGTAAAGTTGTTATAGGAAAACATTTGTTATAAACAATGTTTCATAACGCAATTGAAAAAATGTTCAAGTCCACCGGACCGGATTATCAATTGGGGTTAATAAGCCGCGACAATTAACGGGGTAATTGGTATTAAATATTCATTTATAACATCAATGGGAGGCCGTGCAACAATATCGCGATCTCCCGTGACCGTGACGGGGAAAAGTCGAACCTTCGAGTCGTGTTAAATGCCTCCTTCCGCGCGCGTGTTGCAAAATAACAATGGCTCTCCCGTTTGCGTTTTTGTTTAGCGAACCCCGTCCTCGTTTTGTGTGCAAGGAGTCAAGGACAAGCGCGCATTCACAATTAGTAAAACGAGTTTAGAATCGCGGTTGCTTTATTGAGATGTTCATGAATTACAGAGGATAAAACGTAATTTGCAATATGCTTTTTTGCTTCTTGTTTCTTGCTTTTGATCACTTTGAGTCAACGTAATCAAACGCTTTTAACAAACACTTTGAAGCATTTTTTGATTGATCAATTAGAAAAATTCTTACTTCTAATTAATAAATCGAGCGCTTTATATAAAGCATTCTTAATGAGACTAACTACACTCTTTGTTTCCCAGCAAACGAGAATGGATTGAAATGAATTGAAATGGATTCAGATTTTCAGAAATATTGATTTGTCGACCAATGTCAAAATTAATGTTTTTCAATCCTGAATGCATTTTTATTCATTTATAGGAATCGCATGGAGCGATATCTCTATGCCTTTCAATCTAAAAATAATATTAGCTTTTTCTGTGCATTGTGAATACTGTTCAATTCAAAATTTTGAATAGTTTTTCAATCCAATTGCATCCAATTGAATCTAATTGAATCCAATTGAATCTAATTAAATCCAAAAAAAGTATTCGCTCTATATATATATATATATATATAAAATACGCATTCGGATAGAAAAAAATTTCAATCTATTTTAATCCATTCTCGTTTGCTGGGTTCTTATCTTTTTGGGTAGCGAGCATTATTGTTACAAGTGCTTTGAATAATTCTTTGATTAGTCTCCATTTGTAAAATTCTTTATTCTGATTAGTCAATCAAATGCTTCAAAGCATTTGTAATGAAACTTTGATCGCATTATTTGCCTCGTTGCTATTATTCTATTTTTTCATTTTCAGAACTTCGGAACCTTTCCTAATCAGAAATGATTGATCGATTCAACATCAATCGATTAATCATTTCTAGCCAGGAAGAGATAAGAACTAGTAATAACCCAACTATAACTATAATATATTAATACTATAACTAGTAATAACCTAAGCAAAAAAAGTCATAAATCATTTTAACGTTAAAATAAATTTTTAAATATAGTCAATAATTAAAAATTATTATTAATTAGAAAGTATCAATATTTAATTAAAAAATCAGTAATAAATAAAAATAATTGATAATGATTAATAATTGAAATCATCAATAATTGAAGTGACTTTTAAAGTCATTTTGACGTCATTTTAATGTCATATAATGACTTTATGTTTTGCTTGGGAAAATACATAATTGTTAAGAAATAGTTGTAAAAAATGAAAAACAAGAAACAGAAAGTAAAGAGCACTTGTAGGTTTAAATGCCAGAAGGCAATTTTTTTCGCGAGGCGGAAGAAGGAAAGTCCACTTTCCGTTAAGCTTTCCAATCGATGATTCATCCTTCTTGACGTCTATATCTATAATTTCAGTTACGTTAACTGTTACGTTTTCACTTCTTTAATATTAAATAAAAAAAAATCTATTAATGTACTATACGTACTTAATTTCCTTACAGGATGTATGGCCCCGATTCGATTCGTTAAACGTCGCGTATTTATACAGCCAAGAATTTATTTTTGCGTCAGCGAAAACGTTATCTTTTTATTTTTTTTTTTAAATAAAAAAAATATTCTTGATACACATGAACAACACGTGTGCGATCTTTCAGAAGATGAAGAAGTTCAACATAATCGGCTTGCAAGCAATAAATTGTGAGTCATAGTTATTTGTTTTTTTTAGAGTTAAAGTTTAAACTACTTTAACAATGGAACAAAGGTTTAGGGCTCAGTTTGTATCAATCTCAATTTCGCTGCAATTTCTATCTGTTGAATTCTTTTTTTTTTTTATAAACAAAATTGAATTATGAAATATCATACATTTATTTCCTAGATTTTAAAATATTTTCATATTATTTTTACAATTTTATTGTAAGTTTTTCTTGTAAAATTACATACAGATTTAAATATTTTGATATTTTTGTATCTATGTTAAGTTTATTGAAGGCTGTATATATCTTAGATTTTTAATAAGATAGTTTTGTATTATTTTTTTCAATTTTATGAGAAAAACCTGTAATAAAATTGAAAAAATAATACAAAATTATTTTGTTAAAATATTTTAAATATTTTTTTCTCTATTCATGCTAATGAGTTTAATTGAATTAAAATTGAAAATATTTAAAATAATTGAGGAGATGGGCGGAATAAAAGCAGTTCTACTTAAGCCCTTTTTCCTTTTTAGTAATTAACTTTTTATTCATATAATATTGATCATAATAGAGAAGTATTGTAACATGTAACCTCTTAAAGACATTACATAAATTCATTTGATATCGTACCCATTTGTGTACAATAAAAAAGTAACAAGTTATTTTAATTTTTAATATCAAGATTTTGTAATTAAGCCTTTATTCCGCTCATTTTCCCTCAATTATATACTTGAATATTATCCTCATTTTAGAATAATTTAAAAAAATTTAAATTAAAGAAATTTAAATTAAAACTTATATGAATTTTAAATTTTAATTTTTGAAACTTTCAGATTGTTGAAATATCATTAAAAGTTTAAAATGTAAAGCTCGTTCGCTTTTACTTTCGTTTTATCATAGGACGTAGACTGTCGTAGCCAAAGAAAAATTCATAGAAATCATTGTATCCACAGTTACACTGATAAATAAAGAATTGTCGCTGTAAAATTGCGTAAAATTAGATCACGTTTTTATATATATAAATCACAAAAACTGAACATGCATGCGCAGATTTATCATGGTCAGCTAGAAGAAGGAGACAATTAAAGAACTAGCCAAAGTCAAAAAAAGTAAAAATAATTATATTTTTCTATCACTGTAATTTAATTTCAATTTACAGATTTCTAGATAAATCTCGAGTCCGTATTTTAAACGGTTTAATTTATGCTATTTATTTTTATTTGATTCTTCATTAAACTCGAATTATAAAAAAGAATAAAAAGTATAAATTAAACTTTTAAAATGAATTTACAATTATAAATTTAATCTATATTGCTAGAAATAACATAAAAGAATAATTTTTTTTTGTTGGCAATAACTATATGAATGACAAATCTGGAGTGCCTTCTTCTTGCACTCTCTGCACTACTTACACCAAAGTGAGACAGATAACTTTTAACATGGGAATAAGCGAGAGATCCGAGAAAGTGCAGAAAGTGCAAGTCGTGCTAGAGTAAGATGATTGCCGTACTCCCTCCTGAACACTCCTAGTTCCTCCTGCGTGTCTCGTGTTTTATTATCTTTTATTATGGCGATTTATGAAAGAGGTTAGATCTTAGGTTAACGTATCGCGCCGACACCATCATCGGCATCCTCGGCAATCGATGACTCGCGTCACGCGACCATCGTAAGAATGCTCAACTTTCTGAGGACCCGTACCGTCTCGATGAATGCACGTATCATGTCAGCCCGACCGGTCACCCAAAGCCGGGCGCGACTATGCTCGTTCTGCAACTTTCATCATCTGAGCCCACCTCGTGGTACGTAAACGCGTATCCGAGATCTCTTATTTACAAATGATTATGAATAACACGCTGTCGTTTTGCAAATGTCATTCTTCCTCATCTCATTATAACCTTTATCTTTTTGCAACTTTGTTTTTCTGGTATCAATAGTAATGAAAAAATTGTACGCTTCATAGTCACGATGGTATTCCATTCTGATTTGTTTCTGTATTAATTATCATAAAGTAACAATGTCATGCATTATCAATGCATGGCTCCAATTTTTTTTCTCTAGTTATTGCTGTATACATATATATTTGTAGCTTAAAATATTTTAGATGCTGTAGATGGACCTTTTCAAGGTAGTGGAAACTTACATAAAGATTGAATGAGACTGAATCCTATTTTTATATCTAAATTTTATAACTTATTTTATATATTTTCAGCAGTGAAATGTATAGTGATTCGATGTTATGCAACAACTGATACAGTGGAACTACGCGCTCCCTTGCAAAAGAAAACCAAACGTCGCGCGAAGAAATATGCAGAGTTATTGGAAGGTATGTACAGCAATATAACATAAAAACATTTATCTAATAAGAAGAATACATGTACATTAATATGAAGAATAAAATATGAAAGTAAGCAGTTAATCTTGATAACAGATATTGTTATAAAAAGTACGACATCTAAACAATTTCTTTATGAATAATAACTATATTTTTTTATTGATACAACTGTAAGTATTCTTTCTGACATAACTCCTTTCTATAGTTTTATTAAATCAGAAAGACTTTTACAACGAGCATAGAGTATCTTATAATTAAAAATGAGAAAAAATGATGACATGTTAGAATTCATCAATCTGACAATTAATAAATAATAAATTATTTTTTATTACCATATTAGTAACAGATCAGACGACCAATAACAGGAAAGCAGCAGTGAGCAGGTTAAGTTCTGCCCAGATGTCCGTCCTGGTTGATCAGCCTAATATTACACTAGACAAACTGCACAAGATCCCTAATTTTAAGAAGGAGATCACAACACAAAGGAAGAACAGTAAAAAGACTGAACTTGAAAAGGATTTGGTTCATATGGTAATTTTATGATGATTCGCTTCTAAGAAGGAATAATTTTTCGGAATCTGAAAAAATTATGTGATACACATTTCTGAATAAGTATATACCAAATATTGATATAAAAAATATAATTTAAATATTATGGTTTTTAAATTGTAAAAATTAAATTGATTTTAGGATGACAAAGCGGACGATACATATGCTATACCTAAAGAATTTGATGGGCAATTAGATGATACATCCGCAGTTATGGAGAATCTAAAAGAGTCTGGCGTAAGCGATCAAACTACGTTGATTAAAGATTCTTCTTTTCTTAATATGCTGCAGGATGATAAAAATGAAGAGACGGATAATCAAGATGATACACTGTAAATTATAACATTCATAACCGGAATAAGTTATAAGAGAGGACATTCTTTACTTTAACCATGCACAATTTGTTTTTACAGTATGCAGATTCCAAAATATGAGTCTTCAACTTCATATGCTACAATTCCTTTCACAAATGAGCTAGATTCATTGGAGAATCGTCTTTCCGGTCATAATCTAATTTCTCAGTTATTAGCGCATATTGACGTTTATATACAAATCAACATGCCACATAAGGCCTTCAAGTTGCTCACATCGAATAAAAATCGTATTAAGAAAGGCAAAGTCTCCCCCGTCTCGCTTTATAATCTGCTCTTAAAGACTCATGTTTCTAATGCGCATGTGGAAAAGGCATTCGAGATCTACAGAACATTAAAAGAGGATTCTGTCCAGCCAAATTTTAAGACATACGCTCTCATGTTCGAGATAATCGTAAGGATAAAAAACCAGGTGAAAAGAGCAGGTAAATTAATATGACTTTTAAAAAATAAAACGAGAAAAAGTTCAAATTAGAAAAAATATATTAAGATTCGTAAATATATTTAAAAAAATCAAGTTGGTTTTGAAAAACTAAGGTGAAAATTTCATAACTTAAGGAGATATAATAAAACAAATTGTTTATTTAATAAGATTTTTTTATAAAATTAACATCATTAATAATTTTTTTAAGTGAATTCAAAAGTTTTTTAAATGATTCGAGATTTTTTTCAGTTATATAACGATATATTTAGTATTTAATAATCTAGATTTTAGCGAAATTAGGTTTCTATAATTCTATGTGATTTGCAGAGATTTTATTAGGTGTTGGAATTAATTCGTAGCGTTTTTTAATGAAAGAATGTTATTTATTTCACATGAGCATTAAAAAATACATTAATGAAAGTACTTCCCATCACTTGTAAAACGCTACGAATTAATTCCAACACCTAATATAAATAATGAACTCGATGAAATTATTTAAAGCACAAATATTCTCGTAACATTTTTATAATTTGAATGAACTCTCTTTGCAGAAAACGTGGCTGAAATGATGGTAGACATGAACCACAATGGCATCTCTTTTGATCAAATAATTAACACATCATTAAATGCAACGCAACGCAATGCCGTTCTTCATTGTATGAAATCATTCGATCCTAATTATTGTGCACAGTCTCAAGCCAATAATACCTCATACAACTGCAATCTAATGAGGGATCTGACGAATAATAATAACTGGCAGAGCCCGGCAAAGGGAGTAGTGACCTTAGACGAGTTGCGGGATATGATGAACGTGCAGATCAACATAGAGAAGCAGTGTACAATGGATGTAAAGAGCGTCGCGTTGTTCACTGAAGATCCCGAAGTTAGACAGCAAGCTATCAAACGAGTCGCAGAATGGGAGAAAACCTGGAAATCGACTGTGACCGAGGCTTTCGAAAGAAATCTGACTTATCTGAAACAGAAGGAGACAAAGATGAAGAGCGATTTAAAGATCTTGTATCCATTTCTGCAAGTATTATCCAAGGAAGAGTATATCAAGGCGATAATGAACGAAATCAATCAGCTGACTAAATTCTCCGAGGGATTCAGTCATAATATGACGTATCTTTATCTAACAATGGGACAATATATTTACAAGAGGTACGAGTTTCAACGAAAGATGAAGGACGGTGTCATAGACAATTCTATTCAGATTTACAAGAAATATTTGGAGTGGTATACGAAGAAGAATCCTGCTGACAGGATCAACAACGGGCGCATTAAATGGCAGCAACTCGTCGATGAGGCCCAAAAGTCTGGTATGTGTTGTGAGTTATCGGTGCCAGAGTGGTCTCGTAACACTATGATAAACGTAGGCAAATTTCTATACAACATCATTGTGAATGACGTGAAGATCCCACACGTACCTAAGCCTGGTGCGCCCGAGCGGCAGATACCCGCGTTCTACCTGCTCTTTAGACTCCACTCCAACAATTTCTTCAAGGAAGAGATCAAGCCTCATCCTCAGTTATACAGGTTTTACAAGGACGCGCATTCGGAGACACTGTCTTTTGAGACAATTTTATTGCCGATCTTCTCTCCGCCTCGTCCTTGGGTCAACGTAAACACCGGCGGTTATCTGCTCTCCAAGGCGGCGTTTGTTCGCGATCCCTATATGAAACCATCACACCTGCTGAGAAATACGCCGACAAAACAACTGTATCCAGTATTCGACTGTTTGAATCAACTCGGTTCGATTCCGTGGAAAATCAACATACCCATGTTGGATATTTTGATTCAGATCTTCAGGGATGGGGGTTCAAAAGAGCTGAATGTACCTCAACCATCCACAGTAATTCCATCTTCGACAGATATCATCGCGAGCGAAACAAATAAAAGTCCTAAAGAGATATCAAAGCTGCTACTTCAATTCAAACGTATGAAAAACGAGATGCACTCGCTATGGTGCGACTGTCTTTATAAATTATCTCTCGCCAATCACTTCAGGGACAAGGTATTCTGGATGCCGCACAATTTGGACTTTAGAGGTAGGGCATACCCAGTGCCGCCTCATCTGACTCATCTCAGCTCGGACTTAGGCCGCTCTATTCTCATGTTTGCTCAAGGTAAACCTTTGGGTTCTGATGGTCTGGATTGGCTGAAGATTCATGCAATAAATATGTCCGGTTTAAAGAAGAGAGAACCGATGTACAAACGGTTAGAGTTCGCGAATGAGATATTAGACCTGATTGTGGACAGCGCGAGAAATCCTCTGACGGGAAAGATGTGGTGGACCAAGGCCGACGAACCATGGCAAACGTTGGCGACATGCAAAGAAATAGATAACGCTCTCCAATCCCCAAACGTGGAGAAGTACATTTGCCGGCTTCCTATTCATCAAGACGGTAGCTGCAACGGCTTGCAGCATTACGCTGCGCTCGGAAGAGATCTAATAGGAGCGAAGAGCGTGAACTTGTATCCTTCGGACAGACCACAGGACGTGTACAGTGTCGTCGCTAAGATGGTTGACGATTACAGGAAGAGCGACGCGGATGCTGGCGATAAAATAGCCCAGGTCTTGGAAGGACATATCAGTAGGAAGGTCATGAAACAGACTGTAATGACCACAGTGTATGGCGTGACGAAGTTTGGCGCCAGGCTACAGATCGCCAGACAGCTCAGCGATTTAAAGGATTTCGATCAGACATATATTTGGAGCGGCAGCATGTATCTGGTTGAAAAGACATTCATGTCTCTTCAGAGCATGTTTGAGAGCGCGAAAGAGATACAGAATTGGTTCACGGATTGCGCTCGCACTATCACGATCAGATGCAACCAGTATGTGCAGTGGGTGACGCCGTTAGGCCTTCCGGTCATACAACCCTATTCCAAGCATAAGAAATCAAATAACTCGAAACTCAAGATTTTCAGGTAAGAACACATTTCATTACATGTTTACATATTTCTCGTATTTGTCTCTTCTGTATATTAGTCCAGATCAAAAGTTTGAAAACATTTTTATAAAATTGACATTCTTAGGATTATTTATTCAAATATTTATAACAACGTATTTTGAAAATTTATTGTAAAAAAAACTGCTTTGGAAGTTTATTTAAGTAATTCCAAAAAAGTTGATTTAAAAAAATGTTTACAAAATTTTGGATCGAATATAAGATTTAGAAAACGCGAGAATTTTTATTTCTAAATTATATCATTCTCAGAGGTTTATAAAATTGTTCCATATATCTTCCATCTTATCATATTTCTTTTATATAATGGATATCATTATATAAATTATCTATATAATTATGTAGATTATATATATGGTATTATAAATTATATAGATACATAAATAAAATGTACGTAATATAAATACCATTTACAGGAAGCTGGATACAGTGAAGCAAAAGAATGCCTTCGCACCGAATTTTATTCACTCGTTGGACTCCTCTCACATGATGTTAACGAGCTTGTATTGTGAACAGGCGGGGATCACATTTATGTCAGTGCATGATTGTTTCTGGACGCATCCGTGCACGGTGGATATTATGAACAGAGTAAGAATCATCTCAAAGATATATAATACAAACACTTTCAGACAAAGCCGTAATGCGCAACATCTCTTTTCAGATTTGTCGGGAGCAATTCATCGCGCTTCACAGCGAGCCCATTCTCGAGGATTTGTCCGAATTCTTTCATAAGAATTATAGAAAGCAAATTGTGAGCAATAAACGGTGAGTTCTTTGCAATTTCTTAGGATCTTAAATGATAAAAAATTTGTGGATCTCAGGAATCTAAAAAAATTGTAAAATAAGAAGCAAAAAAAAATAATAGATGCGTTTTATATTAAGAGTATCTGATTAAAATTTTAGGGATGTAAAGTTAAGAGGCGACGATGTTTCGCTAGAGATCTTCCAAAAAATACCGAAGAAGGGTACCTTCGACATCAATATGATCAAGTCGTCTCGATATTTCTTTAATTGAAGTGTAACTATATTTATTACGAAAAAATGTACCATTTAAATGTGTAAGAGTGTAAACCACTGTAAAGTTTTAACATGAATTGGCTACAATGTGCGTTGCGCAAACTGTATATAACTATAAGTTATATAAGATAATTTCTAAAACGATATGTAAATAGCTCAATAGAATAATAGATTTTCAAAGTTAAAATGTTTTATGTATAAACATCTCTCTTTCCTGTATTTTATACTCGATTCAAGATAAACGAGATGAAACCAAAGCGGTTCAATAGTCGTTGATCGATATTTATAATCTGATTTTATGTAAGATCGTTTTAAGCACGCTTTCTAGAAACTATATGATCATTTCATTAGTTAAATGGAATTTTGAGATTTAAAACGATTTTAAATACAAGATTATGAATATCGTTCAAAGATAATTATTTCAATTTATATAATCTTAAAATTCTAAGATCTTAGATGATCTTAAGACACTAGATCTGATTTAAGATGATTTCAAATATAAGACTATGAATACTATTCTTAACCCTTATCGTACAAGGTATAATTTGGTGCCTCATCCATACAAATGGGGGATTATTAGAATCTGTTCGTTTTTTCACCTATTCAAAAAATCTCTAAAAATTTATAACATACTTTCAACTTTCTAGAATAAATATTAAAACTTTATTTTGGAAAATAATAAAATGTAGTATAATTTATAATTACCGAAAGATTCATAAGTTGAGAAAAAATGACATTTGATTTAAAAAATTATAACTTTTCATAATAAATGAATATCAAAAAATAGCTCCAGAGTTTTGCAGTTTAAATATGAAGTTTTAAAAAAAAATTAGAACTTTTCGAATTCTACAAAAAGTTGAATTATTTGAGTACATGAATATGAATAATTTTAAAAAGGGATAAAGTCGAGTTAAAATATGCTTTTTTTTATTTTGTTGTAATATAATGTATTTTTTAATTAAAAAAAATATATAAATATATATTTAAGTAAATATGTATAAAAGAAAAGTTTTACGTTTTGCAGTCCAGACATACGTAAGTACGACATATATGTTGCTCACAAATCAGTTTTCCGCACATGAAACAACATATCCAGGTTTTTTTGTTGGCGGTCTTTTTGCAATAATAACATTGTTTTCTTATTTCAAGCTATGTTTTCTGTTTTCTGGTTGCGGTTCGTAAAATAGCACAAATAGATATTTAATCGCAATAACACTAAGAATTTATATAAAGCACTAGGAGTGGGAACCGGATGAACAATCAATTATATTCATTTGCTTGGTGAGCAGGCTAGGCACTTTGTCAACAATGTCAACTTGAATGCGCTCAATGCGGTTAAGTTGTGTAAGCAGTTGCTATAGCAATGGCGTCATCAACAAATAATATAACCTGTTTGTCTCGTTTTTGTCCATTGATTTTGTGTTATTGCTTCAACGTCATCAGTAGGATGTAAACGAAAAATTGTCTTTTGAATAAATTGGAGTCATTGTATTCATGATGTATCAAGACAAATGGGGAAATCCCGCCAACGGCGGATTTTTACTCGACGGTGTAAACCGCGATGCTTTTTCCTCAGTCAAGCGATGTGAAGGTAGGCACAGAATATCACGTAGTGTAAACAATATGAATAAATAAATACACATAAAATAGAACACGTTGTACATGAATAGAACGTTAATAAAATACAAATATATAAATAGAACGACAAAATAAATGATTTGTTTATTAAAATTACTAATAAACAAAATAATGTTTTAACTTATTTTTAATTTTTCTCTATATAGTCTATTTTTACTTATCTAGCCATTTAAGTTTTCAAAATTGTGAGAAATATAAAAATTTTAATTAAGTTTTAAAAGATCTCAGAAAGATAAGGAGGATATCTTATTTGACTCATAGATTTATCTTGTCTTTTTATTTTTTAAATCTTTATTAATTAAATCTTTTATTAATTAGTTGAATTTGAAATATTGTCTTTATATGTTAATTCGGGACTTGTATCTTATTTCAGAATAGATTAGAAAATTCAAGTATAATAAACTGGATATAAAAACACAGAGACAAGAATGGATGAAGCAGAGCACGTAGCTCTCATTGAGTGGTATTACCGACAGCATTATTATAATGGCATGCTAACTCAAGTCAAGCAGGCATGCGATGCTTACCCGAACAGTGAGCGGCTGAAGCTGTTGTACTGTCTGGCGAACATTCTTATCGGTAAGAACCACGAGGCTATCAAGGAAAGCTCTAGCTTGCTGAATTATGTGGATGTCACACTGCCAGCATTACTCGTGCAAAGTGTTGCTCTGGTTGATGGTGAAGTGGAGAGGAGCACCGTGACTCAGATAGAGAACAGGATCCGTGATGAGCGCAGAAAAGCATCCTGCATTTCATTATGCCTAGCAGCATCTGTGTTACTTCTCTCTCATCGAGTGGACAAGGCAAAGGAGTATGTGGACAGAGCAAGTAAAATGAAACCCATGAATATCAATGTATTATTTATCAAAGGATGGCTGGAGCTCAGTTTGAGATCAGGCACAGATGTTCAAGAGGCAGGAAATTCCTTTGATTTCATCTTAAAGGAAGAACCAAGAAACTTGGGTGCATTATTAGGCTCCGCAGAGACGAAACGACGCATCGGAGACTATCCAGGCGCCGTCTTGATCCTGAACTCCTTGATCGTGCGCTATCCCAAGCAACCGCTTCCGTTGATAGAAAAAATGAAATGCCTATTGGCAGCGAAGGATTGGGAACAGGTGCTGGAGATGGTAAACCGCGTGCTCACGATCGAATCGAACAACTTGGACGGTATCAAGGCAAGCTCGATGGTAGCTTTGTGCAGAGATGGCAATCCCAGCGAAGGTTTACCGCAGTTGCAGCTGTTTCTGCGTAACCTGCTGCTTGTTGAACCGAAGAACACAGTCTTGCTGATTGAGAACTTGCGACTGTTCTCTGATGTTGCATTCCAAGACCATGGGATTCTGTTAGAATTGGCACGGACAGCCGAGAAAATGCTACAAGCGACATCGTCGAGCAGCGCAGAATTGATGGCAGAGCTGGGTAACCTGTATGCCGCGCTAGGCAATGTTAAGGATGCCGAGCGTTGGTACAAGAACACTATCCGCACTGATCCATCCTCTTTTGTGGCACTTTTGGGACTGGCACATTGTCAGTTGCTGCAGGGATCTGCGGAGGACCTGGATCAGGCACGGCAACAGGTGAATGAACCGCTGCTATTAGCAAAAAAAATAGCTTTGCAATTGTTGTAAAATTCTTTAATATGATTGATCTTAGTTCTTAGTTCTTCTCTGGATCTACAAATCTAAATGTATAAATCGATAACATAGAATTTTACAACAATGCAAAGCTACTTTTTCTGCACACTTGAACAAATATATATGTGTGTGTGTGTGTGTATGTGTGTGTATATATATATATATACACACTCTTCTCTTCTAAAGAATAATCTCTAGACATGTCAGTTGAAGTGCTTGATTGAGCTGGTATTACAGAAATTTCTTGCGTGTTGCATTCCAGGTGGAGATCATGATGGAGATACAGCCAAATTCGACAAATGTCCAATTACTGTTTATGTCCGCAAAGATCACTTCCAAAGAAAACAGCATTAAGGCACTCGGTCACTTGGACACGGCGGCAAATATCTTGTTGAAGAACTGCGAGGGCTTTCCCTATGGTTACGAGTATCTTAGCGAGCTTAAGCCAGGATTATGCCTTGAAATTGCAAAGCAACGTTTGATGCATTCTTTGAATAAGTCCCCAATGAGCGATGAGGTAGCTATTTCTTAAGGAAGTCGATAAAAACGATTACATTTTAATTTTTATTTATTATTTAATTATGACATTAGAAACAAAAAAATTGTATCTATCATTCTGTTCTGTTTTTTAAGCTGGGTAGTGCAGTGGAGAAGGAACCGAGTATCCGCTTGTTGGAACGACTAGTGGAAGCTTGTCCAGGTTCCAGTGTAGCTACATTACTGCTCAGCAAAGCCAGAATGCAAAGTGGCGACTACGAGGGTGCGCTGATCTTGCTCAAGAGATTACTGGATACGGTAGAACCATCCAATGCGCAAGCCCATCTCTTAATGGCTCAGATTTTGGCATATCAGGGCAAGTACCAGCTTGCTTCGCAGAACCTGGAGGTTGGTCTAAGCTACAACTTCAAAATCCGAGACGAGCCAATCTATCATTTAATCATCGGCATGGTGCAACGAGAGGCTGGTGATCTGCTGAACTGTGTTAAGAGCTGTCAGACAGCCATGTCGCTGGCAGGCTTGACTGGCAGCGCTAATAGAAAATCCGATATGTCTACATCAGACCAAGCGACATTGTATTTAGAGTTGATTGCGGCATATAGCAAGGCAAGAAGGTTTGCTGAAGCACTGGCACTTATCGATGAGGCGAAAACAAATCTTGCCGGCACCATTGAACTTGGAAGAATTACTATCGGCACTGCTGAGGTCTATTTAGATATTGGAGAACTGGAGAACGCTATCAGCTGCTTGCGGAACATTCATCCAGGACAACCATACTACTTGCAGGCACACACCAGATTAGCCGAAATAAATTTGAACTATAAGAAAGATCGCCAGGCGTTTGCTAAATGTTTCAGGTACAAAGAATTTAATCTTCATCATCATTATTTTTTTTATTAGTTTTTATATTTATTGGACATATTTATGTGGAATCTTGGAATGAATATTATTATCGCTGATATTTATCTTTTAGAGAATTGGTGGAACATTGTCCTGGACCAAAGACGTACAGCATGCTGGGTAATGCTTACATGTCCATACAAGAACCAGAGAGAGCGATAGAAGCATACGAGCAAGCGCTTTCACAAAATCCAATCAACAAGGCGGATATTGCAAACAAAATGGGCAAAGCGCTTGTCAAAGCGCATCAATATGTGAAAGCGATCAGTTATTACAAAGATATAGTGAAGCAGGATAATTGCGCCGCTCTAAAGTTAGATCTGGCCAAGTTGTATATGAAGATGAAACAGTATGACAAGGCAGAAGCCACTTTGGTGCAAGAGCTACAAGGTAAATTTATTTTAAAATTAATATTAAATATGAAATTAATACTATATATAAAATATGTATATATATTTTATATATATATATATATATATATATATATATATATATATATATACTATATATTAATTGTATATGTATTACTTAATAATATTTATATTTCTAATAATGTTAAGTAAAAAAATGTCTATTTTTTATCATCATATTATACTAGATAGATATTTATTATAATATTATTATATCTATTTTCTTCTTTATTTAGACAAACGAGGCGAGTCCGATATTCTAAATTTGGAGATGCGAGGACAAGAATTGCTATTGCTCGCCAAAGTGCGTGAAAAGTCAGGCAACATCAGGGGCGCGTTGGCAACTTTAAAGGAAGCCAAGGAGAATCAACATAGATACATCCAGCGTCTTCCGGCCGTTTCGCCGGATGTTGCAGATCAGAAACATATGCTGGCAAATATCTGTCTGACGATGGCTGATTATGCGTCAACCTTACGCAACTATGATGAAGCCATAGTATATTATAAAGAGGCACTGGCTCATAAGCCCACAGATGTGAATGCCCTACTTTCTTTGGCGAAGCTATACATGCAGGTGAATAATACATATAGAATCTGTAAAAAAAACTAAAAATCCCAACACTGATTCCATCTTGATTTCTGATGGAAATATTAATAGAATAACCCACGAAATAAATCTTTGACTCTGATTTATTAAATGGTTACAAAAAATCCTGATTTCATATATTAATATGAAATATGAATATGTATTTATTAGATGAACAACTTGGATCGGTGCGCGCAGAATTGTTCAATCTTACTGAACGCCGATCCTAACAACGAGGCTGCATCCGTAATGATGGCAGATCTCGCATTTCGGAAGGTAGATTTCGATACCGCGGCATTCCATTTTCGACAGTTGCTGTTACGTCAACCCACCTATTGGACTGCCCTGGCGAGACTGATAGAAGTGTCGCGCAGAACAGGTTTCGCATTTGTCAAATTTTTCACTCTTGCTTGGGATATTTTGACTAGGAATTGATTTATATATATATATATGTAATATTGATATATTATAATTTGCGTCATAGGTGCTATGGATGATCTCGATGAATGGCTGCAACGCGCGCAGATTGCGATGAGTACCGGCAATGTCGAAGCTGGCTTCTACTACTGCGCCGGATTGCTGGATTGGAGGACGGGTAAACTGAACTCCGCTCTTCGCAACTTCAATTTTGCACGACGTGATCCGGAATGGGGCCAGCAGGCGATCTACAATATGATTGAGATCTGTCTGGATCCAGATGATGACACTACTTTATCGAACGAGGCCTTCAACGACGATGACACTGAATATCAAGATTCAAGAACGATGGCTTTGAGGACGGCTTACCGATTGCTACAGGTATAATTCATATCAATGATTGCGTTCGGTTTGGACACTCACGCGCTGTAAGTTTCATTTTATCTTTCTCTCACAAATAATAAGTGACAATAGAATGAGTGTTCAAACAAAACGTAGCTAATGTCAGTTTTTAATACTTACATGTGACTCAATTTGATCCAATTTTTGTTTCATTTGTATCTACTGAGAGTAACAAAAATTTTTACATTTCAGTTGTCTTATTGATTCAAATAAAAAATATATTGTAGGAATTGAATCCCAAAGGCAGTCCTCATGAAGAACTGACCCACAAGCTTCTCAGCAATTTCTTCTTATTGGCCACCAAGCAGAAGTCTAACATTGAGAAAGCCTTGCAGGACTGTACTGCGTTGGCCAGTCAGGAGACTTTGAGAGATCATGTAGGACCCGCTCTCGGTATGGCCACCGCACACATCCTGTTGAAGCAAACGCCGCGCGCCCGGAATCATCTGAAGCGCGTTAGCAAGAATGTTTGGACGTTCGAGGACGCTGAGTATTTGGAGCGTTGCTGGCTGCTACTGGCGGACATCTATGTACAATCCAGCAAGTACGAACTGGCGAATGAACTGCTGAGGCGAGTGCTACAGCACAACGCTACCTGCGTGCGGGCCCACGAGCTTTCCGGTTAGATTACAATTTAAAATATTATACAGAATAATTAATACATAAAATATTAAATCGCATTTCAATCGCTGAGCTGAGTTCTATTGCAAAATATTCTTCATCCAAAGGCTTAAAATTTATAATAGGCTTAAGGGTATCTTCATTTTCAGGCTACATCGCTGAAAAAGATCAGAATTATCGTGAGGCGGCAGCGAGATACGGTCAGGCTTGGAAATGCGGCGGCAAAACGAAATTATCGGTGGGCTATAAGCTGGCTTATTGTTGTCTGAAGGCGAAAGTCTATGCTGACGCGATCGAAGCATGTAACGAAGTATTGAAGCAGAATACGGATTATCCGAGGATCAGAAAAGACATTTTGGAAAAGTGTATTAATAATCTTCGCACATGAGCATCTGGATTCGTTCGAGCTTGATACATTGATCAATGATTTACTTGTTATGTTACACATTGTATACACATTCGTCCTCTCTTGTTATTAATAAAGATATATAATATATATCATTTTAAACTGTTTAGAACAAATAAATATTTACATAACCACTCAATCAATATTTCTGAAACATTTAGCAGGTTGTAATATTCGATGTTATAATCGATAGTTTATTCGCTAGCAAAATATACGATCCATTAAAGTTGCTTAACGCGAAACGGACGAAATCAACCAGATGATGCAATCACTAAAATTGACAATTATTAATTAACGATTAATGCAGTGATGATTAATTGGCTATGATTATCTTGATATTGAAATCTATCCAGCTTAACATCTGGCTTATTATCTTGATTATCTTGCCATTATCTGCAGCTAACGGAATTTTATATCTTCGGATATAACGATTATTCTACCTTCTTCTGCGAAGTTGACTTATGAACAATTATTGAAACACGATTAATTAACGGCTTAACATCTTGACGAGCAAGATTTACAGATCCAGGTACATAATTTGCGTGGCCGAAGCTGCGCCGCACATCGCCAGGATACTGGCAACGTAAACCACCGCTGCGGTAGTGCCCGTGAAGCTGACGATCGTGCCCAAGCAACAGGACAGCAGGAACTGTGCGAGAAATACCATGGAGGAGACGATGGCGACATCGGTCCCCAGGCCGCGCACGAAACCGCCGGAAATTGTATCGCCCGCAGTCGTCAGGTCGAAAGTCGAAGACGCGTGGTAGTGCGCCACAAGTAGATAGGGCATGGTGAACAATGTAGAATACATGACGCCAGCGGTCCATGAGAAGAGGATAACGCCAGCTGGATGCTTCGTCAGAGCCATCAGAAGCATACCGACGCTATAGAAGAGCAGTCCGTACATGTAAACCTAGATGGGCATAAATATTTAATGGATAAAAAATTGCAAAAAGATATTATTTGTTTTAAACACTCTTTCTAGACTGTAAAACTAATTACATATAATTTCAATTCAAAAGTTTATAATATATTTATTAAAATATTTTCTAGTCTTTACAGTGAACTGATAATCAAAAGATTTTAAATATAAACAGTTTAGAATATAAATATATTTTGTATCTTAAAATTCTAATGGATAATGTTCTATACTAGAAAGTGCTTAATTTGTAAATACATCTTTTAAAAAGAATTGGATACAAATTGATCACAACATTAAATTAAGTGGTATGATACTGATGATTAAGCGTAACGAATTTCTTACTTTACGCGCTCGGAAACGCTTGATCAGCCGCTCGATGATCAGCGAATAGCACGAGCAGGACAACGAGTACATGGACATGCCCCAGCATCCAAATCGCACACCCTCCTCGTAAAGCTCACGCTCGTCGGTGTCCACGGGTGCCCGCGGATTCCCACCGAACACTGCCTCGCCTACGAAGTCCGTGAAGTATAGGGAATAGCAGACGTGCGCCATCCAGCAGAATAGATTCGTCAGGCACACCTGGCGAAGACTGCGTGGCATGTAAATGATGGACAGCAGGTACTCCTTCAAAGATGCCGTGTGGTTTACTTCACCCTCGACATCATCGAAGCCGTAATTGATGTGACTGCCTTCGGAGATTGGTTCTTCGGAACAGTCGGAAAGTTGCGTCTGGAGCGAACGGAGGACGAATTCCTTGATTGATAATTTTATACTGATGTTTATTAATAATTTTTCTTTATCAAATATATTCCTATTTATTTTTCAGTTCCACGCTTACAATGCTTAGGCAGTTAAACACTTGTCACTTCGGTCAAATTACGAAATCGCAGCTAAAATGAGAATTCTAAGTGAAAAATGCTATTGGATTACATGTCAAGATAAAAACGATTTCTAAACTTACTTCCGTTTTCGAGGGATCTGTTTCGCGCTCAACATCAAAGGCGCCGTATGTTTTTGACTCGTCAGGGATGATTTTTTCACGTTCCTCTTGTTTCTTCTCTATTCCTTGGTTTTCTTCTGGCGCCTAATACAAAAGAAATATTGGTTTATTAAATGACTCTGTATGAAAAAATATTTTATAATATTTTTAGAAATAACTTATAATATTTTTAGAAATATGTGAAGAATCCAAGCTCGTCATATATAAAAATCAGATGTAAAAAAAATAAAGAATAAAATTATACAAAAATTTTGAAAAATATGAAGCACTTTATTGCCAGAAGAGAAATAAAAATGATAGCAATATATAAGCGAAGTTCACCTTCGGCTCACTCATTTTTCGACACTGATCTCGTTCGAGTAGTTCAAGAGGAATCTCTTTGAAGCTGGTAATGGTACATATGACACAGATGATAAAGATGATCGTGATGAGAGTGAAGGTCACGTGCAGATGTCCGCCCAGCATAACACCGAGCGACGTGGCGTCCCAATTGATGCCGCCTAAACCGTAGCCCATGAATCCCCCCAATCCTGCCATTATGGTGAACGTGCTTAGGCCTTTAGCATGATCCTCTGAGAAAACGTTAATCAAATAGAAAAATCGACTTTGGTATTATTAAAATCAAATTGTATAATTAATTCTTGTTTTTTCACATTCAACATTTGCATTCGTATTTAAAAAGATTGAATTTTATTTCTTTATAGTTTTTTACAATGTTTTAAGATAGGTATGTGCGTGTTAGTAGTATTATTCAAATAAATGATTAATATATTCAAAATTTATGAATTATTTCAGTTGCAAATCTGTTTGTAATCGGCGCATAGTTTATATAAATGAAAAAGAAATTTAAAATTCACATGAAAACGATAAGTCTGTTTTTTAGAGCTGAAATAGTGTACATTTTTTTTTACTCACCAGGTACAGTGACATCGAGAAGATACGCCCTCGCTGGACTTTGACAGCCGTCAGCGTCGAAATCGAGCAACACCGTGCCGAGAATAGTGAAAAAGATGCCCCAGGAGTGCGAAGAAGCCCTTTCGACGGATCCGGGTATTACCTCCTTGGGTAACTTCGCCGTTGTGCGATGTCCGAGTGGGATCGTTTCGTTCGTATGGACCGAAGTATCGCCGAAGACATAGCCGATGTGTTCACCATTTGGCACCAAGATGAGACCTGCAAAAATGCAAAAGTTCACTCGCCTCTTTTGATGCTCAAATATATACTACAGAAATGTTAAAACTGTAGATAAAAATAGGCAATTGAATGAAAGAAAATGAAAAATATCCATATTACTTAAAATGAAGAGAAGAAGCTTGTGACTTACCTATAAAAACTCCGAGAGCCAATAAAAGAATGAAGGGCCGCCTCCTGCCGTATTTGAGTTTACAACGATCGCTCATGCTGCCAAGAATGGGTGTCACGAAGAAGCCCACAAGGGGACTCAATGCCCACACCAGCGTCATGTGCTGGTGATCGACGCCGATCTTGAGTAACGTCGGCGAGACGAAAGCCGTCTCCGCCGCGTATGAGAACTCTATCCCCATAACAGCTGCTGAAACTCTTACCAGTTCGGCGCGGGTCTTCTTTCTGAAATTATTAGCAATAACAAATAAAAAAAAAGAAAACTAATATTTATATATATTTAGTACAATATTACAATATATTTTATTAAATGTGAATATAAATATTACTACTTTTAAAAAGTGCTTCAATTTGTACAAAAGATCTGAGAAATTTTCTAAGTTACAAAATTATACACAAATTCTGAAAAATGATGCGTGTGTGTGTGTGTGTGTATATAAATTCTAAAAAATTATATGAAGAATTCTAAGCAAAATTTCACTAGGAAATATACTGATAAAATATACTGATATATATATTCATAGTTGATTAAACGTTGAATTTTTCACCTATAAATGTGGGAATAATCGTCCAAAGTACGCTCTAATTTGGGCGGTCCCCGTAAATGATGTCTCAGCCCATCTAGGCCTTGATTCAGATTCAAACCATTTTTCCAATCTTTCCACACACTCCATCGTTCCTTGATGGTGTCGCGAACACCATGAATTCTGCCCATGAGTCCTTCGTACTCGTGCAATTTGTCTACCATGGTCGATCCTTATCTCGCACGACACAGAATAAACGATGTGATGATGGAATACTCGAATGTATTGAGGTGCATCATTATTCAAAAAAGTAACACTGATTGAACCGTGATTTCCATATCTTTTTCTCGCAATCTATAAGCGCGTCAACTATAAAAAATATTATTATCAATCACAGATGTCTTCATTAAAAATAATTTCAATTGAAAACATAATTTACATTTTTAAAACCAGTTACATAATTCAATCATAAAAGTTTCACGTTAGCTTTCTATTTATTTCAATAAATAGGAAATAAATCAGCAATAAAATAAATAAAAACGTAATTTTAATCTTTTATTGACCAACCATAATTTCATCATTTTATTTCTATCACAATGCGTGTGTGTAAAGTAGATTAATCTTCTTGAATTAAGAATCTCCACATCGCATTTTCCGTCGCGTCACAACTTAATTAAATATGAGTAATCCAAGCAATAAAAAACGTCACCAAGAATTTTTAATCTCAAGCTTTTAGATTGTTGACAGGATTTTGGCAGAAATACGAGTCATTTGCGAGTCGGCTGGACCACATCGCGACTCGCGCGAGAAAGCGCGGACGCAGACGGACGACGGATGACTGATCGCCAAGCGAGCACCCCGCTGCAAGCTCGCCGCTCGGAAGCAAGAAAGCTCGAGAAATGCCCGCGCAATCTCAGGAGAAGCAATCACAATATCTTTTGTCGAACGCTGATTCTTAACTCACCGAAATGAGCTATGATGCGATCAGTTCATTGCCCATGAACTCTTCTAATTAACGTGCCAAGAATCTCTTCAGTTTCAAGGACGATCGAGTCGAAATATAGGTCGACATTTAAATTTGCAATTCGGAGTTGCTTCGTGAATTCGACCTGCTTAAAGAAGAAAAAGAGGATTACGTGTGTTGTGTAATTATTTTAAAATTATACAGTAAAAAAATATTTTGTGTTTATTTTAAAAACAGTTTACTCAAGTCTTTTTTAAAGTTTTGTGTTAACTTTTGAACATATTGTTAACATATTAAATGTTAGAATATTACTTTCTAACGTACCTTGAGTTAAATTAACACAAAAAAATTTGAGTGGATCATTTGGGACATTTGAAATGCGTTAATTAAATTTAACACAAATTTTCCAAATGTATATCACGAAACAGTTTTATTCTGTAATATCTAAAAAATAATTTTGATGGACTATCAAAATAATTATGTAGAAAACTCAAACATAATTAGATGCTGCACAAAAAGTTTTGACACTCAAGTATTCAATTGGAGCATCCTATATAATTATTTTGATACTCCACAATTATGTTCAGATTTATATCTAACTTTTAAATTCTTAGATACTTTAACAAAATCTTCTTTTTATACATGATGTAGAAATATGATTCTCTTACAATTGAAAAGAAATATCCCTCGCAATCAGTATAGCATAGCAAGGCGATGATTTCATCTCGATGTGAACAAATCTTGAGAAACTCGTTGGATCCTGTTGCATTTTTCTTTACAGTAATGGCAGGAGGTTTACGCAATGTCCAATAAGAGAGGAACGTTTCGCTCTTTCTCTCTTGGTACACACAATCCGATTACTACGTATATACCAGTAAATATGTCTCGGTAAATCGAGCAAACACGGACATCTATTCATTTCGCTCTCTGTCTCTCTATCTCTATCTCTCTCTCTCTCTCTCTCTCTCTCTCTCTCTCTCTCTCTCGCCTGCTCTCTTTTTATTTTGCACTATCCTGATTAAATAAATAAATAAATTACAAGGAGAAACAATGATACGAATAAGGAAATAAATAAGTTTTATAGGGACAAAAGATCGATCAATACATCGTTTATCGACGCTAACACGCAGCTTCGACCAAGGCCATTCACGTAATGAAAGCTTCGTTGTAGGTCTTCACGGCCGTTGATGTTCAATGCCCGATGTTATAGGCGAAGCTTTAATAATCATCCTTCTAAATTCTCTTTGAAATATCGAACATTATAAGATTGAATCTTCACACCTACACAATTGGGATATTAAATTTAACACACTTCGTATTATGTCCCAAATAGTCCACTAAAATTCTTAATTTAACATAAAATAAATATATGTGTGTTTACACACAATTTTTAAGTAAATTATGGAAGCATATTTCTTCAAATCAGCTAAGTTTATTAAAAACAATTTTTTTCAAATGCTTGCTATAAATTTTGTCGACAAAGGACATCAAATTGCAAATGCTGTTATATTTAATGACATCAGCAAATTGGTGGCAAATATAACAAAATTGACTAATAAAACAACAAATTATCAGCAAAATCGTGGAAAGCTTGCTGATAATCTGACAGCAAATTGATAGCAAGAACCGACCAAAACCGATGAAAGCTTCGATCAGTTTTTGCCAACAATTTGTTCTCATTTTATATCAGCAAGCTTTATCGGGTTAATATGGAAACAGTTGATATCAATTTGCTGAATATTTTGATTGAATTTGCCAGTAATTTGTAAATTAATCGCTAACATTTTGCTGACTGTATTAAATTCATACATTTTATTCAATATAATTAACATTTATAATATATGTTATATTTACCAAGAAACACAAAAAATATCAATTTAACACAATCACATTGTGTGTGTGTATTAAATTTACATTTGGAAAATTCATATAAAAGTTCATTTTAAGAATTTTATAACAAAGCCAGCTTTAGCATAAATATAAAACATTTTTATGTGGAAGATTCTCAAATCCTTTTTTTATCTTTACATGTGTAAAAAAATGTTCTTAATATATCAAACAAACGCGATATCTTACTTGTAACTTCTTTATTTACGAATATAGTCTCTTCTTTTTTAAAAGTTGTTGAACTAAAAAGTCGTACTAAAAACGAAAGTCTTTTTGCAGAGAGAAAATAATGTAATGCAACGTTCAACGTCGATAAAAAAATACAAAGAAAATTTTAGAATCTGAAATGGATGAGGATCTCGCTTTCTTCGCTCCTTTGGATTTTATTCTTGGACTTCAAATCATCAAACATTACAAAACGTCGAGAATCAATCCACATTTTCCCGTCCTCGGAAGTAATACACTTCCAAGATGCAAGTTTATTTCTCCGAAGGACGATGGGAAGCCGATTGAAACCGCCCTCTCTCGTCTCCGGCCTTTTAAAAGAACGTGGACGAATGCGGCAGGATACAATTTCCTCGCAGGAAATTACGTCCACGAGAATCCGCGCTCCGCGCATCAGAGGAGCATTTCGTTAACGTGCGGTGACTATTTTCTACACGCTTTTAAACCGCAGGGGATCAATATTCATTGTCGTCACCATTGCCATTAATGTCGCCGACGATGTTAAATACTCGAGGGGATGCACTATCGCTGATGAGTTGCCAAGGGAAAGGTATCGCGACGGAGAAAGGAGGGGAATACTGTATCGTGGTCGGAAATGAGTTCGAAATTGTAATGAGATCCAAAGATTCTGAAGAAAGACGAAATGTCGTGATTCTGAGAGTCCGATTATGATCTGAAAATCCGGCGAAATGGACATTAATGGACGGACGGAAGAGGTGCTTTACGGAGCGCATATATTTACCTGCCGTGTCGATTTGGCAGACGTCAATAGAGTTACAATTAATTATAGTTTTCGCTTGAACCTTACTTGTTCTAATTAAGGCATCCCGGGTGTGTCGATACGCGCCAATCGCTTCCGCAGGGCCGACGTGAGAAAACAGATCGAACATCTTTAAGTTTTTATTTATTATTGAAAATGACAATTAGATTATATTTATCTGTTTATGTGTTCAATTTATTGAGAAGAATAATCGATCAAATTATAAAATATATACAGAGTATTCTAGCTAACGAGACTTTTATCTTTACAGGATAAAGTCAAATAAAAATTATACATATTATTTATACATATTATATACTTTATACATTTATATGTATTTTTATTTACAGCTTTATTACTTGAAATTAAACTAAATAAGTGCATAATTTCCAAATAATATTAGATCGCGCACTTCTTTTAGAAAGTTAACTATTATTGGTTTCAATTTACATCTAAAAGAGAAATTTTCCAATTCTTTTATAAAAAAAAACTTGATAAAAAAGAAAAGTATAAAATCATAGCACAAGATATTCTTTGTGACATTTAATATATAATTACATTAATAAATTTAGACGTTTCGGCCACAATCTGGCCATCTTCAGTAAAAATTACAAATATCCATAAAGCACAAATTTTATATAAATCTGACATTAAATTCATCGGTCTTTTATAAAACTTGGAATCTTTATCCAGAGCCTAAATAGACGAACCTTTTCCATTATCTTGAGCTCTATAGTGCGATTATCTTGATATGTGCGTTTATTATCGAAGAACCTATCGTGGCGCTGAAGAACCTACAGTCGACCCTGCGCGTTCCTTTGCTATTGGCCCATATTCGTCTAAATATCGCGTCGTACCCGAAGCAGTTAGAGTCGCGGCCACCGAAAGTAGTGAATGACGAGACTGCTGTCACCCACGAGAAAACATCGCGTCCATTCGTCGATTCGACGTATCTCATTCTGATTCTGAAGAGCTTCCGCGCGTTTCTGCTTCAGCACCATTTCTCTAAAGAGGGTGAGAAATGTATTTACATTTGCCTCTTCATTTGTACACAATTTAAATTTGGTATAAAAATAACAATTACGTATTCAATCACAAGCAATTTGAAAGATAATTCAACATTTTGTTGGACAATATAATTCCATAATAGAATGACAAGCAACCCAATAAATAACTAACATTAATATTATAATTTCCTTCTAAACAATATAAATGTAATATAACACATATACGTAACAGTTACATTGTTGAATATAGAAAATTATAACATTGCTGTTATGTTACTGTTAATTGATAGTTTTTTTACTATCAATTAAATAAAGTGTTGCTTTAAATTAAATCACTAAGAATATAACAATACCAAAATTAGCATACGGAAAAAAATTTTGTTAAAGTATTTAAAAATTTAGTTAGCTAGTATAAGTCTGAAATGATTTAGTTGACCCAATTAAAATAATTAAAACAATTATATAAAATGTACGAACACATTTTAAATCTGTCAGGACAACAGTGCACTTGTATATAGCTAAATAAGAACAAATTTTACTAAATTATATCTAAATTAAGTTATTTTTTAAATAATGTTTTTATTGTTAACATACAAGATTTTTATATCATTGACATTTCTCAGCGATGTTTCGATGGAGATGCTTAATCATTCTGGCATCATCCAACTGGTTACGTTTTATATAAAAGGATTATTAACTCAGAGAGAAATATTTCTGGTACAAAATACATAAGGAATAACATATACACTTAATGCATCTATTTCGTTGAACAATCTTAGTATGTACTGAAGATGGTTAAAAAGTTAGCCGAAACATGTATAATTAAAGTATTGTAATTGTTCTTCCCAATAGTCATTAATTTATCACTAGATTATAATTTATATAGAATGCTCGTGCTTACTCATCATGATTGAATGTTCTACATATTCATCTTGATAGTCTCACAAAATTATTTTTAAATCTAGCTAAATTTTTAGCTACTTCAGCAAAACCGCTTTTTTCTCGTGCACACAATATATTGTGATATCGAAAGATATTGTATTACAACACGACATCTATTGTGATACCAGAGGATCAACGTCAAAAGAAATACAATAAGAGCTTACCAAAGAAATCAATAATATGACAATTGAATCAGATCGGATTGAAAAGAACTGATCTTTTTTAATCCTGAGTGCCAACAATCTCATGATTCCTCTTTTATGAGGACAATGATCCCAGTAGCTGGGATTCTATATGTATTTTTTCGAAATTATTCATCGCAATTAGTAATCGATGGGATTAATCAATCATTAATGAATAAAAGAGTTCTTGCCGCATTATTATCTTTTGCAGCCGATTAAGTCTAGACGATCGCAATCACGACATCCATCTACGTCGGTAATATATCGTCGATGAATATATCTTCGATTGGCACTTTAAATACCTATAAATATAATTATTATCAGACATATAAAAGTGTACATAAATACAGACACGCCATTCTTAAAACAATAAATATCACATACGTTACGTCATCCTCTCCAGGAGATTATAATTTAGAGGTAAATGAATCTGAAGTAAATTACACGATTCGCATTTTAAAAGTCAAATTGATGATACTACATTGAAAGAAATTTTGATTATTAAATTTTAATGAATAATTATTTCAATAGTATAACGTTTATTTACGGAGAATAAATATTTGCTAAATAAAAAACGTAATAATTAAATTAATGTATTCTTGTATCAAATAAATATATGTTTACATTTATTAAATATTCAATTGATAATATTCAAATAAACATTCATTAAAATTTAGTGTATTTTTCTTTCATTATAAAAGAATACTAGGAGATAGAAATGTTTAAGTATATCATTTTATTTTTAACTGGATTTAGATAGTATAATGTTTTGTCAAAAATACTGTCTTCTTTAATGATTTTTTAAATTATTCAAATACATTTAATTTTTGCCTAATTACTTGTTTAACGACTTTGGAAGAGAAATATAATTTACATATAAATAAGTCGATATACGTCTTCATGCCCTTTATTTTTGGACTTCATTCTTGATCGAAAATTGTATACATGTTGTCAGCGAGTCTATAATGGGTTTGTCAAGATTAAATCAATCGATTCTTTTTAATCGGAATAAAATGCCTCAGATAATACAGTCTTGATCAAAAATATTAGGTACCTTATAACTTTATTATTTAAAGTTTTCCCAAGCAACGAAAAGTGTCTAAAATCAGGTCATAAGCGTTTAAAGACGACGACTTGAAGACATCTTATGTCAATTTTAGATTTTGTATTGTTTGAATTAGCTCAAAATGGTTGATTTACGGCATTTGCTGTAAATTATCCTTTGTTTCACGAGCCCTAAAAAACTATAATGTCAATAATCAACAGATGTCAAAGCAAATAAAAGAATTATAGAAAAATAAAAAAATATAAGCACCTAATATTTTTGACTAAGACTATAAATGACTCAAACATTCGTAAAAAAATCGAAATTAACGATTCAAAAAAATCCTTTTTAGATAAACTTCCATGTAAAAGACAAAATTATTCACTCGCAATTTTGGCATAACATATTGATTTCGAATCCATTAATGAATTGATTAAAATATCATGATAATATGATATGAGAATTTTTTTACGAGAGCTGAATTAAAGAATATAGTGTGATATCAGGAACATCGGAAATAAAAGGAGACGATGACTTCAATTGAATTACGTTCAATTTGAAATAGAAATTTTATCACGATTACATCTATTCTAAAATCTTTCGATCTGATCTTTCTGAAATCTTAATCGATCTAATTACGAGGCTATATACACACTTAAAATTTTTTCGGCCTAATGTGAACGCGTTATCATTTGTACAAATAACATCAGTTGCACATTAAACTGATCTTGTCAGGCGATTAGCTGACGCTTTTACTTTCCGTAATCAGAATTACCCACAATTATTTTGTACTTGTGGGATGACAATGCTGATGAATCGTCGTTTTCGTAAGCCTTATCACGTGGAAAATTTGAACAAAACAAGAGATTAAATCACATAGATGATGAATAGGCACAAGTAGACTACCTCTACACTTCCCTATTAGCTGTAAGCGATTGTCAGATAGTATCGTTCGCGAAGGTTCTGTTTGCCAAGAGAGAAGCGTGACAGACAAATAATACGTAAGAAATAGGGAAGAGTGGCACCTTTCATGTGCTACTGTTTTATGATATTTAATGTCACGCTGGCGTTTCACAAATACGATCGCGAGTTATACGTTCTTCAAACATGATGCTTCAAATGTTTCGAAAATATATATTACAATTAATAAATATAATTAGATTATTAATGCAAAAGATCTGTCAAATAAAATATGCCAAGTAAAATTGAAAACAAATTCACAGCGAAGCGAAAGTGCGTTTGAGACTTTTCTTTATCTAGATAGGAATTTTTCAATTACTTCTATTCTAATTTTATTTAAATAAAGTTTGAAGAGAAAATTCTCCTGCATCCCTCAATTTAATATTTAACTCGTAAAAATTTTGTAATGTCAATATAAATAAGTTAATGTGTCAATATAAAGAAGGCTATATTCAGATAAAGTGAGTCTGGGTATCTAATATTTTGTATAAATTTTACAATTTCCACTTCAATCTATTTATGATACTAAATTATATTGATGACAAACGTGAGAAACGCGATACATAAAGAAAAACATATACTGTAATAATTACTTGTTTTAAATATTTCAAAAGTTTGTAAAGCCGCAAATCTATCATAAGCATTAAATTTATTCAAAATATATTTTGAATCTTTAAAAATCCTTCAATCAAAATTATTAAAACAAATTCCATTTACTTATTATATAAAGTCCGCTTCTTTGATTAATTTTATACAATAATATACTCCAAAAAAATTTTTGTTTTGAGTACCTAATAATGAGCAGGGTTAAATAAGTTAACTTTTTTTTTAACTAAGTTAAAGTTAACAACTTGTAAAATTTAACTTAGTAAAGATAAAAGTTAATCCATAGTGACATTAATTGAATTAAAAGTTAAATTAATAAAAAAGGTCCCAGATAAGCCAAGTCTGTAGAAAGTAGATTTTTTAAATGTCTTCTATACACTAACTGTCAATAAAGTAACAACAGAATTAGATGTACATAATACTGTTGATAGACAGTTAGAAAAAATGTAACAAAATCTGCAAGCATCAGATAATGTCGGCAGGATCTGCTTAGTTTCTGCCAACAATTTGTCTTCACATTGTATCGACAGGCGATGTTAACAGAACTAATGCGGACGCAGTTGATGGCAGATTGCCATCATTTTCTGCTCAAACCTGCTGATAGTCTGCTAGAAGATCTGCTGATAGACTGCAGACATTTGCTATCTGAGGTAATTTAAAAGTAAAAGATTAAATTTGTTTTATTTCATGATTTTAAGTTAACTTTCTTTTTAACTAAATTAAAAAACTAAGTTAAAAAGTTAACTTTTTTAACTAACAAGGAGAGACTCACATATGTATTTTACGGATTTTGATCGGCTTTTGCGTGATTATTCTAGAACATCGAAAAATAATCTCTAAAGCGGTAAATTTCTGCGTATTTTTCAAAAAAAATAGTGATTTTAGATAATGACAACGGATCACTTTCAAACTTTTTATCCTTTGCTTAAACGTAAATGAAATATTTGGATTTATTTAAAATTAGAAAAACGTATCTCCGACAGAATGTATAAGCATATAATCCAAGTAGGGATCCGTATAACGCTTACTATCCAACTCTGATGGTAAATTAAAAAAAAAATCAAATAAGTTAATATAATAGTTACTGGTAAAATATAATTATGTAAAGTTAAAAAGTTAAGACTCTAAAATGTAACTAAATAAAGTTAAAATTAATTAACTTTTTAACTTAGCATTATCCAACCTTGATAATAATTTTTTCTAAAATTTGCAATAAGTATATTTTAAAATTATTATCAAGAAAATATTCTTTGTTAAAAATAATCGTTATTTAAAAGAAAGAAAATAAATTTTATCTGTGTTTCTTTATAATCACTTGTATTTCGTTAGGGTTTCATACCAATATCTTTTATTAATACTTCATTAAAAAGTTCATAAAATTACTTGCGAAATTTTAGATTTTCTTATGTGTTCTTTCTCAGCTATATTATACCGACATTTGTTACCATCGTATCTTCGAACAAATATTCGTACTACAGTTTCTACATATACGAGATATGACATATCTTTGACATCACAGATTTGTTGTGTGACGTATCTCGATGTATCATTAAATACTTGAAATCAGGAATTGTTATTATCTTCTATAAACGCGTAAGCAGTTGCATTTTCATGAATAGTGTACTTTTTTCTCTTCACAGTTTTATTTATCTGTTAATAAATTAATACATATCTTAAAGTTTTTTTCACACTGAATGATAGCGTCATCAGAATTTGTAGCACTTCAAAATTTTATCAAATTTTTATTAAAATTAATTTAATTGAGGGTGAATTAAAATAAAAACTTTTTGAACTGTAGAATTATACAAATAGTCTAAAATTCAAACAGCTTGATAAAAATAAGTATGATCATGAATTAAAATTCATTGAAAGCTCCTAAATTGTACTTTTTGTTGTAAACTTTATTTAAAAAATTTTTATCTTATCAAATAAAACGCCATTTTTGACATATTTCATTCCAATTTACTCAAAATCCTGACATGCTACGCAATTTCTATGTCAATGACATCGTAATCAGCGCGAAATAATCTTCGAGGTACGCATATTATGACGTTTCGCAAAGAATTTGATATGAAACTGTGTAATGAATGTACTTGTGATTATCAACAGATGAATTAAGAAAGTAACTAAAAAAATTATTAGAAGTATTTTATATTGATTTTAATATTTAGTTCTAAAAAATTGCTTTACAAAATGATAAATAAGGGCAATTTAAAATAATGAATAAAAATGCTAATAATTTATTACGTGATGATCGTCGAAAATATTCGTCGCAGATTTATTAACGTGCCTGATAAATAATATATTCATAATTCACGTACAATAATAAATTAATATGACAGGCAACTTTGGTACCATGTCTGATGCTGCAAATCTCTTATCTCTTATCATGACTGAAACTCGAGTAAATTAATGACGTAATAAAATATTGCGCGTATGACACAATTTCACGAAGGGGCATTATCTTGTAAAATTGCGACGAAATAATAGCGGTCAAACATATGTGCTTATCAACTTCCGCGTATTCGGATCATAAATTATGTGTTTACGTCAAAAATATAATAATTATTTTGCATCAAGACGTACAATCTTATTACATATGTATTCGAAATTTATCGCCGAAATTAAATATTAACAGAGAAATTTTTAGGAAAAACATACAATATTACTAAATATATTTATAGCAATTAAAAAAAATCAATACGTGTCATGATGCGATGAAAAATCCATGAAATTAAGATCCTTAACTTTTTTCAGTTTGAGAAATATAATAATTTATGTTCGTTCAATTGCTCGTTTAAATTAGCTCTATTGGAATTGTCAAAGCCTATTTTGGCCTATGTTAGCTTTTCTTCACGTTTTGTTTCAATTGTTTAAATTATCATGAAGTCTTTTTTCATACCTTTAAATCTCTCACTTTTTTTCCTCTCGCGGATTTTATCATTTTGAGAAAAGCCGAAAGCTCCCCAGCCTCTTTTCTCATAGAGGCAGATGATATCTTATCTCGAATCAGCCTCAGACTTGCTCTGGAAGTCAAGGTGCGCGACGTCGTTCCATGGTCCATGATCATTCATCTGATCGCGATCGCGCAAGGAAGCAGCTACTTGTCGATCGTCCGTCTTTCTTTCCGTAGAGACGGGAACTCCGCGAAGAAAGAAATTTCGCGAATACTTATACTGGTACTGTCTTATCCGTCAATTGACGCCGTTTTCCCGAGGGGGTAGCCCACGTTAGGGGTGGAATTCACGATAGCGACGCCGACAGGATACCACCTTGGGTGTTCACAGTTCACCAATGAACGCGGGGCGTCGCCCTCGTCAAGAACAACATCGCGGTAACTGCAGCAGCAGCACCAGGAAGCGACGGCACTGCGACGGCACGTCCACGAAGGAGAACTTCCGGCGCGCGAACACCTGCAGAACGTCCAGCGATTTAAGCGGCGACCATGGGTGAGTTTCAATATATTTAAATAATGATTATTATTGTAATATATTATCATAAATACTGTTGTATATCCTAAAAAATTAAAATTTTTCATACAACTTTTCAAAATTTTTATATTTTCAGAATTTCAGAATAATTTTATAACTTTTTAGAAAATTTTTCAAATTTTTGTTCCAAGCTCATTGGAACACTTTACAGAAATATCAAAGAAATTTATATCTTTAGAATTTTTCATATAATATTTAATTCTGGAACATTCTAAGACTTTTCATTCTGTAATTTCTGATAAAATATTATAAAATACGAAAAGATTTTTGGTATTCTTTCCTTCTTAAGAAATTATAGAATGGGACGATTTTTATGTTAACAATTTTTAATTCAATTTATTAGATTAAAAATTTAGAATAATTTAATTGAAAAGTACTTACATTTTATTCTTCTTGTTGCAGGACTCGACTTCCTGGCAGACGGAGGTGCCGACTTCGAGCATGCAATCACCGTAACAGGCAAGGATTTGTGAAAAAATTATAGATCTAATAACCCAATTTCGATCAAACGTCCAAGTGCCTATTAATCTTGCAATTTAGTCACTGCCTAAAACACAAAAATTTTTTAACAATTCGTAAAAATTATTGAGATATAAAAGAAGAATATTTAAAGATACTAGAATTTTTGCGAGATCATTCATAAGATAATCCTTAATATTGCAATTATCCTTATTGAATTCAATGTGTGTTAGGTTTTGGAAGATTCCACTACATGCTGCTGACCCTCTGCGGTCTAATTTACATGGACACGGCGATCGGTGTGACAATACTTTCGTTCGTACTCCCAGCAGCACAATGCGACCTAGAGATGGATTCCACCGCAAAGGGTTGGCTGACTGCCTCTCCAATGCTAGGTCGATATTCCTTTCATCTTTCATTTGTTATGCTAATTTTATTTATCATAAGAAGAAAGTCATCTCAATTGAGATACTTTTGCAGGTATGTTAATTGGATCGTATATATGGGGATGCCTGGCTGATACGAAGGGCAGGAAGATCGTGTTAATAGCTACACTGCTAATGGACGGCATCGTGGGCATTGTGTCTTCGTTCGTGCAATACTTCTGGGTGTTTTTGGTCTTCCGGTTTTTCAACGGCTTTGCGTAAGTATGATAGAATAGACTCTGATGAAGCCAAAAGTTAATCTTTGATTAATAGATTACGTGAGGTTGGTATGATAAACATTTACATCACAAAATTAGAATTATATTCTACGACCGAAATGGTTTAGTATCAAAGATATAAAGCTAAAGATAAAAAAAATTTCATTTTTTTTTACAAATTTCAAAAATCACTCGGGTTTTGATAAAACCCTTTCTATACATTTAATAAAGTTCATCAAAACCCGAATGATTTTCGAAATTAAAAAAAGAACATTTTTCTTTTAATACTCTGTGTTTTTGAAACTAAAACGTTTCGAAAATATAATAATCGAAAATAATCATATGAAGTTTTCGTCTTGAATTAAAATGCGAATCATTTAAAAATTTTTGAAATACTTAAAGACAAATCTATATAAAATGATTTTAATACTCAGTTAAAAGTTTTAATTATTACGCAGCGTAACCGGCGCCATGGGCATCTGCTTTCCGTATCTCGGTGAATTTCAACCCACGAAATACCGCGAACGCTGTCTCTGTTGGATGGAGATGTTCTGGACGGTCGGTGTGATAGTTCTACCGCGTAAGTACTCTTATAATCTATCTCTTAAGAGACAAGAGTTTGAGAAACTGGCATCCAAGTTGAATAATTTATAGTAATCGCCTGGCTAATCATCCCCATGGATTTCATTATCGTGAGCGACACGTTCTATTTCAAATCCTGGAATCTCTTTGTCGCGCTCTGTGCTCTGCCATCACTCATGCTTGGCTTGTGGCTGTTTACTTTTCCCGAGAGCCCAAAGTTCCTGCTGGAGTGTGGCGAAACTGATGCTGCCCTTGAGGTGTTCAAGTGGATTTACTCGCGAAACACTGGCGCTGATCCTGAAACTTATCCGGTACCATTGCTTTAATTTTCTCAATATAAAAATAATGAAAACTAATGATGTTAAACTCTCTTATGTGTATACTTTGCAAAATTAAAACATCACAAAAAATAAACACGCAAGAAAAAGTGACTTGCTTAAGTATCTAAATAATTAATTATTGTAATAGCTATAATAATAGATACAAATCTGAAAATGATTTTATTAAACTATCAAATAATTATATAAAATACTCAAATTGATTGCTAGAAATCATTCTAGAAATCAATTGCTCAAACATTCTATAAACATTTTTTATAACCTTGCTCATCATATTTGAACTTCCTACATTATTTCAATGACAAAATGTTTAAAAATAGGTATTTACCAAAATTTTATGTACTTCAGCAATTGATAATAATTAAGTGTTTGACAAATATGGAATATGTCTAATAAACATTAATGATAAAATAAATTAATTGTTACTATGTGTGACTCCAAAATACTTGATATTTTAAATTACATTAAAAATACGATTAAAAAGTGACTTTAAGTCCGTCATTTTCAATATTTAAAGAACATTTTTTGTGTTCTAAAAAAACAACAATTTTAAATTAAATATTCTACCTTATTTTTTCTTTTCTTTTTCCATTTAGGTGAAGTGCTTACAAGAGAAAGCGAAACATCAAGATAAAAGCACCAGGTCGCTGAAGCTACTCAAGCGAAAGGATCTAAAGGTTTTATTCGCGGAAATACGTGATCTGACGAGTGCGCTCTGCAAGCCGCCCTATTTACGCAATACCGCACTCGCCTGCATCATTCAATTCGGACTTACCAGTAGCTACTACACTTTGATGGTCTGGTTCCCAGAATTATTCACTAGGTAAATTTCATCATTAATCTACGCGCGTATCTTATCACTTTTCCAAGTTCTTAAACCTTTAGGAAAAAATTCTTTCGCATCATATCTACGACTAACAACAATTGATTTTAACATCTCGCATACTCTTTGAACTAACATGTCTTTGTCTTATCTCATGTGATCGTTAACATTATTATACGTAAGTTTTTATTGAATTGGTTTGATTTATGTTATAATGACTTATTCAACTTTATTAAATCACAATCAGATAATTTGAAATGTTAAATTTGAATATTTCGTTAGATACATCAGACAGCATTATTATCAATATGAATATATGTTAACGATACTCCAATTTGCTTCGCATCGCATCTTTTATATTAAATTTATACGTCACCGATTTTATTTTTATTTTTACACTAAGGACTCAATCGAAAGGGTTGAAACGTTTGTCAATTTTTCTCAAGAATAAGACTTACATCTATCTTTGGATTATTTATTTTTCGTTGTAGCCTATATATATTATACTTTGTAATTCTGGAAAAAGAGAATTTTTTTAGAACCTGATAGTTGTAAATTTGAAAGTACAAACAATATTTTGTTCCATTAAAAATAAATTTCTTTTTATATATTTTTTTGTTTCCTTTATTTCTTGCGCCGATAATTTCATTTAAACTCTCACTAGTCATTTTCTTACCTTTCTATATTCTTAGCTCCATCTTCTTTACTTCACGATTATGTAATTGCCATATTTCAGTAATAATCCACATAATCTTTGTATTGTTTTCAAGGTTCGAGCAGTTCGAGCACGCGAATCCTGGCGAGACGACATCGGTTTGTATAGTATCCGCCTTGTCAGATAATACGACCTTCTTCGACCCTTACGGATGCGACACGATAATTGCGCCTTCCGTCTATTTGCACACCGTATACATTGGCCTCGCGTGTATCCCTGGTTCGATCATCCTACCCCTTTTCGTGCACAAACTGGGCGCAAAGTTCTTTCTCAGTAAGTGATGGCATATCTTAAATAACTTGAAATACCTTTAAAAAAAAATGAAAAAAAAAAAAAACAAAATGGAAGGATATGATAATTATCTAGATATAATTATATAGATACAATGAAATTCCAGTTATCATAACAAAACTAAATTAAATTCGAATAACTAAAGACTTAGATCTTTAAACATTCAATCAGATTTATTTTCATAATATCAAAATGACACAACTAAAAAAATTAAGTTTTCCAAAAAGGAGAAAAATTATTTTTTAACAGAAAATTGAAAAATAATAAAATAATATCTTCAAATAGCTTCAAATAAATGTATTCTTAACATGATCAACTGTTATTTTTGTTTCATGACTTTTAAAAAAACTTCTTTTAGTTGTCATTATTTTGACAATTTTTTAAAAACCATTAATTGACATTTTGACGATTTTTTTATAAAGTTAAGTGTTCATTGCTGATAACTGATGGAGTAATATTTATCTAGCTCATTATATAACTTGAAAATCATGTTTTTTTACTTGTGTTTACTTGTGTCACTTTTGAAGTAAAAGATAACGATATATAATCAAACTTCAATTACATTCTAATAGAACTATACAAGATACTTGTACTTTCAGTCTTTTCGCTGGTGGTCTCCGGCGCAGTGACGGTTGGTTTCTACTACGTAGTGAACTCGATGCAGAACCTGGTGCTTTCGTGCGTGTTCGAGGCTCTCACGTCCCTCGGTATCTCTCTAGTCTACTGCGTGATCGTTGACATGTTCCCGACGAATCTTAGGTGAGCGAAATACAATTCAAGTTTCTGAACTTTTTTGATTTAAGATTCATTAATCCGATATCATATAACACATTACAGAGTGATGGCCGCAGCTCTATCTCTGACGATGGGTCGTTTGGGCGCCTTAGTTGGCAACTTGGTGTTCGGTTATCTGATCGATTTAGCCTGCGTAATTCCCATCATACTGTTCGCCGCGTTTCTCTTCGGTAAAAAAATTTTCCCAGTAAAATTTAAATCTGTAAGATTTTGAATTTGTGAGATAAGTGATATTCGGTTTGAATCAATGCATACAAAATGTAGGAAACATACATTTAATCCACTCAAATGTAGTGATATAACTCGATTGATTTTCAGCTTGCGGTTTCTTCTCGTTTTTACTGCCAAGAACTGGGAAAGATACGCTGGATTAGTAGAGAGAGAATTTTCTTGCATTTCGTTCGAACGACTTGAAGAAACTGTGCCTTGGACCACTCTCTCTCTCTCTCTCTTCTCTCGCGTTTCTCATTTATTAATAAATTTATCTACTAAAAAAAATAAGCTTATATATTTATACCTCGCATCTAAAGCTTGAACCAGGAAGTCGAGAACTGTTGTATACTGTTGTAAAATTCTTTAATATAATTGATCTTAGTTCCTCACTGTATCTAAATATTATAATATATAAACAATAAATCGTATTGAAGAATTTTACAATAGTTCCAAAGCTGCTATTTCTGCTGAATGCATCTGATTAATAATCTTCTGAAAATGTCTGAAGATAAACTACAAAATCACTGAAATTTGCCAATTCATGTACCATTTCATTGTCAAAAGTTGATTATATTAAGATCACTGCATTGAGATAAAAAAAACAGAGCAAATAAATAATAATTTTAACAATAAATATTTAAGAAAAGGATTTAATAAAAGATAATAATAAGTAATTTTTTATGATTATCTTTGAAAACAATAACTTCTGATATCATATTTTTAAATAATCGTTGAAAAAATAATTTATTAAACTTATCACGTATCTATGTGCGCGTCCATCTATGTGTGTATAATATTACAATAACGCAAGTAAATTTAAAGATGATCGGTTTTTATAGAGTTCGCATGATTTAAAAATTTATGTGATTAAAAGTAAGAAACTGATAATGTACGAAACTGATATAATTACTGATAATATATATTAATTTCATGATTTATTAGTTTCGTAGACATGCATAATAAATGTTTAATAATATTCGATTTTTATTTAAACTGATTTTAATGTTATCATCCAAGTTTGATTATTAATAGAGATAATAAAATTGAAAAAAAAAATTGTAATTTTTAGCAACATATAAGATAATATAGTATTAAAAATATGCGACTTATTTATACAACATTTATACAATAAAAAAATCACGAATTTAATAATTATTATCGAAATATTTATCTTGATAATCGCAAATTTTTATTAATTGCCGATAATGTTATCGTTCTTCAATTATATAAAAAACTAAGCATCTCTATCGATAGTTGAAGCTTCAAATCTTCAATCGATGACGGATACGTGTCCTTTCGATGCCAGGAAAATTCTGAAATCTAGCGTGAAAAATGTATTTGGGTCATTTTGACCCAGAAGGACCACGACAGATTAAAAAGCAAAGTTTGTAACGATATCAAGTATTTTTTATTGATGAATGTCTTCTTATAAACAGTTTACTTATACATAAATATAATTGACTATAAGAAATAGATTTTCATATGTTTGGATGAAATTTGGAGGTAACCAATTGGTCCTTATGAATCTTTTTTTTTTGTGATAAAATTTTTATACAGGATATTTCAGAAATAATTGACCAAACTCTTCGGAAACGGTTCCTTCTTTATAAATATTTCTTATTTAAATTGTATATGTATTTATGTCGGACGGCATGCCACGCTTCATTTTCATTGTACTTACTTATGGGAACATCTTAAGACCTTCGTGTATGATACTTCTGTTGCTACTGTGGAAGTACTCCAAAATCGTATTATCGCTGCGTGTGAAAAAATACGAAATACTCTGAGAATTTTTGAACGTCTTCGACATTCCATTCGATGTCAATGCAAAGCATACATCGATGTGAAAGGAAATCATTTCCAGCAATTTCTGCACTGAAAATAAACATTTATTAAAAAACGCGAAATTTGTTTCATATAATCAAATTATTTAATCCAATACATGTAACTAAATATGTGTAATCTATAACAAAGTAAATCTGTATAACAAATCGAACTAATCAAGACTTTTTATAAATCAAAGAACTGGAAAGGATATGGGCACTAGGAGTCAAGCGCAGATGTCGCGTAAATAATATATCTATGAAGTGTGAAACTTTTTTATTCACTAAAACGCGCTTTGACTTTTTCCAGTTCTTTGATAACAAAGTAATTACTATTATAAACAAATCACTATTTAAACCAACAAAATTAAGAGTCAGTGAAAACATATACAGATACTGTAATGTAGGAAATAAGATGATTACGATGATGGAATGTTTGGTGAGCCAATATTTATGGACAACAGTTCAGGAGAGAATCACAAATCGCACTTCACGCTTCGCCGTCCCATACATGCTCCATCTTACAACTCTGCTCTTACTCTACTAACCTTCCTTTATCTTTTCCTTCTTGCGCGAGCGCGCTGATACTCTAGCGCATATCGTCATAGTCGGAAACGTGCGAACAAAATAAAAATTTATAAACGAAACATATACTTTTCTTACATTCGGCCATTCTGCACAATCATGCGTCCCGACGCCAGCTGTTAACTTAATGTTACACAAAACGGTTTCTATCAAATTCACACAAAAACAACAAAAGAAACGAAAAATACTTTTTATCGTGTTTGCTATGATCGCTTAAACTCACTTACCATTAGTCGACTTAACATTATAAAAATAAAATCGACTGCTTATAACTGACGTCTTACAAATAAAATTGACGACTTATAATTAACGTCTTACAAATAAAATTGATTACTTATAATTAATGTCTTACAAATAAAATTCATTACTTATATTGAATCATCTAAAAAGTATTCGCGGTTTTTGTCACTAGATGGTGTTGATCAACACTATCTAGTGACAAAAAACCGCGGATACTTTTTAGATGACCCAATAATTAACTGTATTCCAAGGTTTAACATACTCAGCACAGGTAGAAGTACTTACAGGTCCTTGGTGAGATCCGCTTTTAGTCACATCATATGTGTCGTTAGGCTTAATCTTCTCAATTTGATATGATCCTAAATATCTCGTTCGTAATTTTCGGCCTAATTGTGTTCGTTTGATTGCTATTAGGTCTTCCACCTGATATTTTGTAGCCTTCTTACGTCTAAGATTATATGTCTTACAATTCTCCGATTGCACTTTCAGAATTTGTCCTTTCGCTCTAGCTCTAATTTCGTTACGCTCTTCCTCAAATTTCGATCGAAATTCTTGTTCTATTACTTCGCGTAGTTTCAGATCAGTTTCGTCGCGCATCTTTACGCCAAATAGTAAATCGAAAGGCGTCGCATTTACGCTACGATTGAACGTGGAGTTTAATATACGTTGCAATTTATCTACATATTTGTATCATTTAACAGGCTCTTCGATTGATAATTTGGAGAGTATCGATATGATTGCTCTATTCAAACGTTCCACTTGTTCATTTGCCCTTGGCAATCCCGTGGTAACTGTCACGTGTTCAATTCCTTCATTCTGACAATACTCCTTGAACTTTTGGGAGGTAAAAGCTGCGCCTCTATCCGTCACGGTTTGTTTCGGACTCCCGAATATTTGTTTTTGAATGTCTAACTGACTTGTAACCTCGCGAGTTGTGATAGATTTAGTCGGATATAACCATACAAATTTAGTAAAACTATAATAGCGAGAGTATGATTGTAGTTTTTATTAGTGGTATCTAACGGCCCTAAATGATCGGCGTGATATGCGTGTAATGGCACATCAGATTTGGGAATGGGATATAAATATCCTTCCTGCCTACCCTCTTTGCGATTCGTCAATATACACTGCACGAAACTGGCAATGTGTCGTTCTACTTTATTCCTTAAATCGCGTATAAAATACTCCTGACGAATACGCTCTTCGATACGTTTGAACGCCATATGTCCTTTCTCGTGAATCGTTCGAATTGCATCTAATTCTAGTGTTCTGGGAATAACGAGTAAATCTCTACCATCTTGAAATTTATATAATAAATCGCCGCTTATGTGATAATTCTTATACGATTTGTCTTTGACAATTTTTTTTATCGCTTGAATTTCTTCATCGCTTGCTTGTTGACTCCTAATCTGTGGTATAATTGGACTTTTCGCTATTATCATAACCGGATGTCGACTCAAAACATCAACGTGTTTCATACGGGTTCGCGGTCTGTGCTTTATGATGTAATCATAATCCTCTAACACTAAAGCCTATCTCACAATACGTGTACTTAATTCTTTTTTGCTCATGGTTCGCTGAAAAGCCGCACAATCAGTAATTATTTTAAATTGAATTCCTAACAGATACACTCGGAATTTTTTAAATGCCTCTACTATCGCAAATACCTCCAATACGTAACTGCAGAAGTACAGCTCCATGAGTTTATACTTGCGTCCGTATGTACTTCCATTTCGCGAATGATATATTGGGTTGTTCGGAAAGTAATTTCGTTTTTTTTTTTTGTGAAAATGAAAGACAATTTTCGTATAATGAATAAATTTAACCTCTCACCGATCTCACATGTTGTTATTCGCCAGTTTGCATCAACTAATGCCTTTATCGTGTCTTTAGCTTCAACCGGCCTTCCAGAACGTGGTGCATCTTCGACATCAAAATTGTCGGATCGAAATTTTGCAAACCAGTTCTGGCACTGGCGTACTGTCAACACATCTTCTCCATGCACATCGGTTAATTTCTTTCTGGCTTGAACAGCCATTCTTACCTTTTCAATAGTAAAAAAGTAAAATATGACGAAAATGCTGCTTATTGCTCTCCATATTTAAAAGGGCACCAATCAAAAACTACTGCGTAGATTCAATTGAACTTTTTCACACACAAGCCTTGCTATATCAGCTGTCAAAACATATAATGATTATGCGGCTTAAGTGTGAAGTTGGGTTCGAAAAAATACAATTAAATCCTCTGTCGGGAAAAAACGAAATTACTTTCCGAACAACCCAATATTTTCAGTACTGAGTTAAAATCGTCTTCAATTGTATAACGCGTTTCGACCCTTATCGTCAAAATTAAGATAATAAGATTGATCTTTCCAACATGTCGCTCAACGGTCTTGTGATTATAGAATACGAAGGTATAAACTTTCTGAAGTAACCCGTTAATACAAGAAAGCTTTGAACATCTTTTAATTCTTTCGGCTCTGGGTAATCTATCATGGCTTTGACTTTCTCTTGGGAATAAATTTTGCCCCCTTCTATTATATGACCTAGAAACTCGATGGTTCTTTTCACGAATTGACACTTTTTAAAATTAATTTGTAAAATCGTAGTCGCTAACAGTTTTTAATACGATTCGCAAGCGTTCCAACGCTTCTTGTTCGTTTGCTGTCGGCACGATCAAGTCATCCACGTAAAGCAATACTATATTTTGTCTAATCAAATCCCAGAAAGCAGCATTAATATATCTTTGGAAAACCCTCGGCGAATTACATAATCCAAAAGGGACTTTCAAGAATTGATATTGATGACCGTTCGGAGTGACAAATGCCGTATATTTTCGACTCTCTTTTTCTACGGATACATGAAAAAATCCATTTTTCAGATCTAACATACTAAACACACAAGGATTCTCTAATTTATCTAGTAGATCTTCGATTAGTGGTAAGGGATGACCGTCCTTTTCTATGACTCGATTTAATTTCCTATAATCAATACATACACGCGGTGATCCGTCCTTCTTTCTTACAACGACTATTAGACTCTCGTATTCCGACGTACACTTCTCAATGACCCCGTCGTTTAGCCATTCAGCTATTTGGTTTTCGACTATTTCGCGCTCAGGTGCCGGTAATCGTCGCGGTTTTTGAAAAATAGGCCTTTCGTCTTTTGATACAATACGCATGCTCACATCCGTTGTCTTACACTTATTTACTTGATACATTTCAACAATTGTCTCTACTTCTTTGCGTACTTTCGGATCCGTCACGTTACCAATGTCTAACGGTTGCTTTTCGATCACATTGATTTGTTAACAATTGAGCAGGTGTTGCCCTTCGTATAGTTACTCCGTCGTTATTGATGATCATTTCCGTCATCGCTAGGAAATCGCTACCAATTATGACGCTTGAATTTGTAACTTCATTTGGCACAACGTGCACTACACGGATATTCATCAGAATCTACTTCTACAATTACATTTACACAACCTAATGAATGCACTTCGTTTTTTTCAAAACCGGTTAAACAGATACTATTTTCCCGTAGCTTATCTAATTTCATTTTATCGTAAACCTCTTTGCGCATTACCGTGATTTGACTGCCAGTATTAATAACGCATTAACCCGCACACGTTTATCAAGATTTGTTTAAACATTCTACCGCTCGATGAATCAATAACCGTATTATTTACCGTCGTCTTTTTTTATCCGCTATCGCTTTACTATCGTCTGACGTGTTACACAAATTTGCAGTATGCCCGTATTTTTGACACTTGAAACATTTTTTATCTAATTCTTTCTTCTTATAGTCTTTAGATTTGTGTGCTTTACCGCCGCAATTGTAACACCGCACGTTTGTCTCCTGTTCCTTTTCGCCACTTTTTGGTGTTGTTGGTTTCCTCGCTTCTTCTGTCTTCTTCTGCATGCTGTTCTTCTCTCTCGTTCTCATCCTTTCAGTATTCTTCTTCCGAATTGCTTCGTATACTTTAAGCTTCTCCTTGAATTCTGTCAATTTTTTAGCTCCGTACAATATCATCTTGCCTTGTGCGTCTTCCGGAATTCCGTCAATCACGTATTTCATGAGTGCTTCTGCTTCTATTTTGCCTCTAGCAGCTATTTCTTTCATCGCATAATAATATTCCTGCAAGGTTTCGTCTCTCTTCAGTCTTCTTCTGACCAGCATACCGTGTTGAGCACTGTTTATTTCGTCTATAAATTCGTCTCGTAAGATTTTTGCTTCTTTCTTCCTCTCTTTCGTCGTCTTGCTCGTCAACTGTTCCCTCGTCACTCGCATCTTCATTTAATTCATCTTTTTGTTATTTTTAAGCATGAGAGTATCTAAATCCATTAAACCATGTAATATGCGTATCATTATCTCTTCTATTTCCGCCGTACTCTAAACCGAGAATGTTACAGCAGGATATCGATGAATGATACAGCAGGTCACCGATCGAAAGTTTTCGCGCCGCTTCTATTGTGTCCACGTATCCCGTTGTGTCTTTCTTAAAAGTAAAACCCTCAAAGTCTTTGAGTCTTTGTCTATTTTTTCGATCATCTTCCTTTTCGAAGATAAACTTGTGTAAAGCCATCACGGCAACGGTCGACGCCGTGCGTATCTTCTGCTTGATTGGTTCAATTTGCGCGAGATTATTCATCTCGTCTCTGCACATTTTACGCAAATTCTTACAAAAACTGATGTTCCCATTTTATAGAATAATACTTTTTTCAAACGATGGATAATCGAGCGCGATGGCAATTGAATGTAACGGCGGTTTAGCGAAAAAAAGACAAAAGTTTCGGCGTATCTTAACGGCAGTGGTTGGCTAATGATCTCGACGGTTTTTATAAAGCCAGCTTTTATAAAGTCATTGAACAAGAGGTTCTTTCGTCAGTCGCTTATGAGATTTAAAATTATGAATTTTTGAGGTGACCTCCCAATTTGCACCGTGATTGGCAATCTTAGTGACGAAGCTGGTAAAAAGAAGTGATACCATGCGCGACCAAAAATTCGGTGTTTGTGATTGGAGCGTGAGCGAGTTATCGCGTCAGAGTGCGTGCGTTATGATCTAACGAAATTGTTAGTGCCATTTTTAGTAAACGTTTTTGAGTGTATGTGTAACATGAGATTTGATTACAATGTTGACTCCTAATAAAGAAAGAGGATTTTTTAAGAACATTTTGGAAAGTTCTAAAAGTTTTCAAACTACATGCTGCACAATCACTTGTCCCATGGAATATATGTCGAGGCGAATCTCAAACATCCCGCTCGTCTCGTCATGCGATGACAAAATTAATACGAGTGTTCGACAATTATCAGGTGGCGCGGGCTGACAATTGTTGCGCTTGCAGCGCATGGTGTCGCGGAAATCTGTGCTGAAAAATTCCGTTCTCAGCCGTTGAAGAGTGATCATTTCTCAGAAATACATAGTGGCTGTTGTGATTTTGTTATGATTCAAGAAGAAATGAAAAAAGAAGATAAAGAGAAAAATTCGTTTACCTGATTGAGAGAAAACTCAACATTGAGAGAAAAAAAAGAAGGAAATTAATTTGCTTACTGGAACAACACGATTAGTTGATGAGCTTTTCTGGGTGTAAAACTAATTCATTATAATTTACATTAAATCTTTAGTTAAATCTTTCTTTAAATTGAAAGAAATATTTTTAGTTGATTGATAGATGTTTGAATGTTTGATTGCTCAATCTATTTTGTGGATTTGATATTGCTTTTGATAATTATAATATTAAAAGTCTTATTACTATTTATTAATTTCATATACGGCGGGCGAAATTATGCGTTATTATCAGAAGTATTTTAATTTCATGTTTTCTTATATTCGATATGAATTTGGTATTGAACATCAATTTCTAAAAAAGTTTTGTTAAGCTGATTAAATTAAGCGTTAATATTAGAACATGTATTAGATTTTTGAAATCTTGTATTAATTTTAATTTAATTCCTCCACATTTAAAAAGATACACTAATACTAGTAATTTAGCATGTACAATAGTCATTCTTATAAAAGACTTGAGAGAATACAATTAAATAATGTGAAAGCAATTTTGTAATTGGAATTGAAGGACTCATATCACTTACATTATATTAGAATGAACATCTTTGATTTCTCCTCTAAAATTCATAATGTTTTGCCAGCCTCCATAGTTTGTAAATTTTTTAAATATTTAGACAATATCAATAGTTTTAATTTTTTTCAACATACAAGGAGAATAGATAGGAAGATTCTATGATTGAAGAAAAAAGACTTTGAAAAATTAAATATTAAGCCAATTTCTTATAATTTCGAATAAGGATTTATAAAATAAAATTATATCTAATGATGCTCTTAATGACAAGTCTTTACAGGCTATGGAAAAAATATTGTAAAAATTCTGTATATGTTTAAATTAAGTATATTTTTGAAGAATTTTAATAAATGTAAAATTCTATGAATAAATACATTTTATTCTTTATAGAAATAATCATTTCTATAAATAAATAAAATGTATTCATAAAAATCAGTCATTTCAGTCGAATTTATATTGAATTAACGTCAATTCGATGTCGATATTAATTCGCTGAAGATTTGTTTGGATGGCGAATATATAAATATGAGAAAGATTGCAGGTGAATTCTTTAGTATCTGTTAAAAAAGAAAGAGAGAGGGGGAGAAGAAATTGACATTCTATGGTAATTATATGCTTGTGTGTCGATCACGATTCAAATAATCACGAAGATGAAGCGCTGTGTGCCTTCCGCTTCTTGTTTCTTTCCGATGCTGAGGTGAATCTCTGAATCGGTCATTGTGATTGTTTTTCCTTTTGTGCTAGAATCCCTAGCAAAAGCAAGAAACGCAGATTATTTTCAAACTTTAAAGGAAAATCTCTTTCAAAACCGTGACTTTAAAAGCAGATTGAGAGGCTGATAGCCAGATTGAGGCTGTTAGCCTAATATCAAAATCTCTTGAACCTGTATTGAATATAAAAAAAGATAAGTATGGTCAGCTCAATTTAATCAATCGATTAAATCATTTCGAGCATCTATTAAGGTAAAATTCGTACATAAAGTTGCACAGATGACTAACAGTCTATTCTGTAATTGTAGCATAAACCGCTAGCAGTCCGTTTTTTTATATATTTTCATGAATGAAGTTCGTTCTAATACATTCTGATTTAGAGAATCACAACTTGTAGTCGAATTTGTGATTTTGATTCCTTGTAATTTTTTTATAGTTTTTATAACTTGTTCGTTAATGACATTGTGAATGCTACTCTTTTTAAAAATTCCACTTTTCATTGTTTTAATTAAATTGTAAAAAATATTAATAAACATTTTCTCTGTTATTATATTTCTAAGAATCTGTCTCATTTTTTTGTTAGTTATAATTTCTACTCATAAACTTCTAATTTAACATTGCTATCGAACAGTATCAATAAGTATTCGAAATCGTGGACGCAATCGAATCAAAGTCGACCTTTAAATTGATATAATTTTGACAAAATGTTTTCGATGTCAAATCGATATCGATTCGAAATATCATTTCTCACTGGGTTGTGAGTGCTGTTTAATATTTTAGTGTTAGTTTTATGTTCATTTATAGTTTTAATTTTCCTTTTTATTTGACCTACGTAAGAGGAGTCACAATCGAGGCAGCTTATTTTACATTACATTGTTCCATTCTTTCTAATTTGTCTTTGCCTGATTTAATAATTGAATTTAATGTATTCATCGGTTTGTAAATTATTTTAAAATTATTTTTTTCCAATCGTTTAAAATTTTTCCGAGATACCCTTCATATAAGGTATTGTAAAATATATTTTTTTAAATTCTTATTAGAGTCATGATCATCCCTTGTATTATTATAATTTTTTAATTTTTTAAATTTTTTCATCTTGATAAAGTTTTAATTCTTTTATTGATTGTGAAAAAAATTATGTCCAAAGAGTAACCATTAGTCAGTAGAATATTAATCTTGGATTCAATGTTTTCGCTATGGTATTCTAGATGTGACAAAAAGAGAATTCTATCTAGGTAACCGCCTAGGTTTATGACGCCTCTTTTATGTTCTATAGGATGGTTTGAATTGTAATTAAGGGGATGCTGGAGTGTCCTGTTTTATCATTAAATTTTAAAACCGCCTTTCTCGTAACTGTGTTTATGGATTGAAAAATCCTTCTCCACAATTAAAGTATCGACAACAACGCAAGTCGCCAGCTACGTTTGAAAAACGAAAGAAAATTAAAGACTTACAGTTTTGTTATCGGCTTCTGTAGTCAACACATCACAATATGTATTGCATATAAGAGTTTCAGATCTTGCACGTTCATAAAAAGTAGCTGGCGAATTGCGGAAAACCTAAACGAACAATCCTATGCTTTTAGAAACGCGGTAGGAGTTTTAGTATAAGAGAAAGGCGTGTACAAAAATTTCGTTTGTATATTACGAGTGAAATTGATGTGTAGCCATGAAACTGAGCAGTATTTTAGTTCCGCGATATTCCGACAGCGGCGCTGTCATGAAAAGTGCGTCGCTGAACCATAGAAATGATCTGAATTATCGACCTACTCAGGCCCAGTGATGCGAATTCCGGGCCGCTTGCAGCACGCGATCAGCGCCACCGTTCGGCGGCCTGGCGCAACCGGTAGCAACACAAGCATGAGCCCGTGTCCGTGTGACTTCGTTAGTTAGAAGCGTGCCGACTATTATCGCTCTGTCCTTTTTGCACTACGTTCTTATTGCCTGCCTTGTCGGCACACTGAGAACGAGAGAGAACATTGTTTCACTCAAGCGAGCGTCGAGCAACCGAAATATGCTTTCTCGGCCTCTCGGCTCTCGACGTCAGGCGTGTATCAGGAGACATGGAGGCATGGGAACATTCTAAATAACATAAGTTTTAATAAATTGTAATAAATTATAATATACCCCTCCCAGAATATTATAAATCGTATCAAAACGCGATAATTGACAGGAGATTAATTGTTTATGATTTTCCATTCGTATTATGTACTACGGTCATAAATTCGATCCGCAAGAAATTGGCGTGGTCGAGCGCGTAAGGTGTGAGATCGGAAATAAGTACTATAATTAGTAGTAAACATATGTATTAGATCAAGTATATTTTCATATAATTTTTGAAATTATTGCTCGTATGTGTAATTTTGAAGCAATAGTTGTAGGAAAAACCCGATTCGCTTTTCAATAGGCAAATAAAAAATTATTTTAAAATTACACAACATATGAAGGCTTTCAATTGTACACTACAAAATTATATTGGTGAGGTAGAGTGGATACTTTCACATTCACAAATTTGAATGTTGCGTAATTCGTAGAAGTATGCACTATAATAATATCTAATACATCTCACTTTATTCCGATTAATGTTTAAAATATATAGGAAAGTAGAGAAGGAGAGTGATTATTTTGATAATAATATCGCATGTTACATCGAAAACTCGAGATTCTTAAGAATACGAAAACACAAGAGTGTTCATCGTGTGGATTCTATATTGCACTAGTAAACGTCAAACTCATTTAATCGATGTGACTGAGTAAATAAAATGCGCGGACAGTACGCTGGTAGTCTCACGCGAAAATCCCTTTTTTCCTTTTTTCCTCTTAATATATTTTCGTGATACAAGTAGTTTAATTAATCATCTGTATAAGGTCAATATATTTTCTTGTTATATTTATATATAATAAGTGCAATTATTCGTGTACCTTAAAATCAAAAATTGTAGGAAAAATAATGATTCGACATGTATGGTGTTCGATTTAATCGATGAAAGATTCATATAAAAAATACATCTCTCTTACGTGGACCAAACTAAAAGGAAAGTTAAAGCTGGAATAACTAAACATAAAACTAACATTAAAAAATTAAATAGCGCTCACAATGTGGTCTCACAACATCAATTTGAATATTGTCATAAATTTAATTGGGATGATATTCAGATATTAGATATAGAATCATTCTTTCAAAAGAGACTAACGTCAGAAATAATCTTCATAAATAAACAAAATTGTATATAAACCGTCTTTCATGATTAGAGTTAGATATTTTGTTTTCGACTCTTGAGCAGTTCAATATAGTTTTCCAAATCTTGGATTCCATAACTGAACTTATTGTTAACACAGGTATTATAATTTATATATATATATCAATATATATATATATCACAGTTATATTAATTTTTTCAATTGAAGCGCTATTAATATTATCAATAAATTTCACATTTAATAGAATCTGGAAATTATGTGTTTCAATAAGTTCGACTAACTGTTGTGACAAAAAAACGACAATTGACATCTGGAGTATTTGACATGATTTTATGGACTAAAAAAATTTATAACCTGAGCGTCAAGCTCTTCGAAAATATAATTGTAATTGAGCGTGAAAAATATTTTATCTCATTATTATAACGTGAATAAAATTTATTCGAAATTAGGTGTTTTCAACATGTATGAAAGTTATAACACACATTAATTTTGTAATACTGAAGATAGCCTGATATATGAGGTCTATTTTATTGTATTGTTTTTATTCTATGGTAACTATTAAAATATAAATATTTCGTTACTAACATCTTGCGCTCGTGGTGTATGTCTTTTCAATCACATTGTTTAAATTTAACCACGTTTTGACTTCTATTGTTAAAAAAAACATGTTTAATGATGTTGCGTTTATGACAAATACGCTTTGTGTCGATCAATATTTTGTATAAAATGTTTCTTTCTAACCATCACATCCGCATTTAAAATTCTGTTAATGAACAAAATTTTGAAAACGAGATTATTAATAATATAAATAAAGGTGATACCAATATAATTTTGTAGTGTACAATTGAAAGCCTTCATATGTTGTGTAATTTTAAAATAATTTTTTATTTGCCTATTGAAAAGCGAATCGGGTTTTTCCTACAACTATTGCTTCAAAATTACACATACGAGCAATAATTTCAAAAATTATATGAAAATATACTTGATCTAATACATATGTTTACTACTAATTATAGTACTTATTTCCGATCTCACACCTTACGCGCTCGACCACGCCAATTTCTTGCGGATCGAATTTATGACCGTAGTACATAATACGAATGGAAAATCATAAACAATTAATCTCCTGTCAATTATCGCGTTTTGATACGATTTATAATATTCTGGGAGGGGTATATTATAATTTATTACAATTTATTAAAACTTATGTTATTTAGAATGTTCCCATGCCTCCATGTCTCCTGATACACGCCTGACGTCGAGAGCCGAGAGGCCGAGAAAGCATATTTCGGTTGCTCGACGCTCGCTTGAGTGAAACAATGTTCTCTCTCGTTCTCAGTGTGCCGACAAGGCAGGCAATAAGAACGTAGTGCAAAAAGGACAGAGCGATAATAGTCGGCACGCTTCTAACTAACGAAGTCACACGGACACGGGCTCATGCTTGTGTTGCTACCGGTTGCGCCAGGCCGCCGAACGGTGGCGCTGATCGCGTGCTGCAAGCGGCCCGGAATTCGCATCACTGCTCAGGCCCATATCAATCAAAACGTGCCCTGGTCAAAGTTTTTTCTTTTGAGAGGAAAAATAATAAAATAAATATGATATTAGTTATTTCAATTTTGTTGAAATAATTTCTTCCTAAACAAGAAACATACCATATTATTTACATATGAATACAAATGAAGATAATTATTTTAATTATACTGTTCTGTCTTTTACATACATTTTATTTAGTAAATTATTGATGCATATATATAAAATACATATATATATATATGTGTGTGTGTGTGTGTGTGTGTGTGTGTGTGTGTGTGTGTGTGCGCGCGCGCGTGTGTATGTACGTGTGTGTGTGTGTGTGTGTGTATATATATATATATATATATTATATATAATAGCATAAATACACACGCGTGTGCGTATGTATGCGTGTGCGCGCGCGCACGCATGTGTGTGCGTGTACATATATACAACACATATCTAAATTTTATTTACTGAATTATTTACACATGCATATATCAAGGTTCGGAACGCGATGTGTGTTTCGGTTGAGCTTTCTTTCTGCTCGGATGTCGGAACGACAAGCGGCAATCTCGTAGCAGACGTAGCATATAAATGAAATTTTCGAATACACTTTGCTCTTATACTAAAACTCGTAACTCGTTTTTGCAAGCATAGTATTGTTCTTTGAGATTTTCTGTAAATCGCCAGCTACTTATGCAAGGTCTGAAATTATTGTATACAGCACATTTTTGACTCGACTCGGATGTCGAAATGTCGACTTAGTAAGAAGCGCCATTCCTCCTATCGGTCACGCGCAAACGAAGTAGTACCGTTATTCAACTATAGAAATAGATTGAACCATTGTAAATAAACCAATATATTATCAGCTGGAAACGCCATAATATATTTTTGTATATATAGAAATATATATCAGGATCGTTGTTTAGAGAAAGAATCGTGCGTCCTTGCCGCATCGGTGATGATGCCAAACCAGAATTCACATTCTTGAATTGTGAAATACCGAAATAGCATTATAGCAGAAAGGGCTCCGGATAAATATATTATATCTCTCCAAAATAGGACGATCTATATATGTATAAATATATCTGTCTGAATAAAGATATTCAAGTCGAAAATTTACTGTGGTATTAGGCTCGTACTAAATTAGTCGTTTTTATTAGATAAATATCAGTAACAATTGCTTACGTAAACTATATGATTATAAATATGCAAATATCGTAAAAGAAACTGAATTTAAAATCAAAGTCGTTTTCTCTATTATTATTGCATTGCAGCCTATTCGTAGACAAGACTGTATAAATACTTCTACGCGTTTCAAATAACTATATAGTGATATCATTTGAGAATATCTTAGGTCCAAAACATCCTCTCCGAGGAAAATTTTACTCAAAATGTACAGTACACGTAACATATACTGTAGTATATAGAGTATAATCTTTTTCTGTAGCCTTAGTAGCTTTAGTACAGGACAGTATATGTGAATTGATAGATAATAAACAAATTGAGTTGATATGATGAAGCAATGTGCGATCAACAAAGAACATTTATTTTCTTTTTTGGCTAAATTTGTCCATCCTGTAATAAAATATTTTCAATATTTGACAAATATATAAGTAGCAAATTCCTCTTTAGTAATTATACAGTAGATTCAAATGTTCCTCTTTAGTAATTATACAATAGATTCAAATATTTTTCTTTTTTGTAGAAATATATATAAACGTGCATATGTACAATATCATAATTTGAATATTTTATATTAAAAAATAAAGCAAAAATTTGATCAGAAAAAAACTGATTTGCGAATAAATAAAAGAAAATAAAAAGAAAAAAAGAAATACAGTTAGATCTAAATTACAGATATTTCGGGGACTATAGTCTTGACAAACTTTGGAAGATTAAAAATCGTAAAATTGGTAAACTAAGAGAAATATATAGATATATATATAGAAATATATATTTTTAATGTTTCGAAATTCAAGTAGTTTGACAATGAGGGTTGGGGATGTTTAATAAAGTAGCTGAGTAGTCTCAAAGAGAACTGATTTATGTATACACAGTTGACCTTTAGCTTGTATAATTCTTTATAACATTTTTTTGCATTATAAAATGATGCTCCTCGGCATCCCATTAGCATATAAAAAAAAAATTAATCTATTTAATATACACGCGTTTTACATATTGCAATTTACCTTTTTTTAATCGGTTGTACTATTCTTGTACAATTTACATACAATTTGACTGACAACTGATGTCAAAATATTTAAAATCTTTTCTTTTTTCCCACAGAAATATTTCGTTCTATGCAAAATCAATGGAGGTCTTACAATTATGACTTGCGCGCAGTAATCCGCATTATCGTTTCATGGTAGCTATTACAATTTTTGTTTTTGTACAACATACATTGAATCGTTACAGAGTTCATTTCAGATATACACAGTTTTGATAGATTTGAGAAAAATGACATTAGAACTAATTTAACTTAGAGAAAAGTGATACAGCCAGGTTTTAACTTTGATAAAGCATAATTGCTCAAGAGATTATACTATAGACTACTATAGATTACTATAGACGCTTATTTTCCATTATGCAATAAGCCGCAAATGGGCTGTAATATATTTTATAGATGTCGCTTTACCGTAAAAAGTTTCTCTCAAGTCAGCTTCGCGATCACTTAAAGATATGTAGAAATACGGAGATCATCGAACGGATATATTCAAGGGTATGTTGTTCGACAAGTTGACGCTCAACACAACGGATTGGAATGCAATTGTATGTAACGCGGTTTCGATGATTAATTAGACATGTAAACAAAGTACCTCCAAAAAGAAACGTGTGGTAAATCCAAAAATAATTATATGTGTATAGGGCAGCTTCTGAAAGCCTTTTTGTTTACCATTTCTCTCAATCTGTTAAATATTATATCGAATAAACTGTTGTAAAATAAATGAAGCTAGTATTGTTGAGAAATGAAACCAAGTGACAGTATACAGAGTATCTTTTCACTGGCTGCTATTGTGTAGTAGATAGAGCGGACTGAACTGAGTCGAAATGCCTTGTACTATTTTAAAATTTTCGCAATAGTTACCAAGATATTAATTGTGCTGAAAACCGCCGAGAATATTAATATTCTCTTCAATAATTTTTTACCCAAGTACTATCAATTTTACAGAAAAGCAGTGAGTGACAAAATTGTATATCTTCCTCTCATAGAGCTCTAAAAATTTTTTCAGAATTTTTTATCAACTTTTTAGTATTACATTTTCTTATTGGTAACTATTTTTACCAACATCAGAAAATGCGGTACTAAAAAGTTGATAAATTCTGAAAGAATTCTTAGAGTTTTATGACAAGAAAATAAACAATTTCACTTGCTACTTTTCTGAAAAGTTGTTGTACTTAAATACAAAATAATTGGAAACTAATATTCTCGACGGTTTTTAATATAATTAATATCCTATTAACAATTGTGGAAATTGCAAAATGGTACTGGATATTTTGACTCAGTTTAGTCCACTTCTATCTACTACAGAATAGCAGTCGGCAAAAAGTTACGGGACACCCTGTATATATCATTAACATGCCTTTCGTATTAGTTATTTTATAAACATGGAATATATATAAATATAATCACAATTTTTGATCTCTTTACTCTACGAACTTCGACATCCGCGCGCGATGCAAACTTAAAAAGAATAAACTAAACTTGTAATATGAGTAAAATAAATTCTAAAACAATAACACACATGTTATACTGAATGTTGATTCTACTTTAACTGTATGTAAACTTAAAAAGATGAATAAAATAAATTTGTAATATGAGTAAGATAAATTCTAAAACAATAACATACATGTTATACTGAATGTTGATTCTACTTTAACTGTATGTAAACTTAAAAAGATGAATAAAATAAATTTGTAATATGAGTAAGATAAATTCTAACAGATTTTTTAAGTTTACATAGAGTTTAAAGTAGGAAGAAAAAAGTCAGTATACATGTGTGTTATTGTTTTCGAATTGATTGGACTCATATTCTTAAATTAATTTTATTATCTTTTTAAGTTTAAATACAGTTAAGTAGAATCAAACAGTCAGTATAACATGTGTTATTGTTTTGATTTATTTTACTCATATTATAAATTAATTTTATTCATCTTTTTAAGTTTACATACAGTTAAAGTAGAATCAACATTCAGTATAACATGTGTGTTATTGTTTTAGAATTTATTTTACTCATATTATAAATTAATTTTATTCATCTTTTTAAGTTTACATACAGTTAAAGTAGAATCAAGATTCAGTATAACATGTATGTATTGTTTTAGAATTTATTTTACTCATATTATAAACAATAACATACATGTTATACAACTGAATGTTGATTCTACTTTAATCGACCATTTTATATAAAAATTAAATTCTTTAGTGCTAAAACAGAGTAATCAGAGGGCACGATCAAAAAGCACGATTGCTTACTGAGCCCTCTGAGCGGTCGTGCTTCTGGATGCACCCTCTGATTACTCTGTTTTAGCACTAAAGAATTTAATTTTTATATGCGAGGTGACATAAAATGATCGATTTGGAATGCAGTTAAATCGTTAAAGTACAATCAACATTCATTACGAATTGATCGCTTTCCACGTTATTTATAAAACGGCATGTATCCCGCCGGACGGAGCCGGAACGTATCCCGTTGGCCCGAACGGAGCCGGTACGTATCTTACCGGCGCGGAAGATACCGATACGTATCCTGCCGGCGCTTGCTAGACTGGCGCTGTAGGTCAAGTATTTATCTTTTTTCAGCAAAAAGCGAAGGCAGCTTACGGTCCTCCGGTAAAAAATCGCCTGATCGGCTGACGATGACATCGTCAAGGCCAACGACGGCACCGGAAATTTTGCCGTCAACAACCGTGCCCTTGACAACATTGACCCCAACAATTCCGACATCGTTGGTGACAACGATGGCGTCGGCAACGATGGCGACGGCAACGATGGCGACGGCAACGATGGCGACGGCAACGATGGCGACGGCAACGATGGCGACGGCAACGATGGCGACGGCAACGATGGCGACGGCAACGATGGCGACGGCAACGATGGCGACGGCAACGATGGCGACGGCAACGATGGCGACGGCGACGTTGATGATGGAGGAAACGAAACCGAAAATGATTTCGCGTTACACGCAATGGAAAGATCCACGGCAAGAGGATATGAGCAAAGTAAGTTATACAATATTGATATAATACAATTATACAAGGTTCCAGAATTCGATTCTGTCAATTGTCCTTTCTAACCCATATCTTTTATCCTTGTTCAATATTCAATGAATAACAAAGATAAAAGATACACGAAGTTGATATATATATATATACATACACACACACACACATACATATATATATATATATAGGTTGTGTTCTGTTTCACGCATGGTACGCATCATTTATCCTTGTTTAACATTCGATGAATAACAAGGATAAATAATGCAGCATGCGCATCATGCGTGAAAGCAGGGACACCTACATAGACTTTATTACTGTAGATCAGAGCCTTCTCGCGTGCAAAGTGTGTTTTACATTATGGAATTCCTCTTCCTTCCCCCCCTTCTCCCCGATAATATTTCTGATTCCCAGAGAGAGCTCACAGTATCATATTATTGTATTGTTATGCGTCGTCTATAATACATAGAGTAAGAAGAGTAAAAAAATTGACCAATCACAGTCGATAATTCTTCTCGCATTCGACTGGTCAATTTCTTATTCTTACTTCTTACTCTGTATATTGTAGACGATGCATTATCCGTCTCTGTATGTCGGAAGTCGAGGAAAGAAGGAAAAAGGCTTTCGTAACGTAAAACGCACGCCGTGTGCGAATTGAAAGTTCTATCGTACATTTTTCGACCAGTAATTAGATTCTCTTCAGTACGATGACTATGCGAACAGTAATCGCACCGAAAATAATCTTATTAGAGGTGAAAATTGTTATGCATTACAGATACGTACAATTATGCATAATGTACACATACCTAATTACGAGGAATAGGACTTACGTCTTCGAGATCTTAATCCACTTGACTGCGAGGTCTCACGCACCATCCCTCACACAGGAAGTCGTCTTCTTCTTAATGACTCTCGCCTCCCGAAATAAGGAGGTCGATACAAATCACGTCTTAGAATAAGACGATCTCAGTCTTCAATGCGTAGTCTGATTCCGGTCTTATAGGAGATGCAAAATAAATACGCAATGCCCGCGCGAACACCGGGCGCTTGCGTTACGTCACACCGTAAAGACACGCGTCAGGACGAACAAACAGGTCGTCCAAAACCGCGGAACAGTTATACAAGGCTTAATCTAAATTGGCAACACAAAGATATAAAAAGAAAAAGCACTCGAGACACGTCCGCCGCGGATGAGTGGTTCCTCAGAACTGAACACACAAAATGACTGCCGAATCATGGCGATCTGCCGCGATACTATATGCGCCGTGCCGGACGACGGTTCAGATGACGATCGCGTTCAGCGCATTGAACTGCCACGTGTTTGTCGTGTGCTGCGCGTGGCAACTTGCTTTGTAAGAAGCGTTGCGTCCTGTGTATGTATGTACAGGACTGTCTCTTAAAAAAGATGTTTAAAAAAACATTTTACAACTTAAACTCTATAGATCTTTATAACTTAAACTCTATCGATCTTTTCAGATCGATACTTTAATTATATATATCGATAATTTAATAAATAAATAATTTTACAATAAATAATTAGAGCGCTTATGCATTGTACAAAATGTGATTCTATGCCAGTCTTTTAGCACATTACTGATATATATATTTTTATTCGATTTTTTCTGGCATTTCTTGAAAAGAAAAAATAAAATAAATGTAACAAATTATTTAAAAAATTATGCAAATCGGGATTATTATAAAAGGTTGTCTTCTTTCTTTTTAGTAAAATTTAATTTTCTTTAATTTTAAAGGTAAAAACTATTTTGTACAGAATAAGTTAATACATAAGAATATCGGTATTATTATACAAAATAATTGCATCAATTATTTTTTTAATAAATAACTTGAAAGCAAAAGTCTTTACATTGTTTTTTTTCATATATAAAATTATTTGCTCAACACTTCAAAGTAAAATAAAAACATAAGAAAAATAGAAATTTGAACAAAAATGTTCATAAACGTATTCATACGCATTACATTCATATGTATCAGTCATTTAGTAAATTAAATTTCTTTGTAAACTTTAGAGTGGTCTGAAGTTTACAAATAAATGTAATGTACTAAATTATTGCTACATATAGTTGTAAAATGTATACATATACGTATCAATAATTTTGTAAATTCAAATTTTATCTAAATTTCTATTTTTCTTATTGTTTTCTTTGATTTTGCATCTTGATAAAACATTTTTATGTACAAAATAATAAAAAAATATTTTATTATATGCCCTTTGTTACTTTAAAGTTGTTTATTAAAAATAAATGATGTGCTTATTTATTATACTAATATCGATTTTCTTGTGCATTCATTTACTTTTATAAAAGTTTTTAATTTTGAAATGAAATAGTTTACAAAAAAAAACAAGAATCTTTTTTACAACACGCTAGATTCGCATTAATTTTTAAATATTTTATGACATTCATTACAAAACTTATCTTTTCAAGAAATGCAAGAAAAAAATCACAAGCGTTCCTGAACATGATAATACATACATCAAGAATGCGCTAAAAACTAACATGTAATCATATTTTATGCAGTATGCTAGTGCTCCAAAATACCAAATAGACGTTAACAACATTTTATTATCTCAAACCTTTATTATTTAATAATTGTACAATAAAACAATCCACAGTGGCTGTAAGTAATTATTTCGTTCTCGCCACCTTTTTCTAATGACGATGCTTGTAATATACTGTATCCTGCCGATGCGGGTGAGATCTATCAATTGTTTCTTTCTTTCTGTTTCTTTTTCTGCATCATGCGGTAAACCTCTTGTAACTTCTCGATATCATTTTTAGGTTTTTTTCTTCATTGTAGCATTTGTAGGAAAATATAATGCTGACGACGCAAAGATTTGAAGCCTAGTCTATCAGGTGACAAGCTGAACACCTGAGCCACTGTAGATTGTTAACATGTATTGTTTTGAAATGGATACATCTATTACACAAAAACATATATGAAATTGTGATTTTATAAAAAATGTGACAAAAATATGTTATAAGTCACGATATTAAAATATATATACAATATAGTATGATATAATTTATATATCAATATGTATAATTTATATATTAATATACATATGATTTTAATTATTATATAGAAATAAATGTCACCAAATATATTCATTAATAACTTCTTATTTATTTAAAAGAAAAAATTTTTTTAAATACAAAAAAAGGAACCGTGAGAAATGTCTGGCATTCTGATCTCACACATTACGCGCGAGATCATACATATATACACACGCACGTACGCACGTACGCACGCACATTGCATTTTGATATCATTTTTGCTGTTTAAATAAATTATTGGGAAGAGTGTGATTATTAAAATTTATCAAAAGTTATATGCTATCTAGATGTCTATTTCCCCCTGTTATGGATACACGCTAAGCGGTCGTGAGATTACCGAGAAGGCATTTTCAGTTTTCGGGCGCTTGAAAATAAATGATCAAAGCGACGACGGACTCTTTATTGCTGTCTTGCTCGTTCTCACTCAGCGCCATTCTTCATCCTTTTCGCCTAATCGTTTGTTTTCAGGCGATCGAAAATGCTTTCTCGGCGATCTCGGTCGTTTGACGTGCATCACTGGCCACGTTTACACCGTGCATTTAAGCCGCGGCCTATACAATAGATGTCCTTGTTTATCGTGTATATTTAACTAATTTACAAGGTAAAGTTAAAAAAAAAGATTGGTTCTTCATTCTAACTTTTCTTAAAGAAAGTTAGATAATATTCTCCGAAATGTTATAAATTGCATTTTTGATTATGTTATTTGTGTAGTATACGATTTTTCAATAACACATTTTTTTTAAATTTATGATTAGTGCACATTTTTTGATTATTAACAAACATACATCCTTCGTTAAAGGTAATTAATTGTAAAGAACGAATTATTTTTCATAATAGTAATTGATACTTTTCGGTGAGAACGTCGGGATCAGAATATTTGTTAAATCACACCCTCTGTCGTTTCGATTTGCATATATATGCATTAAAAGAAAGTTTTTCTTGCATTCGTGTTTTATAGTTATTTAAATATTTGCCGATGCGTTACACTTCATTGTGAACTGCGATCGAGCTTACGTAATTTCGGATTGAGAGCAAGATTCTTGACCGAACTGAATTGAACTCAAATATGAACCTCGAATCGGTATTCCAGTCCGCTTATATTATATTGTACCGCTATTTCCGCGTGTCTTTGCTGACGAGACGTCTCCCATCAGCCTTTTGTGGTAATCTTTCGAGAACAGCATCACGCGATAACATCATGGTCGAACGTAATATTACAATTAAAGTTATTTATTATTTTATTATAATGTCGAGTCAGCATTGCGTGCATGTATGCACGCATATACGCACACAGTGTATGTAAACATGTACCATTATGCATTGGTCGCAATATGAAACGAGATTTTTAAAGATCATCAAATAAGGAGCGAGAACTGTTTGGTAAGTGCCCCATGCCATGCACAACACCGCGAGCTCCCAAACATCGTGACTCGAATAGCGCGGAGGTGCACTTGTCAAGCTATCCCCGCTCCCCGCTCCCCGCTCCCCGCGCGTCTAGCGATTGAAGGATGTATATTTAGCAAACTGGTCGAACGCGTTTATTCGTAAAAATTTTTAAAAATTAATATTTCGTTAACTATTGCGAAAATTGCAAAATATTAGAAGATTTTCCAACTCAGTTTAGTCCGTTCTATCAGCTCATGACGGGCGATTCCCCCTCCCTCTAGGTTTCAGATTAAAATTATATGTATACTTTCAAAGTTTTAACTAACAAAGTTTAAACTAACAATAGAAAAATATCAAATCAAGTTTATTCAATAGACAAATAAAGAATTATTTTTAAATTGCACAACATAAAAAGACTTAGCGTTTTACAAGTGATGGGAAGTACTTTCATTAATGTATTTTTTAATACTCATGTGAAATAAATAACATTCTTTCATTAAAAAACGCTACGAATTAATTCCAACACCTAATAATTTCAATATTATAAAATTATTTTGGAGCGTCATCCTTATAAATATATTAATCATCCCACTCTCAGAATTTTGTGCGTTATCAGAATTTTTATATATTCGGGAAATGTATTTATTTCTTATTTGTCTATTGAATAAATGATGATTTAAAAAAAGACTTTTAAAAGAAGAAGAAGAAGTATAATTCTAATAATTATATATAAATATATTTGGTCCATTATGTTAATAAAGAACTTCACGAATTAAAAACAGAATTACGAAAAGATAGGATTTGTTTGTGGGATCTTCAACATTCTGTTAAGCATCTTATACGCTGGACCACGCCGAATTTTTTTAGATCGTATTTGAACGCGGTATATAATGCGCATGGAAAATCGTGATTAATATCTCGTTAATTATATTTTGATAAAATATTATATTATAGATTAATGGGAATATGATTATTATAATTTATTAAAAGCTATAGTAGGTTACCTACAATGTCCCCTTGCCCCTGATTGATACGCGCCGAGTGGCCAAGAAACCCGAGAAAGCATTTCTGATCGGAAGAAACAAATGAACACAGAGCAAGAAGGACAGACTCGTTGTCTTGCGCTCGACGGACCGAGCTCGATGTACCTAGAGCCTCACTGATTTTCCGAGCTTCTATCCTTTTTTGTTTTTTTCTATCTCGCTCTATCAGGACGATAGAAGATACGAAACGATGTAAAAGTATTTTAAATCGCAAACACAATTGTCAGTTCTCCGTTTTTCTGCCGGAGGCTTTTAAAACTGATCTTCGGCACCTCAGATATTTAAAATTATTCATATTTAAAACTGATCTTCGGCATCTCAGATATTTAAAATTATTCATATTTAAAACTACAAAATATTAAAAAAATAGAAATGCCGGATAATAAATTTGTCATACAATCATTTGTCAAACAATTGATATCTTAAAAAGAATTATTATAAAGAAATATAAAACAAGCACATTACTATTTACATTTAGATGTAGCAATTTATTTCAAAATTAAACAGTATTATATCAAGCATCATCGCGAATTCCTCGGAATCTTTAGATACGTTAAAGAAATTAACAATTCAGACAACTGAATATAAGAACATATTTATTACATTCTCAAAATGTAGAAATTTGTCAAAAGCAACATACAAGAATCAAGTTTTATTTTTTAGCAAATAACATGTTAATATATAAATATCAGATTTATAAAATGTTTTCACTGTTTACAAAGCTATATGGATTTATAGTAAAAAATGTTTCATTCACGAGTGTGTGTGTGTGTGTGTGTGTGTGTGTGTGTGTGCGTGCGTGCGTGCGTGCGTGCGTGCGTGCGTGCGTGCGTGCGTGCGTGCGTGCGTGCGTGCGTGCGTGCGTGCGTGCGTGCGTGCGTGTGTGTGTGCGTGCGTGCGTGCGTGCGTGCGTGCGTGCGTGTAACATACATAGATAATAATGTATGAAATATGTCTACATATATATGTATATATGTAGACATATTTAAATAGAAATAATGTATTATTTCTATAATATATTCTGTCGAAGAATATTTCGATACATGTTTATCAAAATGCACGCGTTTTTTTTAAGATGCATTTAGATTGTCAAAGTTTCACTCGACAATCTAGATATCGATCTTTAGCGTATCGTATCACAGTAGTATTGACATACTAAAAAGTAAACGGACTCTCTTGTGCGCCGATATAATCTACTGAACTGACCGTTAGGCGTAATGCTGCGCGCGCGATAAAAAACAGCGCGAGACGAGTCTTTGTTGTTACCGCGTCCTGACATCGTTGCCGCGTAACAGCATCATTGTCAGTGCTAAGTAAAGTGTAGTATAATAGTGTATAGTGTGTGTGAGTGTTACAGTGTGTATATAATAGTGTTATAGTGTTTCTCGTGCTTCGAGATGGGACAAAAAGATTCGACTAAGACAAAATCTTTGTCTATTAGGAGAAAAAGCAGAAAAGAAGAATGGTTAAAAAGGTTAGTATGTTTAATTGAAAAGGATCATAAAATATGTAATGTCACATGCTCGCTACTATACATGTGAAAAATTCGTTATATTTTTAAATTACAAATTTAAAGCATCGGTCTCTCTCTCTCTCTCTGTCTCCTTTTTCATATTAGAAATCAAAATATTTCGTGTACAGAACAGATGGTAGCAAGTATATGACATACATTCATATTTGTTGTCACACACACACACACACACACACACACACACATGCTCACACCCACATACACCAACACACACACACACACACACAATATGAAATATATAAAACAGTTTCAGTAATAGTAAAAAAAATAAAATATTTTATCTTTGAGTGTTACTATGATTGAATTTCATCCATGTGCTTGTCCAAGTTTTAAATTAATAGATATCTCTTATAACTTCAATTTTTATGCGAGCTTGAAAAATTCATTTGTCCAAATTTATTATCATTCGTCTTCTCTTCAAGCAATACAATTAATTAAAATATTTTACGAAATTTATATATTATCATACATTTTTTTACACATATACATTTCCTTTTTTTGGAAGATATTTTATGTAATGGTATATAATACAATATTACAAAATATTATTTTATAATATTATATATTGCATAAATGTTACATAAATTAATAAAATAACCGTAATGTCTTAAAAAATACTATTAAAAAAGATTGCAGACCTTTGCTTATTTTAATATTAATAATTTCATGTTTAAAGTATAACAGTGTATATATTGGGTCATTTAAAAAGTATCCGTTGATGGTCAACACCATCTAGTGACAAAAAACCGCGGATACTTTTTAAATGACCCAATATTTTGAAATCGTAGTCGAGAATAAGTAATACCAGAGATATCTGGTTAATAATTGCCAGAGGCGTTAATCGTGCGCTGGCTAATTGTAACGAAATGTCACAGCCGTACATCGTGCTTTGTCTAGTTACAACCAAATGTCAGAGGCGTTCATCGTGGGCTGACTATTTTTAATTTACTGCCAGAGGCGTTAATCGTGAGCTGGCTAGCTATAACAAAATGTCACAGCCATAAATCATATTTTGGCTAGTTATAGACAAATGTCAGAGGCGTTCATCATGGGCTGACTATTTTTAATTTACTGCCAGAGGCGTTAATTGTGAGCTGGCTAGTTATAACAAAATGCCACAGCCGTAAATCGTGCTTTGGCTAGTTATAGACAAATGTTAGAGGCGTTCATCGTGGGCTGACTATATTTAATTCACTGTCAGAGGCGTTAATTGTGAGCTGACTAGCTATAACAAAATGCCGTAAATCGTGCTTTGGCTAGTTGCAGATAAATGTCAAAGGCGTTTATCGTGTACTGACTATTTTTAATTTATTGGCAGAAGCATTTCGATTATTAAATTTGGTGAAATACAATTACGGAACCAATTTATAGAATTTTGCGTCTGCAATTAGAGAAATGCGAATAGATGCATTGTCATGATGGAATCAAAAGCTAATTGCTTGACATAACCGAAACAAAAAAACTAATGAAGAAAAAAAACTGAACATCAGTAAATAGCTTCTTTGAAACCTTACAACTTTTGTCTGAAGCGTTTTTTCTAAAAACGTTATGTAATAGCACAAGGATGGTCGTAATTGAATCGTAGAACGTGAATCATAGGGCAACGCATTATATTTTGGCGTACTATGCATGCCAATACAAGTTCACATTCCTTTACCATTAGTTATAATCACTTTTATATTCAGCTCCTAAATGCGGAGTCTTTTTGGGCACCCTATATAATATATATGTTATACATATATGTGTATATATATATATATATATATATATATATATACAACATACATTACACAATCAATAGTCACATGCATAATTTCTGTACGATGCTGTACGTTTATGAAATGTAAGTATATCATATTCAAAGTGTTTTAGCAAATATATACACTTACAGGTCAATGTACGTTGACTAACAGCAAGTTACAATAAGTATATTTTTACTAAATGAACACTCTGACTGTGACTTAGATATATTTTCGGATGCAACCATGTATTTGAAATACATGTATACACGTGTAATGTAATAGCACTTTTTCCTTTATTCCCAATGTCATTTTAACTTAGGATGTAACATGTATTGTCAGTACGTAAATTGCACATATATATGTATTCTATTCCATCTCTTTTTATTATTAATGGATCTTTTACAATTATAAGCCATAAATCAGTCATAAATAAGAAGTCAAACGCTAAAAATTGACTGTGATTGATCAATTTTTAGCTTCTGACTTCTGATTTGTAACTAATGTGTTATTGTAGAAGGCCCATAATAAAAACAGATAGAAGTTACTCATGCTTAGCTTTTCATGCAGATATAATATAAACACAGTCTATTAGTGAACACAGAATATTAGAATTATATTTTATGTGCATTATGTGTACACACATTATAAAATATATTTCTAATTCATATTCACATACGTGTGTAGCTACTTCATCTCTTTTTGTTACGTATAACAAAAAGGTGTACTGATGTCCTCTTTTTTCTATGTTTAATAAAAAGAGATATGTTTTTTTATAATCAAATATTAGTGATATATACTTTTATATTTTCAATATCAGAATATACAGGGTGGCCCATTTTAATCGATCCACCCAAATATCTCCAAAAGTATGCACTGTATCAAAAAATTGTTCAAACAAAAGTTGTTCAGGACAACGGGGGCCATCTTTGTGCAATATTAGTTTTGACCTTGAACTCAATTTTCAAGGTTATTTAAAGGTCAACCTAACTTTTTTAAATGGAAACCCCTATTTTTAATACCGGATTCGGAAAGAGCGGGAAATTTTACGTCCGAAATGATATTTTGTAATTTAATAGATTGACCTTCAGAAGGTCAAATATTAAAAAATCGTCCAGACGTTGTTTTCTTTGAGCATCAGAGGATTTATAGGGGAATAAATGTTTGAGTGGACTTGGAAGTCAACGACCTTGACCATCTTGACCGCGGCAAACTTTCAAGGTCATTCGAAGGTCAATATAAATTTTTTATCAACTGTATGCAGAATCTACTGGACACTATTGGCAATGTCTTCATACATACAATATGGTGAAAATTATCCTACTGGCCATTACTGGACACAACCGAACAGTACTGGACACTACTGGACTTCACTGCATACTACTGACTAATACTGGACACTATCGGCCACTACTGGACACAACCGAACAGTACTGGACACTACTGGACTTCACTGCATACTACTGACTAATACTGGACACTATCGGCCACTACTGGACACAACCGAACAGTACTGGACACTACTGGACTTCACTGCATACTACTGACTAATACTGGACACTATCGGCCACTACTGGACACAACCGAACAGTACTGGACACTACTGGACTTCACTGCATACTACTGACTAATACTGGACACTATCGGCCACTACTGGACACAACCGAACAGTACTGGACACTACTGGACTTTACTGCATACTACTGACTAATACTGGACACTATCGGCCACTACTGGACACAACCGAACAGTACTGGACACTACTGGACTTCACTGCATACTACTGACTAATACTGGACACTATCGGCCACTACTGGACACAACCGAACAGTACTGGACACTACTGGACTTCACTGGCCACTACTGGACTGTACTGGACACTACTGACCATTACTGGATACTTTTGGCTACTACTGATCACTACTGGATTTTACTCGATTCTACCTGGATACATATTGGTCGCTACTGCCCGCTATTGGACTACTACTAACTTCGCTACTAAGTACTAACCAGAACTAAGTTATAACCAGATAGCCTACGACTCTACAAATCGTGTGCCTTTAAATTTTAAATTTAATAACTTTCACTATCCAATGCAATTTTTTTTAGACGATTCCAATATTTGTTCAATGTTATTTTTTCAGTTTCATTCTTGTCGAGATTTGTTTGTTTTAATTTTATGGAAATTGAAATAGAGATTACAACATTACTATTTTGATTAAAATTGTTCATTATGGCTGATTATCCTCCTAATCATATCGTTGATATGACTATGATTTTAGGAGAATGTCAAAACAATTATCGTGCAGCGGCACGGCTGTACGCTGAACGCTTTCCTTTAAGGAGATTCCCTAATCACACGACAATACGCCGATTAACTGAAAGAGCCCGCGGTGGACATCTTTCTCGTCAACGCAGACACCGCGAATACGACGAGAATGATCCTCATGTTGTAACTGTCCTTGCAGCTATTCATCTCGATCCTCACACTAGCAGTCGCATAATTGAAAGGGAAATTGGTATACCACGAACAACGGCTTTACGAATTCTGAAAAAGCTGAAGTATCACGCTTACCACATCACCTTAGTTCAGGAATTAAGACCAAATCACGTTCAAATGCGTATTGAGTTTTGCCGGTGGGCTTTAAGAATGACAGAAAATAATCCTGACTTTTTTAGGTACGTAATGTTTTCTGATGAGGCTACATTTAACAGTCAAGGTCAGCTTAACAGGCACAATTGTCACTACTGGTCTGAAGTAAATCCCCACTGGCATAGGACTGTTGACCATCAACATCGATGGAGCATTATGGTTTGGTGTGGCATAATTAATGGATACCTTATTGGACCTTATGTTTTTGAGGAAAATGTCGATAGATTTACCTACTTAGAATTACTTAGGGAACGACTACCAGAGCTCTTGGAGAATGTAGATTTGGTGACACGTCAGAGAATGTGGTTACAACAAGATGGTGCTGCACCCCATTTTGCGCGAATAGTACGTGATTTTCTGAATAATAATTATAAAGACAGGTGGATTGGACGAGGAGGTCCAGTTAACTGGCCTCCGTGTTCACCAGACATGACACCTCCGGATTTCTATTTATGGGGCTTCTTAAAAGATGCTGTTTTTAAACAACGACCAACAACCAGAGAAGACATGATAGGCCGTATTCGTCGCGCTTGCGCAGTAATCCCAAGGGATACTTTGCTAAGGGCAGTGCAACATTTTCAAAGGCGTGTAAATTTGTGTCTTGAAGTTGATGGAGGCAATTTTGAACATTTGCTTCAATAAAGTGAAAGTCAGAGGCAAGGGGACTTACAGTAATGAAGCACCCCAAAGAAAACAGAACTTACTACGTCCACATCGTTGTTTTTGGGTAATGCTAAAAGTAAGATGTTCATCAAAAAATTTATATTGAATGACCTTGAAAGTTTGCCGCGGTCAAGATGGTCAAGGTCGTTGACTTCCAAGTCCACTCAAACATTTATTCCCCTATAAATCCTCTGATGCTCAAAGAAAACAACGTCTGGACGATTTTTTAATATTTGACCTTCTGAAGGTCAATCTATTAAATTACAAAATATCATTTCGGACGTAAAATTTCCCGCTCTTTCCGAATCCGGTATTAAAAATAGGGGTTTCCATTTAAAAAAGTTAGGTTGACCTTTAAATAACCTTGAAAATTGAGTTCAAGGTCAAAACTAATATTGCACAAAGATGGCCCCCGTTGTCCTGAACAACTTTTGTTTGAACAATTTTTTGATACAGTGCATACTTTTGGAGATATTTGGGTGGATCGATTAAAATGGGCCACCCTGTACATACAACGAACATAAATCAAAGTTAACGATAGTCAAACGCAGATGATCAGACGTAACATCTTAAAAAAAATAATCAAATTACGAATCCTCTGATAAATCCTCATTTTATGTGTATATATATATATATATATATATATATATTTTATATATGTATATAATTTTAATATTGCACATTTAAACACAGGGAATACATAAACAGCTTAGCATTGATAACTTCTATCTGCAACGTATGTATATTCACACATTATAGTACATATATGCAATATTGTACAATATTGCCTATGTGTGTATTATATTTAAGTACATCACCAATATTTTAATATGATTAACTTCTACATATTTTTATTAAACATAACAAAAAATAGGTATAGCTATGTATATTATATGTGTAATACAATATATATATGTATAGCTAATACATATCACATCCTAACCTAAAATGACATTGTACGACAGGAAAAATGCTTAGGCCCATGTGTCAATGTACACTGTCAATACTGAAAATCTATAGTTACGTATTTTCAGTACTCGCAGTGAATATCAAAATACAGTTGTAGTATCACTTTTTCCTATGATCAATATCATTTAGGATTTAGTCAAGATGTAACATATATTATTGTCAATATATGGACACGTGTTTCATATATATATATATATATATATATATATATATATATATATAAATGAATACGACATTGCACATACATAATGTAACTCTTTTTACTCTGTCTAATAAAAAGAGATAGATACTTATAGTACTTATACATTACTAATATGTCGACTATATATCTAATATAGAAAATTGTATGTACATTATACTATGATAATTCTAACATTGTTGTAACATATAACAGAACATTATTAGTGAATATAAATTATAATTATATTTTATATGTATTATAATGTATATATACACAATAATGTACAAAATATAATTTTAATATTGCATATATCATTAATTCACTAACATGTTTATGTCTTCACTAATATGTCAATAATAGTATAATATTTTTTGTGTTATTGTGTATATACACATATATTATAATACACATAAAATGTAATTGTAATTCGTATTCATGAATGTCTTTTTATATACAACGTTAGAATTACATTTTATATATCATTATACACATTATAATATAAAATTTTAATATTGCATAAAAATGGACATAGAGAATATCTGCATGAATATCTATATATATATATATATATATATATATATATATATATTAGGTGTTGGAATTAATTCGTAGCGTTTTTAAATGAAAGAATGTTATTTATTTCACATGAGCATTAAAAAATACATTAATGAAAGTACTTCCCATCACTTGTAAAACGCTACGAATTAATTCCAACACCTAATATATATATATATATATATATATATATATATATATATATATATATTATGATATTCATTTATGATAATATATTATCGTAACCTAAAATGGCATTGGATGTAAGAAAAAAGTGCTATTACGGTTTCGTATCGATATATCTATTAATTAAAAATCTGTATTTTATGTATATTACAGACTTTTAGTACTGGTGATATATATTAGAACACGGCCTACATTGCATGTGTATATAATACAACTAAATATGTATATAATGCAACTAAATTTCTAAGGTCCGATTCTACAAATATAAGATTAACTTCAATTATGTTTATTTTTTTTTCAATTCTAAAATTGGAAAATTTTCCAAAATAAATCTTACATTGTGGGACCGACCCTAATACACGTCCCTGTTAAGATGGTAATGTAGGAAACGGAATAAAAATATCGATAATTAATCGATCGAATTTCCTGCATGATCATATTAACTTCAGAGGGCGTAAGCAGCTTATACATTGGAAATTAAAACCTGTAATATCGACCTTGATCAAGTTCGGCCTTCGCTCCAGCATCCCCTTAAGATACCGTCCTGAGTTAGTCGGTTTTTTGTAATTGTCAAATTTAATGTATCCATTTTCCACTCACGTCAAGAAAATTAATGGAACCGTCATTATTATGTTCACAAATAAATTTCAGTCTGTCATGATACGAGTTAAATTTATTTAAAATTTCGTTAATTTGGTTGATCAGTAAAATGATATCATCAACATATCTATAATAGATTGGAATGTTTATATTCATACTAGAAAAAATGTTTTTTCCAGGTCTTGTATTACTATATCCGCCAAGATAGGTCCCATGGGCATACCAAAGATCTGTTTGAAAAACAGTTAAAAAGTGGTTATTAAATTTGAAATAAGTGGAATTAAAGACTAAAGAGATGGCCTTCAAAAATTCATTCTTAGGAATGTTCATATTCAGTGAAATAGAATTTCATCTTATTTCAATACTCTTCACGACTAAGTCTTCAGGTATATTAGTATACATAGACACTATATCGAAAGATACCATCAGAATTTAATGTTATACCATTAAGTTTGTTAACAAGTTCAAAGCTATTTTTTATGTAATTAAATTCTTTTTTTAGACTTTTGTCAATTATATCTTTTAAATAGGTAGCCAGCGGAAATAAAGGATTATGACTTCCCTATCATACAAAATAAAATATGTACACTGTGTGATATAATATCGTATAGTTATATATACATTGTGTTTATAATACGAAAAAAATTAATTGTACAAACGTGTTTCCATCTTAATATTTACTTATATGTTCAAACAAAGGAAAATTAATAATATGTAATATTATATAAAAGAAATAGCCATGTATTAGGTATATGATTTATATAAGTACTGAAGAATAAATTTTCTGTATAACAGATTGTACATGGCCAAATTTGTGAAAAATGTATAAATAGTAATGTAATCTCATAAAAATGTAATTTAAAATGAATCATTGAAATTAAACTAATTGAAAAAATTAATACGTAATAAATCATTGATTTCAATTTAATATAATATAAAAATGAAGAATCAACACAATCGTTTCATTAAATCTAAACAAAATTATGCATTAATACAATATCCTCTTACAAATAAACCTACGGAAGTGTCACTCATCGTTTTTAATGAAACTTTGCATATTTGTAGAACTTTGAAAAATATTTGACACGTATTTTTTTTATCGGCCATGGTTTACTCTGAAGGATGAAAGGTATAATGCCCCTTAAAGATATAATGGATAGATTTAACATATTAGGTGAAATAAGTTGAAAATTTTAAAAAGTAAAATATATTAGGGAGTTTTTGGGGTCGCTAAACTCTTACGTCAAAAGTATGAAATTCAAAATGGCTGACCCAATATGGCATCCAGATACATCAAAATTTTTATTATTTTTTTATCAAAATGAGCAAATTTAAAAAATTCTTGTCATCACAGAATTCAAATTTCCAATTTTTGGGTCGATGATTTTAAATATGGTGTTAAAGATATAAAATTCAAAATGGCGATCTGAATATGGTAGTTATATATGTTAAAATTTATAATTTTTGCAAAAAATGTTATAAGATTCTCATCTTTCGGGGTGTTTTTTTCAAGAGTCCCATTGCCTCTCACCTTTCGGGGTTCTTTTTTACAGAGAGAGGCCATATTATGCATAACGTGCGCTTATAAAAATGTCGTATATTACGGTAGAGTACACAGATGAGATTATCTGTTATGGGCTGATGAAAGACTGAACTCGCGGCGCGTATTTACGCGGAGCGAATTTCCAATTACGAGCGGCATTCTTCGTCAAAAGTCATTAGGAAATGTATCCTACGGGCGAAGGAAACTGGGAGTCTCCTGTTGGATAAGCGAAACCGTGGTGGTGCACTGGTACATCACAACATCGGTTTCGAAGAAGTTCTTCATATGTTCAAGGAAAATCTTGGAACTAGTGTGCGTCGTGCAGCTCGATTTATCACGATATACGATGCATCGCATTTTATAACAGAATAATTTACGATCGTTTCATTATCAACGCGTATAGCAATTATTGGAGCGAAACGAAGCACCGCGTGTCCATTTTTGTGAAGGTATTTTCATATTCTTTTTCTTCGATAATCATAACGCTTTTTTGCAGATTAAACATCAATAAAATATGCGCAGGGTTTCTTGCACAATATCAAAATGCATCATTTCCTGATTGTATCGTATGAACGGATGGGGCCATTTTTACGCCGAATGGTGTGTTCAATTCGAGAAATCATGTGCTCCAGCAATTAAAAAATCCACATGCCATTGCGAAAACGCCTTCCAATATCGTTGGTCAATATATGGGTAGAGATATTAAAGGACTGAATGATAAATATTCTTGTGAATCATAAAAAAATATCTTTTCTTCCATACTTTTTTCTAATGTATTTACAATTGGTAATTTTTAGATCGGCCCTCATTTTTTACCGCCACGTCTCAACACAATACGCAGAATTTCTCGAGAATGATTTGCTGGTGCTTCTCGAGAATGTTCTTCTTCGCCAAACACTGATTTGTTTTATATATTTTGACAAAAGTTTGACAATTCGGATAAGTCGAGACACCGCCGAATCCGCGGTCAGTGCCCAGCAAACGAGAATGGATTGAAATGAATTGAAATGGGTTCAGATTTTCAAAAATATTGATTCACGAATGTTAAAATGCTTTTCAATTCTGAATACATTTTTATTTATTTATAGGAATTGCATGAAGCATATCTCTATCAATCTAAGAATTTCAATCTAAAAATAATATTATCTTTTTCTGTGCACACAAACACAATTGTGAATACTTTTTAATTCAAAATTTTGAATAGGGAATGCAATTTTTCAATCCAATTACATCCAATTGAACCGTTTTTTGCAGATTTGACATATTAAAATCTCTGTTCCAAAATTAGTTAATTTTCTACAGTTTGAAGCTAATGTCCTTCTTTATAACAAATTTGACAGGTTTCCCGTTTATTCGTATTCAGCGCTTTACTTTCCTGATTCTGTCACAAATCTGTCATCGAACGAAGTTCTCTTTCTATTCGTATCGGCTATCGTTTCTTGAATGCCTAAATTCCTTGTTATTCTTTGCTCAATTTCTGGTTTTAATCCTCTAATAAAACACTTACACATGTCTTTTTCTAAAGATGGTTTAATACTTTGATCGAAAAGGGTATTTCTCGAAATTTTATGGGCTTCTATTATTTGTTTTCCTAAAATCCTTTATCCGTATGTGATTACGTCCTCCTCATCCGTTGATAAATAAGGCCTACTCGCCTTGCAGTTGGTATATATTTTTTGAAGCGCCATAAACTTCTTTTAAATATTTACACAATACACACCTCCACTCCCCTCAAATCCTCCGAATCTAAATCTGAAACGGCGGGATTCATCCAAAGAGAATCCCGCCGTTTCAGATTTAGATTCAGAGGATTTAAGGGGAGTGGAGATGTGTAATGTGTTTTGTGTACTCGTACTTTAACTTATTCAGATTTTCTATAGCAGTTTTATAAAGGCTTTCTACTTCAGATTTATCGCCAGAATTTCTCATATTCATTCTCGTCTCCTAAGATAGCACTTGTATTCCGGACGAGCTCCCAAAAATTCATTTGGTCTGTTACGTCCAAATCCTTAGAAATTCGGTGAAGGAGATAATGAGAGAGAATGGAGAGGGTATAGAAGAACGGTTAGACTCAATCTCACAGATATACGCACAGAGGCGAATAGTTGTGAGTCGCACGCACCTTTTCGAATATGGGTCAACGTCCCGAAGGGGCGCTATGACACCTGTTCCAAGGGACAGTGCAAACGTCGATCCTACTTTTTATTCAAAGAACTTAATCCTTTTGACTCGGGACTGGACCTCGTGCGATCTCAGGCATTTAAAGGGAAAACAATGCAGGGTGATTCCAATAAATGGCAGCTGGGAAAATATAACTGATTTACATTTATTAATAAAAAAAAGAAAATTACATAAGATAACTCAAAGATATTTGTACATATATTTTTTTTTATATAAAAATAAGAAAACTTATCCTTGTAATTACAATCGATTTTTGTGTAATGTGATTGAGTAAGAAATTAGTTATGGAAGTGCGCGCGCGCGCGCGCGTGTGTGTGTGCGTATGTATGTACGTATGAGAAAAGGAAATAAGGTTATTGGGTGGTATTGGAGGCGAGGAAAGTGGTGCAAAAGCACAAGGGATGAGGTACTTGTACAAGACGGTGTAAGGGGTTGCCTGGAATGTAGACTGTAACTATTTTATCCTCTTCATTGGAGGAGGACGAATATAGTCTAAATAAAGTTGATTCCAGTCGATCAGCACGGGATCCGATTAAGGAGTTGGAAACTGGTTTAAAAAGAGGGAGAGGAAATCCTTCTTCGAGAGAAAGAGAGGAAATCCTTCTTCGAGAGAAGGAGAGAGAGGGAATCGTCCTTTGAAAGGAGGGGAATAATTCAAGATTTCTTGGATGGCGGGATCGATGACAGGGAGAGAGATGAGGTTTAACGGTTGTGTCTGAGCTGATACTGGCGAGGAGACCTCAGGATAGCGGTCGTCGGTTGTGGCGGCACGGTTGTGGCTTGGCTATGCGGATGGTTCCGTCTACTTCTCCTGACGTAAAGGGTTCATCCCCGTTTTCTAATTAACTAGCACGCACTATAATCGAAGAGTAAAATATATATATATATGTTTCATTAGAAACACGTATAAGTGTGTATATATGTTTGTTTTTTATGCGAGGAGACGTGTGAATGAATCGGAAAGAATGGCAGGGCGACTTACTGATTAGCTGGTGAGTCCAGGAGATTTCGAGTAGCTATCAGTTGAAATGCACGAGGAAGTCCGCTATCCATGGAGAACGCCAGAAGGGCAGTCACAGTGGCGAATGTCTGGGTGATCGCGATGATGATTGCTGCCCACAATTTATCCTTTTTCTCTTTGCACTTGCGTAAAAAAAACGCAAACTGGCGTGACTACCGCGGATTCTTGTGGGCTGATTTCCGTACTGACCGTAGCTGATTTCGACAATGTTTTAATGCACTCGCGAACTTACGCGGTTCTGTATTAACGTGAATCGGGTGATTTTTGTATTGATGCTCTGCGCTTTGATTTATACTCCGAAAAAAGGGCGTTGTGCCCTTTATCTGATGCAATAGTTAGTTGCAAGATTTATGATTTTTAACGTCCTATTGTTGTTAATCTAAAGTGCATCGTTAGAGTTTCGAGAAGAAAAGAAGTAATTTACGTTTTTCTTTAAAGAGGCAAGATTGCTCCAGACGGATGAAGAATTCTGTCTCATCCTCGCGGAAATTGTCAGTCGCGAGTCTGAGCTTAGATAACGCTACTATGGGAAATTATCCCATGCGTTTTATATGATTTTTTTAAGCGCGACGTGGCGTCTGTTTTTCTAAGATAAAATTGTTGGTCAATCTGGGACGACAAAACTTGACTTTTTACTATTGCGTGACTTCATTTATGTCTTTTGCAATCTTGTCACTTTTTGGGCCAATAAGGTTGTTCCTTCTGGGTTGATTGGCGTTTACGAGTTTTCGCGGAGCTTGTCCGATCCCTTTTTTCAATTCTATCAGACCGTTATCAGAAGGCTCCGCTCGAGTCTCGCAGACATCAACCATAGTTCACGACCTGGAGCCGAAGAAAAGAATCGTGGCGTCTGTAGGACGTAACATCAACGTAAGTTTGAAATGTATAAAAGCCTTTATATGCAATTTTAAAGTAATTCATTGTCTATTGAAAAACGAATTCTTCCTACAGTTGTTACAAGTACACACACGAATAATTTCAATAATTACCTGAAAATATATTTGACCGAATATGTTTACATCTACTATTACTTATTTCAGAAAAAGCTACGAAAAACAAGAAAAGACTTGATCATGACGACTAATACGTTTCTCACTTATAAACATGGTATATAATTTCTATGATAAATTAATTTTAAATAATTAATACAGGGTGCGGCAGCATAACTTCCTTTTTTGAAATGCGCGCCATTCAGTGGGTTGATGTCGTAGCGGAGCGCTAGTGGTCTCGTTCGAGAGGCGGGAGTATAAAGTTTTGTCCCGACACAGTTCAGTCGCCATCATGCGTTGGAACAGTGAGGAGCGTGCTTTTGCCGTCGAGGCCTACTTTTCGAGCGGATGTTCTGTGATCGCAACCCAACGCGCCTTTCGGAATCGCTTTAATTTAGCCCCGTTGGCCCCTGTCCCGGATTGGAAATCAATTGTTACGTGGGTTACTACGTTCAGACAAACTGCAAATGCGACAAGACGAAGAACTGGAGTCCCTCGGCCCATTAGATCACCTGAAAACATTGAGGCAGTGAGAGCTTCAATTTTGCGATCACCACAGCGTTCTGCGCGCAAACATGCGTCTGCCCTTGGACTTTGATCGTTCGATCGTTCTGTGAGGAGAATTCTTCATGATGATCTTCATTTCCATCCTTACAAGATGGCGATTGCGCATGAACTTTCTGAGCATGACTTCAATTCTCGGAGGAACGCGTGTGAGGTTCTTCTTGAAGTCGTTTCTGAGGACGCTATTGTTTTTTTTAGTGATGAAGCCCATTTTCATTTGTGTGAATCCGTCAACAAACAAAACATGCGCTACTGGACTGACACCAATCCTCGAGAATTGCATCAAAGGCGTTTGCATTCACCTAAAGTTACAGTGTGGTGTGCAATTTCCTCAGCTGGAATTATTGGTCCCTGGTTCTTTGAGGAGAATGAAGTCGCAGTGACAGTGAATTCGGACCGGTATTTAAACATGTTACAGGAATTTTTTTTTCCACGGCTAGATAAGTTGGACTTAGGGGACATTTGGTTCCAACAAGACGGTGCAACGGCACACACTTCAAGAGCATCGATGGCTGTATTGAGGGAACACTTCCCAGAGCGCCTCATCTCAATTAGGGGCGATTTGGAGTGGCCGGCCCGCTCTCCCGATTTGACCCCTCGTGATTTTTTTCTATGAGGTTTTTTGAAATCCCGTGTTTATGTGAACCGTCCAAGTACCCTACAAGATTTGAAGACCAACATCCAGGAAGAAATTGCCAACATAACGCCTGCTATGCTGGCAAGAGTCATGACAAACGCCAGAAATCGGTTTACTCAATGTATGGAGAATGGGGGACGTCACCTATCTGATTTGATCTTCAAAACTATGTAAAACAAAATTTTAGGTATGCGCCTACATTATAAAAAAAATATAAATGTTTTGATTCATACAATGGGTTTTATTAAGTTTTGAAAAAAGGAAGTTATGCTGCCCTGTACTTCGTTAAATATTACGTTTTGATATGATTTATACTTTGGATTAATGGGAAGGGGTTCACCGTAACTACAATTTATTAAAAATTGTATGTTATCTATAATATCCTCTTACCTCTCGAACTCGAGCGACTGAGAAAACATTCAGTTCGCTTCACGCTCCAGTGAAACGCTGTTTCATTCACTCTTATCACACCCGATTGTCTTGTTCGCTCTTAGTATTTTCAAATTTTGAAAAAAAGATATCAACACAAGCATATTTCCAAAGAAAATATGTAAGTGCATTGGAAAGATATTACGAAAAACGTCACGTTTGAAACACATATTAATTTTTTTTAAATCATTAAATCGTTAAAATCATTTTTGCTATTAATTAATGGGAGGGTTATATAATTATTAAAATCTATCGTTATCTAGAATGTATATGTTCCTTTTTCCCTTGTATAGGAACACGCCGAACAGCCGAGAAAGCACATTTTAGGTTTTCGGTTGCTTATAATAAGCGACTAGTAGAGGAAGTGAGACAACAAGAGAGCGGCCGTCCTTTTCGCTCTATTATTTGCTTGTGTTTACAAGTTACTAGTAAAGCGAGAAGGATGGGCGCTCTCTCGTTGTCTCGCTCGCTCTCGCGCAGCGATGAAGTCGGGACAGACTTCATCAGTACTAAATCCTCGCCATCACGGATTGTTTGTGTCCAACGACGAGGCGCGGACACTTGGCACGATAAAGTTCTTTGAGCCGCTCGATGCATTCGTCGCATCGTTGCACCCACGCGAAACACTCCACCGGAGTAGCGATCTAGCCGCACTGTTCCAGCAGTTTGCGTTCCATGATTTTCCATGTCTTTTTTTACAGTCTTTTAGATCACGTCACACTCTTCCACGGAGCACTTGCACATGACTCGTCCACATGCGTTGCATGATATATCTAGAATATCATAATGTTTTAGCAATTCGGCATTGTATCTCTCCAGGCAAAGATACATTCTTCACATTTAAGATATTGATCTCATCATTGCACTCATCATGAAATAGGTTTTTAAAGGTGCTTCTATCTGGACCCAAAAAATCTACGAACATAAATTATCAATCATCAGCAGTTCGACACATTTGTCACTAACGGAAATCTTAATCCATCTGCAACGACGCTCATTCTTATCTACGATTTTCTTCACCCAATAATAATTGTCCTTTATTATATTGAAATTTATATTTTTATAGTCATTGTTCTTACATTCTTCTCGTAACCACGTATACACTTTTCGTGTAGAGTGTATCAGTCGGTCGAAACGTTCCTTTTTGATAACGACTCTCTGTTTCTCACTGCGTATATCTAATTCTCGATCACGTAGGAACTGCACTGGAGATATTCGCACATCTTTGTTTCTCCTCCGCGGATTACTGAGAACATACATCACATCTTCTACACTGTTTTTATATATACTTTTCAACATCGTGTCTTGTTCCACTCGCTCTGGTTTTGCCCATGTGAAACTGGTCCTCCCAATATTAAAAAATCGAATATTTTCTTTTTGCATTCTCATTTGCTCATCGTTTGCTCACGAATGCTTCGTCGGAATTTTCGTTTGCTCACCTTAATTCAAAAGTTATACGAAATTTAAATTATTAAAAAAGTGAATATTTTTTTTGCATTCGTTTGCTCATCGTTTGCTCACAAACGCCCCGTCGGAATTTTCGTTTGTGTGTGTGCTCACCCTTAGTTCAAAAGTTATCTACTACTGGAAAAAGTATTTATTTTTTATTTAAAAAATAACTTTAAAACTCTTGTATTTTTACTGTATATTCCATATAAGTAGTGAGCCATTCGTGGGTGAAATATACGATTCATGAAAAATATATGCCTAATGTATATAAAATGACATAGGAACTTATAAAATGTTTACAAAGTTTTATTAGGAAATAAAAATGATAAATATGTATAATGGTTATATGACGCAATAATAATCACATCTATTTATTTATAATAAAAAATTTATTTATAAATTTATTTATAATAAAAAATAAGATTTAAAAAGATATTTCAATTAACAAACAATTGATGCTAAAAAGAAGACAGAGATAAGATAAGCGGATGAAGAATATTATAAATTGTTTTGGCTCTTCTTTTAATCCTTCTTAGTATGGAATGGTTATTTTTTTTTAGGTATTTGGTGATGAGTATATTTACAGATTTAGTTGTTTCAATATGGGCGTGATTATATATTAATTTGTTACTATTTTTAATTATTATAATACGAGGAATCTTACCTCGAATACGGTATGATGAGTTAATATATTTATGTTGAAAAATTATTTTGCCATTTATTTTAAATTATATAATTTTATTTAATATTATACAATATTTTATATATATATATATATATATATATATAAATGTTTTTAAATAATAAAATAAAAATTACATTTTAAATATAGTTTATTTAAAAAAATAAAAAATAGCAAATAAGTTAATATAGTTAGAAGCGCAAGTCAGATTAATACAATTGTTTGAAAACAAAATTCATGCGATATTTATTTATTTTTAACGATCGTATTATTTTGACGATCGTATTGCCATGACACTGCTCACCATTATTGAAATATTGACAAAATTCGTTGCGAATGTTTATGCATTTTTGGGCACTTGTGTTAGAGCTGAGAACAGTTTGTTATGTCTTAGAATATATATATATATATATAGTTTCGCGCCAACAATTTGTAATAATTCCTCCAAATTACTTGCACTCATTCTAAAATAATTATGGAAACGAAGATCTAATCTTAATTTCGCGACTGATGCAAAGTAAAAATTGCTTTCATTGCGATTTTCGAAGATGGTCGCTATTCGACATTATTTTTTAGAATATTGCTGTTTTTTTTTTCATATAATATAGCACAGCAGTTGCTGCAGCTGTACGTCGTCTTTTAACCTCTAGTTCTACAACAGTTAAAATTGTATGTTTAAATTGCTCAACGTAATTCAGATATTCATTATCCATTTCAGATATTCGTTATATCTTTTTGTTTATAATCTTTATCGCAATGACATGTTTTCACAATTTGACACAAAAACTAACTAAAAACTAAAACTAACTATTAAACGACTTGAGTTTAAAATACTTCTTCATTCGTGGCGCAGTAGTGGGGATATCGCCGAGGATATCGGAAACTTCGTTCCATGAAAAGGTAAGAGGGCTTAGCGAAAAGCGTTGAACATTGGCTTCGTTGTCGACGGAGTGGGGAGTCTTCGCCAGTGAAGCTTCGCTGCATGAAATTGTACCGGCGATATTCGTACACCTATTCGTACTCTCTCTTTTGCGGATTATCAAGAAATCACATCATCTACATTACAATCTTCCCACATATTTTCCACATCTCGATCACAATAATTTTTCAATGTGTGGGCACTTGTTGCACGGAAATATGTACAATACATTGGCACTCTGCAATTTGTGCAGACTGCCTAGCGCATCAATATAATCGTGCTTACAAAATTCAACATCGGTCCCACAACATCGGTCAGCCAAACAGATCATGCACGCTGCACATATAGTTAAGGCACCACTCGTTGTATAGTAATACTAGTTTATTCAGTGTTTAGTACGGCGCTTCACATACAGTGCATGGATTTCTGAAGACAAATTTCTCTGCGTGATTCCTATCGTGACTCGCTCGAATCACTAGTATAATCAGTCGAATAACACTTCTTCCATTATTATTTCCTCAAAATCTATTTCCATTTCTTCGAACACTTCGAACATTTTATTTTTAATATTCGCGAACTGTTCTGGATCCACGTTTCTAATATATTCGACATAGCCTACGTTGGCTATGTTTTCAACGTTCGCACGTTCGGTTAGCCATACTTTTTCCATTATTTTTATTGCGACTGATTCGATTGTCTTCCAGGACACCAAAGGACTGTGGAACTGAGCGCTTATAACCCATTTCCTGCAGCTGCCAGAAATCTGAAATATAATATAATAAAATATAATTGATAACATTTACATTCATATAACTAAAAAATAAAAAAATGTCACCGTAATGTCAATATCAATCGTTCTGCTGCACTTGGCTCTTATACAGCGTATTGTTTTTCTAGATGCGGACCTACTATAGATAACAACTCTTCGTATTGCGTGACTGACATCCGAAAATAATTATGGAACCGCAGATCTTCCAATTTCAGTGTTGGCAAGGTATGGTAAAAATCATGCTCACAGCGTTTTTTAAAAATTGATGCAATCCAGAAACGCTTCTTTTTTTTCTAATAATTAATAACAAAGCTAATGATCCGAACAGTTTATCACGTCGATCTGCTTCTGCATGCTGCTGATTAATTACGTGAATGCACTGCACTAACCACTCATGAATTTTCATTTTCGCAGATATCGTATGCTCTAATCTTGTTAAAACAATAGAACTTGATTGGTTCAGTCATTATTGAGATCCAATAACCTCAATCCTCCGCAACCCCCGAGTTCACATAAAGGATCTACGGCAGTGTCTCACGCCATTCTTAGCGCCGAGATACAAGCGTGTCTCCTGATCATATTCTTGAGACTTCCACGGGTGCTTTTTATATAAATATTATGCGTTTCGCGGATTTCCTCCGTGTTCAGATCCATTCTTGACCAACGTTTCGTGAACCTTGCAGTCCACTTTTTCATCAGGGCGAAGAGCAGCCTGATATTGAGGTGTTCCTCCGGGTCGTTCCTTTTTTATATTATGCTACTTCTTGGAGTAGTAAGGGAGGAAAAAAGAGAATTGTGAGAGAGAAGGTGGGGGAATCGGTCAGTCTTCAATAACCGGGAGAATGGTTTTCCATATTTTATTTATGTAGCCATTATCTCTATTTAGATTGTTAGGGTGTTTTTGTATCTCTATGACTTCTCTATATTTTCTTGAAAAGTATGATGTTATGTTAGCTATTGTGGTCGTTTTGTCAAACAATTTGATGTCCTGTTTCGATGTTGTGTTCTGATAATACTGATTGCGACGTGTTTTAGCCTGACATCACGTATTCCTTTATCCGTAGGTTGACCATTCTTCCAGTTTCTCCAATGTATACTTGCCCGCAGAAACAAGGTATTTTGTATACTCCTGCGGAGCTGAGTAGAGGTCTATGATCTTTAGGATTTGTCTTATCTTTTTGGGCGATTTAAAGATAGTTTGGATATTGTGTTTGTTTAATATCCTGCCAATCCGATCTGTTCCTTTAATATGGGAAAATAGATAGGATCCTTTCGTCTGATTGTGTGTCAGAGATCTCCTGATCTCCTTACAACTATAACCAGAGAGAAGCCTTGTGCTATTGAAATACTAAGAAAATAAGAAATTGAGATTATTTTGCTTCTTCAATATGTCCTCCAATTGGATTATTTATGATCCACTCGAACGGACGCCGCGTTCACGCGACAAGCGACATCAGAAGCTCCTAGAATCTAATTCCTTAAAGTGCCGCGCGCGGTGTTTGCCACGTCTATCAGTAGGCACCTTTACACTTCCTTGCGAATTACGGTCGGGCTTATGTAACTCCGGACTGAGGGAAGATTCTTGACCAAACTGAATTGAACTCAAATATGAACCTCGAATCGGTGCTCCAGTCCGCTTATATTGTATCGTTATTTCCTTGCTGACGAGACGTCTCTCGTCAATCTTTTGTGATAATTTTTCGACAGTCGAACGTGATGTTACAATTAAACTTTTTATATTTTATTTTATTATAACATATCGCATAAAAGCATTGCGCTCGACAGCACGCATATAAGACAATGTTTATAAACGCACACAGAGAATGTATATAAACAATTTTTCTATGTCAATTTTTTTCTATACCATTGAGCAGTGGTCACAATATGAAACGAGATTTCTAAAGATCATCAAATAAGTTCGTGCTCGTCCATTCGATCGTTGGCGTGCGGGGAGTGAAAACTGCCTGGTAAGTGCACACCACCGCGAGCTTCTAAACATCGTGACTCGAACAGCGCAGAGGAGCGCTTGCTATTCCCGCTGACAAATCTCGCTATGAAAAATCAATGTGCAAGGTATTCAATACAGCAATAGTATTTGGCAAAAAATAATCGTCCTTACAATGATCATAAAAACTTAATAGAACTACAGATTAAAAATGGTGTGAATCTCGGAGTAACATAGTCGTTACAGTGCTATCAAAATCATTAATTTCATAGCAAGTAATTTTAAAAAACAGTTAGAAAGAAAATTAAAAGAAAAACATTTTAAAATTTCAATCCTAATTGATAAATCTACATTCATAAGCAAAAAATCCTGCTTAATTATTTATCTTCGAACAATCCTTGAAAATGATGTTGCTACTGATATTTTTGGATTCTATTGAACTTGAGAAAGCTGATACCATTATTTGATTGTTGAGAGCAGTACTTGATTGTTTAAAATTATATGGATTAGAACAAAACGTTTCTTGAAAATAATTTGTTGTGTGTCGTCACCGATGGTGCAAGTGGAATGCTAGGTACGAAATCTGGCGTCTCGACGCAATTGAAGGATATGTTTCCTAAGATAATTACATGGCACTATCTTAATCATTCTTTAGAATTAGCTATTCATGATGCAATAAGAGATCAAAGTTCTATGAATTATTTTCAATCGTTTGTAGAGGTCTTGTATCATCAATCGGCAAAAAATTGTAAGGAATTAGAAAAAAATCGCTTCTAAATTGGACATTTGAATTAAAACAATAGATAAGATATTTGATGTAAGATAAGTTGCCAGTTCTTTCAGAACAGTCAAAGCAATTTGGGATAATTATTCAGCTCTTGCAAAAATTTTAATGAAGCTTCTCAGGATACAAGAAGATCGCAGTTTAAAAGATCTAAATATAATGGTTTATTTAATAGAATAACATCACTCGAGTTTTTAAATGAGTTTTAGTTATCTTCTATGATGTATTGGAAGAAAGGACCCCGCACAAAATAAAGGGAAACCGGTGTACAGTCAAATGGGCTGGGGATGGAGTATGTTGTAGTTCAAGACATCTCGATGAAAAGTTGCAATGGGCACAAGCTCCGAAAATGGCCAGTTTTTTAGATAAAATGAGTCAAAAGTTGAAAATGTCGATGCCCGCAGTTACTAGTATAAAGTAGTGTATGGAGTTGTTTATCGTCGTCATTCGGATATATATATACGATAAACAACTCCATACACTATTTTATACTAGTAATAACACGTGTGCATGAATCGAATTCTGTAAACAAGAAGCTTTAGCGGCCGTATATTGTCTCGTCGTTTCTCGAAAGTGAAGTAACGCGGCTATTATATGACATCGAGCTTGGTGCGGCACGTTTATAAATCCACAGATAGTTATAGACTAATAATAACGTTTTTGCCTATGTTTCCTTTACTTATCATAATCTGATTCGGAATAACTATTAAGTAAATCTAACTTTTATTTACTATGAATACTGGTTTTAATGTATTCGAGTTATTCTCGAAAATGGAATATTTCGAAATCGAATTCGTTGTTTTATCTGCGACGTTGCTGGGCAACCAAGGGTAATGAAAAAACTCGATGGAGATAATAATGAAAATAAGCGACAAATAGCTATTCGTTTTCGACAAGATCTTCGAAGGCCCATTGAAGAATTACGAAATGAATCTCGTTTATGTATGACATGCTTTAGATTATTTGAATCTGAAATAGATATGCAGGATGATCCTACATGCATTCGACTTAACGTCCTTAAACAAAGTGATATGATAACTTGTCTAATCTGTAATGCTAATAATAATGTTCATAGGCTTTCACCAGTGGCTAGAGTATTTATAAGTGTGAACGTATATATTCCAGATGAAGTTCGTTCTTGTCCACATCATTTAGCTGAAAATGATTTTCTGTTACAAGCACTTCTTCCGGGTTTGTTTCCGGGGTTGTATTTGAATAGACTTTATAGATTAGTTGGCTATCAATTGCAATGTTTCCTTACAAATGTTTCCTTACAAATCTACAGAAAGTTTCAAAAGCACATGAATCTGACTTTATCAATCAAAATAACTTATCTGATGAAGACTTTAAGTTATTAAGCTCTATGACAAAAGAACAGTTTCGTGAACTACTACAGTACTGTGATCCTGTACCTGAACCGAACGGCCATCGATATGTATACGAAAAAGATTTATTGGCATTTCTTTGTAAACTTCGTCAAGATCTTTGTGATGACTTCTTGAGAGTCTTATTTAATTATCAAAGCAGGCAAGCCGTTAGCTTGGCCGTCGCCACAGTAAGAAAATCATTAATGTCACGTTTCGTACCTCGAAATATAGGACTAACTGCGATCACACGACAAGATTATATTAATAATCATGTAACTGAATTTTCTAATACCCTATATCCAGATATTAATAATCCTACAGTGATCGTATGTATAGATGGCACGTATTCTTATATTGAGAAGTCTAGCAATTTTCGAGCCCTGAGACAATCATTTAGCCAATACAAAGGACGTCATTTAGTCAAACCTGCGTTGATAGTTGCACCAGATGGCTATATTTTAGACATTCATGGTCCTTATTTTGCAGATTCTAAAAATAACGACGCTGCAATGCTACGAAACGAGTTCCAAGCAGATGCAGGTACTCTCAGAGAATGGCTAGGAGAGGATGCGATAGTGATCGTCGATCGCGGCTACAGAGATGTATTACCTCTTTTGCAAGCCCTCGGAATTGATTATAAAATGCCAGCATTTCTTCAGCAAGGGCAAAGACAACTTGACACTGCAGAGGCTAATGATTCGAGATTAGTCACAAAATCCAGATGGATAATAGAAGCACGTAATGGCCATATCAAATCAATATTCAAGTTTTTCAAGAATACTATTTCGGTAATTCATGCAATTAATCTACGTGCATTTTATTTAATTGCTGGAGCAATAATCAATAGGTACCGAGACGTTATACTAATGGATGGAGCTACCGCGGAACTTGCTGAACAAATGCTTCAAAAGGCAAGATCTGAAAATACACTGAGACTGAGAGTTGAAACAGAGCATCTGGCAAGAAGAAATGCCATGTGGAATCGTTTAAATGAAAATCAGATTCTTGATTTTCCAAGACTTGACATCGATTTCTTGAAAGAGTTAACTGTCGGTATTTATCAGATACGTTTAGCACCTGCTTATATTCAAGACAAACTAGTGCGCGATGAATCTGAAGTATTTGAACTTGATGAACACAGAAATGAAGCTGGCTTTCTTAGAGTTCGGGTGTATTCTCGATTCTGCAATGCAACGAAGCATCAATTATGGATTGCTTACAGACCTCTCATGGAGATGAAAATAATGAACCCATAACGGGTTATTACTGTACTTGTGTATCAGGTTCACGAATACTGGGTTCATGTGCTCATGTTGCAAGTGTTCTCTGGTTCTTAGGATACGCACGACATCAACCTAATACTAAATATCCCAGCGTCACATTACTTAATCACATAAAAGATGCTGCTAATAGATATAATCAAGATGAAGAAATCGAAGGAGAAGTTATTGAACCATTTTGAATGTTTCAATGACAAAAAATGGCCCTTATCAGGGCCCAAATGATGTGCAAATCCGATCGCGCAACCTCCACGTGGTGCACATTGGATGACGCTAATGCCGACGGTAGTTTGTATACATATACGTACCGTGTGTAGGCATGTATTACAAATACATTCGAATCACATCGTTAAATAACTCCTTACACTATTTTATATTAGTAACTGCGGGCATCGACATTTTCAACTTTTGACTCATTTTATCTAAAAAACTGGCCATTTTCGGAGCTTGTACCCATTGCAACTTTTTCATCGGGATGTCTTGAACTACAACATACTCCATCCCCAGCCCATTTGACTGTACACCGGTTTCTCTTTATTTTGTGCGGGGTCCTTTTGGATATGTCTGTTCGACAACTGGCTTTTGAATTTGCCGAAACCTTAAATCTTAATCATAAGTTTAACAAACAAAAGAAAATGACTGGCTATGATTGGTTGTGGTCATTTCTTAGAAGAAATCAAGACATTTCGGTACGCCAAGCTGAAGGATTATCTATGGCTAGAGCTCGAGGTCTGTCTAGAGTAAAAGTCCAACAATTCTACGATGTGTTGGAGAGTGAAATGAAGAAGTACAATCTTCAAAATAAGCCTCAGAATATTTTCATGGACGAGCAAATCTGGCATTCACCTTATAAATAAAGTCAACAAAATAGTTGCCTCCAAAGGAACAAAAGTTGTTCATAAAATGACAACAGGTGAAAAAGGCGAAATTGTAACAATAATATGCTGTTGTTCAGCGGAAGGTAGATTTCTTCCTACTTTGGTTTATAAAGGTAAAAATATTAAGGCAGAATTTGAAGATAGTCTCTCTCATGGATCGACTGTGTACATGAACGAAAAATCAGTTTACATTAATTCTGAATTATTTATGAAGTAGTTCAAAGAGGAATTTTTGCGTCGGAAAGCTCCTGATAGAAACATTTTAATCTTAGATGGGCATTGCTCTCACTGCTCATCAATTAATTTATTTCAAATATCAGATGAAAACAACGTTTCCTTATTGTGCTTACCGCCGTACATCACACATGCTCTTCAGTCTTAAAGCAGAAAGTAATACATGGGTTGAACAGCACATTAGCCGTAAATTGACTCGATATCAGTTGGTTCATTGATTTGCAACGCTTTTAATAAGTCGGTAACAATCGGAAATGGTATTAGTGGCTTCATTTCGACAAGAATTTTCCCTTTTAATCAAAATATCATCCCAGACCACTTTTTTGCGATCTCCGATAGAATGACTACACCAGAAGAAAATAAAAAAAATCTTTCTTCGAGAGAATCTTTCTCGATCCGCACAGCAACAATTTGAAGTACAGCAGCCATTTTAGCACGATGAACCATCAATTACTAGCACCATCAACTAACTCTGCAGCATTGAGAATACCTTCGAAAGAATTGAAAGATATAACTAATCTGTGCTTCGCGGGTTTTCTCTATGTCTTGGTCCATTCTTGATGTGCCAACGTTTCGTGGACCTTGCAGTCCATTTCGTGGAAACGTTGGCACATCAAGAATGGACCAAGACATGGAGAAAACCCGAAGCACAGATTAGTTATATAGAAAGCACCCATGGAAGCATCAAGAAAATTGAAAGATATTTTTCTTGTGCCTTATCTGTTACTTCCTCAAAGCAAATAAAAAAAATCTGTCGTCCTATTGACTTCTGCAGAAAATAAAGAAGCAGTGCAAGAAAGAACGAACAAGAAAAATAAAACGGGGAAATCTACTCGAAGTATGAAAAAAAATTAACACAGACTCGAATTCTGAGGACTCGAATTGTTTATGGAACGATAATAACAAAGTGGATTTGACGCAAAAACAAAGAAAGAAGCGCAAAAAAGACACAAAAAACGATGTTAATAAGTGCAAAGAATGCGACTCCTTACGATTCCTTACGTCAAATCTATTTCCGAAAGTTTCCAGTATGTTCCATTGTAAACTAGCCTTTTCTATCCCTAACACATTAAAAAGTCTTATAAAAAGAGAAAAAGATAAGTTAAATTTTCTATCCAATCAGAACGTAGTTTATAAGATTTCCTGTGACGATTGTGAGGCGAGCTATGTTGGTTAGACAAAAAGAAAATTAAGTATGAGATTACACGAATATATCTCTGATATTAAGAAGAATACTGGTTCTCCTACTGTTATAACTGATCATCGTATTAATTTTGATGGAACGAGGTGAAAATTTTAGACTGCGATTCTTCGTATAACAAGAGATTAGTGTTTGAAATGATTCACATTAGAAGACAGAAAGTCTTAATAAAAAGAGTGATACTGAATCGTTACCTGAAACTTACAAATTATTCAATCTCTTTCTCCTTCTTAATTGCATTCTTTCTCTTTTTACTTCCCCTCTTTCCACTTTCTCTTCCCTCTACTTTATTTTCTCCTTCTTATGTTCCCCTTTCTTTCTATAGTTTACCATTTCAACTTTTTTGTCTTGATATGTGTATTTTGCATTGTCTCTGAGCATCTTAGAGAAATGACTACATTTTTAATCTCACCGCATTGCCTAAGAAATAGACGACATTTATATTACATTGATACACAATAGAAGGTATTTATTCTCATTTGATTTAGCTGTTAAATTAAATATATATAATTTATGACGGTACATCACACAATTTCAATCCGTGTTAATGACTCTAATATACATTTCTCATAATATTAGATTACTTTTTTACTTTTTTATTTTTATTTTTATTACCTGCGACTTAGTTTGTATTTCTCTTATTAGATTTGATTATTTATTCCTGTAACAATTTTACATTATATTTGTACTTTTTAACAGGAACAAGTATGCCTCCTCTCGTAACCAGTAAGGGTTACTCAAGTTTTCAAATACTTATTCTTGTGATTCGATCATTCATTGTGTTCGAGCTGGCTATGTGGATTGGGCTCCGTATAACGAGTATGTGAATCAATCCAATAATAAAATATTTGATATCGTTAAAGTACTGTCAACTAAATGAGCAATTAATTATATTTATAAGACTCGTGCAGAAATTCTATTAAAATTTAAAAAATCTGAAAATAATATTGTGAATTGAGTCGAATATTAGCAATATTATTAATGAATTATTTTATGAACCTTCCATTAGAATAAAATTTGCAATGTTTGTAAAGATACTGTTGAATATTTAACATAATATCTTTTTTTTCTTTTAATACAGAGATGTCGCCACTTTAAGTATCACTTAACTACCTTCTAACTCTCTCTCCACTCTCCGTTCTGTTCACTTGACTAAGGGTTACACCTTTGTATCTTATCCTTAATAGAATAAAGATTATCCAGTTATTTCTATACTAAGTGTCTCGTGTTGCGAATTACCTTTGCCCCACATTGGTTATGGGCCCAGAGAGCGTGTAATAATAACAATTCAAAGGTTGAAACGCTCACATGATTGCGTGAGAATTTTGCTAACCTCAAAAGGAAAGGCAAGCACGTGCACATCGCTATTCTCCACAAGCACGCATACACGGACGATTCATACATCGAGTGAAGCAAGCAAGCTGTATAATAACAAACGTTAGATTTATTAACAGCGTAAAGAGAAATGGCGAACATCGTTCATTCCACGCGTATTGAGATACTTTCAAGGGACAACTACAATACCTGGTGCATTCAAGCAGAGGCTCTACTCATAAAAAACGATACATGAGGATATGTATCGGGCGAAAAATCAAAGCCAGAAGTTACTGGAGAAGGAGCAGAACGCATAGCATCCAAGGCTACATACGACAGGTGGGTAACCGAAGATCGAAAAGCAAAATCTGATATCATTCTTTCTATTAGTCCTGCAGAATTGAAAAACATTCGTAACTGTGAAACATCAAGGGACGTATGGAAAAAGCTTGAATCTGTCTACGCGTCAAGAGGACCTGCACGGAAGACAGCGCTACTAAAACAATTAATACAAGCTAAAATGCCTGAAGATGAAGATGTAAGGACACATCTAATGAAATTCTACGATGCAGTGGATAAACTTAACGCTATGAACGTTGAGATCAATGGAGATTTATTAACCATAATACTACTATACAGCTTACCGAGCAGTTTTGAGAATTTTCGTTGTGCTATAGAGACATGGGATCAACTCCCTGATGCCGAATCACTAAAGGTAAAGATCATAGAGGAATATGAATCTCGGAAGCAAAAGGTAAACGAATCTAATGCGATGTTTTCTAAACAAAACTATAAGAAATCTATGAGCGTAAACAATAAAACTAATGTCAGCTCTCAATCAGGTCTATCCGGATCATATACAAAATATAAATGTCGAAAATGTAACAAGGTCGGACATAAAGCGGCGGATTGTTATTCCAAGAAAAAGGGTATTTCCGGTACACAGGTTGCAACTGAAAATCAATCGCTCATGACTGAAGGACAAAAAATCGAGTCAGCACTTCAAGTGAATAATCGTGATGCGTTTCAAGAATGGTGCTTGGATTCTGGATGCACATCTCACATGTATAATCAGGAAAAGATGTTCTCAGACATTGAACAAACTCGAAATGGAGTAAAGTTGGCAAACGAAGCTTCAGTACAGGTAACTGCGAAAGGAAATGTAAACATTATAGCTAATAACGGAGAGAATAGCATTCCATATACGCTTACAAATACTCTCCTCGTACCCAGTCTACGCACAAATCTCCTGTCGGTTGCCAAGGTAGTTGACAAAGATCTGGAAGTTATTTTTAATAAAACCGGTGCTCTGATAAGGGACCACGGCGGAAATGTAAAACTGATTGCTGATCGAAAAGGCGATTTATTTTATCTATGTGAAAGAAATCAACAAACATGTAATCTAACAGATTCCAAGAAAACTGAAGCGGAACTATGGCATGACCGCTTATGCCACACCAACTTCCAAGATATGAACACAATGTCAAAATAAGAGAAAGTAATCGGTTTAAAGCTTAATAATGCGAACGTACCAAACAACTGCGATATATGTTTAGCAGGAAAGTTTACGAGCATATCCCACTAGAAGTGAAAGAGCATCCGATGTCTTAGAAATTATACACACTGATTTGTGTGGTCCGATGCGCACATCCTCACTCGGAGGAGCTTGCTATTTTATCACATTTATTGACGATCACAGTAGATGGTGTGAGGTATACTTCTTGAAGAATAAGAGCGAAGTAGCAAAAAAGTTCACAGAATACAAAAATTCTTGTTGAAACACGGACGGGACGCAAAATAAAAGCCGTTCAATCCGACAATGGTCGGGAATTCTGCAATGCAAAAATGGATACTATATTCAAGGACGCCGGGATTCAACGAAGACTCACCACCACATACACAAAATGGCGTAGCGGAGCGGAAAAATCGCACGTTAGTGGAAGCTGCCCGATGCATGCTCATTCAATCAGGTCTACCACCTTCTTTTTGGGCAGAAGCCATCTCGACAGCAAATTATGTCAAGAACAGACGCATTTCAAGGAGCATTAATGGATTTACACCGTATGAATTGTGGAACGGCCGGTTGCCTGTAATCAAACACCTGAAGACTTTCGAAGAAAAGGCATTCTTCTTAAACAAGTCTCCAAGCAAAGGCAAGTTCGAGCAAAGAGGAATACAAAGTTTATGTGTGGGATATTCTTCAACCTCGAAGGCGTACCGTATCTGGGTACCAGACTGGCAAAAGATTGTGCCACGCGAGATGTGAGATTCACAAACAAACTAAATCCGGTCAGCAAGTACGAGGATATTATATGTAGTCAAACAAATAACGGAAGATTCGGAATTCTGGACAAATCTTCAACTGAAGCTTCACATAACGAAACAGAAATAGGACCCTCAGTCAATTTGGATCTCGAGCATCCCAACAACGTTGAAAACGACAACTTAATCGACGAGCCATTGGAAAATGTAAACAGAGATGATAACGTTGACTTGAAACGAGGCCCAGGAAGACCTCGAAAAGTGTATACCGGGAAGGCGGGACGCCCGGCAAAACAATACAATTTGATCAGAATAGACCAAAGCATAGATTCGCAAGATGAGGCTGCTCCTAGTGACGAAGAGAACGAAAGTTGGCACGAAGCCGAATTCGCCATGAACTCCATGGAAATACCCTTCAAGGAAGCCATCGTCGGACCCGATCAAGACGAATGGAAAAATGCTATCTATTCGGAAATCAAAAGTCTTATTGAAAACAATACTTTGGAAATAGTAGAAAAACCTGTAGAAGCAAAGGTTTTAGGTTGTAGGACCGTTCTGCGAAATAAGTATGGTCCCGATGGATCCTTGGAACGTCGCAAAGCCAGGGTTGTTGCTCAGGGATTTGCTCAGCGACCAAATATTGACTGACACCTTCGCGCCCATAGCAAGGCTCAGTTCATTTAGGATGTTGATAGCACTATCAGTTGAATATAACATGCGCATCGAGCGGTTGGATGTTACTTCTGCTTTCCTATATGGTGAAATAGACACTGAGATCTATATGAAACAACCGGAATTATTAAACGAGATGCTTCAAAGGATCACTCGAGAAGAGAAAGATGCCCTACTCGTTGAGAAGGCAAGGATAACACTTACGGATCTATCTGGAAATAACAAAGTTTGCAAACTAAAGAAGGGTCTATATGGCTTACGTCAAGCTGGTAGACAATGGAATGCAAAACTTCATAGCGTCCTTACGAACTTAGGACTGCGATCCACTGATGCAGATCCCTGCGTCTACGTCGACAAGCGAGGTAAAGAATTAACTATCCTTCTTGTGTATGTGGACGACATCCTACTCACATCTACGAATCCAGAAAGAATAAAACAAATAAAAGAAGAGCTGTCATGGAATTTCGTCATAAAAGATCTTGGACTAGCAAAATTTTGTCTAAGTATAGAAATTCGAACGCTTGAAGAGGGAGTGACATTGTCACAAATGGGATACATACGAGACACCCTAAAGAAGTTTGGAATGAGCAATTGTAAAACGATAGGTACGCCCATGCCTATAGCCGGAAAGCCAAAGGGCACTAATACAGAAATCGAAGGATCGAATCAAGAGGTTCCATACCGTGAACTAATCGGTGCACTCATGTACAGGGTGGGCCATCTATTGGTACGTTTTTGAATTTCGTCGTATGGCAACACCGAACGAGCTACAGACCCGAAATTTTGACAGTTTATTAGTCATACCGTCCGCGGCACGAAACAACATGTTTTCTCTTGAAGAGCGTTTTGAAATTTTAAAAACTTATTTTCAAAGTCAGTGCTGTGTCGCCGAAACTGTACGAATTTTGAAAAGAAATATGGGTCGTGATAGAGCACCCACCGAAGGAGCTATACGCAAATTGGTGAGGAAAGTTCGTGAGAAAGGGATGTTAGTGGATGACAGAAGTGGTCCCAGAGCTCGGACAGTGCGCACACCCGAGAATATTGAGGCTGTGGCCCAAAGTGTGAGACAGAATCCGACGACTTCAACTCGACGCCGATCGCAGCAACTGAGCATTAGTCGCACCAGCCTGAGGAGAATACTGCACAAAGACCTCGGATTATCTTTTTTTTCTTTTAATACAGAGATGTCGCCACTTTAAGTATCACTTAACTACCTTCTAACTCTCTCTCCACTCTACGTTCTGTTCACTTGACTAAGGGTTACATCTTTGTATCTTATCCTTAATAGAATAAAGATTATCCAGTTATTTCTATACTAAGTGTCTCGTGTTGCGAATTACCTTTGCCCCACAGATACAAAGACAAAAATTAAACCAGTACTGGAAATTTGATTCTATTATACGAAAAAGGTATACGAGGACTTCAAGAATTGTTAAATTATTGTACAATTATTGTCAACAAAAACTTCAAACCTGTAATATATGTAATGAAGAAAAAAAACATGTTTTCAATTACGGATCCCATTTATTTCTTAACTTCGAAGCATTATAATGGACTATTACAATGGACTATTTTGCTAAAAGGTCAGGAATTTTAAGTAATTATCAACGTGAATTTTCTTTAAAAGATTTACCAGATCATTTGTACTTTGGTAACAATATTTATAAATTAGTCGGAGCTATTGAACATATTGCAGCAAAGAATGAGAATAATATATCCCACTATCAAGCATTAATTCTAAGAAATAAAAAAATGTTTGGTTCATGGAAACTTCACGATGGTCTGTTCCCTATGGCAAAACTACGCCAACTTAAACAGGCAAAAAAAAAAGAAAAAAAAATGTATAACTGTCCTTTTTCATATAAAATCTTTTTCATATACAATAAAATTCATATAAAACTCATACTAACATTTTAATCGAGTTTAAGGATAATATTAATATAAAGAAAATCAATAAAATTAGCAGATTAAATATTAATAAAAATCGTTTTAAAATTTTTTAACATTTCATTAAATTTATTAGGTGTTGGAATTAATTCGTAGCATTTTTTAAATGAAAGAATGTTATTTATTTCACATGAGCATTAAAAAATACATTAATGAAAGTACTTCCCATCACTTTCTACTACTTTTGACCATCTTTCGGGCAGTGAATGAATACCGCGTCGGAAGAACTGTTCATCTTTAGATGAAATCCAGGAATCGAACCATTTTGTACAATCTTCGTAAGATGTGAACTTCTGCTCGCACAAGCTATGAGCTAATGATCGAAACAAGTGGTAGTCGCTAGGTGCAATATCAGGAGAATACGGCGGGTGCGGTAGCACTTCCCATTTAAGTGTTTCCAGGTATGTTTTTACCGGTTTTGCAACGTGTGGGCGAGCATTGTCGTGCAGCAAGATGACTTTATCGTGTCTTTCGAAGTATTCCGACCGTTTTTGCTTCAATGCACGGCTCAAGCGCATCAGTTGCCGTCGGTAGAGATCTCCAGTAACGGTTTCATGCGGTTTTAGCAGTTCGTAGTATATGACACCCTTCTGATCCCACCAAATACAGAGCAGGAGCTTTGAGCCATGGATATTGGGCTTTGCCACTGATGTTGATGGTTCGCCGGGCTTAACCCATGACTTTCTGCGCTTTGGATTGTCATAATGGATCCACTTTTCGTCACCGGTAACAATCCGATGCAAAAAACCTTTTCTTTTCTGCCGTTGAAGCAGCAGTTCGCACGTGAGAAAACGTCTCTCAATATCCCTTGGTTTCAATTCATATGGGACCCAATGTCCTTCCTTCTGGATCATGCCCAAACTTTTAAGACGTTTTCCTATTGTTGAGAAGTCAACTTCCAATGACGTAGATAATTCTTTAAGTGTTTGACATGAGTTTTCATTGAGCAGTGCCTGCAAATCGTTATCTTCAAATTTTTTCGGCTGACCAGGTCGCTCCTTGTCATCCAAGTCGAAATCACCAGCTTTAAAACGTGCAAACCACTTCCTACACGTTTGCTCAGCCAGAGCATGTTCACTATACACATCCACTAAAATACGATGAGCTTCAGCTGCACTTTTGTTCATATTAAAGTAATGAAGCAAAACTCCCCGCAAAAACACTTTATCTGGCACAAATTTTGACATATTCAATGAATTATACAGTATTGTTATTTATGATTTCAAGAAAGGTTATGTACGGCAAATGACGTCCTATGATAGATGTTTACAATGTATACAGAACTATAGGTAACAACGAAATAGTGTACTGCTTGTGCCATCTCTTGTAAAACGCTACGAATTAATTCCAACACCTAATATCTCCTTTTCATTTTCTGAATTTTTTCAAAAGTATATTCCACAAATAAAAAATAGAGTATAGTATACAGTGATAAACTACGATTCAGTGATTGACATTTGCTATGAATTTGCCTACATACTAAAATCCAAGCCAAATTAACAGCTAATTTCACAACATAATAATAACTGATCTTTACTAACTTCATGCATGAATAAAATATTCAATTTTACAAACAGTCCTTTTTTTACAAGGTAGACTTATATAAGACCCGGGCAGATAAAAATTTGTAAATATTAATAAAAATCATTTTAAAATTTGTCAATATTTCATTCAAATTTATCTCTTTTTCATTTCTGAATTTTTTTGTTCATTTTGATGGTTTTCATAATAATGGTCAATCACTGAATTTTTTTCTGTTCATTAATTAAAAAGTTGTGGTCAATAACTAGAATAAAGTCGCCTATTATGAGATATCTTTTTTTAAAGGCTTGTAATTTATTTAATTTATAATCTGAATTTCTAGTTTCATGTAAAATTTATGGGAAACATATTTAAGTTTTATCGCCAAAAGTTAATAATCGATAATAGGTATACTTTGTTGTATGTGAAATTTTTTATCAAAAGTACCGATTTTGATCATTCAAAAAAAGATTCCTAATATGAAATACAAGGATTTTCTTGTATGAGGTGGTATCTCATAATAGGAAACTGAGAAAAAAATAAAGATAAGCTTTTTATACCACGTTTTTATTATGCTACATATAAGTAGAAACAAATAATTTAAATGTTATACATAATAATTATATAATTTTTGATGTGTGTGTAGTGAGTATGTGTGTGCGAGTAATTTTAACAATAGAATCGTCATTTTTAACGATTTTTCGTTCGATAGTGCTTTGAGATATTGAATTGTATAGATACTCTCATATTAGCTAGACATATCATAAGTATCTCATATTATAATACAACTTTCATGCCTTGCGGTTTGACGATCACCAAATCTAATCTTTATAGTTAAACAAATCATTATATCACGTGTTTTCTTATGAATACAATCTTATTCTATCACTGCAGATTTTATTACTCAATATTTATTATATTAATAAAATAAAATTTAAAGACTAAACTATAAAAATATTAGGTGTTGGAATTAATTCGTAGCGTTTTTAATGAAAGAATGTTATTTATTTCACATGAGCATTAAAAAATACATTAATGAAAGTACTTTTAAAACTTATAAATACTTTGTAAAACGCTACGAATTAATTCCAACACCTAATAATAAGGCTCAATAAATTAAAACAAACAGAAAGACAAAGGGTTATGAGCCTAAAACAATTAACATAAAATAACAAAATTATTTTGAACAGTTAAAAAATAAAATAAAACATGTCATGAATTTAAAATATGAAATTTAATTTGACCGTTAATAAGTAAACAACACAAACATTTCGAACCCTGTTGGATCATTTTCAATGTGACGCAAAAATGACAATGGAAATATTACATGCATAAAATATATAAAAATTAAAATTCGCTCTCGGTCGCAGTATCAAATATAAATCTCGCTTCAAAATAAAATGAAAGTTATACGAAAGTTATAATCGACAACAATGTACTCCGGATTGTGTATGTAGAATAAGGAACATGTTTCTTGTTAGAAAGTACAAAATGTAATTATAAATTACCACAGGAATAAAAAATAAAAATAATAAGAGAAGTATAAAACGAGTCGCAAGTAATAAAAATAAAAATAAAAAGACACAAAACAATCTAATATTTTAAGACATGTACATTAGAGCAAATAATTAATGCCGATAAAGAAAGTGTGAAGTACCGTCATACATTATATATATATTAAATTTAGTCACAGATAAATTGAGAATAAATACTTTTTTTTGTGTGTCAAAATGATATGTTATCTATTAGGCAATGCGATGAGATTGAATGTGATCATCTCTCTAAGATGCTAAGAGACAAAGTAAAGTACACATATAAAGACAAGAAGGTTGAAATAGTAAACTAAAAAGGAAGGAGAGCATAAGAGGGAGAAAATAAAGTAGAGGAAAGAGAAAGTGAGGAGAGAAGAAATGAATAGGAAAAGAATGCAGTTAAGAAGGAAAAAGAGAATTGAATGATCAGTGAATAAGTTTCAGGTAAAGATTCGGTATCATTTTGTTTATTGAGACCTTGTTTCTGTCTTCTAATGTGAATCTTAAAAGGATTCAACTGAATCATGTAAAGACAATTATGCGATTAGAGTTGAGAGATTCTTATTGTCATTTGCATTTCACCAGAAGTAATATCTTCATTCTTTCTAATACAATCTCTGATATTTTATCGTTCTTTGTAGATTGTTATTTTTTCAAACATTTGGATCATATTAACAATTCTTTTTTGAACAAATACTTAGAATTAATAAAAAAATAGATTGGTTACTACATAAAAATTTTAATTATTCAAATCTAAAATTAGACCTATCTCGTATGTTGTTTCTAATGACATGAATGACAACTCTTTAATTTTTTTTCTTAGTGTTCAGAGTCTCGCTACTATATCGTTTCGTAAAACCGCCGTGCTAACCGCTTAGTAAAACCGCTGTAAGAAAGATTTCTTCGAGAAGCGTCGAGAAAATCGCCGAGATTTTCTATCACCGCGATTCCGAATACAAATTGGAAAGGGTGACCGCATTTAATATTCTGTCAATTAATTCTATTTTTCTGAATTTGTAATTGTAAATATTAAAGAAAATTCTTTTGTTAAATTACAAAGAAACGGAGTTCTCTTTACTGTCGTGTGTTACATCAACCGTGTGCCGTCCTCTCACTTTAATCTTTCCGCGCGGTGCATTCCCGCACATTTCTGGTTAAATATTCAACTTGTGGTTGATAAGTTCTCACATAATATTCATTCTAATTCTGAAAGAATTGACATTAATCTTGATGAAATTTAATGAGGCGCCTCCTATAAATACTTTACATGAAAAATGGTTCGTTAATTTGAGTGGCAGTGATAGTCTCTTAGAAGTTCGGTACTTATTACAACTCGATGAAAAATTTGAGCTTTCTATCAATAAAGATAACAAAGACAAAACTTTGATTCAATTCATAAAACACATTGAAAATAATATAATTGGTCGTCTTAAAAATATCATCAACTTTGTTAGAAATAATTCTTTCCCAATACTCAACAGATTCCATAACAATTTTTCTTCTCCTACTTTTACTGGCAAACAGATTTTAGAGTGGCTACGTGTAACAAAAAGATTTATTAATAACCATCCCAATATACTGTGACGTGACGTTTTCCGTCCGTCACAAGGACCGCACGGCCCGATCAAACAGTGCAGTCTCGCATTCTGAGTCCTTCCACATTTTTTAGGGGGCGGACGCATCTATGCTTTTCTGCGACATTATTTGCGTGTTTCACGCGTTTCGCGTTACCGTTTTCGTTTCTTTTTTTTTTGTGAATTTCTGTACCGAGAGTTATAGAGGCTGGCGACTACCGCGATCTGGACAGATTGACGCCGCCTTGCCGGACCGTAAAGAGAGAAGAAAAAGGAATGGCCAGGAATGGAAGTCGAGTAATGACCGCTGCCGACGAATTCGCCGTTGCGCACGACACTTTGTCCCCCTGGTCACACGCAGATATCATTCACTATTACGTCCTTTTGCTGTCGCAAAACCTACCTTCTATCGTATCATCTTCCAAGCCTCAGGCGGAATGAGGATTGGAATGGCAGGACGGGTGTGGCCACTTTACGCCCCAAGGATGGCGAGAGTCCCGAGCAGAGACGTAAGATGGCCCAAAAAGATCCTGCAGCCTCTCGAATTTCGCGCGTCAGGACATGCGACACGGGCATGACGCGGTTCCTGCGATTAGCGGAGCCACGCACCAATAAGGCACGATAAGGCCCCTTCGCGGGGATAACAAGCTCTGCATGCCCCCGGGAGGATCAGCGCCCGGTACTTGTGCTGTAGCCGGCTAAGCGAGCGTACATGGAAAGACGCAGGACCTCGCGGAGAGATAAGAACTGAGCGAGAAAGGAGACGACCAGGGCGAGCACTAGCAGGTCACGATGAGACGAGCGTCACAGGCTGTAAAGTCGCCGGTTTCTGAATCCAGGAGGCACAATTTTATCGTAATCCTATCGGATATATTATAGCGAACACATGTGGCATTAGATTTGCGAGGAGCTCGAGTACGCGTGTCGCCGTCTCCCGGGACGGTCCATCATAGGGAAATTCTACTGCGTCCACCAAGGCCACAGCCTCGTCATTTTTTGTATGCGTTTGTCGCGTGTCCTGTTTCTTTTGTATCGTACCGTGTCGAAGTCCCGTATCGTACTATCGGCGCGTATCTTGTCGTTTCGGAAACTTGCAGCGTAAGATCTGCACGTCTATACACTCCGATGGGTTCACCATTATCTCCGATAATCGCCGACATTATAATGCAAAATCTAGAGGAAACAACACTTAAAAAATCAATACAACCTTTTTTTTATTTTAAATATGTAGACGATATTCTTCTCGCGCTTCCATCTGATACTAACGATGACACTTTGAATATTTTTAACTCTTTACATACGAGATTGCAGTTTACTTTGGAGGTTGGTACAAGTGGCAGATTGAGTTTTCTTGATACAATGCTTGTTATAGATAATCAGAGAATTATATTTGACATTTATCATAAAAAGACGTTTTCTGGAAGGTTCCTTAATTTCCATTCAAATCATCCTCTTTGCCATAAAATAGGTACTATCATCAGTTTCATTGACAAAATTATCCTATTATCACATCCACGGTCCAACAAAAAAATTTGATAGAGGCTATTCATACTTTTTTAAACAACTGTTATCCTCTTTCTTTTATTTTCTCTACAATTAAACGTAAATTAAAGTTTCATATACATAATAAATATATTACACATAATTCACGTGAGAAAGACAAATATTTTACGATTCCTTACGTTAAATCTATTTCCGAAAGTTTCCTTCTTATCTCTAGTATGTTCCATTATAAACTAGCCTTTTCTATTCTTAACACATTAAAAAGTTTTATAAAAAGAGGAAAAGATAAGCTTGATTTCTTATCCAATCAGAATGTAGTTTATAAGATCTCCTGTGACGACTGTGAGGCGAGTTATGTTGATCAGACAAAAAGAAAATTGAGTACGAGATTACACGAACATTCTCTGATATTAGGAAGAATACTAACTCTACTGTCATAACTGATCATCGTATTAATTTTGATGGAACGAGGTGAAAATTTTAGACTGCGATTCTTCGTATAACAAGAGATGGGTGTCTGAAACGATTCACATTAAGAAGACAGAAACAAGGTCTCAATAAACAAAATGATACCGAATCTTTACCTGAAACTTACTCACAGATCATTCAATCTCTTTCTCCTTCTTAATTGCATTCTTTTCCTATTTATTTCTTCTCTCCCCACTTTCTCTTCCCTCTATTTTATTTTCTTCCTCTTATGCTCCCTTTCCTTTATCATTTCAACCTTCTTGTCTTTATATGTGTACTTTACTTTGTCTCTTAACATCTTAGAGAGATGATCACATTCAATCTCATCGCATTGCCTAATATAACATATCATTTTGACACACAAAAAAAGGTATTTATTCTCAATTTATCTGTGACTAAATTTAATATATGTATGTAATGTACGGTATTTCACACTTTCTTTATCGGCATTAATGACTCTAATGTACATGTCTTAAAATATTAGATTGTTTTTTTGCCTTTTTATTTTTATTTTCATTACTTGCGACTCGTTTTGTATCTTTCTTTTTATTATTTGCGACTCGCTTTGTACTTCTCTTATTATTTTTATTTTTTATTCCTGTGGTAATTTATTATATAATTACATTTTGTACTTTCTAACAAAAACATGTTCGTCCTTATTCTACATACACAATTCGGAGGAATACATTGTTGTCGATTACAACTTTCGTATAATTTTCATTTTATTTTGGAGCGAGATCTATATTTGATACTGCGATCGAGAGCGAATTTTAATTTTTATTTATCTTCCTTATTATCATAAACATTCTGTTCAATCATGTCATTACATTCGACGAATGGTGAACTTTTACAAACGTTATATTTTTGGTAAAAACAAAAATTGTCAAGCTACAAGTAATTGTCAACAATTCTAAACAAACAGATTTTAGATGTTACAAAAATTACCAATTTTATGTACTTTGTTTATGAAAAACCTATTGCACTTTTTAAATAGTTGAACAACAAACGATTCTAAGGAAGATGCGCGAAACGGAATTTAGGTATCTCTAAAATTGGCAAAGTTGCGTCATTTGTTTATTGTTAATCGTTTCGAACGGTGCAACTATAAACAAATCGAAAAATCACTACAAACAATTATAAACGATTTCATATACAGATGTGGAATCATTTTAGTTATATCTACAAAAATTTCTATCGGTTTTTAAAAATTTGATATCTTTCTTATTTTACAACTACAAACAAATTAATGATTACTATAATCATCTGAATGAAAAATCATATAAGAAACACCCAAATTTTTTTTCGTTAAAGTTGGATGCCAACTTCACGGAATTGCAAAGAGAGCTGAGAAAGCATTTTTGATCGGAAGAAACAAGCGAATACAGAGCAAGAAGAACTTGTCTTGCGCTCGACGTAGTCGGAGCCTCACTGATTATCCGAGCTTCTATCTTTTTTTGTTTTTTCTCTATCTTGCTCTATCAAGACAATGGAAATTCGAAACAATGTAAAAGTATTTTAAATCGTAAACATGGTTGCCAATTCTCCGTTTTTCTGCCGGAGACTCCAATTTTTTAAAACTGATCTTCAGCACCTGAGATATTTAAATTTCATTTTTAGACTTACAGAATATTAAAAAAAAAACTAGAAATATCGGATAATAAATTTACCACAATCATAATAATAATCAGACAATCGACATACATCTTAAAAAGAATTATTATAAAGAAGAATATAATACAAATGCACATTACTATACATTACTATACTTTACATTACATATTTAGATGTCACAATTTATATAAAAATAAAACAATATTATATTAAGCATCACCGCGGATTATTAAGCATCTTTTCGGAATCTTTAGACAAGTTAAAGAAATTAACAATTCAGTAACTGAATATAAGAACATATTTGTTACATTCTCATAATGTAAAAAATTGTCAAAAGCAACATACAAGATTCAAGTTTTATTTTTTAGAAAATAACATATTAATATACAAATATCAGATTTATAAAATGTTATCACTGCCTACAAAGCTGTATGGTTTTATAGTTACTCAGTGAAAAATGCATAAATATGTGTATGCGTGCGTGCGTGCGTGCGTGCGTGCGTGCGTGCGTGCGTGCGTGCGTGCGTGCGTGCGTGCGTGCGTGCGTGCGTGCGTGCGTGCGTGCGTGCGTGCGTGTGTTAAAATATCTACATCCGGTTGGCACACTGTCAAGCAGTAAACGGACAACAATTTGAACATTTAATTCATTAAGTTTTTAATTACGTCTAACACGTATACATACGCGCGCGCACTTTGATCAAGCATCTCGAAGAGGTGGATATCCGACCGTGCCACCTCCATGCAGTACACCTTAGATAACGCGCCGGCGATACTTAAACTTTGAAGGTTTAACACAGGAAGATCTCAAGCAAAAAGGATTTGTAACCAGTATTTCGGAAACATCTTTACGAATAAAGACACCAGCTTTAAGAATACGTAATAGAAAATAAGAGTTCCTATTTAAGATTTTAAAGTTGACCTTCACGGTGTTCTTCAAGGTCACATGAAAATCATTTCAATATAACCATATAATAGATCACTTGATATACTAAAACTTTTGTATTGAACATTTTCTTCCATAATCATTATTTTCCAAGATATTTGACCATTACGGAACTTTCTCCCATCACTATATAATATATATATATATATATAGTGATATATAGTGAAATATATGTAGACATATTTGAATAGAAATAATGTATTTTGTCAAAGAATATTTCGGTACATGTTTATAAAAATGCACACGTTTTTTTCAAGATGCGTTTAGATTATTAAAATTTCATTCGACACTCTAGATATGTCTTTATATTCGCGTATCATATCATCACAGTAGTATTGGTATACTGAAAAATAAACGGACTCTCTTGTGCGCCGATATGATCTATTGCGCTGACCGTTAGACGTGTTGTGCGCGCAATAAAACAATGGCGCGAGACGAGTCTACCCTTGCTGTTACCCACGTCCTGACATCGTTGCCGCGTAACAGCATCATTGTCAGTACTAAGTAAAGTGTAGTATAATAGTGTTATAGTGTGTGTTTCTTGTGTCCTCGAGATGGGAAGAAAATATGCGACCAAGACGAAATCTCTGTTTACTAAGAGCAGAAAAGGAAGATGGTTGAAAAGGTTAGTATGTTTAATTGAAAAGGATTGTCATGAAAAAAGTAATGTCACATGCTCGGTACCATACATGTGAAAAATTCGTTATATTTTTAAATTACAAATTTAAAACATCGGTCTCTCTCTCTCTCTCTCTCTCTCTCTCTCTCTCTCTCTCTCTCTCTCTCCCTCCCTCCCTCCCTCCCTCCCTCCCTCCCCCTGTCTCTCTGTCTGTCTCCTTTTTCATATTAGAAATCAAAATATTTCGTGTACAGAACGATGGTAGCAAGTATATGATATACATTCATATTTGTGTCTCATACACACACACACACACACACACACACACACGCGCGCGCGCGCGCGCGCGCGCGCGCGCCCGCCCGAGCCAATGACGTATATATATATATATATAAAATTTAGATAAGCAAACTTAATACAAAACAATTAAAATACAATAAAATAAAACAAACGTTTCAACTCCAATTGAGTCATTTTCAATGCTATCATACAATAATATAAATGTCGTTCTAAATTAAAAATTCGTACATAATCTTACAATATTCTTACAATTCCTTAACAAAAAATTCTTTCTTCTTTCTGTGTAATACGCTATAAGTCATTTTTATCAAGAATTAACAAAGTCATAAGAAAGTTCTGGAAAAGTAACCGTAAACAAAAAGAATTAATATTAATCACATAAAAATTAAAAATATGATGATATACCTTAGTAAATCTGTTAAGAGTCCAATAATACACAACGAGAAAAAAATGTAAAATGTAGTCCATTTCAGGTACAATAAAAAAGTCTTTTTAATTTAATAGGTTATTATAAGCAAATTCGCAAAGACGAAGCTAACGAGCTTCTGACTTAAACGATGTCACAAAACGAAATGTCAAACAGAAAAACATTATCGAGAACGGAAAACGGAAAAATAGGAGGAAAAGGATAGAAGATGTTAGAAAGGAGAAAGAGAATGTATAATGTCAGAATACAAATCCGGCAAAGACTCCGTGTCATTTTGTCTATTAATCTCATGCTTCTGTTTTTTAATATGGACCATTTCTAATATCAACCTTTTGTTGTATGAAGGCTCTATATCTAATATTTCCACTTTTTATTATTTCCACTTTATCCCATTTAAAATTATGATTCTCCACTGTACGATGGTTGGAAATCACTGATGGAGATTTTGAACTTATATCAGAAACATGTTCATGCAATCTGGTCTTTAATTGTCTTTTAGTTTGGCCAACGTAACTGGCATCACAATTCTCACAGGATATTCTATAAACCACATTTTGATTCTGATCGTGTTCCAAATCATCCTTTCCTCTCCTTATAAAACTTCTCAATGTGTTAGGAATAGTAAAAGCCAATTTACAATTACACATATTAACAATAGGTATAAATCTTTCGGATATCGTATTAACGTATGGAATCGTAAAGAACCTCCTCCCAGTGTCATCCTTATTCTTATTTAAATTATTAAATTTATTAATGTGATATTTTATTCTATTATGAATAGTCGAAAAAATAAAACTTAACGGATATCCATTCTGTAAAAAAAATCTTAATAGCGTCAATCAAATTATTTTGTTGGAATTTCGGATGACACAAACAAAAAATCTTATCCACGACACCATAAATCACACCTCTTTTATGACAAAGTGGGTGGTGTGAATGGAAATTAAGAAATCTGCCGGAAAAGGTTGCTTTACGGTATACATCAAAAATGAGATTCCGTTCATCGATAATTAACATCGTATCTAAGAAACTTATTTTTCCATCACCTATCTCCATGGTGAACTGTAATCTATGTAATGAATTAAAAACATCCAAAATATCATAAATACTTTCAGAAGGAGCGGCTAAGATAATATCATCGACGTATCGGTAGTAAAACAACAGACGACAAGGCAGCATTCCAATAGCCATCTTTTCAAAATCCTGCATAACAATACTTGCAACAACCGGTGACAAAGGTGAACCCATGGGGGTCCCAAAAATCTGTTTATATATTTTTTTATTAAAAATGAAAACTGTTGAATTCAGAACCATACGAAAGGCTATCAGAAACTCGTCCTATTACTATTAACAAACATAATTTTGATAGAACATTGATAGAATTTATTAAGAATATTGAGAATAATATTATTGGCCATCGGAAGAATATAATTAATTTTGTTAGAAACAATAGTGTTTCAATTATGGATAAGTTTCGGAATGATTTTCCTAGGAACGGCTCGATTGACAAGTTGTTGTTCGATTGGGTCAGGACAACGAAATTATTTGTAACAGATCATCCTGAAATATTAATTTCCAAAGCTGATAAGGGTAATGTCACCGTTGCTTAAAATAAATTAGAGTACATATCCAAGATGAAATTGATACTTTCGGATAAAAATACATATGAATTAATAACTAAAGATCCTACTAAAAAACTTACGGGTGATTTACGTAACTTGCTTGGTAGGTGGAAAGGAAAAGGATTAATAGATGACTTGACGTATCGGAGGTCGTGCGTACGACTGATGGGGTCATTCCTAGGGCTTATGGTTTGACGAAGATACACAAACAAAACTATCCGTTGAGAATTATTGTCTCATCGTTAAATAGCCCATTATATAATTTGTCATTATTTTTGCATAACATTATTGCAGATTCTATACCGGAGACGCCTAGTTTCATAAAAAACAGCTATGACTTGATTAATAAACTTAAAAATGTAAGGCTGGAATCAGATTCTGTTTTGGTTTCCTTGGATGTAGTATCCCTATTCACTAACATACCTATAGATTTGGCATCTGATAGTGTGGTTGTGAGGTGGGATGCTATATCTAAGAAAACTAAGATTCCTTTGGACGAGTTTCTGATAGCCTTTCGTATGGTTCTGAATTCGACAGTTTTCATTTTTAATAAAAAAATATATAAACAGATTTTTGGGACCCCCATGGGTTCACCTTTGTCACCGGTTGTTGCAAGTATTGTGATGGCTATTGGAATGCTGCCTTGTCGTCTGTTGTTTTACTACCGATACGTCGATGATATTATCTTAGCCGCTCCTTCTGAAAGTATTTATGATATTTTGGATGTTTTTAATTCATTACATAGATTACAGTTCACCATGGAGATAGGTGATGGAAAAATAAGTTTCTTAGATACGATGTTAATTATCGATGAACGGAATCTCATTTTTGATGTATACCGTAAAGCAACCTTTTCCGGCAGATTTCTTAATTTCCATTCACACCACCCACTTTGTCATAAAAGAGGTGTGATTTATGGTGTCGTGGATAAGATTTTTTGTTTGTGTCATCCGAAATTCCAACAAAATAATTTGATTGACGCTATTAAGATTTTTTTTACAGAATGGATATCCGTTAAGTTTTATTTTTTCGACTATTCATAATAGAATAAAATATCACATTAATAAATTTAATAATTTAAATAAGAATAAGGATGACACTGGGAGGAGGTTCTTTACGATTCCATACGTTAATACGATATCCGAAAGATTTATACCTATTGTTAATATGTGTAATTGTAAATGTGTTGTTGGCTTTTACTATTCCTAACACATTGAGAAGTTTTATAAGGAGAGGAAAGGATGATTTGGAACACGTTCGGAATCAAAATGTGGTTTATAGAATATCCTGTGAGAATTGTGATGCCAGTTACGTTGGCCAAACTAAAAGACAATTAAAGATCAGATTGCATGAACATGTTTCTGATATCAATATAAGTTCAAAATCTCCATCAGTGATTTCCAACCATCGTACAGTGGAGAATCATAATTTTAAATGGGATAAAGTGGAAATAATAAAAAGTGGAAATATTAGATATAGAGCCTTCATACAACAAAAAGTTGATATTAGAAATGGTCCATATTAAAAAACAGAAGCATGGGATTAACAGACAAAATGACACGGAGTCTTTGCCGGATTTGTATTCTGACATTATACATTCTCTTTCTCCTTTCTAACATCTTCTATCCTTTTCCTTCTATTTTTCCGTTTTCCGTTCTCGATAATGTTTTTCTGTTTGACATTTCGTTTTGTGACATCGTTTAAGTCAGAAGCTCGTTAGCTTCGTCTTTGCGAATTTGCTTATAATAACCTATTAAATTAAAAAGACTTTTTTATTGTACCCGAAATGGACTACATTTTACATTTTTTTCTCGTTGTGTATTATTGGACTCTTAACAGATTTACTAAGGTATATCATCATATTTTTAATTTTTATGTGATTAATATTAATTCTTTTTGTTTACGGTTACTTTTCCAGAACTTTCTTATGACTTTGTTAATTCTTGATAAAAATGACTCATAGCGTATTACACAGAAAGAAGAAAGAATTTTTTGTTAAAGAATTGTAAGAATATTGTAAGATTATGTACGAATTTTTAATTTAGAACGACATTTATATTATTGTATGATAGCATTGAAAATAACTCAATTGGAGTTGAAATGTTTGTTTTATTTTATTGTATTTTAATTGTTTTGTATTAAGTTTGCTTATCTAAATTATAATTTTTTTTTTTTATATATACGTCATTGGCTCTTTGCCCTTCTTTTATACTACATTTTAAGTTAATATCTATTTCTTGTAACATCAATCTTTATGCGAGCTTGAAAAATATATCTGTCCAAAATTATTGTACCATTCGTCTTCTCCAAGCAATACAATTAATTAAAATATTTTACGAAATTTATATATTACATTCATATATTTTTTTTATATATATTTACTTTTTTTGGAGGATATTTTATATAATGTTATATAATACAATATTATAGGATATTATTCTTGCATAAATGTTATATAAATTAATAAAATAACCATATTGTCTTAAAAAATACTATAAAAAAAGATTGCAGATCTTTGCTTATTTTAATATTGATAATTTCATGCTTAAAGCACAACAGTATATGTATTTTGAAATCGTAGTTGAGACTAAGTAGTACCAGAGGTATCTGGTTAGTAATTGCCAGAGGCGTTAATCATGCGCCGGTTAATTGTAACGAAATATCACAGCTGTACATCGTGCTTTGGCTAGTCATAACGAAATGTCAGAGACGTTCATCGTGGGCTGACAATTTTTTATTTACTGCCAGAGGCGTTAATCGAGAGCTACCTTGTTATAAATGCGTTTATCGTATTAGCCATCGAGCTCTATGGTTAGATGTGATTAATTTGTAAAATGCTAACAGCATTTATTAAGAGAAAAATAATTGTTTTTAAATATTATAAATGCTGCAAATGTAGCACCATTTAAATCCTTATGAATGATATAAGTAGTTTATGTGTAATAATAACAAAATAAGCAAAAGACTGCTGCAACTTCAAATTGTATGATTTTTATTTGAAAAATAAATAACATTTATGTAATAAACACGATATACTTATATATTTAAAATAACAAAACTGAATTTAATAAAATATTTTATTAATATCTTTTTTTTTCAAAAGGCACATGCTAAAAGCACTGAAGATGAAGGAGGAAACCCTGACTGTTGCAGAAAGTACGAAGATGCCAACGAATCTATGTTGTCAGGACCCAGTGAAATTACTGTCCGGCTTGATGGATTTGAGGATTAGTATTCAAGGTACAGTGCTTGAAGCCAGTAAGTACAGATTTGCACAAAAATGAATACCCTTGTCATCGAAAGCATAGGCCATGTAGATATTGATCGTATTCAACAGCATGAGCCTGAAGCTAAGCACATAAGTGTACAAGAATGTGAAGATGACAATACTCTTGTAATCGAAAGCACAGGCCATGTAGATACTGATCGTATCCGACAGAATGAACCTGAAGGTAAGCACATACATGTACAAGAATGTGCGGATGACTATACTCTTGTTATCGAAAAGACGGACCGTGCAGATATTAATCGTATCTAACAAGAGCATGAGCCTGAAGGTAATCGCATCATAAATTCTGCTTTCTTCAATAAAGAACTGCATCGAGTATTTGATAATCATTCGCAATATCATTGCCGGTTTGAAGACTAGAAACTCGTAAATATTCGTCGCATTGGATTCAAGCAGTTCTTTTATGAATGCAAATTTTGTTTTCATAAGGCCGACTTTTAGTCATATCCCACAGACTTTACAAATATGGATTTGAACATGGCTATCACAACTGGATCTTCCATCACTGGGATTGGTTATGCTCAAATGGAAAAAATATTTGTAGCTGCAAATGTACCGTGTATGTCGGAGAAAACATATATCCAATATCGAAACATTGTATTCGAAGAATTTGAAAAAACAGCCATTGAAAATATGAAAATGGCAGGCAAACTTGAAATGCAACTCGCTGTAGAGAGAAATAATCAATAACTATCCGTACATAACCGTTGTAGCGGATGATAGTTGGGCAAAGAGGTCATATGGTAGAGATAGTGCCTATGATTCACTTTCCGAAGTTGGAGCTATTATTGATTACAGCACAAAGAAAATTTTTTTTATTGGCATTCGTAACAAATTTTGTACGATATGCCATATGGCGGAACGAGAAGGTCTCGAAGCAAAAAGTCATAAATGCTATAAAAATTTCGACCGCAACGTTAGTTCTGCACACATGGAAAGTGATGCTATTGCTGAAGGATTCACACGTAGCATTGCAATGCATGGAGTGATTTTTAGAACACTCATTGCTGATGGCGATAGCAACATGTCAGTCCATCAAAAATAGCAATCCGTATCGAGAGCAAATGATAACAGTGCGAAAAATAGAATGCACTAATCATTTGCTTCGAAATTTATGTAAAAAAATTAAAAATAGTCGCAGAGGCAACAGAACCAAAGTTGCGTAGAAATCGTGACTTTATAAAATCACGAAATATTACGAAAAACAATATTTCAAAAATTAGAAATGAAATTATACAATAAAGTGAATGCAGAAGAAAAAAGAAGCAACCTCAGCATCGTTTAGCTAAGGAATTACGAGAAGATATAATAAATGTTCCTAGCCATATCTTTGGGGAGCACAAATAGTGTAAGGAACGTGGTCGTACATACGAGAACATCGTTGACATAAATAACTAAAATTATGTTCCAAATCTAAAATTGTACAGTCTTTATCCCAAAATACAAAATGCAATCACATATCTAAGTGCTTATACCAACAGTTTATTGCTCAATGTGACTAACAATTTAGCAGAATCGTCATTCAATAGTCTGCGCAAAAGTTGGTGGAAAGCGCGTGTTTTATGCGCATGGTTCTTACAATACTAGAATTACAGCAACTGTTGTTCAACATAACACGCAACAAGCTCTTACAGAATTACATAAAAACATATGTAACAATGCTCCTTATATTATCGAGAATCTAAAATAATGTGATGACGAATGAAAACAGCTCGAAGCAGAGAATGTCGCAAAGTAGATGGAAAAAAAAAGAAATTTTAAAGAAACATAGGAACAGATGGTTATTACCTCAATCGCAAAAACCAAATGTATTCTCTGAAATATTTAAAGAAAGAAAACAAAAACATATGGAAGAATTGTTCGAAAATGCCAGAGACTAGAAAGAAGATGAACGCAAAACCAGAGAGCCAAGTGATAGCAAATTATGATTGTCACTGAAAAAAATAATGTTGATAGCATCAAATTTTGGAGCAGTATGTCGTATGAGACCAACATCTTGTGCAGCAATCGTAAAAAGTATCTTGTTTCTTCCATCCGCAGTTATCGATACCGCAGCTATGAAATATGGTTGCGATATGGAGGAAATCGTAAAACAGAAATTAAAGAAAGATATAAAACCATGCAGATTGTTTATTGATTCTAACAATCAGTAGTTGGGTGCTTCTTCTGGTGGGCTTCTCGAGAGGAGGATGGTATAGAGATGGAGATCAAATATTCTCTTTCTGTTGAAAATTTAACAGCTATTCATACGTTGTGAATCGTTTCTCGATCTTGCTGAAAAGAGCAATTGAAAACAATGTCGTCTCTCGACAAATTGATGAGCATGCTGAATCAACAGATGGGCGTCATATCTCGCACGCTCATGAATTTCAAGAAGCTTGTCAACACCAAGCGATCAAAACACGAACATCTCGAGCCTGTGCTAATCACGTTGTTTGTCTCGAATGGCACGCGAACCCCCTTGCGCAAATCCAGAAAATCGTCGAACACGCACACGCTCCGCGTGAGAAGAGTGAGTTCGCAACCGGATCCCAATGAATGGAACCAATAGATCGCTCCTCACGTTTGCATCTCTTGCGAATATTAAGCGCGAACCAATCGACTTATCGTCGCGTATCATCAGTGCTTGTTATAACATAACGTGATTAGTCTATGCGAGACTGTTTTAGTGCGCGAGATTTACCGGCGTTTCTAATGAGATTTGCCGGTCTCGTCACGGCTCGCAACACATACCCTTTTGAAGGAGAAATCCCTCAACATTGTACCAAGTGTGAATTATCTGTGCACGCATCAAGCTGAACGCATTAAATTCACTTCAATTGTCGCAACATTATAACCACGAGCAACGCTTACCGCCCGCTTCAAACAAATCTTAATTCAACTCTAATAAAATCTCACTTATTATAATCAAGAGAGTCATTGTTATTACATGCCGCCTCGGCGAGCGAGCCTTCCGTACAAGGTGACACCAGCCACCCGACACAAAACATATTTTGGTTTTTGACTGAAAAGTAGTATTTTTAATAAAAAAGATCCAAATGCAAATGAATCGAAATCATCGGTTCTTCTATCAGTACAGGATCAATTAAATATAACACAGCGCGATAATAGCACTTTCGCTGGACACCGAGAAGAAAATAGTGCGTATTAATAGAGACAATGATTTTTGAAAAAATAAAATATTACCTTTTTTAACACGTTTTTATTTTGACTGCATACTTCCTGAAATTTTGGACAGTCGGTATATTAGACATATGCTTATCAGAGAACCAAAATATATAATACAGGTAAAAGAGTTGTCCAAAAGTGTAAATACTTGTAACACAAAGCGACAACATATAACAATAGAATCAGTTGATGAAGAAGAAAATTAAACGAAAAATGAAGAACGATTGAAATGTAATAATATTTCAACCGAAAAAAGTGCTACTGTTTCTACTGCCGTGATTCTAGAGCCAGATGATGTATTATTGTTAGTCATATAACCAATCATATTCCGACAGCAGATAAAATGGCAAATCAAAGAAGAGTTCTAGACGATCGTCAGATACCTCTTTCTTCTGTGAAAGAGAAGTCTTGTCTAAATATAGTAAATTAAATGACGATTCACTGGATATTTTCTTACGCATTATAGCAGAAGCATCTTGTTTCGAAACACAAAGCATACATTATATAGAATATCCAGAATTAATTACAGTCAGTGATCGCAAAAGTATCCAAATAATTGGAGAAAATTGTACTGATCACTGGCGTTGTATCTTTTTTGATGAAAAAAAACTTTACGTATATGACAGCATATTTGACTGTACATACAATAAAATGGCATACATAAAATGGCATACATACCATATAAAAATGGTAGATAAAAATGGTAGATAAAATGGTCGAAAGAAAGACAATATATAAAAGCTCGTTTTCCGCAAATAATATCTACCAACATAAGATTTGAAAAAGTTCAAACGAAACCGGATGGTACGTCTTGTGGAATATATGCTGCGGTTTTTGAAACGGATATAGCCTTGGGTAAAAATCCTTGCAAAGAAAAATATTCCAAAAATGTTGAATTAATAAGACACTTTGTTTCTATCGTAGCAAGTAATACACTCTTGCCTTTTCCCAGAGAATGAATATTCTTTGAATGTTATATTATTTCAAAGAATATTGTTATACTTTCATATGTAAGTGTAATTACACACTGTGATATGATAGAACAGTCAGAAGAAAATACATAACTTTGACGCATAAATATTTTTAATATGTGTCATAAACGGGAATATTTGCCCATGTTATGGGCTAAGCACAACGGAGAAACGAGAGAAAATGTTTGGTTGCGTTTCACGGGAATGAGCGATGGAGCAAAATTAATGACAATATATAATATATTTAATTTAATCCAATTTCTTTTGATATAATTTTATATGTTTTGTTTTTATATTTGCTAGAAATCGTTTAATAGCCAATTTCTTCACTTCCAGATAAATTATGGACAACTTTATCCAGGAGATATTTCCTTGTATTTTGAGAGATATCTTCTAGATAAAGTTATGTACAAATGAAAAAAATTGGGCATAAATGTTGTTTCAATCTATGACATTGACATTACAAGTCAAGGTCCCATTGAAGGTTATTCCTTAGCACAGAGATGTCCGTAACTGATTGTGAGTTGTAGAACGTAAATCATAGTTATAAATCAACGCAAAATATGTTGGTGTACTATATATTTCGATACGATTAAAACTCATGTTCCAGAATTCAGTTATAGCCATCTTTATGTGCAACTCTTATATGTGGGGTCCCTTTTTGGACACTCTGTATAATATATATGTGTAATACATATATATGTTAGACATATCGTAACATACATTACGTGGCCATTCATACGTATAAATTTCATACGACGCTATACGTTTATGACTATGTGTATATATTCATGTGTATACATTCCAAGTGTTTTAGTAAATAAATACAATAGTCAATGTATACATTGGTCCGTATTCAGAACGCGCTTTTATCGGTAAAAGCGCACTTTTATCTCCGAATTTCTATAATATGCGTAATATAAAGCATAGCATGTTAGCGCACTAACATCGTTGTAAGCACGTTCTGAATACGAGCCATTGGTAACAGTAGGCTACAGTAAGTGTATATTTTTATTAAGAACACTGACTATGACATAAATATAAATAATATAATTTCAAATGCAAATATGTATTTGAAATATGTATACACGTGTAATGTAATAGCATTTTTTCATTCCTAATGCCATTTTAACTTAGGGTATATTCACATAAACTTGCATAGTCGCATAAACATACACTATCCCCGAAAAGGACATAAAACTTAAAATTGTATGATATTCAGGTCACTGTAACTCGATAAAAAATTATCGCAGACAAAAAAATAAAAAAGCATTTTAAAGTTTGAATCTTATTTTAGTATGCTTTTGACAGCTTTTCAAAAAAATTTTGTCTTTACAGTTTTGTATTGTGTAAATATTTTATACTATGTTATATATTACATTAATGTATAATAATTATTGTATAATATAATATATAACAATAAATAATATAAAATATTAAGTAAAAAATCCACTTTTTATCACCAGTCACGATTTTCTACAAGATTTTCTATGCTGTTTATTGTACAGATTCAAACACTTCTCAAGACGATCATTTTTGTTTTTTTCACTTAATGCATGCGACTACCTACTTTCCTTCCTTCAGAATCTTTCCCATCTGCCGTAAACGAATTGAAATATCTTGTTGAGTTACTCCAAGTTGTTGTGCAAGTTCGTTTTGTGTTTGACATGAATTTTGATCGAGTAATGCTTGCAATTCATTGTTTGTAATCTTCTGAGGAGCACCACTACGTTCTCTATCGCTAACATCAAAATCATCCTCTTTAAATCGCCTAAACCAAAACTCACATGTACTTTTGGATACATTGATTCCAAGAACAGAACAAATTGATTCACATGCTTTGGCAGCGCTTTTTCCTTGATGAAATTCGTATCGAATGCAGTGTCGAATAAATTGCTTGTCGCTCGCCATTTTAAAACCATTTTGAAGTTAAGTTTCCAATTTGTGAAGTCAATTATGTTTTTTAATAGTACATATTAAGTGCCACTACATATCAAAAGAGCGCGAAAATATTTGAATTCTAAGTTTAAATTATACGTTACACAAAAAACGCTTTAAAACTTATTTGTACACTTATATACATATATATATATATATATTAGGTGTTGGAATTAATTCGTAGCGTTTTTAATAAAAGAATGTTATTTATTTCACATGAGCATTAAAAAATACATTAATGAAAGTACTTTTAAAACTTATAAATACTTTGTAAAACGCTACGAATTAATTCCAACATCTAATATATATATATGTATATATATATATATATATATACATACATATGTCACTAATAATATTTGTATATTTGAGAGTATGTAAAACTTTTCTCTTTAGTAAAAAGAAGTAGTTACACATGTATGTGTGATACCTGCATCCATATATTGATAATTATTGGGATTTTTTCTTTGTTACTGAATAAGATAAAAGACAGAGCTTGGTTTCTGGCGTGTGCGAACAACAATAATAAGGTTAGGTTAGAAGGGAAGGGTGCTCACGCCATCTGTCAGGTAACTGATATAATAACAAACAAAAAACGTGATATACATATAGTGGGACTAACGGCATACAATCAACACCCCCTCTTGACGTAGTCTCACTCGATAAAAAGAAGGTTACAGCAATGGAGCAGCTTTGCATGGGGTAGAGGCTTCGTTAGCATGTCCGCTAGGTTCTCTGTGCCCGCAATATGTTTAACTTCCACGTTGTTGTCTCCAACAGTCTGTCGTAGAAAATTAAAGCGAACATTGACGTGCTTGGTTTTCTTCTTTATTTCCTCGGATTTTGACAGCTTAACAGCCGCTTCATTGTCGCAATAGATTATTATTGGTTTCTCAGAAGACGTCATGAGTTCTTTCATGAGATCTTTAATCCATATGGCTTGTTTCGATGCTTCATAAGCAGCCTGCAGTTCAGCAACAGTTGTGGAGTCAGTGACAATCGTGCTCTTCCGTGATTCCAGGATATTGGTCCACCGTTTAATACGAACACATGTCCATAAGTACTTTTAGCAGTGTCCGGACATCCAGCATAGTCTGAATCACAATATCCAACAACTTCGTTTTTACCTTCACCAAACTGAATTCCTACTGACATTGTGCCTTTTAAGTAACGGAAAATTCTTTTCACTTCCTTCACATTATACGGTGTTGGTGCTTCAACAGCGCGAGCAGCATGATTAACCTGAAACGAGATATCTGGTCTCGTATGCGTCGCTGCATATAGTAAACATCCAATAGCCTGTCGATAAGGGAATGGAACTCCAAATGTTTCATCATTCGTTAGTTGATGTTTCCTAATTTGAACTTCTCCCGGAGTAGGGGCTTTGTTACAATTTCCCATGTCAAAACGGGCGAGCATATTACGAATATATCCCTGTTGATTTACGCGAATACGTCCTGATCTTCGGTCAACATTTAGTTCCAAACCTAAGAAACAGGTTGGCTCTTCGATATTTATCTCGAACGCAGCCCTCATGAAATCTAGCAATTCAGTCACAACGTTTTCTGGTTGTCCAGCAACGAGGATGTCGTCTACATATATTGCCAACAACAAACGCCCCTTCTGACCATTTCCATAATATATGCAAGGATCAGCTATAGAACGAATCAAACCGAAGGTTGTGACAAGCTTATTAAATTTCTTGTTCCAATTCCGAGGTGACTGCTTCAGACCATAGAGCGATTTTTTTAATTTCCAAACTTTTCCATCATCAATGTCTACTGCATCAGGAGGTCGCACATAAATTTCTTCCTCGATGTCTCCGTAGAGAAATGCCGACTTGACATCGCATTGCTTGATCACCAGCTTCCCATGAGCTGCAATAGCTAACAAAATTCTAATTGAATCCATACGAACTACAGGTGCGAATGTCTCGGTAAAATCAATCCCGCGTTTTGACTGTATCCACGGCAAACAATTCTAGCCTTTAGCTTGTTGATTTCACCATTTGGATATCGTTTGATCTTCAATACCCAGCCTGTGTCAATAACATTCTTTCCTGATGGCAAGACACATGTCTCAACCACATCATTTTTCGCGAAGGAATCGAGTTCATCTTGCATAGCCATTTGCCATCCGGTGGAGTCCTTACCCTCAAGAGCCTCTCTTGCTGTCTTGGGTTCTTCCATGTTTAACGCCATCAGGACTTCACGCCCTCCTTGTTGCTTCTCGTCAGGAACATCCTCAATGATGATGCTACGACTTCGGAGCTTCATGGTTAAAGGTCCACTGGGTTTGCGTACATTTGTTGACTTCGGATGAGTAGATACTTTAACGATCTCATTTACAATCTCAGTAGAATCATTTCTTTGACTTCATAAGTTTCGTCATTGGTGGATAATGATTTTATCTCGTCTTCTACATAGAAAGAATTTTGCTTTCCTTCATTGAATTTTACATCACGTGCGATACGAACATCTTGAAGATCCTGAAAGTAAACTCGATACAGCTTCGTACTCGGTCCGTAACCTATCAGCTGACCTTTTCGAGCTTTCTTGTCGAACTTATTTCGCTTCGGTTTTGGGATGTGCACAAAAACATCACAACCGAATGCACGCAGATGTTCAATGGACGGCTCCTTCTCATGCCAGAGTTCATACGATGTCTTCTTTAGATCACGAGTGGCGATGAGATTGGACAGATAACAAGCAGTCGAGACACACTCGGCCCACATAAACTTTGGCAAGTTTGCATCTGCAAGTAGAGATCGAGCCTTTTCTGTTAGAGATCGAAACGGCACGTTCAGCCATACCGTTCGACTGTGGTGTATACTCAACACTCATCTCATGCTTGATTTTATGTTCTTTCAGAAGATCTTGAAATGATGTACCAATGAATTCAGTGCCTTGATCAGTCCGCAAAATCTCAATTGGATGACCCGTCTCTTCCTTGACTTCCTGAATCACTTTTTTGAATTCTTCGACAAGTTCCTTCTTTTTCAGCATGGCAACTTTCTTGTATCCTGAGCTCTCGTCAACAAAAACAGCAAAATATTTGCAACCACCTGCCGATTCAATTGAAACCTTCCCACTAAAGTCGCAGTGAATTTTTGCACCTGGCTTGAAATCCTTATTAACGATTTCCTTGTATGGTCCTTTGGTCATTTTTCCAAAAATACAGGCTTCGCAGAAGAAATCTTCTTTTCCAGTTGCACAATATCCTTTAGATAGATTCTAATAGAGCTTTGACCTTGTTTTTTCCTGCATGTCCAAGTCGACGGTGCCAAGTTTCCCATGATGCGGAGATCTCCTTCTGAGCCGTGCAAACCTTAGCTGGTTTTTCGACTTTGATCAGCATTCGATACGTCGAGTGTCCTTTTTTAATACCACGGACAATCACCTCGCCTTTTGAATTCTTTACAACAACCTCTGACTTACTAAAAAGTGCTTCGTAACCAAGGTCAGTCGTGGCTACAATAGAGAAAAGATTGAATGGTCCAAAATCAGGAACTAACCTTACATCCTTGAGACATCTCGGCACCCACTTTTTACCGTTATGGACTGTTACATTTATTTTGCCAATAGCCGTCGCCATTAGAATCCTGCCATCCCCTATTTTCATTTCTTCCGGAGGATCCAATGCCTTTGATTCTACAAACCAATCACTATTACGAATAATATGGCTGTACGCACCTGAATCACCGATCCACTCATCAATATCTCTTAATTGTTGTTTTGCAGGCATTGCCACACGGTTGCTAGACGAACGTCCTTCTGAGCTCGTGTCTTTCTTCTCGGATGGGCAGTCACGAGCAAAATGTCCAAAACCTTTGCAGTTGTGACATTGTAGCTTCTTTCGGTCCTTTTTCCAGCCTGCTTTCTTCTTACCTTTGAAAACTTCTCGGTCTTTCTGATCTTTCTGACCAGATAACGCTACACCATGATTTCCGGATGACGTCACGTTAACGTCACGTTCGACATCTAACAATTTTGCTTGTAATTGTTCCATCGTAATGTCCTTCGTAGGACAAATCCGCCATACTTGCTTGAAGTTATCAAACTTTTGCGGTAGACCACGAACAATTTTTGTAATAATCATTTCCTTTTCGATGTTTAATTTTTGCGCCTTGAGCTTATTTTCAATGAGCATAAGCCCTGAAATATACGACGTCACAGTCATATCGTCTTTCCAGTGATAGTCGTTGTATGCTTCCAATGCAGCTAGCTTCGTCGTGTTTGAAACCTCGTCATAATGTCCCACGAGAGTCTTCCACATATCAGCGGATGATTTACAGGCGACCACCAAATTAAAATGTGCATCATCGAGAGATTTACTTAACAAAGACCTCGCCAAGGCGTCCTTCTTTTTCCAATCAGCCAGTGTGGCATCCATTGGTTGCTCTCTCGATCCATCAGCCACATCAAACACATCATTTGCTTCGAGATGAGCCTGAATTTCAAAACGTCAACGAACGTAACTGCTTGAGTTCAGTTGCGTAACAGACTTCAAGTTTATTTCCATCCTTGCAGATTCAAGCGATGTTACTTGGACCTCTGTCTTCCTTGCACACTATCACTCTCCTTTTTTTTTAATATTATTATAGCCGTTCACACTCCTAGGCCCATAACCTATTGGGATTTTTTCTTTGTTGCTGAATAAGATAAAAGACAGAGCTTGGTTTCTGGCGTGTGCGACCAACAATAATAAGGTTAGGTTAGGTTAGAAGGGAAGGGTGCTCACGCCATCTGTCAGGTAACTGATATAATAACAAACAAAAAACGTGATATACATATAGTGGGACTAACGGCATACAATCAACAATAATGAATGTAATATATATTATGTCCTGAACTAAAATGACATTGAATGTAGAAAACGTAGGGAAACTACGGCCGTATATTGATATACACTATCAGTACTGAAAATCTATAGTTCACATTACGTTTATTACAGATTTTCAGATTATTAGAAATATATATCAGTTAACGGTCATAGTATTATATCTAATGTCATATTTTAGGCCCATTTCACTTATTTTTATTACATCTAATAAAAAGAGAAATTTTTCCTGCTCAAATATACAAATATTAGAGAATATTGCATATGTGTATTATAATGTGTGAATATATACATCAATAAAAAATAAAAATTATTTATACTGAGATATTCATGCAGATATTTCCTATCCTGATGAAAATTTTTCTCAGAACTTTTCATATAATTTTTCAGAATTTCTATATAATTTTATAACTTTCTCATATTTTTTATACGAATTGGAATATTTCTTAGAAAATTTACTTTTCTCAAATTTTTTCATATATGTTAATCGATAAAATATCATTAAAAGATTAAGATTTTTTGTAAGTATAATTTCTGATGAAATGTTATAAAATCTAAAAAATTAAAAAATATTCGTTTAAAATTATGGGATGAGAAATTTCAGAATATTTGAGAATTCATTTGCATGAAAAATTCTGAGAGAAGATGTAAACTTTCAAAATATTTCTGAGTATTTCTGAAAAATGTTCCAATTTCTATAAAAATTATGAGAAAAATTTACACCAGAGTATGTTTATTTATATGCAATATTACAATTACATTTATGTATATATATATTAGGTGTTGGAATTAATTCGTAGCGTTTTACAAAGTATTTATAAGTTTTAAAAGTACTTTCATTAATGTATTTTTTAATGCTCATGTGAAATAAATAACATTCTTTCATTAAAAAACGCTACGAATTAATTCCAACACCTAATATATGTATATATATATATATATATATATACATGTATATAATGTATTATATACTGGCTTGATCAAAAAGTTTCCGGAATTCATTCAGAAAATTCAAAATACAAGTTTATTCATCAAAAGTGATATTGTCCCCTTCAAAGTACTCTCCAGCGACTGCAACGCACTTATGCCAGCGCTTGATCCAGCTCTCGAAACATTTCTGGAACTCTATTATTGGTATAGCCATCAGAGTCGTCTTCGATTTTTCCATTACCTCCTTTCGGCTGTTAAAACGCGTTCCCCGCAGGTTTTTTGATTCGATCGAACAGAAAAAAATCGCAGGGAGTCATATCGGGTGAATTCGATGGCTGTTGGATGGTATTCGTTGTTGCAAACTCGTTGTTGCAAATTAAACTCCATTTTTAAAACTGTAAAAAATCGAAAACACGCGCAGAGGTAGATGTACTCAAGACGGCGTAATTTTTACAAATGTCAAGCTATGGTGATAAAATTTAATGGAAATGTCAATGATAGATGTGGCAACCTAGCCAAAAAAAAGAACTCAAATCAGCTGACTCAGAGCATCACTTGGTGGTCTCTTCCGGAAACTTTTTGATCAAGCTGGTATACACACATATACATACATATATATATATATATATATATATATATGTACACATGTCACTATTTATATTTGAGTATGCAAAACTTATCTTTTTAACAAAAAGGGGTGAAGTAGCTACACACGTATATGCAATACATATTCATTACACATTATGTAACTTAAAATGACATTGAAACGGAAAAGTACCACTACTACCGTATCGATATACATTGTCCATAAAAATCCGTATTTCACATTACGTATATTACAGATTTTTAATTATGACAGTGTGAGCGCAATCATGTGCGTTTATTGCGTTCGGTCTAAACGCTCACTATATGTGCGTTTACGAGCAAACCGATTGGGACATTGGGAACAACACGCCTGAAGAAGACGCAATGTTGATAACCGTTGTGGCTGCTGTACTCAATGTGGCGCTCAATATGTCTGAGCGTCGGCGATAACTAACTAATGACGAAGAAAAATTGGCGGAAAATCACTAAGTTCACAAAGAAATGTTTCTCGCTCATTGTTTCTGACTCACAAGTCATAAGGCAGTTTAATACAAACTCAAATGAATATTTGGAACGTACAGATCGAAAGAGTAGAGATGTATAATAATTCGTTCGTTACAGTTTGGATATCGGTTAGTAGGTTACTAGGTTAATCGCATTACTAGGTTAGAATATGAGAAACCAAAAAATCTACAACATAAGCGTTTATCTGACGGCGCGAGTAATTACCTAATGACATAAGCAGTAATCAATGCCGATCTCGCAATGAATATAAAGTGATGATTAATCTTATCGAGCACTAACTTAAAATCTATTACTGAGGCTTATACAAAAAGGTCCGCGCGCAGAACGCCATGGCATCCGAGAGAGAGAGAGAGAGAGAGAGAGAGAGAGAGAGAGAGAGAGAAAAGAAAACCGGAAAAAGAACTGATTCGAACGCCGCAACTAATGCTTGTAATGCCACAGTACTTTCAGTGTAAACGTTAAGGAACGAAATACTGATTAAATTATCGCTAGAATGAAAATAACAGAAAATAAAATTAAATGAAACAAACAGAAACTTATATTTATTAATCGGTTAATATAATATTACGCGAATTAATCCTTAAATCTAACAGTCTTTCGCTTAATTGCTGGTCTTTAGTTCATATTGCACTGGAATGTTAATTGAAGACGGAGACGCAGTAAACGGAATAATTTCTGAGTCTTAAATTATTAAATAAGCGGACTGTCTATCAAGTGGCGTTAATAGGTCTTTCAACTTCTAGCGAAGACCTTGTCCGAAATGCGCTCTAATACTTTGTGCGGTCTGGTGTACGATTGGTCCAGAGGACACTTATTACCTTCTACTTCGAGGAAGACGTGAGAACAGTTATACAAATCTTTACGGAAAAATAACTTAGGTCTAATGTAATGAGAGGTTGGTCTAGGTCGTAACTTTTGCATAATTACGCGGAAATCCTGGATGAAAATTCGTGGGTTGCTCGGCATCTCTTCAGAGGAAAAAAACTCAACCGGTACTTTGAACGTAATGCCGTAAACTAATTCCGCTACAGAAATGCTTAGATCTTCTTTGAAACAAGTTCTTAGTTCGAGTAATACTACTGGCGGTGTATCAGTCTATTGAGTTTCGCCGTAGTACATTATGCATTTTAAAAAGGGATGCTATAGTTCGATGATACTATTAGATTCTGGATGGTATGCAGTTGTGCGACAACGTTTAGAACCGACGAGTTTGGTTAATGCGTGAAACAGTTGCGCTTCAAATTGCGAGCTCAGTTATGATCGTGGAACTCTGGCTGTCCGGTGAGTGAAAAACATCTTCGCCATCGTATCTGCAATCCTGTAATGGAATGGCTTTGGGCTAACGAGTAAATCGATCAATCATTGTTAATAAATACTTAAAACTTTTGGATGGAGATAGAAGACCAACGATATGTACATGCTTAAAACGGGTATCTGGTACTAGCATTTTGGTAGGCGAAGTATGGTTATGCCGATGAATTTTAGATTGCTGGCATGCTAGAGAGGTGCGGATCCACTCTTTAATGTCTCTAATCATAGAGGACCACACAAATTTCTGTACAATTTGCCGGTGAGTTGCTCTGTTGGATAAGACATTTGATGCACCATGTCAATGTATGGTCTAATCTCTTCTTCTGAAATGTCACAGTAAATGCTGGGATGCTGTTTCCGATAAGGTAAATTTTTTGAGTTTCAGAGATGTTGATGTAAATTGCTTCAGTTGTTGCAATTCGTCGTCCGAGACTGAGCTTCTGCAATCTCTTGCATATCGAAATTAGTTGGTATCACGATAGTATCGACGCGAGATAACGCATCTGCTACAGTTTTCAGCGTCTGAAACGTGACGTACATCGGTTGTGAACTCCGAAATAAAGAGTAGTTGACGGATTTATCTTGGCGACATTTAATCCGATTTCCTCTTGAATGCGTATACGAGGGATTTTTATGATCCATGATAACAAAATTTCGTTCCTCGAGCATATATCGGAAATGTTTGATAACCGCATAGATAGCTAATAATTTCCTATCATATGCGCTGTACTTTATTTGCTTAGGCGTGGGCTTCCTTGAAAAGGAGCTGAGTAGTTATAAAAATCCGTTGTTGCAATACCGCATCGACTGCTTTGTCTGAGAAGTCTGTTTGTAACGAAAGTGTACCCTTGCTACCTGGAAATGCGAGCGAGATGGTTTGAGCGAGATGGTTCTTAACTTGTTGTTTGAGCTCAGGAGTCCATTCTATTTCCGTATTGTTATTACGTTTACGCCCCAAGATTGCATTTAGCGCTTGCATGCTTGCGAGATCTTTGAGAAGCCGGTTATAGAAATTGAGCATTCCTAAGAAAGAAAAATCGAAGTCCTTTGACTGTAGCCGATAAACGGTTCCTAAAATTCAGCAATAGCTTGGACTTTTTCGGGTAAAGGTTTGATGCCTTCAGCGCTAATTATAGGTCCCAGGAAGCACCTGTGTCCTGACACTTTTCTGTCTGAACACACATTTATTCGGATTGATTGCTATGCCATGACTGTCGAATAGTATCTTTAAATACTCCTTATGCTGTGTTATCCTCCTTATCTTGCGAAGCGATTAAAATGTCATCAATATAAGTAAAATAGAAGTTAAATCTTGCAGTTACTCGATTAATTTTTGAAAAGTTTGTGCTGCGTTATGAAGTCCAAATGTCAGGAAATTCAAAAAATACGAATAGTATAATGATTGCGGTTTTAGGAATATCCAATTCATGGACTGGAATCTGTTGATATGCACGCACTAATCTCCATACAGATGCCAATCGCTATTCTTCTTCTGCACGAAATATAGAAGACTAACCCAAGGGCTCTTGAAAGGTCTACATAAGCCTTGTTGCATCATATTCAAACTGTATATATTCAAACTTGTTTAGCTGCTTCGAGTTTTTCTGGACAGAGTCGTCTGGCTTTGTTTTCACGAGGGTATTCGTTATTTCGATTACATATTCCACTCCGTGTGCGGTTTGTTTGTGCGTGATCGATGTCCTAATTATTTCAGAAAACTTGTTTAAGATCTCTTTATATGAGCAGTCGTCGACCAACATTGTTAAACAAGGAATAACTTTGTTGACAAACTGAGCACACTTTAAGAAACGTGCTACCGTCGATCAAACGTTTGTGTCATATGTCAGGCAATAAATTAAAATATACAGGGTGGGCCATCTATTGGTACGTTTTTAAAAATGCGATCAAATGAGCATACATTGATATTTTTTATTAATTTTTTTTTTGTTGTGAAGCTAAAAGTATCCGCGTCAAGAATGAAAAACGATTTCGTTCATGTGGCTCCCTCTACTGGCCTTATAGTATGCCATTCGGTCACCCCAATTATTAATGACATTTTGGACTACCTCGGCGCCAATTTCACTCAAAACAGTCGTAATATTGTTTTTCAAAGCTGGAATTGTCTCTGGATTATCCGCATAACATCGGTCTTTAACGGCACCCCACAGGAAAAAGTCCAGCGGTGTCAAATCGCAGCTACGCGCAGGCCAATTGACATCTCCTGAACGGCTGATTATGCGGTTGTTGAACTTGGTGCGCAGAAGGTCGATGGTAAGTCGACTTGTATGGCATGTGGCGCCATCTTGTTGAAACCAAAGGTCGTCCACATTCATAGTGTCGATTTGAGGCCATAAAAAGTTGGTCAACATGGCTCTGTAGCGTTCGCCATTGACGGTAACGGCGTTTCCAGCATCATTTTCGAAGAAAAATGGGCCAATTATGCCACCACTCCAAAATCCACACCAAACTGTGACTCTTGGAGGATGCATTGGTCTCTCTACGATTGTGTGTGGCTGTTCCGAGCCCCAAATCCGGCAATTTTGCTTGTTCACATATCCGCCGAGATGGAAATGAGCTTCGTCCGAAAAGATGATTTTTCGACCAAAATCGACGTCATTATTGAGCTGGTCTATAGCCCACACAGCAAACTGATATCGAAGCGGATGGTCATTTGCTTTCAACTCCTGAGTCATCTGGATCTTGTAGGCGAATAATCCGAGGTCTTTGTGCAGTATTCTCCTCAGGCTGGTGCGACTAATGCTCAGTTGCTGCGATCGGCGTCGAGTTGAAGTCGTCGGATTCTGTCTCACACTTTGGGCCACAGCCTCAATATTCTCGGGTGTGCGCACTGTCCGAGCTCTGGGACCACTTCTGTCATCCACTAACATCCCTTTCTCACGAACTTTCCTCACCAATTTGCGTATAGCTCCTTCGGTGGGTGCTCTATCACGACCCATATTTCTTTTCAAAATTCGTACAGTTTCGGCGACACAGCACTGACTTTGAAAATAAGTTTTTAAAATTTCAAAACGCTCTTCAAGAGAAAACATGTTGTTTCGTGCCGCGGACGGTATGACTAATAAACTGTCAAAATTTCGGGTCTGTAGCTCGTTCGGTGTTGCCATACGACGAAATTCAAAAACGTACCAATAGATGGCCCACCCTGTACTAGAAAATCTGAGCCAATAATGAAAGTATCCACATCGGCGATTATGAAAGATCATTGAAAAACACGACGGAATTCTAAATCAAGCTGGAGTAATTTTTGTTCATACGTAGGAGTGATTTGCAGTGTAGAGTATCCGATTGCGAATGTGAGTACGATCGCGTCTTGAGACAGGAATAATCAAGACGTCCGCTCTAGTATCCACCAAAAATTTGATGCTGGTGACACAGTCTCTATGAGAGGCAAGCTGCCACGGCCAAATCTGCCATCGGAGATAGTTCGGCCTCTAGTTTTCCTGTATCGCTAGCTTCCAGCTGCAGGATTACGTACACTTGGCTGCTTCCAGCTGCAGGATTACGATGCTTTGTCGCGTCGATGATACTAGCAGAGCTTACTCTCCGATTGTGATCTTGAGCGATTTTTGCGACGAGAATTTCGCGAGGCCTGTGACTTGCCACGAGATAAATGAGTTTCCAATTTCTCCACTCGATCTAGAAGCACGGATATTTGCGAATCTGCTTTTGTCGATGTAATTGCTGCGACAGCGTTAATACCAGCAAGTAGCAAGTCTGTAATTCGGTCTGCTAGTTGCGATAACTCTTCGTTCGTGCTTGGTAGCTGTTATTACAGCTTACACTTGTTGTGGTAGGCGCTACAGATAAAAATTTAAACACTTCCTCTAACACGCCGTTTTGCGCGAAATTTCTCATCCGACCGGAGCAATTGCGACGGTCACCTAGATCAACCTCATTTAATAACTTACGCGGTTTCTTTTCGGCGCTATCCGCAAAACTACTAACTAATCTGTCTTTGAGCGCGGCGTATCTATCCGTTGCGGGCGGATTAAGCATGGTTATCACTAACTTCGGTCAAGGAATCGTCGTCAAGACACTGTATCACGTAATTGTATTTCGTCTCATCTACAGTTATACCCGCGGTGAAGAACTGGGCTTCCATTTGTACAAATCATAAGTCTGGCTTCGATTTCCAAAATGGCGTGGATTTAATTCCAACTCGCGCAAGCGCAGGTACTTCAACTATACGATGCACCGCTGCCCTAGAGAGAATCGCCTGAGCCACTAGCCACGTCTGCGGCTTGTTAGGACGCGCGTTAGGTTAAACGCGACGCAATCACGTTTAGGGTCACCAATCTGTGCCTAATGTGGCGTGTCTGGGCGCCGGCAATGGCTAACTAATGGCGAAAGAAAATTGGCGGGAAATCACCAAGTTCACGAAGAAATGCTACTCATTGTTTCTGACTCACAAGCCATAAGGCGGTTTAATACAAACTTAAATGAATATTTGGAACGTACAGATCGAAAGAGTAGAGATGTAATTCGTTCGTTATGACAGTTTGGATATCGGTGTCGCATTACTAAGTTAGGAATACGAGAAACTAAAAAATCTAAACAACATAAGCGTTTATCTGACGGCGCGAGTAATTACCTAATGATATGAACAGTAATCGATCTTGCAATGAATATAAAGTGATGATTAATCGAGCACTAACTTAAAATCTATCGCTGGGGCTTACAAAAGGTCCGCATGCAAAACAGAGAGTTCCCATGACATCAGAGAGTAGAGATGGGCGATACAATATCAATATATTAAAATATCGATACTTTTAAATTTGACTTTCGATATTTTGTATCGATTTTTTATCTTCCGATATTAATATATATCGACAGTTTAATAGGCGTATCGAACTTTCGATACAGTCATGATTTTTGCTCATTAGACGCGGTATGCTTGCCGCGCTGCATAAACTGACACCATAGAACAAAAAGAAGGAGACCAAATGTTTCGTACGCGTTATCATGTGGTATACACTTCCAACTTTTTCCGCAATGGCACTAAAATCGCATCGTCCCAATTTTCTATGGGTTCTCCGAAGCCGTATTTCCACTGATATATATAATATGGATAGGGTATAGGCGCCATGTTTGCATGGAGATTAGAAGCCGGAGGCAGATTGCCGAACATGGCCGCCACTGATATATATATATATAACATATAAGTGACGTCACCGGTCAAGCGTATCGATGAGACGTGTGTAAGTGTGTTTATTGTTTTGATCTTTTGACGGATGTCGGCTTTCGGTGCAGTGGAAGTTAAAAATGCCAAATCGTTGCGTCTTCTGTAGAAAAAGCTCGGAAAAAGAGGGAAGCGTGAGAACTTTATTCAGGTGAAATTGTAATGAATAATAATTATGCGTTATAAAAAATGTAAATTTGTTCACACTTTGAGGTTATGTGAAAATATGAAGTTTTATTGGGAAATCTTTTGTAATAATTAGATTCCCAAAAAATCCGGAAACAATGGCACTATGGCTGAGAAATCTGAACCAAAAAGATTTCACACTTGCTTCTTCCACTCGATTATGTTCGGATCATTTTTCTGATGAGTGTTTTGAAAGATCTCGGGAGGAAGGTGGCATACTTAAACCTGGATTTATTCCAACGCTCTTCCCAACATCGACATGCATATTTTGCCACGCTTCCAAAGTGACTCATCCAAACCGTACTTTTCATAAGTAAGTATAAATATGCGAAAGAAATATTAGTAACAAATATTATATTAGTAAAATTTACTGAAAGTTTGCTGGAAACTGCGGTTCTATTAAAATTTGATAATTTCAGGATATTTTACTGGACTTATAATGAAAAATTTGAGTTCTACTAATTTTAAAACTGACCATTTTCACATTTCATATAAATTTGATAGTTTCAGAGTAATTTTCTGCAATTTAAAATAATTAGTCGTAAATTTGTTACGAAATATGAAGTGCTTCTAGCGAACATCCAACAATTCTTTGCACCGTGATAAATTAAAATAAATATGCGTAGGGAAATCTCCAACATGACATTCCCTATGTCTCGCAGTTAGAAATCCACAATGTATATGCAATACGGTATTCTAGATACATGAAAAAGAAAATATGTACATATGTAATTACACATTTTGTAACTTTTCAGGTTTTCAATTCATAACCCCAAACATCTAGAAAAGTGGTTGATGGCAATCAGATGTGATATAGGAGCGAATTGTGAAATTAATTCGGATACTATCGTATGCTGTGCACATTTTCACTCTACGTGATCGTTCATGCGAACAATGTACATTCAATCAATAATGCAACTTGTCCTTTCGCATCGATAAAAATTGTTCGTACTTGTATCGACTACGATAAGTGGAGATTTTTTAAATCTAAGTTATTGAATGCTTATCGACTAAGCAGATATTAAAATATTTTATATTTAATGTGCCTGAATAGATAATGAGCAATAAAGAACTTATTATAATAACAGTTTCCACAAAATTTTAAGAATATACTGAACGTTAAGTTTACAACTACTGATTTCGGTCGTAGCGAAGGCATATGTATATTCTTGGACTTATTTATCCTTCGTGTTTTCAAATTTAGTAAATGCTTTCATTGCACTATTAGATAAACATTCATTTAAACATCTTGTCAAACATTCTGTTAAGAAAAAAAATTAGTATTTTTCTTTCGTGAGAATACTCCAAAAGAGCTGAGTAAGTGTCATTTTTCGACACTTCGAGTAAGTTCCATTTATGCGAAATTGCAAAATAAGGGAAAAATACAACTTGTTCGAATTTATCTTTCAACAGAAATTTTGTAAAGAAAAAGAAATATGTGGTTATTTCCATATGTTTTTTTTTAATTTTTTCCAATTACATTTACACACCTATATATTATATTTACTTTTTTCCAATTCATTGATAATTTCAAATCATGTTGATTGAATTAAAAGCGCTACAGTTTTCATTTGCACAATTTTTTATAAGAAAAATCCATCTGCCACAACACTTCTACGTTTGAATTCGGGTGTTCTGTCGGTCGGACTTATTCGAGGCGTGTTCGGGTATCATCGGCGTTGCCGGCGGCCATGTTGGCCACTTTGCCTCCGGTTTCTATTCTCCATGCTATTCCCGTATATCTTGACCATTGGGTAGCCTATCCATGTTATACATATCAGTGCGTTATACATTTCGAGCTCGAGTTTAATCTCTTTCTTTTTATTCCGTGACTGCTGCCCTATTCTGTAACTCTTAACGACAATAACGACAGTGACTACGTTTATACGGTATCCTTAATTGGGTTTAATAACATTGTAGTTTGAAACTGATCAATCATATTCCTCTGAATAATGGAGTGACTGGTTAATTTCTAACTATGAATGTTATTAAATCCGATTAATGGCTCCTGCACACAGAACGCGGCAACGCTTGCCAATGAGCGACTCAGACTCAGCCAATCGGACACTGCCATTGATCTAGTGAGTTTATTTAATTGATTCCTGCACTAGTTACATTTATAGCGTTTTTCATTGGCAGAACTAGTGCGCACTCAGTGCATTTTAAAACATGGAAAAAATCTACAAAAACATTATCGTATGATAATAGTTGTCCACTCTCAGGTTTCTCTCTGATAGAAGAATGTTGAACTTCCATCATGCATGCAACGCGAACAAACCTTAAGTGAAATAAATAAATAATAAACAAATGTGATTGGTTTCTACCTTAGAGTCCAACAAATCACATTTCTGTTAGAAAGCGCTCATAAAGTGCATTTTATTTGACGCTAAATATATTTAAAAGCTTCCAATATGATTAAATAGACAAAAAAGAAAAATTAAAAAATATATTAGAAAGAAATTCATATAAAAAGAAATTTTAATGTTAAAGAAATGACAAAAATTTTGCAATTCAAAATTACAAAATAGTCAATTTCAAGTGTGTGATATAACGAATGACAAGACAATTGCATAACGTAGTTTACGACATGTTGATATAGACGTATGTAGCCAGTTATACAAAATATATATATATATATATATATAATATATATATATATTGAGATTGAGAGCTTTCCGAGGTCAGCTAGGAGCACCTGCGAGGGAACCGGTGAGACGAACGTCACCTCACAGTCGCCGGGTTCTGCGTCCGGGAGGCGTAGCTATCGGATTTTTTACCGGATATAAGAGTGAGTGCACGTAGCTTGATCGTGTATCAGAGTTTCGTGGGATTAGAGTACGCGTGTCACCTCCCGGAACGGCCCTTGTCGTCGGGATAATTCCAGGGCGTCCGCCAAGGCCACAGCCTCGTCAATTATTATCGGTTTTTTTTTATCGCGGATCGCATGTTGCGTCGAAGTCCCGTGCCGTAGTATTGTCGCGTACTGTCTCTATCGTCTGTAGCGCAAGATTTACCTGTTTATTCAGTTCTCTATGTCATAGCCCTTAAGGTCGATTGATAATCGCAATTAATGAGTGTGCGTATTTTGTCGTTTCAAGATTGTACATTGCCGAGCTTGCACGTATTCGAGCCTCCCCCTGCGTCGCGTCTGAGCAGCACGAGGTTCCGCGAGCGCACGAGGTCACGCCGTGTCCACGCTACAGGCTGCCGAATTCCTTAGCATTTGCGCAGTGATGAAGTATAATTCGCGAGAGTATTTCCGTGTGGCGTGAGCTCGTGTCGCGAGAATGTAACGAGATTGATACGCCTAGTGTAAAACCTCAGGCTTATGCAAATCAGTTGTTGCGCTCACACAGAATTTATCGTCTCGGTTGTATCGCCAACTGTAAATGTGAGTCGAAGACTCATTTAATATATTTGTTACTCTTGTTACTGTTAAATTCGTGTGTACTTTATTCTCGCTCCTATTCGCTTCTCCAAGAGATCTGCTATCCTCGAGCACGAACCATCCCTTCTGCCATTTCCGAGACTGAGCTGTCGGTTAAGGGCCCGTCGACATTCGCAGCTCATTATAACATAATAAAGCATAAAGAGAATATCGCGTAATTTCTGGAAGGAGTGGCACGCTCACTCGTGCCTGGCGCCCAACTATCGTTTTGTAATTATGTGCCGCCCTTAAGAGTGGTCGCGGGAAGACGCATTTTGTCGCGTTTCGTTTAACGCCCCCCGGCATCCGATCGCCTGCAAGAATCTTAGCTGTGAATATGCGACGAAGTTGCGCTACGCTCGTGAGTGCGGTTGCAATATATACAGGGTGGGCCATCTATTGGTACGTTTTTGAATTTCGTCGTATGGCAACACCGAACGAGCTATAGACCCGAAATTTTGACAGTTTATTAGTCATACCGTCCGCGGCACGAAACAACATGTTTTCTCTTGAAGAGCGTTTTGAAATTTTAAAAACTTATTTTCAAAGTCAGTGCTGTGTCGCCGAAACTGTACGAATTTTGAAAAGAAATATGGGTCGTGATAGAGCACCCACCGAAGGAGCTATACGCAAATTGGTGAGGAAAGTTCGTGAGAAAGGGATGTTAGTGGATGACAGAAGTGGTCCCAGAGCTCGGACAGTGCGCACACCCGAGAATATTGAGGCTGTGGCCCAAAGTGTGAGACAATTCCAGCTTTGAAAAACAATATTACGACTGTTTTGAGTGAAATTGGCGCCGAGGTAGTCCAAAATGTCATTAATAATTGGGATGACCGAATGGCATACTGTAAGGCCAGTAGAGGGAGCCACATGAACGAAATCGTTTTTCATTCTTGACGCGGATACTTTTAGCTTCACAACAAAAAAAAATTAATAAAAAATATCAATGTATGCTCATTTGATCGCATTTTTAAAAACGTACCAATAGATGGCCCACCCTGTACATGCAATTACAATACAATACACAATTTATAGATTATAATAATACATAATAATACATAAATAATTGTTGTCAGTGTTAGTGTAGCCTAGCAGACTTGATACCAGCCCATTGGCTTTGGCAACGTGATTACAGCGTGATAGCGACGTGTCGTGTCGCTGATGGGGCTCACCGAAGGGGAGGGCATGCGCGCGACTATACTGCCTGCGTGTAACCGCCGCGCTTCTCACAGTTGGTTTTCTAGAAGATTCCGTGTGCGACCTCCTCGCGAATAGCACGTGCATGACTGGTGCACAAGTTTTATTACTTAACTTTATATTTTAACTGTATTATAAAAGACGCGAGTGTAATTCAAGTATAATAAAAGAGGTCTTATATCAAGGCAGAGTGTATTTCATTTATATCACACGCTGCCAATACCGACACGGACAAGCCACAAGGCAGGAGACACAGATCTCAGACAAAAAGGAAATAGCGCTTCACATAGCGCAACGGGGACACCAAGGTCCTCTCACTAACATTGTCTTTATTCACGCACTGCCGAATTACTTCGGGTATGGCCACAAGGCAGGAGACACAGATCTCGGACAAAGAGAAAATAGCGCTCCACATAGCGCAACGGGGACACCATGGTCCTCTCCCCTAACAAGTACATTTATCATGCGACCTTACTCTGGAAAACAACTTGACGAAAGAAAAAAAAATTTTAATTACAGATTAGTAATTATAGGTTAATTACAGGTTTCAAATTTATTATTATTAATATTACATCGTATTATCTAAATTTATCTTGATCTTATTTCGCATTTTATTAAATTATAGATCAAGGCGCACAATCGAAAATGCATTTGGTATTTTATCTTCACGATGGAGGATCTTTCGGAAACCTATTAATATGCATCCTAAATATGTAGACAGCATCATTATGGCGACTATATGTTTACATAACTTCACTTTCAAAATCTAATGAAGATAATGTGCAAGCGAAGGATAGAATATATTGTCCTCCAAATTTCGTGGATTCAGAGAATGGTTCGAAAAAGAAGGAAAAAAGAAGAAAAAGCGCACGCCCTCGCGTTCTTCTTCGCATCTAACTCGCGCCCCGCGCGCCATACACATATACATATCACGCGACATGGGAAAAGTATGAGACATAAAAAAAAATACAAACTGCAACTGTGAAACAGCGATCTATTTCATGTTTCACTAGGAAAATGCAATCTGCAGATAAGACTGTTATGTCAACTGAAATAAAATTGGTTGGATTTTTAATGGAACATAATCTGCTTTTTCGTTTGGCTGATCATTTAACAGATTTGTTAAAAGATATTTGCCATGATCATCCAATAATAAAAAATATTGCTATGAAAAGAACAAAAATATCTAGTATTGCAGTAAATGTTATCGGTACTTTCCATAAAGATAAATTGGCTCAGATATTAAAAAACAATAAATTTAGTCTTCTTACAGATGAATGAACTGACAAATCTTACATTAAAACCGCTTATATAGTAGTGAGATTTAATGATACTACTTTACAAAAAATTGTCAGTGAATTTTGGGAACTGTATAAAATTTTTGATTCAAGCAATGAAGGTGCAACAGCAAAAAATTTATTTAAAGGCATAATACAATCTCTTGATAATTATTCAATACTTCTTTCAAATATGATTGGATTTGATGCAGATGAATGCAGTATTTTAAATTAATATAATTAACAAACGTTTTGACTTCTTCAGTGCTACAATAAAATACTCGTAATTAAAGAATTCTCAAATCGTTTGATACAGGTACTCTCTGCTGGTTTTATCTATCGTTTGATACAAGGTACTCTCTGCTGGTTTTATCTATTTATTTATTTATTTTTACTCTAAACACTTTTGTATCTTTTTATTGTCTCTTAATTATGCTATTTTACTTCTTTTCTAAGTACTTTTGTACTCTACTCTTTTTATTCTTTTAACCATCTTATTATATTTATTTTTTCTCTAAAATGTCAGACAGTTGGCGTGTGTATGCCACGTTAATAAACAATATGCGTGCTGGGGAGATGAAATAACTGTGATATTTTGCGCAGGCTGTGAGGGGATTGCCCCTCAACCTATTAGTTTTATTGCAGAGGGCCTTGTCCCCCGCAATAAATATACTCTCAAGAAATGTACTCTCTGCTGGTTTTATCTATCGTTTGATACAAGGTACTCTCTGCTGGTTTTATCTATTTATTTATTTATTTTTACTCTAAACACTTTTGTCTCTTAATTATGCTATTTTACTTCTTTTCTTTCTTTTCTAAGTACTTTTGTACTCTACTCTTTTTATTCTTTTAACCTTCTACATCTTATTTATTTTTTCTCTGAGACAGACAGTTGGAGTATGTATGCCATGTTAAACAATATGCCACGTTAAACAATATGCGTGCTGGGGAGATGAAATAACTGTGATATTTTGCGCAGGCTGGGGGGGGGGGGGATTGCCCCTCAACCTATTAGTTTTATTGCCCATGCGGAGGGCCTTGTCCCCCGCAATAAATATATATATATATTTGCGCGCGGCCTAGTCGCTTTTTCCTTGTAATACCTCAGAGGGGAAATGTCCCTCTGGGGAAGAAGCCTGAAAATAAAGCGAGCTAATCTGTTAAAAAAAAAACAATTTGTTAACAACCTTTTGAAACCAATAGTACTAGATTCTGGTTTGCGTTATCACTTGGTGTAATGCGTGGTGCAGGAAGAGTGAAGGTAGTTGCTGATAGCTATAGCTTCAAAGTAACTATTATTACAGCAACTAATCCCACTACTCTTCCCCTATCACGCGTTATCAAGTGCATGATGAAGAAAAGCAAGGTGAACCATTGCATCACGGACTAAAAAAAAAAGAACCAAACTCAAGCGTCTGATCATGAAAAAAATAGGCTCGAAATATGACTTCGGAAAAGCGCTGCACGGAAGAACAAATTCGGACACTCCTGTCGGAGAAAACTCAACTTAGAGGATTTGATAAATATTTTTCTTCCTATTTTCCTGTAATTCTGCAAATTTGTGTATTTTCATGCATAGAATATATTCTGAGAAGAAAAGTTGTCGTTCAAGTCCTGTTTTATTCTTTTTATTTCAAAATTTTGTGATGTCGGTAAGTTAAAAAACGATAATTTAATGATAATTTATGACTATGCATAAATGTATGTATTTTCCAATAAATATTGATGCATTTACTATTTAATCAAACAAAATTGGTTGTGACCAGTTGAATTTTTTGGATGCGATGATTATTAAGGAGAACGAAAAATTAAAATTTATCATAAATATTTATAATTAATATTCTGGTCTTCAACTGTCTTCCTGTCTGTCGGGAAACATGAAAGCTTGCCATTTCATTTCGCACTACGCAAGAGTGGATCCTTATGCACTTTAATAAATTCTCGCAATTTATTGATACACAACTATAAAACGATATCTTAACATCTTCATCATTTAATCTATTAAATTTTTCTGTTCGGGACGTAAGGAATAGTATGCCATGAAGGTCGTGTGATTTCAACACTATTATCCTTATTATTAATCCTCAGGATTTCTATTATTCGAATAATGATCTTTTTCAAACGATTATTGATACTATCAAAAATAAATTCCAGCAAATAATCATTATCTAGTGAAATTTTGATTATAAAACAAAAATTATTTAAAATGAAATTTTGGATTTGAGAGCAAAATTATTCTGTCAATTAATCCCGCGATCGCACCTCTCTTCTGAGAGACTGGGGGGATGATGAGATAAAAAATTTAGATATCTACCAAAAAACGTGAGTTTATAATATCAATCAAACTCAATTATACTATTATTAACAATTAAAGTGATGTCCAAAAAATTCAATCTATCATTACCGATCTCCATAGTAAACTGAATTCTAGGGTGTTGAGTGTTAAAAATGTTAAGAATATTCCTAATCAAAGTAACATGCCGCCATAATAACATCATCCACAAATCTATAATAAAAAGATCAGTAGTTTTTTATTGATTAGTATAATTTTATTGTTTGCAATACGGTGTTAACCACCGTATCGCACTTGTTATAGTGAGTTTCCTTTATTCAATTAGTTTTTGTTTTTTACAATTTAAAATTTTTTAGTTTTATATTTGTTAGATAATTTTGAATTGAGTAAGGATGGCTTGCTGTGAGAAATTAAATATACACACGCACACACGCACACATATATACATATATATATATATATATATATATATATATAACTTAAAAATATAAGTACAGTATATATATATATATATATATACTGTACTTATATTTTTAAGTTATATATTAGGTGTTGGAATTAATTCGTAGCGTTTTTAATGAAAGAATGTTATTTATTTCACATGAGCATTAAAAAATACATTAATGAAAGTACTTTTAAAACTTATAAATACTTTGTAAAACGCTACGAATTAATTCCAACACCTAATATATATATATATATGTATATATGTGTGCGTGTGTATATTTAATATATATATATATATATATATATATATATATATATATATATATATATATATACTGTACTTATATTTTTAAGTTATTGTCTCTGAAAAGGGCTTAAAAATGAGCCGAAACATGTAAGCGCGTTGTTTCAATAAAAATTATTGTGTTATAAGTGGATATTATTTTGCACAAGAATTACCGCGCCTGACTCTTATTGCCTTTTTTATACTAATTTTCTTTTGTAAGATTCTGTTTTTAAATATAAGACATTTTGTATTTGATTAGAAATATTTTAATATTTATGTACTTTTTTAATTGAATATTTAAAAATATTTATTTCAGATTTCAAAGAAAATGAAACTTCAGTTAATATAAGCCATATTGAAGATTCTAATTATGAATCTTCATCCATTGATAGTCAGAGTTCAAGTGATATGTCTATTAATATTGAAAACGAGAAAAATTGTGAAATTGATGATTTAGAAATTTCAAATGAATCCAACATATTACAAAATATTTTGGAAAATAAAATTATAAATAAAGACAATATATTAGTAGAAGAAATAAGAACATGCAAAAATGATGAATTATTTGTAGAATTTTCTCGAGGGCGGAAAATCTTCTTACAATTATATGTGACGCGAGTTATGATCAAATAAATCAAGTATCTCATTACAAGGGTGAATCTTATTACGTGCCGCCTAACCAAGTCGGGCGTGGCCACAGGACAAAGAATAAGATCGCAGAGAAGCCACAGGACATTAGACACAAGTCTGTCAAAGAGAAAACAGCGTTCCTCTTAACGCAACAAGGATATCAAGATCCTTTCCCTAATAAAAACAGTTCTAGAAACGCAAATTAGAAACAGTCGAAAAAAAGTAATAAATCTTCCAAAAACATTAGATATCAAAAAGTTAACTAACTATTTAGAAGAAGAAAGAATCTTGGATGCGAAAAATAAAAGATAAATACACGTTTCATGCTTGGAAATCACTCTGTTCCCTCACGCGAAGTACATGTATCGATAGCGTGTGACTGTTGTTGCCGACGATTGGAATTTTGTTTACTCCTTCTCAAAGGATCATGCTTAGGATTGGATCGACGGTCAGGGTTCACTTGTTCGCTCACGCGAAATACATTCGTCAATACCGTGCGAATTGTTATGGCCCGCCGAAGCGCTATTCTGGCTTCTAGTCGCGCTGATAACTCTCAGCAGTTCAGTTCGCCCTGAGAGCCGACCCAAAGCACTTTCGCGCGGAATCACATTGTCGAAACGCAAGCACTAATTCAAAAGACTTGTTACAATCGCCGCGAAGCCCAACAATCTTTCACTAAGTGTAATTCAAATAATACTGCTATTTAAATATATATTGTGCAGAAAATTAAAACTGGCGTTATTTCTCCCACCACGTGGATCTGGCCCTTACTACATTTCGTTGAGAACGCGTCCTTATTGCTAGACGCACTCGCAAATGATTCACACTCGTTTAAGCAACATTGATAATTGTTCGAGATGCATCCGAAAAAATAGTTTTCGCAGATTCGGTGTACGTGCGATATGTGGATTGGAAGTTTCTAGAACAAGTTCAAACGTTTCTAGAAGTTGCCAAAAAAAAACAAACTTGACAATCACCTCGTTGATAAAGTCAAAAAATATCAAAGCCGCATGTCGTACGTACACAAAAAACCAATCGCTAAAACGGCAATCAAATTCGGATCGGTCGCGTGACGCGAAACGTGTAACGTACTGATACCCCAATCAATTCCAGATTTGGGCGCGCATGGCAATAGTACCGCTTGGCCGTCGCAGTCGAGAATTGCCAATCACTGCCTGAATCATGGGGTCACCTCAACTTTCATAATTTTTCGAGAATCTCATAGGCGATTCAAAAAGGAAGCCTTTGTTCTACAAAATAGATAAAAAGCAAAATCAAACAGTGATCCTTCTTCTTCGTTTATTTCGGTCAAAGTTAATGCTCCGCAATAAATGCAATCGCCTGTGAGACAATAAATGCAATCGCTCCGTCGCAAAAAAATCGCCGCGTTTGACTTGTGATCGAAGATTCGCCTAAGTCGAACTTTAGCTCAAACGCCTTCTCGCTCAAATTTTCTCTCTATCGCTCTCGCTTTGCCTCGCTCTCGAACAATAATAATTCAAATTTTTAATCGGCGCCGTGCAGAAGAAATAGAAAGAGCTTATATTGCTGATTATGAAAATATTGGGTCATCTAAAAAGTATCCGGAGTACTTTGTCACTAGATATATGACCATTAACACACATCTAGTAACAAAAAACCGCGGATACTTTTTAGATGACCCAATATAATGACAATTACAAAAAAAGATAAATAGATTAAAAAAATAAATTATAGATTACTAAAAAAAGAAAAAGAATTCCGCTTTAAAATATGTACGTTTTATCATTCGTGGCAAGCGAAATCGCAATGTTCCAGTCTGTGCCTCTTGAACAATGAAATAAAGAAAACCATAAATGTAATTACAAAATATCGCAAATTAGTAGAAATAACCTCTAAAAATCCATATATATTCGAATTACCAAGTACAAATAAAAATTGATTTCGATATTTAAGGGCGAGTAAATTGATGTATGAATTTTCTTATTTATATGAGGCACAGAAGAAAAGCTTACGAGAAAGTATTTTATGAAAAGATATGGCAACAAAATGTGCACGTTTATCGGATATTGACATTTCTCTTATTGCTGATTTTATGGGTCATCATAAGGACATACATAAAAACATTTACAGACAGCTTGTGGCAGAAAGATATTTTAAATGTGGCACAAATTTTAGAGAAAACTCTAAATTTTGATTTGATACATTATCATCGAAAAAAGCCAGTGCATCATTTTTGGTGCTCAAATATCATAAGTGATTTAGCATTTTGTTTACTGAAGTGACAGATACAGGATCGACATTTTTGTATTTTATTATTTTTTAAGAAACTCCAAGTCATGATAAGGTGCCTTGATAGCAAACGGTGCAGTAAACCATGCCTTAATATAAATTTTTAATAAAAATAAATATATCTAACAAACTTGACATTTCCTTTACTGTAAGTTTAAATTCATTGCGAAATAAAAATATTTTTAATATGTAAATCGCTTTTGATATCTTGCATAGTGAAATGGGGGCTCTAATCGAAGTATTACTAGATGGATTTCCTGGAAAAATTTCTGTTAGTTTTAGTAATTCACGATAATCTTCTCTTGGTTGTTGTATTTTTTACAAATTTTAAAATATCATCATAACAATCACCTAAACTATTTTTAATATAATCTGAGTCAATTTTAGGTTTAAAATGTACTTTATTACACCAGGAATAAGCGTGTTTTGCTCTTAAGAGAGAGAGAGAGAGAGAGAGAGAGAGAGAGAGAGAAAAGTGAATTACAATTAAATAAACCTATTTCTGATTTTGTATCTCATGGTACAAAATTTTTTTTCGCAGATTTAATATAGATTTAGATTTTTTAAACAATGATCCTGAAACTTGGAAATCTGATGATAGATATACTAAACTTTTGAAGTTGTCAATGATTCAGCTGAACGAGGAATTAAGTTGATTAGCGAATACAGTAATATTATAACACAAGACGAGGAACAGAAACAATTTTTAATCGAAGTTGTTACCGACTATCGCCGTTATCCGGATGCTAAAAAATCAACGGTCATAAAACCATTAAAGTAATTTTGTTATCTTAAGTTTTTTTTTTGTTATTTATCTTAGTTATTAAGTTTTAAAAAAGGGCTTAATGAATAATGTAAATGTTTGTACTTATAAATAAAGTGTTCAAATAATCTGTTAAGATATTGAACTATTATATATATATTCATATAAATTCAGTTAAATCCCATTTCTTTATACCATGCTAAATTAAATAAATAATGAATATTAATCTAATGATATGTATCATTTGTATAAAAGAATTGATATCCAAATCAATTATAACAGTCCTATTGGATGGTGCTTCATCCCTCTTAGTTTCCCGCCGTTTTGAGTCAACGCTTCGCTATCAGTGCACCGCCAAGGAGACGCTCCGCCGCCAGAAAACCGCCGCGTTTGATTCGCAAAGAATATTATTGGATTGAAGCGAAATACAACTAAACGCCGTATCACTTTAAATTTTCACAACAGCGCTCTCGCTCTGACTCGCTCTCGAACATTGTTGGCCCAAAAGCCAAATGAAGTCGATCGATGCATTGTTTCGGAGTTAGATTACATTTGTAATCGAAAATTTTCACATGAAATTTCCAGTTTCTCAAAATAACTTTTTTAAAATACTAAAAATGCAAACAAAACTAGTTGGCTTGGGTACAAACTGTCAACCGAATTATAGGTTAAAAATGTCTAATTTTATTATGATAGTAGCAGAACCTTGGCGCCACTGGAAGTATTAGATTAGCAGAAACTTTTCCAGCAGCCTACGTATTATTCGTATAAAAAATTTGATATCAACAAAATCGGCGCCAAGTTAAATTCTACTATCAAAATCAAAAATAAAACCCAAGTGATACTACCTTTATTATTATTATTTATTTAATCCAAATCTCTCTCTCGTACTGTCTTTAATTTTTATAAAATGAAACCTAAGTATACGTATATCTTATTGAAGGATCTTCCTATTCCAATCCAAATGGTTTCCAAATTCCTCTTGAATAAAGTAATAAATCTGAACTTTACACTGAATAAGAATAAAGTACTATTTATTTCTCTTTCATATATCTTACAAATCTAAATTTATTTATTTTAGATTTAAACTTAATAACATTCACGTTTATCATAATTGTTCAAGAGCGAGACAAAGCGAGAGCGATAGAGAGAGTTTGAGCGAGAAGGCATTTTGAGCGAAAGAAAAAAAAAATTTCATCAAGAGTGAATAAGAGCCACCCTAATGGTCATATTTATACATGTGTGACAAATTTTTTATCAGATGATATAAAGTGCTGGGATGCTTCAGATTAGCCCAGTGTTATCAACGCCATAAAAACAATCTAGTAAAATTAATTGATTCTTGCGTAACAAGATGAAATTATATGAAAAGATTAGACAGATTATTGAGAACTCATAAAAGAATTACGTAATTCTCATATAAGTCTTTTATTAAAAATACGAATGATAGTTATATTTTTAATAAAAGACTTATATGAGAATTATATAATTCTTTTCGTTTGTAATCTCCATTTAACAATACATCTAATTTCATGAATGAAAAAAAACTCATAATAAAATTACAAGAGAGAACTTATTAATAACATGAATCATATATCAATGTTGCATATCAATTATGTTCTTAAATATTAATTACTCATATTTGCGTACAAATTCAATATATAGGATGTCCTAGAATAACCGCCAAATATTTCGTGAATCGGACTAAACGAAGTCGGAAAGTTCTTCTACCATTTTGAAATTTTAGTACTTAACAAGATATTAATTATTAAAGATCGCCAAATATTGGGCTTTACTAATTTTTTATTAGAGTACTATTAATTTTATAGAAAAACAGCAAGAAATAAAAATTATTAATTTTCTTCTTATAGAACTCCAAAAACTTTTTCAAAATTTTTTATCAACTTCTTAGTATCGCATTTTCTTATTTTGGTAACTATTTTTGAGATTGCATTTTTGAGAAAATGCGATATTAAAAAATTCTGAAAAAGTTCACAAAATTCCATGAGAAGAAAATGAACAATTTTTAATGTCTTGTTTTTTTATAAAGTTGATAGTATGTAAGTAAAAAAAATTATTAAAAACTTAAAAAAATTATTAAAAATTATTAAATATTGGGTCATCTAAAAAATATCCGCGGTTTTTTGTTCAATTTTTGAATGAAATTTTTCTTTATTGAAAATCAATTTTAATCAAGTATATATTGGCCATTATTATCTATAACCTTTTGCCATTTTTCATAATTCCATCCCTGTAGAACTTTTGTGGTTTATCGGCGAAAAACTTTTTCAAGTGATTTTCGGCAGCTCTTTTGTCGGCCAATGTTCTTCCATCAAGAGAGTTCTGCAGAGATCGAAACAAATGGTAGTCAGACGGTGCAAGATCCGGGCTATACGGTGGATGCATCAAAACTTCCCAACCAAGCTCAATTTTTGGCGCGTCATCAAAGATATGTGTGGTCTGACGTTGTCATGATGGAAGAACACCTTTTCTGTTAATCAATTCTGGTCGTTTTTCCTTAATCGCTTCCTGTAATCTATCCAGTTGTGAACAGTAAAGCTCTGAATTAATCGTTAGGACACGCCTCATGATGGACGACTCCCTTCCAATCCCACCATACACACAGCATCACCTTATTTGCCATCAATCCAGGTTTTGAAGTCGTTTGTTGTGGTTCGCCGCGCTTATTCCATGATCTTTTACGAACAATATTCTTGTATTGTACCCATTTTTCATCGCCTGTGATGATTTGCTTCAGAAATGGGTCGATTTCGTTGCGTTTTAGTAGTGTTTCGCTGATGGAAATTCGATCAATCAAATTTCTTTGTGTTAATTCATGACCCAAACATCGAGTTTCTTTGCGTAGCCAGCCTTTTTCAAATGATTCCAAACTGTCATATGGTTGATTCTTAGTGCATTGGCTATCTCCTGACAGCTCACATGCCGGTCTTGCCAGTTGCAAAATTTCATCGACTTTTTCAGTGACTGGCCGACCAGAGCGAGGTCGATCTTTGACATCAAAATTTCCAGAACGAAATCGAACAAACCACTCCTGCGTTCTGCGTTCACTTACAGCATCCGCGCTGTAAACTTCACAAATTTGTCTGCATGTTTGTGCTGCGTTTTTGCCTTTTTTGTAATAAAAAAGCATCACATAGCGTATTTCTTCAGATATTTCACTCATTTTCAAACCAATATAATTTTTGACACGATTGATGAATCACCAAACTTTGTTTACAAAAAATGTCACCTAAAATGTTATCTTTCAGACGCGCGTTCGTTTGACATAATCGGATTAGTGTTGCCCGATATATGACCATCAACACCATTTAGTGACAAAAAACCGCGGATACTTTTTAGATGACCCAATATCTTAACTATTGCCAAATAGTTTATTAAATATATTACGTGCGGAGGTCGAACGTTATTAAAGAATATTTTTTTTGCAAAATAATTTTTATTTTTTTTTAAATCAAATTTTCTAAAACATTTTGTCATAATAATTCTTCCCAGAAACTCTATTCAATAATTGTTATAAATTTATATCGAGAAATTTCTTTAATAACTAACACTTTTTGTCATAATAATTCTTATCTATCAGAAATCATTCAATAATTATTATAAAATTATATTGAGAAACATAAAAAGAGGAGCACCACAACACTAGATATTGTTTGTGAAATTTAATAAATCATTACATTAATAAAAAATCTTTAGATGTTTCGGCCACAATCTGGCCATCTTCAGTAAAATCATAAATATCAGTAAAATTCAGAATTTATATATATCTGACATTAAATTCAGCCGTCAAAAATATAAATATATGTAAACGTTTTCTTTCATCTTGTGAAGATACATCATACAACATGATTGCAGCGCCAATTATCATATTGCAAGTTATGTAAAACAAGAATTTCCAGATTCTTTAAAAATTAAACTATCGTTAATATCTTCTAGTCAATTTTATGAGGATTAACAAATCGTTACCTGTTTTACAGACAAAATGATGAATCTTAAGCACTTTCCTCACGCAGATGGAAATTCATCGTGACATTGTGTATTATTATTTATCCATATCGTCATAGTTATGCTATTTATATGTAACGAGACAAGAAGGAAGAATTATCTTCGATATTTATAAAAAAACCTAATTCAGGGAAATATTTGAATTATTATTCGAATCATCCATTAGTGCATAAAAGGAGTATAATCATCGGACAATTAGACAGAATATTGTTTTTATCATCCAAAATTTCAGGAAAAAAATATTTCAGACTTAGTTCACACTCTGTTAATGAATGGTTATCCTCTTGAATTCATTTTTTCAACAATAAAAAACAGAATAAGAACTTTAGAAAATAGAATTAATTTAGATAAAAATAGTGAGTGGAATAATAATGAAAACGATTCTAATTCCAATTTAAGAAAAAAATTTTTTGTAATACCATATTTAAGTAAAGTATCAAAAAAATTTCACATAGTCAGGACTTTAATATTGCTTACAAACCTATAAATAAATTTAATAGATTTATTAAAACTGGAAAAGATCGTGTATGCAAAGAGGACCATTGTGGAGTTTACAAGATAAATTGTCTGGACTGTGAGTCTTCTTATGTTGGCCAAACAAAAAGGAAATTAAAAACTTGAATCAAAGAACATAAGATTAACATAAGAAGATCCATCTCTGAGATATCAGTGATTTCACGCCATCAAGTGAATGAGATGTATGAATTGGATTGGGATATTAGAATTTTAGATACAAAATAATCATTATTTAAAAGAAGAATTTCTGAAATGATATACATAAAAAACCAAATAAGTAGTATTAATAAGCAAAGTGACACTAAAGGTTTGCCTGATATTTCTATTTGCCTTTTTTAAAAAAAGATATCTCTCATACTTAAAAATAATTCTAGACAATCTAAACTTTTAACATATATGTAAATAGCGGTAACATATGACGATGAACAAATAATAATACATAATGACGAATTTCCATTTGCGTGAGGAAAGTGCTTAAGATTCATCATTTTGTCTGTAAAACAGGTAACGATTTGTTAATCTTCATAAAATTGACTAAAAGATATTAACGATAGTTTAATTTTTAAATTAGAATCTGGAAATTCTTATTGTACATAACTAAATTTCACAAACAATATCTAGTGCTGTGGTTTCATGCTCCTCTTTGTATATGTTTTGAATCATAAACCACATTTGTTTTAATTATTTATTTTGATTATATCGAGTTTTTATAAGATTTGCGAAGATTGAAGTCAGGAAATACATGAATCTGGAAATTCCGTGTTTTCCATACGACGTCTTACAAAGTCTCAAGTAACAAGGATTCTATAATTATTTTTTTCTATAAGGGAATATAATTTTATTATTTTAAATTGACTAACGATTAATTGTTAACATTCTCTTTAACGTATGTTAAAAAAGAATGTTAAACAATTACATAAAGACGATGTTACATATGTTAAAGAGAATGTTAACAATTAATCGTTAGTCAAAAATTTAAAATGATAAAATTATATTCGCTTATAAAAAAAAATAGTTATTGCGATATAGAATTTCTCTTTGTTACTTGAGATTTGGTAAAAGTTCGTGGAGAAACTTCTATTAGAAACTTCTCGATGTAAATTTCTAACAATTATTGAATGGTTCCTACTAGGCAAAAATTATTATGACAAAATGTGTTAGTGATAAAAATGTCAGGGGAACCACCCCCAATGATCTTGATCTTGACATATGTTGTCAAGGTCATGACCTCGAGTGACCTTGAAGAAGTTTTAATTGTAGGACGTTACTCGTTAAGAAATTATAAACGGACGAAGTTTAAGAAATAACTTCTTTTTACTATATGAATTTACTGCTTTAAAGTACATTCCCTTCTGCTTCAAGGACGCACGACTCTCACTCCCTCCCCTCTCCCTGCTTCAGAGGCGCCCAACTCTCACCTTCGACTCTCACTCCCCCTTCCTCATGCTTCAAAGGCGCACGACTCTCATTCCCTTCGCGTGAAAAGTCGTTACCTTCCTAAGTAGAGAAGGAGAGAAGGTAAATCTCGCTTCGCGAGATCAATACATTGATCTTGGATTACAATGTATTGATATGTCTGTTTTGATTTCTTCAATCATTTTGAATAGTATCGATCGATATGTTTCAGTTAGTCTCAGTCAGATTATTTCGACACAAGTAAGACGCTTTACAAACGTTGAAAATGTATTTACATGAATTCATTAATATGATTTACAATTTCGATCGTCTATGGAATTTTCTGTGTGATAAAGAAGTTGTACGTAAAGAAATATTGTGTCCAAGATGTGAAAATGTATTGACACTAACAAATGTTAGGGAAAATCATATATTCCATTGTACAAAGCATTATTATAAAGTGAGTAAAACTCGAAAGCGACAAAGAGTAATTTTAAAATTAGTGCGTTCCATGGAACTTGGTTTGAACGAGCATTTAGAGCTTCCTACAATATGTCAATTTATTGCGTACTTTGTAAGGGTTGGGGGGGGTGAGAGTCGAAGATGAGAGTTGGGCGCCCTTTTGCAGGGGGGTGGGGGAATGTACTTTAAAGCATATAGTAAAAAGAAATTACTTCTTAAATTTCTTTGGTTTATAACTTCTGAACGAGTAACGTAAGATAAGTATTTTTAAATTAGGGATTATAAAAACATATTATATCTTTTTAATCTCTAGGATCATAATTTAAATATTTAAGACAATTTAAATAATAAGAGTATACAATAGAGACACGTAATCCTCCTGTATATATGCTAATGTCTAAATAATTAATATAAGTAATTAATACACACATACACAGTTTCACTCATAGATTTTCATAATTTTTTAAACATTATTTCACATACATCTTTACAATCATATGTTTAAAAATCTTGTGAAGTATAACTATTATCTATATATTATATATAAGAATAAATAAATCGAAGAATTTATGAATACATATAAAAAAAAAAGAATTGTAGCAATATTTGTAATATGAAATTAAATCTTTTCCTTTTGAAGATGATATTTCACTGCACAAATTTGAAGATTTAGAAGCATTGAATGTTCATGGTTCGAGATTCTCTTGTAATCAATTTTTTTATTAATATATAAAATAAAATGTAATTGTTTATGTAATATTATATGTATGGTAACATACTGATGTGACGATTTTTTTGTTAAAGTCATTTGTAACAAATTATATCGTCTAAAAGTAAAACTAACGAAACCTATACAATCCAAAAGATGTATACACGGTATTATGTACAATAAAAGCTAAAACTTTATATAGATGGAACTCTGAAAAAATACAATTGGAGATGCTTACAAAATCGTCTTTTACCGCTCATGTTAAGGTAATTATTTTGTTATTTTAATTAATAATTTATTATAATTCTTACAATATTAGAGAGATATTATTTATAATATTATGCTGCATGTCATCTTATCTTCAATATACTTTAATAATATTCAAGGGTGATGTAAATCAGCCACTAATGCTTTAATAACATTTATTTACAGTTTAATGATAAACATTACTATGGAAAAGGACTATCTAAATATCACTTGCTCGTCAAGATAGCTGAAAAAATATTAAAAGATTTATTTGACAAAATGGTAACAAAATCTAAAACATGTACATTTGGTCAATCCGATACACAAGCTGCTAATTCATCTGTGGATAAAAACAAAGAAAAGATTGACGCACAAAACGCCATAGTCATGAGTACTAAAGATGAGATTTCATTGAAAGTGCATTGGCCAATTTTGCACTTCATATCTCTAAATCTTTAATTAAAGTTTTATCCTGTAATTAAAACTTCTTCAAGGTCACTCGGGGTTGACAACATATGTCAAGGTCAAGATTATTGGGGGTGGCTCCCCTGATCTACATTTTTACCGTGTTAGTTCTAGAAACTTCTCGATATAAATTTATAAAAATTATTTAATAGTTTCTGATAAGCAAAAATTATTGTGACAAAATGTTTTAGAAAATTTAGTATTTGATTTTTTTAAGAAATTAAAAATTATTTTGTAAGAAAAATATTTTTTAATATCGTAAAGTACGTTTTCGCACGTTTAAGATACAGAGACGCTCCTGAGTCAGAGCGTCATGTGAGCGCTCGGCGGCCGAGCCGCCGAGCCTCGAGCGATAGTGAGGGTCGCTCGGCCGAAATGTGCAAATCTTTGCGAGCAGTGATTTAAACTTATTTATTACATTTCTATCAGAACAGCAAAAATAATCGAAATTGTAGGGCCTTACATCCGCAACGCATGAGAGGTGAAAGAGAAACAAGCATCAAATGATGTTCATGCATTACGAATGTAAAAACGTAAGGATCATCATTAAAAACAATTCGATGCAATCTATTGATAGTCAAATTAGTTTGATAAAATAATTAATTCCCATACAGCACCAAGTTTTTAAAAATATTTCAGAAATTTTTCATGTCTAAATACAAAAAATTACGCGAGTAATAAAAGAATGCGAGGAATAGAAAAATATGTATTAAACTTACAGTACCCGGCATATCGTCGATCACATGCGTTGATTTGAATCCCAGCATAACAATTCCCATAGCGATTCCAACCGCTTCACCAGTCACGGCGTCATTTTGGTACAAATTGGATTTTAATTGTTCATAAACGTCTTCTCTACGCGAATCCATTGCAGTCAATCTAAGGCCGAGGCAGTTACTATGACAAACCATCTGGAACAAGTTTCAAAGGATAAATCACATGAAATTTAATTATTGCAGTATTTAATTTATAAAAGATCTACCCACATTATTTTATATATATATATATAAAATTTGACAAATATTTAGTTTAATAAAAAATAATCAATTATTACATAAAAATGTGAAAATTTAACATAAAAAAATATTCCAAAATCAGTATCAAATGCGATATACCTTGTTTTAGCCTAAGAGATATCGATAGTGGCCCCATGATTAGCATGTAAGTCCCAAAGCACATAAACCATTTTCTTTGGAATCCAACACCGGTGACACTAGAATCTCACAATAAACGCAACTACATCAAAAAGTTAAATTTTTGCTCATGATCTCGATGAACTTCTAAACAAACTCCACAGTCAACTTCGCCCAATTAGTAGCACGAGCCAATCATTTCAAATTATCTCTGAAAAACAAAATAAGTTTCAAAAAATTAAAAATTCTGCAAGAATCACTTTATACTTTCTATGTTTGTTTTATTATTTTTTAAGATAAAAAATCATAAATGAAATTTCTTAAATTTTAAAAATAGTAAGATTAAATATATACTTTATGTAGGTATTGTATTCCTATATTTAAAAAATAAGATAAATATATAGATTAGGGAAGCTCTCCTCACCCAATGACCTTTACCTGACGTAATATGTGAAAGTTATAATCCTAAGTAACCTTGAAGAAATTTAAACTGTAGGATGTTACTCGTTAAAAAGTTATAAACAAAAAAATTTAAGATATAATGTCTTATTTCTGCTATATGAAACCAAAATGTTTAGTTTTAAAATAAAGGACTCTGTACAAAACATACGGAAAATGGGTCCCGACTAATTTATTATAACTAAATTTAAAATATTTTGTAGTTCTGATCGTGTAAGGTTGTAAAAATATTATAAATATTGATGAGTACTGGCAATATTATTAATTTAATATTACATTAATATGATAAGTATTAGCTACATTTACACTGTGCATTTAGGCAGTGGCCTATACAATAGGTGTCCTTGTTTATCTTGTAAGTTAAACAAAAACATATAGATTACGGACTAAGAACAATAAACATAGCGACTATAAGATCACCTAACTCGCTTCGCGTGGAAAGGCGTGCGTTCCTTAATGGAGGGGAGGGGGGGGGGGGGGAGGTGGCGTGACTTGCTTCGCGTGGAAATCAAAACAAAAATATATCAATATACTGCAAATCAAGGTTAATGCGAAACGAGATCTATCCCTCCTCCCACCTTGCCTAGGAACGAACTTAATTTCATGATTAAAATATATTAAATTAAATACACTTATAGATGGAAAGTATATTTGTGTACATTACATAAAATTTAATATTTTTTCATGAAAATTTATGAAATTTAATGTTCATTACACGTTCATTACATTTAAATAACAACTGTAACTTATAATTTTTCAGTTAAATCATTACTTATAACTTTGTTCATAGCCACGAGCTTCATTTACATATAAAGGAAGCTCGTGGTTACATTTCTAATAGTATATATTTAAATATACACAAATTCAACATCATACAATTATATAAACCATTATATTCGTAAGATATAAACGTACTTACGTGCGATCGCTCGTACTTCTTCTTCAAAATTAATTAAATTAATGGCACTAATAAGGCACGATAAGACGACGGCTCATAAGATTCCGCTCAGTATCGTAAAGACAAATCATAAAATTGGAATGCAATGTACCGACCATGTCAAATAAGTAAATACCAGTAAATAGAACAAAAGAATAATGCAATTAAGACAAAAACGGCAAAACGTTCCTCAGACATTGGGCGCCTGCGATCTGCGACTACGTTTTCGCGCCGCACGTGCACGGACGAATGAAGGGAATATGAAACGTTTAATACAACTGCACAAATGAGGCCGGCTTCTCAAAAACATAATTGAGATGACGCACACTCGAATCTCAAAGCAAGATGAGGCACATGACCGACGCACTCGAGTGGTCTCACGAAACTTTTACGATCGATCGTACATTGCGTTCAGTCGAAACTACACGTCTGACGGGCAACACACTTGTAAAAAAAAACGCGGCACTCCGTCTCCTTCAAAATAACTCAAGCGGCCAATCAGGGCTGCGCTCTCTGGCGTGTGTTCCACCGCGCACGCGCATTGACGAGACAACGACGAAGCGGCCAATAATTTTACAATCGATTGGTGCGCAACTGCGCAACTAAAGACACTAGATTAACAAAGTAACCGCGAACTGCCATTTTGGCTCCACATCGCGCGATTATTCAAAACTTCACCCTCTTTCGCTGTGGTTTTTACAATTTTCAATACAGCAATCGAACACTTCCAATAATAACAAAATCAGGTTCTTTTTCTTCTTCCAGATCCCTGTATGGATTTCCGATCTTTTAGCAGAATCAGGTTAGAATAGCACTTCGACGTCATTTTGGCTCCAAATGCTATTTCAGTGAATTTTCTCATCACGGTATTTGTTCATCTAATGACTTTATGCGCGATCAAAGGCTACGCCGCATGGCGGAAAGTGTCCAAACTCAGAAATCATATATTGTGGAATACATAGTTTCTGATAGATAGAAGTTCTTATTCTCTGTTCTCTGTTTCCTGTTCTTTTTTTGTGCGGAATCCCTTATAGTACTTTAAATACTGAAATTTTATGGAATTACACAAATATAAATGAAAATGCATCAAATCTCAAAATTTGTAACGAAATTTACGGATTTCCACGACGCGAATTAAAAATTGAAACTTTTTCGAATTCTGTAAACCGCATTTGTGTGCAAGTTTTTGAATGAATCGACATGGAAGAATCGATAGCGCGCGACTAGAAGCGATATTTCGCGATGCTTGCGATATATCGCTGTAATCGCGTCATCGAGACTATGTCGCTTTGCATTCGCAACGCTTTAAGCATCGTTTCATCCTTGTTGTTTAGTAAATATTAAACAAAGACAATTGATGCTTACAAGCGTTGTGAGCGACAAAGCGAACGCACCCTAGCATGAGAATATGACCTTGGCGCCGTTTCCATTCATCACATTACACACGTACATCGGCGCGCCAACAGTATTCCGTGTTCGTTTGATCCTCTCGGCTGATTTGCGCGACTAGTTCTACGACAAAACATCAACAAATGATGACAATGACGTAACCGGATGTCATCGATCTATTCTGCTTAATTTACTCGATGCCGCGACACAGTGTATTTCCGTCGCGTTCATGTATGTACACAGATCAGCGACGAGAAGAAGACCGGTAAACAGAACATACACCAGGAATCCGGCTCTGACAGGTCGACGGACAACTGGGCAGGTCGGGATCGTACGCTTCCGGAGTGCGCCAGACGGCACACACTGCTCGGGGATGACGTAACTCGACGGGAAGAGACACGCTTGAGGAACCCAAGGTTTCAAGGTTATGTCCGTCGTAGGCATCGTGAGACGGTAGCGAACGCTCGTCGTCGCCGTCGCGACGAGTTCCTGTGAAAGACGTTGTCGTCGTCGTCTCGTTATTTCATCTGCTCTCGGCCATATACATGTTTACACGTATCGTCCATACTGATTATTACGTGTTCTGATGAGATTAAGGTAAGTACGCGTCACTTCTCGGCGTGACATTGTTGCGTTATACAACGTAATTATTAGTAATTATGTTCGTGTAAAGTGAAAATAAAGAGCTTTTTGTCTAATAAGTTATGTTGTAGAACTACATTAAGGTGACCAACTGTTTTAAATTAGGAAGGACAAACTTAACTTTGTTCTACTTTATACTTTGCTAAATTTTGTCTTAAATTAAGGACATGATTATGAATTGTTTCTGTTTTAAGTATGAAAATAATAAGTATGAAATAAATTTTCAATTAACATTTTAAAAATTTTGACTTTTTTAATTTAAAAATTCAGATATATTCATAAAATACATTTAGCAGAAAAATGAAAAGAAAAATGTGATCTCTGTGTAACTCGGTACAACCACATATTACAAACTTTGCCAATTTGACAGGAGTGATTTTTTTTTTATAAGAATATAGAGGATCTTTTATTTGAATGTATTATATATAAATACATTATTTCAACATCAGATTTGGAAATAATTGACATAAATAGATTCTCTTAGTTGATTTATTTATACAGTTTTGTTTCTATGTATTATAACTTATTGTATATTACTAGAATATTTATGATTTCATTGGTCATACATATATACCTAGTAAATTTTTTCACTTCTGTAATTTTTACCTTGTTTTAAGATATACAATCGACTCTCTGTAATTAGAGATTACTTTTTTATGGACACCTGAGATTTTTATTAGATTTAATTTTTATTTGTGCTACATTCATATATTATAGTAGCTTCCCATTTACAAAATCCCCTAAATGGGATAATTCTTATTTGTGATGTCATAATTTGAATGCACATTCCTTTTCATTCCAACAAATATGATTCAACAGAGTTTTTACCTATAATATGCAAAAGTTTGAGACACATTGGACTTTACTGAATCTTGTTAACTCACATTAAATAAAAATGGGATTTATAAACCTATATTGTCATGCAATAACTTTGTCACCAGAATAAACAAGTAATGACATCATTGTATGAGTATAAAATACTCACATAACTTTAGACTTAGTCATCACTTGTGTGAAAATAGAAAGCAATTTGTATCAAACTGATATAGCTGTTATTAAATGTGAAATGGAAATTACAAGTAATAATGTCCAAGAAAAAAACACGTTGCAATATAAAATTTTGACAAACTGATTTCGAGTTTTGAATCCATCAATTGATACTAGTAGGATTTTAATTTTAGAACAGTATGGAATAATCTCCAAGACTACCTATACTCATTCAATTGTGTTACTGATGTAAGAAACTCTATTTGTTGTGATATTTAACTGGCAATTAAATTATAGTTTGGCAAAAATGTGATACAATTGTATTATACATATATTTATTTGCATATATCAATATGTTATCTTTGTTCTAATGATAAGATAAATTTAAGCTGACTGAATGTACATGATGCGTCAGAGTGTAAATTCTAGTTAGAGAGATAAATTCTGGTTCGAGGAACAGATAAAGCTTTGTCAAAGAAAAGTGGTACAATTCAATGAAACAAAATTTTAATCCTATTTTGAGATATACAATTGTGGTAACCCTTTATTGAGTGGAAGGTACTGAAGGGTACCAAACAGGAAAAAATTAAATTAAACTTGAACTTCGAAATTAGATTAAAATCTTATTTTGTAGAATTGTATTACGTTTGAAACTATGCCACCTTATCCTATAAATTTTTATCAGTTGCTTACTAGTTTTTACAAAAGTAAGTTTGTTTTGAATTATAATGTGGATTATCTGTTATAGTATGAATTAAAATATAATTTTTTAAATCATTAGCTGAAGTATTGGATTGAAACAAAAATTCGTAGTGCTACTTCTTTGTATCATGTTGACATTTAAAAAAAAATTGGCAAATATATTATTTGATATAAGAAAGTCCTCTTACATCATGATTGAATCTAATAAAAATCTCAGTTTTGTGTGTGTGTGTGTGTGTGTGTGTGTGTGTGTGTGTGTGTGTGTGTGTGTGTGTGTGTGTGTGTGTGTGTGTGCATAAAAGTATTTTTTTCTTAAGTTACAGTTTCTGTAGTAATAAGTATAACTTATTAAACATAAATGTCTGTCTTTATTTTAAAAGCCGTATGATAGTGTCGCAACACAGAGGAATTACAGAATTTGATTGAGAAAAAACGAGAAAAAAACCGGTAACAAAATGGTCTTCGAATCTATTATTGCGGAGCTCCTTAACAAGGTGATCGGCGAGTACATTGAGAATTTGGATTATACGCAGCTTAAAATCAGTCTCTGGGGAGGTAAGAATGCGTGCAATGTGATTTTATTACTCGATAACAATTATGTATTGTAAAAAAAAACTTTTGCTTTCAGGCGATCTTGTGTTAAATGATTTGTTGATAAAAGAGTCTGCGTTAGATGTGTTGGACCTTCCAGTGAGATTAGAATATGGTCGCTTAGGTACAAAAATTACATATAATAATTAAATCTTAATAATATACAAAATGACTATTAAGATTTATATGATATATAATAACATAAAAATTATTATTTTACAATAAAATCTTTTCAGGAAAATTGATATTGAAAATCCCGTTCAAAGATATGTGGAACGGTCAGATTGATGCGATAGTCGAGGAACTGTTTATATTGGTAGTGCCTACAAGTCAAGTTTCATACAATGAAGATAAAGAGACGAAAGCGCAGTTGGAAGCGAAACGAGCGGAACTCGCGAGAGTAGAAAAAAGGAAGCAATTAGCAGAGATAAAATGTAATTAGATACTTATATTTTTTAAATAAATTAATAAAAAGAAGTCTGGAATTTTATGATCGTATGATAATAAAATTATAAAAATAAAATTTTTATAATTATTTATTCAATTTAACATTGCTGTTCTTAATCTATTTTAAATATTTGTAATTTTTATAAAAATTATCTGAGATTATAGAAATGTGTGTGTGTGTGGTATGTGTGTGTGTGTGTGTGTGTGTGTGTGGTGTGTGTGTGTGTGTGCATGTGCGTGTAGAGATGTCTCCAATATTTAATTTTAATTTTTCTTTTTTTAACCAAGATTTAAAAATTTTTTAACTCGTATAGCGCATGAAAAACTGGACGACTCGATGGTCGAGAAATTAGTCGCTCGCATGATCAAGAACATTCATGTGGAGATCAAGAGAATTCACGTGCGGTACGAAGACCATGTTACCTTTAAAGATCATCCATTTTCTTTTGGCTTTACGCTAAATACCTTCGTTCTCGAGAGTTGTACAGACTCCTGGGAGATCACTGGCAATTTGAAGGACATGTATGTCATTCCACAAATCTTCAAATTGTGCAATCTGGATGGATTGGCTGCCTATCTCAATACAAGCATGGAACAATACAGCAAGAACTCGCAGTCCTTGTATACCAATCTCTTTTGTAGCGGTATTGCAACCATGGACTATACTCCAACAGGTTACCAATATCTGTTAGGACCGATCAATGTCAAATCTAAACTCAGGCTTAATCCCAAGCCCGAGTCTGACGATAGTAATTATACTATCCCAAAGGTAACTTACACTTATTAATCTGGCAAGGAAAGATTCCACTATAACAGTTTGTTAAAATAAGTGAATTTTTTTTTAAACTATTGATATCTCTGGGTAAACTTTTTTAAGGATAAAAGGCATTCTTATTATATGAAAAATTTGTATATAATAGAATAGAAAAAAAACAGCCTTTTTTATGTCAATCATTTTCCACTTCAAAATAAATTCTTTTTTAATTAGATAGTTTATATTGGTACTATTTCTATTTCTAAAAAAATATTATAAGAGTTATTCAGTTAGTTTTCTAAGTTATTCTGAACGCTGGACGTAGTTAACATTGTTATTTTTTTGTATTCAAAGAATATCTCTTTATATTCTAAAAAAGTTTATTCATCATCGGGAAATCAATCTGGTTAATAATATAATATAATATAAAATAACATAATTCATTTGACACCCGCAATATTATCGTGTCTCCTGATAATTTTCTTAAAAAAAAATGATTAAAAATATTTATTTTTAGAACTGTTACAGTTTTCAGATTTTCAAACTAGATTGAATCATTTCATATTTTGCTTCTCTTTTCGCAGGTATGGTTAGATCTAGAGATGCAAAAATTACGGATTGGTTTAACGAAGCATCAGTATCAAACCTTGGTGCGGTTGGGAGAGGGTTTGGATCAGGCACGGAAAGCCGCACCATATCGAAAATATCGACCGAATTTGACATCGTATCGCGGTTACTACAAGGAGTGGTGGCGTTTCGCGTATACCTGCGTCCTCGAGGAAACCGTGCGACGGTGTCATCGCAACTGGAACTGGGATCACATGAAGCTTCACCGCGATACTTGCCGCGCCTATGCCAAGACCTATCAGACTAAACTGACAACGAAGAAGCTAGTAAAAGAGATCGAGGAACGATTGACAGACTATGAAAAGAAACTGGACATCTTCAACTTAGTGATTATCCGACAGCAGATCGAGATGGAAGTTGAGAGACTGGCAAAGCGGGAGAAAACTCTGAAGGCGAAGCAAGGTTGGTTCGGTTTCCTGTGGACCAGTTCGCACGTCGAGCAGACGAAGGAGCTCAACTCTGCTGCGGCCATCATGCGCAGGTTTATTGCTGAACATTTTAATAAATCAAGTTTTCAGAAAATTTTGGCATACATTTAGAGGTTTTTATATACTTCAATTATCCTGTAAAATTTGTCTTTAACGAATTGTGATCGACGTAATTAAATTCGAAGTAATTTTATCTAGCTCGTATTAACAATAATAAAATAAGATAATAGACAAAAGGATGTTTCTTTAAATAATAATCAATTTCTTTAAATAATAATAACTATATTCGTGTTACTAAATATATTTTGCAATCGTTTATATTGGCTTTATTTTCGTCTTAGCTTATTATTTTTAACGAACATAACGTTTAGCATATTAATAATGATAATATTTAGGTTCGAGGAGGCGATGACGCCACAGGAGAAGGAGAAACTCTATCGGGCGATTGACTATCAGGAGAACTCCGCGCCCGCGTATTATCCAGAAACATACGAGATGATCGACACACGTTTCCTTTTACATGGTCTGCAAATTTCTCTATTGGACACGGACAAGGAGCATCCGTGTGTCTTGGACCTGCAGCTACATGGCGTACGAGCTGGCTTCAAGTCACGACCATCCGCGAACGCGATCCTTGTCACTGCCTCTATTAGTGACATGAAATTACTGGGTGCAACACAAAATGATCGAATGCCCTCGCTCTTTATCCCAGAACATAGTAGCTCTGACTGCGCTTTGGTGTCAGTCTCGTACGAGAAGAATCCGCTCGACAAGCTGTGCGGTGACCGTGTAATCGTCAAATCCCGATCCGTCGATATCATCTATGACGCGCAAACTATTAAAGAGCTAGTCGACATGTTTAAGGTATTCTTTTTAATCTTCGAATGCACAATGCATTCGTAGAAAATGGAAAAATTTCTTGAACACTAATTAAAAAATTTTTTTTTTAATTTTATCTTATGATTTTTTTTCTTATTTTCTGCAAACTGTTCATTTAATATAGATGAATATTTTTCAGGTACAAGACTCTTCCACGCTGAGTCAACTGCAAACAGCCGCGGCAGAACAGTTGGAAGGCCTAAAGGAAATGTCAGCACTCGGATTGGAGTATGCTATAGAAAAACATTCAGTATTGGATATACAAGTGGATATGCAGGCATCGCAACTTATCATACCGCATGGTGGTCTCTATGAAGACTCGAAAGCATTGATCGTTGTGAACCTAGGTAGTCTAAAGATGCATTCTTTGGAGAAGGGCAAGAGTGACTTGGTTGGCGTTAGCGTTAGACAATTGGTTAGCATGGGCAAGAGCGAGGAGGAAGTATTGTTGCATCTAAGAGAGCACAGCTACGAAAAATTTGTTTTGAAGATAGTTAACTTTCAGGTAATAATAGTTCTAATTTACAATTAGTTGTGATAAACAATAAGTGACATCCAGAGTGATAAGAATAAATGAATAATAATTAATAGATAAAACTTCTGTGAAATAATTTCTAATCCAAAATAATTATATTATTTTATATATAATATTATTTTTTATAATAAATAGTTATTTTCTTAAAATTTATTGCATTAGGTATTGGTCTCGTTACCGAATGAAGAATGGCGATCAGCCTTGACAAATACCGAGAGTTCTCTGACGTTACTCCATCCAACTACATTGGAAATTCAGTTCCACAAGTGCCTAGTGACGGACGATCCTTTGTTACCGAAGTTACGGCTCCTCGGTCACCTACCTTCAGTTACAGTGAACATAACGGATGTTCGACTGCTTCAGGCGCTCTCAATCGCGCAGAGCATTTCTTTACCTGAGGAGGAAAATCCCGGAGAGTTGCACCATATCTCTCTCTCCAAGTCCATCTCGCAGTTATCACTGAAGGAACTGGGCACTACAATATCTAATATCGCTGATAAAAGAAAGCAGCAGCAAGCAACAGCCAATGCACCAATGAAGCAGACTACTGACTTGGAGATGAAATTCGAGATGAAGGAGTTTACGCTGTCACTTTCTAGACAACGAGATGATGTCACGATGCCCTCGGAATTTATCAGGTTTGAAACGAATGCTTCGTGTTTTTATTTTAATTACCTTATAATGAAATTTTTTATAGACACCTGATGAAAATTTTTCTGAGAATTGCTTATATAATTTGTCATAATTTTTATATAAATTTTAGAACTTTTTAGAATTTCTAAATAATTTTATAATTTTTTTCTGAGAAAATTCTCAGATTTTTTTATATAAATTGAAATAGTTTTCAAAATGAATTTACATCTTTTTAAAATTTTTTCACCTAAGTAAATTCTGAAAAATTTTGACATTTCTTAGAGATTCCTCATTCTCTAATTTTTGATGAAGTCTTACAAAATCTGAAAAGATTAAGTTTAAGATATATTTTAGAAATCGTTTAGAATGAAAAATTTTAGAATATATCAGAATTATTATGTATATAAAAAATTATCACATATATAAAAAATTTTAAGAAAAACTGTAGGCTGACTTTCTTGTAGATAACTTTCTTCTTATTTCTAAAAAGTGTTCTAAATGTATGAAAATTTTATATATAGATAAATAATTTAAAATGCATGATGTAAGTGGTTCAAATAATAAATTAATAAAATATATCAAGAAGGGCTACAAACTAAGTGAAAGCACTAAAATGTAAGTGTTAAGCAAAATATATATTAGTAAACAAATTAAAAAAAAATAAATAGAAATGAATATATTATATAACAAACGGCATTTTGACTCCGATCGGATCATTATCAGTGTTAGACGTGTAAAAACTTTCAATAAATTAATAGTATAAACATATTTGAAATAGCAACGGCCTATAACTAAAAATTACAAACTACGAAAACTGTTTTAATTGTACTGACTTCAGCCGGATGTACAAAAAGGTAGTAAAATTACCTATTATAGTTATCGCAACAGTATTAAAAATATTGCTATTGTATCCAATAGAGATCATCTTTGTAATTGTACTTTGCAAAATGGTACAGAGAAACGTATAAATAAAGTATAAAATAAGGAACGTTTGTTAATAAAAGACTCATAAAAAAATCATTAGTATAAACACTTTCAAAATATTTTCAATACTAAGTATTAATAACATCAGTCAGAATATTATCGGTTATATAAAAATTTGAGATTCAAAAAGCAATTAATCTATTAAAATAATATAAAATATGAAAAAATAATTCGTTGAGCTCATATAAAAAAGGAAAAAATCTTAAAATAAACATCTTAAAATTAGTTCCAATATTACAATAAATAAAATGGTATCAGTCAGAATGTAAAAATATTGTGGTAGAACAAAAGGTTTAAAACTCAAAATACAAACAGTGTGTCGATATATGTACAGCAATAAGATAAATAAGCAATTTGCGATGGAGCCTTGACATCCAAACCTGTAATGAGAAAAACTGATAAGAAGTAAGAGGCACAAAGAAGGAGATACGAAATAAAGGAGAAAGGGTAATAAGAGGAAAGAAAAAGAACAGGAAACTAAGAAGGAGAAAGAGACTGAATAATAGGAAGATAAGATTTAATAGAGATTCAGTATCGTTTTGCTTATTTAAACTCTGTTTTTGGTTCTTTATATGAACCATTTCCGATATCAAGCGTTTATTATAGGAAGATTCTTTATCAAGATTTCTCACTTTATCTCAATCAAATTCATTGTTACAATCCACTCGATGGTTTGTAATGACTAATGGCGATCCCGTTTTTTTCCTTATATCAGACATATATTCTTGTAATCTGGTTTTTAGCTTCCTCTTGGTTTGCCCAACGTAGCTAGCATTACAATCTCCACAAAATATTTTGTAGACAACTTTCTGGTCTAGAGAAAAAGTCGAGCTGATCTTTGCTTCTTTTTATGTCGTTTTTTTAAGGTATTCGGAATGGAATAAGCGAAATTATAGTTCATTTTCCAAACAACTGGCTTAAAACTTTCAGAAATAAACTTGACATAAGGGATAGTAAAAAACTGTTTAGTACGAATATTCTTGTTAAGAACGTGAGAATTTTTGTGTACTGTTGTTCCTATAAATTTGGTAATTCAATCTATTATTGATAGTGGAGAAGATGAAATGAAGTGGATAACAATTTTGTAAAAATATATTGATAATATCAATAAGATTTTTTTCCTAGAAAACAGGATGAGACAACAATATAACTCTGTCTACCGCACCTATGACAATACCTCTTTTATGATATAATGGATGATGAGAGTGGAAGTTAAGAAATCTTCCGAGCAAGTCGGTTTTTTATATCTACCAAAAATAATTGAGTTAATGTCAACAATAATGGTGGTATCTAAAAAATTAAATCTATCATTGATCCCAATTTCCGTGGTGAATTGTAAAGCTGCTTTCTAAAGCAGAAGACTCAAGATCTTGTAATACTATTTCAGCTATTACAGGGGACAATGGAGACTCCATTTGAGATACCAAAAATTTGTTTATAGAATACATTATTAAAAGAAAAAACAGTTAAATTCAAGATAAAGCGTATGGCTATAAAAAATTTGTCTAAAGATGTAATAGTATTCATAGATATATGACTCCATCTCCTCACGATGCTCTCAGATACCAATTCTATGCGAACATTTGTAAATAGCGAAATCATATCTAAAAATGCCAAAGTATAGCCAGGATCAAAAAACATTCCGTTTAGCTTGTCCACCAAATGAAAGCTGTTTTTCACCTGACCACGTCTTTTAGGAATACTATTATGGATAATATTATGTAGAAATAGGGAAAATAGTAAAGTGGACTGTTTATCGAAGAAACAATAACCCAATAACGGACCAGACTTATGTATTTTAGGCCATAGGAGAATTGCCATCTGTAGTCAATAATCTTTGATATACTGAGTCTTCTATGTAGCCCTTGTTTTTCCATCTCACCAATATATTATGTAGGTCGTTGGAATCAATTTCTTATCTATTCTATTCTTCTCTATTCTAAAGTATGTGTGTGTCAGTGTCTGAAAATATTTCTTCCATTTTTTGAACATAATCGGTCCTATCCAAAACTACGGTTACATTTCTCTTATCAGCACGTGTGACTAGCAAATTATTATCTTTAATGAATTTATTAAAGATTCTAATCATGATGATATCTGCTTATCTATCGAATTATAAGAAGGAAACTGTTAAGAAAATTTATTAAGAATTGAAACTGAATTGTTTCTGGTGAAATTAACAATATTCTTAGGACGATCATAAATGTTATTTTCTACGTTTTTTATGAACTTCAAGTTCTTTCTATGTTATATTTACTAATAGGTAGATCGAAGCTTATAATTTTTAGTTATAGCCGTTGCTGTTTCAAATATGTTTATACTATTAATTTATTGAAAGTTTTTACATGTCTAACATTGATAATGACCCGATCGAAGTCGAAACGCCGTTTGTTATATATTCATTTCTATGTTTGTTATATATTTATTTTTGTTTTAATTTGTTTTAGCGCTTACTAACATATTTTGGTTAGCACTTACATTTTTGTGTTTTCACTTGGTTTGTAGCTCTTTTTAATATATATTTACTTAATAAATAATTTAATTTGTATGAAAATTCTGAGAAATTTTTAGCAAGAACTTTAACGAGTTTCTGAATTTACTCGTTCTCTTCAGATTCCAAGTGCTGCAGCTAGAGGCAGAAATGTTACAACGTACGTACGATCAAGAGGTGCAGTTGAGACTGGGTGGCGTGCAGATGCGGCAACTGTACGAGAATCAAGAAATCTTCATGGTCAATACGCCGATGTCGGCCGGCGGAGATGAGTATTTGATCATCGTGCGATATGTAAATGTAAACAAGCGCTCGCCAGAGTTTATTACGCGTCACGGTTCTGTCGTGAAACTGCTTCGACTGGAATTTACCTCACTGGACACATTGTTACATCAAGAAGCTCTTATCGAGCTGCTGCGATTTAGCACGTATATTCAGGACCAAATGAATTCGCTCGAAAATATTCAGAAGAAGGAAACCGAACGTTTTCGACCGACCCGTTTAACTTCTATTCAGGAAGAAACTTCTGGTTTTCTCAAAGAACAGTTACAGAAACAAAGATTGAGACCCACCGGACGACGTAAAAAACGAACCGTTGAGTGCATCGATCTAAAAGTAAACGCCAAGATTGGCTCGATCAATCTGAAGATTTCTAGCGCCACCCGAGACATTACCGCGTTCTATATTAAAGGCATCAGCGCCAGTTTTCTCAGCAAGTCTTCGTATTTGCAAGTGAATGCTGATCTGACCTCTATCAGTATTAAAGATCTGAATCCTGTTTCTATGTACAAGGATATAGTGACTGTGGAGGGTACTGAGTCTCTGCAGGTAGGTGCTTTTATATTTATTTTACATTTTCAGTTATTTCTTTAATCGGCATTCGCAGCTCCAGTGGGCTTAGATATTTTTTTCAGAATTACGTTGCGAAAAATTGTTTGTAACAAATGCTTTTCACAATGTCAATTTTAAATTACATAATTTTATTTTGTAATTGGATTTTGGAAATGAAAAATGAAAAAAATCGATCAATTATATTAAACAAAAATACATTAATTTAAAGTAAATTATAAGTAATTATCCGCAAAATTAGAAAATTTGAGAGCGAACATAAATTAAGATTAAAAGTAATTGTCGTCTTTTATTTTCATATCAGATCCAAGTGGTAATGTATAACATCGAGAAATGGGAAAAGGACAAGAACAACATGTCTGTTAAAGTGTTGATGGGTTGTCATCGTATCGTCTTTTTGAATGCATTCGTCACCAGAGTTATGAATTTCCTAAACAACTTTCAAATGGCGCAGAAAGCTATCAAAGACGCATCGACGGCGGCAGCAGAAGCCGCGAAGACCAACATCAAGGATGTTCAACAAAGTGCCTCACGCATCGAGCTAAATGTTAGGATTAATGCACCCGTTGTATATGTGCCGATGAGTTCCAAGAACGAGCATAGCTTAATGCTAGACATGGGCAATCTTATGGTACAGAATAAGTTTATTTTGAATTGATTTTGAATAGATCAATTTAGCTCCAATTGAAGAATTTAGAAATTTCGTAGAATTAAATATACACACACACACACACATACACACACGCGCGCGCGCGCGCGCGCGCGCGTGTATTACAAATGTATCATATCAATTTTATATGGAATCAATTTCGATAAATGACAATTACATTAGACTGATTCATAATGTTATTTTTACAAGACATAAGTTATAATTATTGTGTGAACATAATAATTTTTTAACTAATGTTTCATGTTTTAGAGTAAAAGATTATCATTTTTTAATATTTGAGAAATGAAAAATATAAATTTAATTTAAATATTATATGATTTATATAAAATTTATATATATCTAAATATAACTTATATAAAAAAAATAATAAATACGCTCCTATAAAATTCTATGCGAACAGGTACATAACGTCTTCAAAAAATTGGATATAATGAACGAGGAAATCGATGAGTATCCTGTGGTCGATGAAATGAAAATCGAGCTGCAGAACTTGAAATTATCTCGAGTTCGACTGAACACAAAACAATTCACCAGCGAGAACGAGGTGCTGCTGCTGGAACCAGTAACGTTTACGCTACTAATGAAACGAAATCTTTCTACCGCCTGGTTTACTTCTATTCCGGACATCGATATGTTTGGCAGATTGAACAAGATCAATCTACTATTGAGTAAAGAGGATTACATTACGGTTTTGAAAGTGCTGGAGCAGAATCTGGGCGAGACTGTCGAGGACTCGAAGTCCGTGCAAGCTATGCCACCCGCCATGAAATCCGAATACAATGGAGAACTTGAGGTGAATAATCGTTGTGATAATATACAATAATTATAAAATAATTACACTGTGACAAAGTTTCTATTTCTCGACACCTGAATGATGATTTTCATATATTATTTTTAATAAAAGATTTTATATCATTATATTAATTATTTTTTTGTATATTACAAAAATTAGTTGAATTTTTTATAATTATTGCATTATATAAAAAATTTAAAATAATGTTTCTAAAAATTGAAGGGTGGTAGAATTTTTTCAAAAGCATATTCTTTAATGTAAAAAAATCTTGCGAGAAATATCCCTTGTTGAAAAACCGAAAAGTTGAAAATTTGTTGCACTGTGTTATTGACTAATATATATATTTGACATTTGCTGTATTAAGATTCAACCGGTCTACAAGTACGAGATCGACGCATCGCAAGAAATATTGATTGAGACACAGGAACGACACGCTCACACATCCGTGAAGTTTGAGTTCATTATGGATAGTCTGGTGATCAATCTTTTCACCGGCGGTTCTAAGCTATTGCAGTCGCAGACGTCACCAATGCACTTGCCCGAGCATGGATTGGCCCGTTTCAGTCTCACACACTTTGCCCTGAAAGGCCGTGTGTTCGCAGACGGTTTACTGGCTACGTCGATTCTTCTAATGAACTGCACGCTAGATGACATGCGGCAGAATAGAGAGGGCTCGCTGGTGCGAATCATGGAAAGGACCAGCAACGTACCGTTGTCAGGGCCAAGCGAGGATCATCTCAATAAAGAACATGCCAGGAGTATGTTGGACGTGACAGTGCGCCAAAGCCTCAACGACACGTTCGCCGACGTGCGAGTGTTCTCTTTCAGCATCATCGTCTCCCTCGATTATCTCATGAAAATCAAGGACTTCTTCGATGTGGATGAACTGAACAAGACAGTTAGTACTTCCTCTTCAAAAAATGAATTAGTGGCACCAAAGAAAAAGCCGGCACAGCAGCAGTTGGCCACCTCGACACTCAAAATGTTAACTGTGAATCTGCACGTGGAAAAGCCAGATATTATCTTACTCGAAGACATGGACGATATCAATTCGAATTGCATAGTACTGAATACAGAATTGTTGCTGAAGGTGCGTATTATGGGAGAGCACCAGGTGATCTCGGGTTCCATTAAAGATTTCTCACTACTGGCGGGGATATATAATCCTGCGAAGAGGGCTGACTGGATCTATCAGGTATAGCACACATATACATAATATTCTATATAATACATATTTATGTATAAAAAAGTTTAACGGTAATTTAGAAGATAAAAAAATTAAAGATAAAAAATTATTTTAACAAGAAGTAGACATGTTTGGAAAAAATAATTCAGATAAAATAAAAAATTTTTATTTAAACTATAAGATTGTGTTGTTTAATATTAAAGTGTTTTATATGTATACAACATTCAATTTTCTTCAGAAAATATAAATTTCCAATTCCAGTCACTTTTTACAGAGACACTTGTTATACTTTAATGATTAATTGAAATATATTAATTTAAATAGTTAAATCGTCAAATAAATTTACAGAATTATTTAATCTTATATTTTTGATATTTATAAATAGATTCTTTTTAAATTATTGTTAAATCAAAGCCATCTTAAAGTAACTTATCCTAACATCTATTTTATGTTAATTGTTATTATTGTTAATTATTATCATAGGTTTTGAGGCCATGCAGCATTAGTGTAGCCGGTTCCACGCCAGAGGGAAAAGGGCTCCATTTAGAAGTCCGTTGCACGGATATACACATGTCTGTTTCGCCAGGTAATTTACGAATTTCATGCTGATAGTTAATACCTAATAAAATAAAATGTAACAATGTTCAGGTGTGATCGAAATATTGAGTAAAGCCATTCTCACGGTGACAAGGAAGGAAGAAGAGGATAAGGAAGTCATTAAATCTGAGCCTAATTATGAGGGATTGTGGATCGTTACACCTTTCGAAGAGAATGATTATTGGTTTTTAAAGACAGGTTAATAATAAGTTGATAATGATAATTCGATAATTATTCGTTGTACAAAAAAAATCTTATTTTTTATTTGTTAAACTGTCGGATCAATTTATTTTAGAAGTTGCGATGGAAGCACTCGAAGAGTTTACGTATCCAGATGATGAGATTGCAGCACCTTATAAGCCCGAATTGGCCATTGTCTCGGCGCCGACGATTTTGTTCACTCTGGAGGCGGGTGTCGGCAACAAAACTTTGCCAATGTTACTGCTTCATGTGGGTTTCCAAAGCAACATTAACGATTGGAGTACAAAATCTGTAAGTTATTTATGAATCGTTTTTGTATTATTTTTTTTTATTTATATTGAGGAATCAATTTTGATGAATTATTTTTTATGTCTGAACAAGTAATGCAATCATTACTTGTTCAGAAATAAAAAATAATACTATTTCTTATAAGACTTTTTATACTCAAAAAGAATATTTTTTGAAAAATTTCATACCCTTCAATTTTTAGAATCTCTGCTTGTTTTATTGTTTAATATTCTAACATCATTTTTTACGTCTTTTCTCCATTCGTTATTTTTCTCAGAATTTTTGGATGATAGAACTTTTTTAACCTTATATGCTTTTCTAACAATTAAAAATATATAAGAATCACTATTCAGGTGTAGAGAAATCTTGTTCCTTAATTATTTATCTGATTCCTTATCATTATTGTCACTATTATTATTATTATTATTCTCCCCTTATGAGTATTACGGTTTACGTAACTTGTGCTCGCAGATGAGCATGGACTGCACGATGTCGGTGATCATGTCGTATTATAACAGTCGTCTTGCGTTGTGGGAACCATTGATCGAGCCAACAGAAAACTCCACTAATGGTAAACGTGTCTCAACGCCGTGGGAATTGAAAACGAAGGTAACTTTAGCATTCTTCCTATTATCTTTAATAAATATTTAGTTGATTGATATTAATTCGTTTGTTTTAGGTTCAATTTAATGACATAATGCTAGATTCTAGAGGCGCTAGCGCGGTCAGCCCTAGCTCGGAGAGTGAAATCGAAGAATTACACCAATCTACCAAGATGTCTATCGACATTACGTCTTTTGTAAGCAAAGTTTATCGGGATATAAATATTAAATAAATAAATAAATATATATATATATATATTAAATATCAAATAAATATATATTGATTATATATGTGGATTATAGATATTTTTTGTTTTGTCTTAAATGATACAAAATTTTCTGTGAATTTTAATGAGATTTATCGCAGCTAGCGCAATATTACTGCGAAATTATATGCCAAAAGAATGTAGGATCTCTCTTTTGTTTGAAATAGGATAATCTGGAGATAACTGTCACAAAGACATGTTTAGACGTACTGAAACAATTGGGCCAATCGTTTTCCTCGGCTATGGAAGCCAACGGGAAAGGACCCACCAAAAAAGTGGCACCGTATGTGCTGAAAAATGAGACTGGCCTAGCGATAATACTCGATCTAGAGCACAGTTTCTTCAAGGTCATTATAATAAAGAATCTTACTTTTTCACTTGTCTACTCAATGTAATTTTATGAATTAACATTTAATGATAAAATGATAATTTTATTAATATGAAAACCGAATATAAAAATATGCCTTTACAGATTTTTGATGATGGCTCGAGAATAAAAGACCATAGCGATTCGTATATGGAAGTAATCCTCGAAACTGGTGCATCGATACAGCTTGCACCTAAGACGTCCAAGCTGCTTGACATGCGTCTGATTGAGCAGTTGAAAGTGGAGACCGTGAAAGACAGAGAAGACAGTAAATTCTCCATATCTGTAAGTCATTATATTATCAAAATGTAAAACTATAGATTCATGATTCTTTGATATATCTGGAGTCAATCTATTGATGAAAATGTCGAAAATAGTCGATGACAAGCGGTTGAAAGTGACTTTCAGATTACAAATAATAAAAAAACATTAAACAGATTAACAATCTGTTTTTAATATATCATGTATGATATATTATTGATGAATTTTAAATTAATAAAATAAATATTAGACTATTTTATCATTATTAATATAATTAACATAGTGCGATAATTTAATAGTTTAAAGGCATTCAAAGCAAATTGGCGATACCTGTGTTGAGAGCAGATAAGAGATTCTTCTCTTTAAAGCATCGGAAGGATGGTTCCGAAGAATGGGGTATTGTGTCAGATATTATTGTGGAAGAAGGTAGCACGATCGTCACTCTGAGAAGCATTCTTCAGGTAAATAGAGGAGAACGAATCATATTTTATCAGTAATAATTAGCTCCTTTTATGTTATAGGTCCACAATCACTTCGCGCAGCCGATATCTGTTTATTATATGACAAAGCGTGGAAACGAAGTGGAGTGCGTGGGCACAGTAGCACCGGATGAGAAACTTAATTTACCTCTGGATGCCGTGTACACCCCGACCAACATTTATTGGCTGTTTTTCAGCGTCAATGGGTAAGTTCGCATTGTTTTATGTTAACAATATTATTTTCTTGATTATTGTTTAACATCATTTAATGTAACTATGAAAATAAAATAACAAAAAATAAAATAATAAAAAATTTTTAAACATATATGTATAATATATATATTGTAAATGTAGGTGACTTCGGATAATAGGTCCGAAATGTAAGTGGATTCCATGATTGAATTTAACAAAAGTGCATGCTGTCCCAAATCACCTGCATTTGCAGTATTCTTTCTTAAAAGTATAATATATAATACATTACAATTATAGATATATAACATATATTTTTATAAAATATAGATGACGAAAAACTTTGACATATAACATTTTTAATGGTCATATTTAATGTACTTTAGATATATGGTGTCAGTCGAACCATTTGTCTGGAAGGATCTGCAGAAAACTGTTTCCATGACGAAATTATTGAAATGCGAATCGCGATCTAAGCAAGATTCTACAGAACCATTTTATATACAGGTGTCTTTCTTGCATATGTATTTCTTGCTTTACGCAGTTTCATTCGCTTAATAAAGTTAACAAATTCTTAGTAATAAAGAATAGAGGAATACAGAATATTCGTTTATGCAGGCTGTGGGAGAGATCGAGCAGGTGTATTTTGAGAATACCACTCGTCATACCATGGCTAGTACCGTCTACAATGTACATCTATACCCGTCTGTGTATCTGAAAAACTTCCTACCGATCGACATCATCATCTGTTTGCCTGGCACAGTTCAGGAAAACTTGCTCGAAGCAAGTGCCTCTATACAACTTCCTACGATTGATCTAACCAAGTCAAGCATAATAATTAAGGTAGAACATCAATTAATAAAAATTTAATAATTAAATATTATTAATAATTATAATTATTAATTATTACCTTTTATAAAACATAACATTTGCCATTTATTTATTTAAATCGATTGATGGTGTTATAGTTACCCAATTATCTGGAGAAGGATTGGTCATGCAGAGGTGAAATCATGGCGGATCCACCAGAATTCGCGGTTTGGTCGTTTGAGTCTTTCGATAGCGCGCAAAAAGTGATTCTGGATCTTGGAATGCACACGTCTTACAAACATGGTTCGATTATCATGGCGCTGTATTGTCCCTTCTGGATGCTGAACAAGACTGGTTTAATGCTGTCCTATAGAGTATGTGTTTGCAACGATAGTTTCGTCGCTTTTGGTAACTTTGCCTCTGTGTACAGTTTGCAATTGATTATTATCTCTACATTTGTCAAAGAATCTCGAAAGTTCTCTAAGATTTTCAAGTCTCAACCACATTTTACAGAGAGCCCCTTTTTGCATCAGCTATATATTGTTCTTTATTGATACGCATTCTTCTTATGTCAAATAATACTCTTGTATTAACGTCTGCTTCCTCGCTCGATCTTCAGCCTTTCTTGTGTCCTTATTAGTGTATCGCAAGACTAACCAGCATTGCATCTTGCCTGATTAGTTTTGTATTCAACATGCTCCATTATTTTACAGAAATCAAGTAAGGTTGGCAAAGAGCACTCGAGTCCGATAAAGGTAGAGATTTCCTGTTATCGTGCTGCATTATTGTGCTTCTCATAAATAGCCATCTTGTATATTATTAGCAAAATTATTATTATATTATTAGAAAAAGCTTTCAGAATTTTTTAATTCTATACTATTATTCTACACTATTATTGCATGGAAAGAATGATTTTGCTGAAGTATTTAAATATTTAGCTAGATGTAGATCTAAAAATAATTTTGTTAAACTATGTCAAAATAATCATGTAAGACGCTCAAACAGATTGCTAGAATATCGAAATTTTTTGCAGCATTACTCACGCTTAAGTTTTCTGTACAATTATTTTGATGATCCAACAGTTATTTTCCAATTTGTATCTATCTAATTTATTTAAAATTTTTTAATACTTTAAGAAAATTGTTCTTTTTGACTTGTTAATAATTATAATGACTTCTAGAACAATTATCATATATCACTTAATTGTCAAATCAAATTTTTTTGTTGAATAGACGTCGATATTCATCGCTTTATTCGTGAAAATGTATGTGCAAACATCTTTCAGAAATTCGTTTCTGCTATGAAACCCCATCGGCAACGCGCACAGTACAGGAAGAGGAAAAATCGCGCGGTGACACATCGCTTTATTTCAATACTATCGCTGTTTCTCGTGTTCGCTTGTGTCCGCAAGACTTAATCATTGTCAAATAACAATCGTCTAATGCCACCGGAACTGAAACTGTGTTAGATTGTTAGTCGATCAATGTGTCGATTTTTACAATTGCATTTTATCAAATATACATAAATTAATAGTAATTAGAGCTAACATCATTATGCATAACTGTGCTTTATTGCACACGCTACTTATTTTCTGTTTCCTTTACTTAACCCTCTCTATTCTTAATTTATTTATTTTCTATTTCTTTTAATAGTTATATTTTTAAATATGCCAATCTTTCAGTCCTCGATTATTTTCTCATTTTTAGATACTAGACGTAAAACATTCTGATTGCAATGCAAAATCGACAAAGTTTGTATAACAAGCTAATATTATGGAGGTGTTAGTTACTTGTTCTTAACTGCATGATGTTTCGAAGGTATTTTTGAACGTCGAGATTAATTTATATCGATTGCTATTTCCAGACAACAGATGATTTCTTGAATATCTTGTATCATCCAGAGCATTTCAAGGGACCTATTCTATTCTCGTTCCGCTCCAAAGCTTTCTTTGGCAAGAAGAAAGCCATGATCAGAGTGGAAGACGGAGAGTGGTCCGACAAATTCTCCATCGATGTCGCGGGTAGCGAGGGTGTGGTGGCCTGTAAATACAATGGAATGATATATCAGGTTCTTATGTCGTTAATTTTTATTCTTTTTTTTTGTTTACATTAAAACGCATCTTAACTAATTAATAATAATATAATGTATTTAAGATAAAAAAATAGAGAGTAAGATAAGAAATAAATATAAATAATAAAGCTCTAGTTTTTCTTACAGATCGGAGTACACAATCAGCTGACATACAACTCGTTGACCAAGCAGATCACGTTTACTCCGTACTACATACTTATCAATAATGCAGATTTCCTTATAGAATGCCAGGAGGGTGACCGACCAGCTGATCCGATGATCAAAGTATGTTAGATATAAGAAATTATATTACTATAGAAATCTTTTAGTGAAATATTGCACTACAATATCATTGCTATATGCCAAGGTGCCTCCTAATGAATGCGCGGCTCTGTGGCCTCGAACCGAACATGATAACAAAACTCTGAAAGCTAAAGTCGCAAGTCAACCTGAGAAAACCGCGGCGTTTATTTATACCGACAGTCACACAACTCTGCTGAAATTGGACAATAAGGTAATGAAGCATAGTAACAAAGGGTAATAATTAAATATATTACACATAATTTATTTATGTACTGCGAAGCACAATTAATTAGAATAAATAATGAAATATTTGTGTTTTATACCTCTAACAAAAATTTTTCACCATAGTACGGAGGAATCAATGTAGACGTCCAAATCAACGAGGGCGGCGTTTACATCTCCATGTCAGCTTACGTCCCAGGCAACGCGCCAGCTATGATTATCAACCATACGCCGCATACTATTAATCTATGGGAAAAAGGTTCTCTCAACGTCAGGTAAATTGGGAATACGCCGGCGAGATCAATAATTCTGGATAAGTCAGCTGTTTTTTTTTCTTAAACAATCACCTGAGGATTTTTGTACTAATTAATTAAAATTATTATTATTATTAACAATATTAATCTCGAGTTAAGCAGAAAGGCTTGCGGGGAATCACCCTGTATATTTATTCGACATAAACTGATTGCACGTTTGTACGTTGACAGATCCGTGCAGTCATACAATAGAATGTTTTATACCTGGGAAAATCCGGCAGGATCACGAAAACTGATGTGGGAAGATAACAATGACAAGGAAATCGAGGATAATCTTCGCAAAGTAAACGGAATAGATGATCAAAAGCAAGGGAAATGTTCATAAAAACGAATAATGAACACCATCCTCATTTCTTTTCCAGGATAATCTTGGCACCTTCCAACTATCGGAAATAGACGAGAAACTGTTTTATGTTTCGTTCCTAGACGGTACTCAGAGAGTACTGCTGTTTACTGCAAATTTGAAGATTGCTGAAGATTGTCAACTGGCTGGTGATCTAGAAATAATTGATCAAGAAATCACGTTGAACATTCACGGCATTGGATTTTCTCTCGTGAATAACATCACCAAGTCCGAATTGTTGTACATGTGCATCGCCAGGTAAGACTGCAGTATGCAATATTAAATTTAATTTTATTAAAATTTTATTATTAGGTGTTGGAATTAATTCGTAGCGTTTTTAATGAAAGAATGTTATTTATTTCACATGAGCATTAAAAAATACATTAATGAAAGTACTTCCCATCACTTGTAAAACGCTACGAATTAATTCCAACACCTAATAAAATTAATTTTATTTACATATAACTTAATAATTTTTTAAAATTAAAATTAAATTTTTAATATAATTTTGCTTTTATAATTTTATACATAATTATAATTTTTACAATAATTGACAAATATAAATTTAATATTATTTAACGAAATGATAATTATTATATATACTCTCTTCGTATAATTGTGTTACCATGTAAACTTAATGAAATTCTATATTATTATCCAGCTCAGGGATCATATGGGAGACGCGTAAGTCCATCGGCGGTCGATGGCGAGCGTTAAGTGCTAAGGAAGTCAACGCTATCGAAGAGGGATATCAACGATACATTAGGGAATTGCAAATCGGCAAAATGGATGCGGACTATCGGATAATGTTGGACCCAAAACTAATGGTAAAACAAAAAGTTTTCTCTTGAAATTTTTAAGGCTTGGATCTAATTTAATTTCTGGACCATAAGAAGCGTCTATAGTTACTTAATTTTTTTAATCATTTTTCATTGTTCCTAGGTGGATTATCTGAATATGGAAATGCTAAGGCCGCATCGTAGATACATGAGACGCACCTTTCAGACTGGGCTTTGGCTGCAATATCGTACCTCAGCACATCAAGTACAGCTACATGCAAAGATCAACAAACTTCAGATTGACAATCAATTGTCAGAATGCGTCTTTCCAGTTATATTAGCTCCAGTGCCACTGCCAAAGAGCGTCACGCAGAGTACAGGTATTATTTATTATCCTTCAGATGCGAAAAACATCTTTTATTGCATCTCCTGTAGTATGCATTTCAATTTTAATTCTCAAGTATAGATATAGATTGTACCTGAGAGAAAATTTTAGACAGTTAATAAATCAGTACGATTGGTACTATGAGATTCTAAATTGTAAGTAAAAAAAACTTTGAATCTTCTACCGATCAAAAGTTTAGTTACATCTGTACTTCAAACAAGATTTTTTTTAGAAATCTGGTTTGTAAAATACTATAAGATTGAAGGTTAATCATCGTATGATGAAATGTAATTTCTCAATTTTTTTAAGAATTATGTATCTATTTTTCTATTTTTTTCCTATTTTTTGTTTATTTCTGTAGTCATGAAACCTTTTGCGGAGCTAAGTATGGTCAAACGCCTATTGGAGCACAGCTCTGTGCAACAATTCCGATACTTCAAAGTTCTCATACAAGAATTTCATATCAAGGTGGATATTGTCTTCATAAACGCGATAATGGGCTTACTTGAGGCGAATGAGGTCAACGACACGGAAGAGGTGAGACGCGAGATATTGCGTCTTATTTAGATCGTTCTGTAACATATAGATGATCTTGTTCGTTTGTTTTAGAGTGCTTTATTCTGTAAAGACATGAAACTAGTCGATGAACCATTAATGTACCACGTCAATTTGATCACCACGGCCGAACAGAAGAACTTTTTCGATCTACTGCACTTTTCGCCTCTCAAGGTGTGTCACGTTTCAATATATGGATACAAAAATGTAAATGCAAACGTTATCTGACAGTTAAATCTTTATCTCCTTTTTCTTTTTTTATTCACAGATACACATCAGTTTTTCAATGACCGGAAGCGGAGGAGGGCCCTCCGCGTTGCCGCAAGTATTGAATGTGCTTTTGCAAGGAATTGGAGTGACGCTGACAGATATTAACGACATTGTGTTCAAGTAAGGCCTTTAATTAATAATTACAACTTACAATTAGTACAATTAAAGATATTTAAAATTACAATTAAAGATATTTAATTACAATTAAAGTTATTTAAAAGCGTACTAGAATTTCTGAACTTTGTAGTCTTCGTATTGTACAAATTCTGAGACTATAAGATTATAAGTATTCTTTCTTTTATTGATACAGATTGGCATACTTTGAGAGAAATTACGTGTTCATGACGCATAAGCAGCTCGTCTCCGAGGCGAGCACTCATTACGCGGGTCAGGCAATTAAACAAGCCTACGTACTCGTGCTAGGACTCGATGTGATCGGTAATCCATATGGACTTGTGATCGGAACTATGAAGGGTATCGAAGATCTGTTCTACGAACCCTTCCAAGGAGCCATACAGGGCCCAGGAGAGTTTGCGGAGGGCCTGTTCCTCGGAGTGCGCAGCATGTTAGGCCATACCGTCGGCGGAATGGCAGGCGCTGTATCGAAGATTACAGGAGCAATGGGTATGCATCTTCCTCTTTACATTTTGTCTTTTAAATTTTGCTCGACTAAAAAATTGTATTTTTACACTCGCAAAAGATAGTATTACGCAAGAACTTTACATTATACTTAATTGTCGTAATTTTTAGCATTTGACAATTTTATACTTTAACTTAAAATATTACAATATTTATAAATTTTGTTACTTACGTTTTTGCAGGCAAAGGTATAGCTGCTCTAACTTTTGACAAAGATTATCAGCGAAAGAGACAAGAACAGCTCACTAAACAGCCCGCCAACTTACAAGAAGGTCTTGCACGAAGCGGAAAGGGTTTAGTAATGGTAAGATTGCGAATTAATTATTCTGTTAATTATTTAATTTAATATATTTACGAATTTCTTTATGTCATTTGATAGGGTGTAGTCGATGGTGTGACTGGTGTGGTAATGAAACCTTTATCAGGAGCGAAAGAGGAAGGAGTAGAAGGATTCTTCAAAGGGTTTGGAAAGGGTGTTGTTGGACTTGTCACTAGGCCTACTGCTGGTGTTATTGATTTTGCAAGTGGTTCCTTTGGAGCAGTTAGACGGTATGACTTGTTAATTATGCAAAATCAATCTTAATTAATGAATAAGACAATTAATTAATGTTTGGAATTGTTCAGAAATTGATTGTTAATGTATACAATAGTAGATTACTTTAATAGGAGATTATCTTTAATGTATTTATTTCAGAGCTACTGAATTAAATGAGGAAGCAAAGAGAGTACGATCGCCCAGATTTCTGCAACCGGATAGTCTCGTTAGGCCATATATAAAAGATGAAGCCGAAGGCAACAAAATATTGATAGTAAGAGTTTTATTCTTCTAAGAGTTCTTAATATTTTTATCTTCAAAATTATTAAATAAATTTTTAAATGGTCTATTCTTCGTAGATGCATTCTATTATAATAGTACATTTTTATACAAAATACGTATCATTAATTTGTATAGGATTATATTATAAATATTATAAATAAATGAATAAAAGAAAATTAAGATACTCCATAAAGAAATATTTTTTATAATAAAAATTAATATTTTTGTAAAAAAATTATATAGAATTAAGTTTTATTATCTTATATGTATGAATATTCTTGTTATACACAACAAAGTTTATAATTTATTTACACATATTTAGACATATGCAGAAGGTTTTCCATATAAGATTTCTTTTTCATATAGGAACTAGAAAAGGGGAAATATGCGCATACGGACGTTTATGTCTATCATGTGTTCATCAATAAAGACGTGCTTTTACTCACCGACAAAAGATTATCGTACCTTGAACGTAGTGATTTGTTCGGTGGTTGGCGGGTTAGTGTTTATTACATTAATCAATTGATTTTGTTCATTAGTGTTTATTACATTAATCAATTGATTTTGCTCAAAATAAAAGAACTAATATATCTATGTTTTTATCTTTTTTTTTTTTTTCAGGTTGATTGGAGTCACACTTGGAACGAACTTAGCGAATCGGCAAAAGTCGTAGAGAAAGGTGTACAGATTTTTATTAAGGATACTAGTAAGAAAAAGAAACTCGGCCTATTCGGCAATACATCTCAATCAAAAATACTTTTAATAACAGATTTTAATATTAAACAGGTATGTACTTTGATACATAATTTCACGAAAGTATTTTTTATGAAATGTTATATTATTTTTCGTTATATGTTGATGTATATTTTATTACTTCATGAGTCATTATCTTTTCCATAGTTATTGTGCAGTAAAATACAGGAACAAATTAATCAATCCGGAGCATAACGCGCAAATGTGAAAAAGAAACACTCGAGCAATTTCGAGTTATATCAGAAAAGAAAACAGGCGAATGAGAAGGCAAATTAAGTTTCTTTACTTCCGGAACGCTTCGCGAAAGAATTCGCACAATTTTTATGCACGTTTTCTACAGACTATTCTTCTATTTATAAGACTGATACTGCGTGATCGCAACAATCAGATAAAAGGACATTACTTATATAGTGTACGAAGAAACTGAAAGGACGTAAACAGAGACGTAAAAATATAAAAGTATCAAAAACTGAAAGGACGTACGGGACGTACTTTTTTACTTTATTTATCACGCAATTGTTCAGAACTTTTATGTTATCAATATTATTACCGAGTGAACAACGTTAGATTGGCACAAAAGATTCGTCACAATCTATCAAATAAAACTGAGAAAATGAAATTACATAACTTTAAAATTATTTTTATCTTGATTAAGATTTTATATATATATATATTTTTTAATTGATCGATCTCTTAAAAAGATTTAAATCAATTCTTATTAACTTTATGAAACTTTATAGGAACTTTATAGAAAAAAATCTTTTGTGCCAAGATAATAGTTAAATGTAGAAATATCGCAAAAAAGAGTAATGTTTTTTTAAATTTGTATTTATAGAGTATCGCTTCGACACGATTAGCGAATCGTTTTAGTCATGCAAGAATTACCATTTCCACTGTATTGTTAAGAGCTAGATTTACTATGATCACGAAGCGGAATCGATTAATCGGGCGAGATTCGAAAGTAATTTTAAGACAACAGTAAATTGTACAAATTGAAGTGAACTGAATTGATAAGAAAAAAAACTGAATCTCATTTTGATGAAAATGAAATTAAATTATAACAGAACAATAAAATTATTTCTACATATTTGTTGAAATATTATGCAGATTTTTTATGAGAATTTGGTAAACTGATATTGTTTTTATATTTATAGGAAGTTAGTTTACCACGCAACGCTAACTTGCCGCATTGTTAATCATTGTAACGCGAACGTTATCATTAAGTGATACGTATGTTAATTGATAAAATAATGATACGCTTAATTATCTTCCTGCTAACGATATCCAATAAAAATATTGAGGGATTTGCTATAAACAGTATCTTCTATAGACGCATTGTTAAAATGTAATAAATTTTATTATTGAGCTTTAACGCCTAAACGATTGTGCATCGGTGATATTTCTACCTCGTTTTATTCTTCTTAACACTAGTTAGTAATTATATAGAATTGTAACTAATAAAAAAAAATTTAACGAAATTATTTAAATATATAGTAATTAACGTGATCAATCCTTGTAATTAATTTTTTTTCACTCGACTTGGAAAGTTTCAGAATCAAAGCGAAAGCATTCAGTACTAACTTAATTCGTGCGACGCAACTTATTATTACTTATACATATTTATTACTTAATATACACTGTGCTTATTATGTAATTAATTTATCTATATTGTTCTGTTGCATTATTTAATAAAATTATACATATTTTCTGTACATTCCGTCTTGTGTATTGCTTTTTGCTCGTTTAATAATTAACTTTTGATTCATTTTTTTACTTTTATTACGTTAATTAATATCGGAAAAAATGAGGTCTTTATTATTAAAATAATTTTTTTTAATATTTCTAAAATATATTTTTAACATTAATTGTATCTGCTGATGCTGAAAAACTGTAAATAAAACAATTCAATGCACAGTTCGAATGACTACAAATATGGTATATATGTAAGTACATATGTATATAGTATACATATATAGTAATTCAAATTGAATTATTTAAACATTAAAGATATAGCTTTGATTATTATGGTCATTATTTATATTTCTTATTGTTGAATTTTCAAATTGTGTGATCCAATAAAATTCTAATTGTTTATATTACGTCTGAAAGAAGAATGTTTCCATATATATATTGATTATTGCGAAGAATATTATTAAGGCCTCGGTAGTCTAAAGGTTTAGGACGCTCGTAATACAAGAGGTCCGACTCCCGACAGAGGTAATATTTTTCGCAATAAATTTATTTACACTTTTTCAGCATATTTCAACATTTTCTTAATACGATGCCTGATTGAGTATCAAATTATAAAAAATTGTTTGTCAATTTAATTCGTGATATTACTATAGTAGTTTAATTGCGTTTATAAGTTTGGAAAAACAATTCGACGTACAGATTGAATGACTACAAATATGGTTTATATATATGCAAGTATACATATATTTATAATATTAGGTGTTGGAATTAATTCGTAGCGTTTTCAAGTGATGGGAAGTACTTTCATTAATGTATTTTTTAATGCTCATGTGAAATAAATAACATTCTTTCATTAAAAAACGCTACGAATTAATTCCAACACCTAATATATATATATATATGTAATTCAAATTGAATTATTTAAGCATTAAAGATCTAGCGACGGCTATTATGTTTTTTATTATTGAATAATCATTTAATCATTATGGGATAAAATTACATGCTTGTTGGTCCGAATTTTTTTTGGCTGGGCTTCCCCATGGACCAATATTTTCGAAATTCTGGAATTTTATTCTTAACGATATAAATGAATGATTATATTTATATGTTGAAAAAATGAATACTTATAAATTTAAGAATTTTAAGCACGTATACGTGAATACATCAAACGATAAACAAAGCCATGATCAGTCAAAATTAGATGTTTCGAATAATACATTATACATATATTCTTTTATTCAATCAATTTATTTCAGATCTGATTGCGCGCCGATAACTTTCGGACTTTCAATTAACACAATCATTTTGAAACGCTAATAATCCTCCCTAAATTAGATTAGAAAGAAAGTAAGAAACTTATTACGAAATTGCGAAAAATATTACCTCAGCCAGAATTCGAACTCGGGATCTCTCAACTTTCCGGGTCTTAGCCAACTCGACCACTGAGGCTTCGGAAATATTTTTCCCAATAAGGGTCGGTTGTTTTACCTTTTAGTAAATTTTACCTGTGAAGTAAATCTGGTAATCCGCGCATGTGATTGAATAATTTTGCTACTTACCCAACAGGTAAAATTTACCAAAAGATGGAACAACCGGTCCTAATTGATATTTACAGAAAGAACGCGTTATATAGCCGCATATATATAAACATAAGATTTTTAAGCATGACCGTATGTGTAAATACATCAAATACGATAAAGAATCATGACCGATCAAAGTTAGATGTTTCGAATAATACATTATATATTCTTTTATTAAATCAATTTATCGAGATCTGATTGAGAAAGAAAGGAAATAAGAAACTTATTGCGACCAAATAACTTTGATCGATCATGGCTTTCTTTATCGTATTTGATGTATTCACACTTAAGATCATGCTTAAAAATCTTATGTTAATATTATTTTTATTGTATTTTGAACAGCATTTATAATTGTATCTTGTTAAATATATTAGAATTACTTGATAATTGTGGATAAATTTTTCTCATTAACTATATCTCGTAAAATATTTCGTTGATCAAACATGTCTCTTTGTTATTGAGGTAGTTCGTTTTATGCATAATGTATTGTTTCTTCTTGTTTACCGTATATAAACAAGGATAAGTGATGTACCATCATTATGCATCCATAATCTATAATCTATACCTACTTACAAACCAATATATGTAACATAGAGGAATTCAAATTAATCATATTATTATAATTTTCAAAATTTCTATACATTTTTCTCAAAATTATATTGATAGCGAGAATTGAAAACGTTTTCTCTTCAGCAATGGTATAACTTCGTTTCACTTCACTACGAAACAACTCGACAATATAAAACAATATAGCATATTTACCCAATTTGTATCGACTGACACAATAATTAAACTGCTAGAGTACGCTGATATTAAAATTAATCATAACTCTGATAATATGTGTTATTATCAGAGGGAATTATCCAACCAAACTGTAAAATATTAAACAAATTCTCTTATAATGCAATAAATAATATAATTCTTATAATATAGTTCTAGTTCTATAAAGTGTATAGTTGTAACATTTCGAATCTTGTCATAACAACCAGAAATTCTTTCTAATTATATTACGACAAGATCCGAGATTTTGATTTAAATAAAATGCATTTAATTATATACGCACACACGTCTTATTCATAACAAACCATAATCAAATAAAATTTCTCATTATTGTAATTTCACATTATTGAAAGAATAGAAAGTCTGTTACATACCTACGTTTTAAGAATTATTTTTTAACCTTTTTTCGCTCAAAAAATGGGCGGTCCGCCAGATACCACTATTAATTGAGATCCCACACCAAAAGTGTATACAGTGGCTGTGTTTAGCGAACTCGACAGTTAAGTGAGCGCTCATTGGCTTAATTTCCACCGAGGGTTTAATCCAGATCAGAATATAAGAACCAACCAACTACAGGCGAGTATTCTCCTGTTACAGTCAAACGACAGGAGAATGCTGGACTATAGTTGGTTGGTTCTTACATTCTGATCCGGATTAACTCTCGGTGGAAACTAGGCCATTGTTATCGCTATATTTTTTTATATCATCCAAGCAGCATTTTAAATCTGGAAGAATACATTAGTAGTGAGCGCTCATTCAACTGTTGAGTCCACTGAACGTAGCCATTATATCTGGACAGATTTTGTTGTTCAAAATTACGTTTTACGTCTGAACTGCCTGAACAACCACTTTGACATGTTTTTGAAAAAAGAGGATCTTTAAAACAAGATAATTATAATCTTGTTTTATTTAATTTCTTCGTAAATCATTTTTTAATTAACCCTTTCATGTCAGTTGCATTATAGGTATCAATATACTACCATTATTATTATTCAGGTAGCAGACACCCATCATTATGACGTGATGGTCACGTCGAATTTTACATCATTCATTATCAAAATTAATTAACCTAAAAATGACGTATTTTTGACGGTCCTAAATCGCAGTTTGAAACTGTGAAGTTACATCGCTAATGCTCATCCCTTTATAGACGTTAATGCATCAAAGGCGAATCTTAGAAACATTTGGGAAGAGTAAAAATTTCACAGCAGAAACAATTTTTATACAGTTGTGCCTCCTACAGTTGGGACCGAATATTTGCATGCACATTGCGAGCACGAAGATGAAACTTTTATACGGATCTTTTATATGAATTTTTTTCACATTTACGTTCTTCAACGCAGGACGCTTTGGATATGGAAGCCTGTTTTATTGCGGAGGTAAATGTCTGATTCAATCGTATCATAACTACTTGTCGACAGGCTCTTCCTTACAGCCAGGAACGGAAGTTACTTTTACCGTTACTTTCGCTGTTACTTTTTTCTGACGTTATATGTCAAGATTAAATTCATTGGAGGTGAAAATTTAGACCGTATGTTTATTCGATTACATTACTCAATATTTTCTTCCTTCGCAGCATTTTCTAAAGATGGTCATCTCTTATAAATATTTAACAATAAAATAGTGATTAATTATTTATTTTAAATAATTGTTGGTTAGTATATTTTTAAAACTCAAAATAAGTATTGTATATATATGTTTTGTATAGACGATACAGAAAATATACATATGTTGTCAAGGTCATGGTCATTGATGGACATGACTTCTATTTTTTATATGTTACTGAAAGGTCATTATGTGCTTATATCTTTTCCTCTTCTTGTTTTCTCTATTTTTTCCTACTTCCCTATTTTTCTTTTTTTCCTTTTTTTTTAAGTAAAAAGTACCTAAAAAATACCGAAAAAATACTTAAATTTTCGGATACTTTTTTCTTATATCTGTGTTTATACTTAGATAATTATAAAAAATGTATTTGTACTTATACCTATAAATATATTTTCTACGTAATGCCTATATATATATATCTAGATACCTTTCAAACGATATCTGTTCTAACACTGTACGTATATATTATAAAATTACATACCATAACTCATAGAATAGAAACAAATGTATTACATAATATAACTAACTGATTCGAAAAAGGCAATAGACGAAAATTATATTTCAATATTAATAAACAAACAAACATGATGTTAATTATAAATATTTTGATTCACGAATTTTCAAAAAAGTTTGTAATAATATGAGTTGATCAGTTTCATGAATCATTATATAAAGAAAATTTTATATATGTATATAGTATATATATTTTTTAGTATAAGATTTTGTAGGAGTAGAAAATCTACAAAGCGATCTATTCTGTAAGCGTGACGTCGCTCTAACTCGGTATTTTGCGCCGACAAGTTCAATTCACAATGATCGTTATTCTTCTCGCAAGCCTTCTCTTCGCCTATTCCAAAAGACTGCGCCATCTGATTGCCTCACTTCTCCACTATTTGTGAAAAGTAACTGTTTGATTTGTCGTATAACAGCTCATATATGAGCAACCAAATTCCTGTTGGCGTCAATTCTGATTATCAAATGCATGGGGACTTCTCCCCAGAAAATTAATACAAAATTTAAAAAAAACTTGATTATTCTTGTGTAATGTAATACATTGAATTTTCAGGAAAAAGTATTTTGTTAAATAGAAAATTGATTTTGGACTCTCTAAATAATTTAATGTAAAATTTCTCTCTAAAGAGTGAAAATTAAGTTGGTCTTAAACAAGAATAACTCAATATTTAATCTTAAAGAATGAAATTTCATTTCTCACAGTAAATTTCACTATAAACATTTTCCAGAGATAGAACTAAATATGCTATTAATCAGAATTATTATGAACAAACTTTTTAGATAATTACATAGAAAATTATATCTTTTAATTCTGTTTTTCAAAATCAATATTCTCCTTACATTCATCCTTTAATTATTAAAACGGACAAACCTACCGGATAATGGATAGAACCGTTCTCCATCACGATGATCCGATTGCTATCCATAATCGTGATAACGGGGCATTCTTTAAAACTGCTCCTACATTAAAGCGATTTAAAGCGATTGCTTGCCGAATTACACTTTATCTTCATTTGTTAATCGCAGTTGCGATTGATTGACAACAAATTCAGCGCATAATTAGGCATGTTGAGATATTATTAGGTATAACAACAAAAATTAGAGAGGAGCAAGAGATTGATACATGTTAACGAGTAGTTCCATTCGGCCTATCCAATGCAGTCCGACGACATCGAAGATCAACGGATTCCACGGAGTATCCCAGGTCCTCCGCAGCTGCCGCCGTTAATCAAAGGCCAGAAACTAAAAAGTGTAAGTGGCGTTTCAATCACTCAAACAGCAGATCTTAATTCTCAGTATCGTTGAATTAAACAGTTCGTCAGATTCACATAAGCTTTTTACTAATATAATTATATTTTTCTATAATTTCCTTTTTTATAACATTTCTATAAATTGAGATTTCTTTAATGGCTGTCCTCTTGCTTATTTCTAATAAATAATTGTGACATTAGGATTGTTAAAATTATCAGTAATAATGCAATTGAAAGAATTTGAAGGGATTTTCAGTTTAATAATTAATTTCAATTCCAGGGGCCTTACACTATCACTGTGACAGATGAAATGGTAGCACAGAGGGAAAGGGAGAATTTAGAACTGTACAAAGCCTGGACGCGGGAACAGCGCAGAAGGAACATGTTACCGCAAGAAGATGCCGACGAATTTATAGGCGACTTCAAAGACATCATTGTCAGGAGAAGCTTTGTCCGCAAGGTTTTCTGCCTCCTCACACTGCAGCTGATATTCACTGTCTTCGTCATAGCCATCTTTTTGTTCTGGTGAATGCACACAGAAGAGAAGTATTCTTTTCAATTCTGTACTTTAAGCTTCTATTATGATCTTCTGAATTATTTTTCAGGGATGAAGCACAGAAGTTTATGATAGTGTATTGGTATCTATGGATCGTTGCCATGTAAGATTGCTTAGATAAAAACGCTTTCTTGTTATTAACTTGTGATATTAAATGAAATGAAATGAGAGAACGAAGACAATATAAATAATATTATTAATAAATATAATATGATAAAATGTGTGTTATATGATAGTAATGATAATATATAATAATATTAATATAAGTATTATATTGGGTCATCTAAAAAGTATCCGCGGTTTTTTGTCACTAGATAGTGTTGATGGTCAACACATCTAGTGACAAAAAACCGCGGATACTTTTTAGATGACCCAATAATATCAGTCTATTTCTTTTTATTAAAAATAACTCTAAGGTTTTAAAAAATCAAATGTATTTATTAATTGATCGTACTTTTTATTTTAATTAATACTTTTTTTTAATTATTACTTTTTATTTTAAATAAATTTTAATCTAAATAAACATTCATTTGCATTTTAGAGTGGTCTTCGTCATTTCGTACTGTACTGTATCCTGCTCAGTGCGCGCCAGACGAACGCCTCCATTCAATTACATCTGCCTGATCCTACTGGTACGATTACTTCTTCTTTTTACACAATGGTCCCTGTAAATTAAAATTAATTCAGTTAAATTTCTCATGAATCACAGACAATGGCAATGTCATATCTAGCCGCCTTCGTCTCTGTGTTTTATGACATCGAGGTGATTCTCATCGTTTTGGGCATGACTGCCGTCGTTACGATAACTATAGCTCTTATAGCAACATTCTCCACGGTAATCCCATGTTTTTATTCTATTAGGTGTTGGAATTAATTCGTAGCGTTTTACAAGTGATGGGAAGTACTTTCATTAATGTATTTTTTAATGCTCATGTGAAATAAATAACATTCTTTCATTAAAAAACGCTACGAATTAATTCCAACACCTAATATATTCCCATTGCGATTTTATGTCTCGATGTTTTTTGACTTAGTATACCTTACATTGAAACTTGCATTAAAATATAACATTAATTTTCTCTTAATTTTTTTTTTATTTACTATTCATATTTATGTCTTATAAATATCTTTATATCTTTTAATTATATTTTTTAATTTTTTTATTTCTGATTCAATCTGTATTGTTAAAATATTGCATTAATTACTTTGTCTTTTAATATTTCTCAGAAACTTAATTTCTGTTGTAAATATGCAACTTTATTATTTTTTTCTTTAATTTATTTGCATTTATATTAAATTAGAAACAAAGAATATATAAATGAAGAATCGTTTTATGATGAAATTGCAGTTTGATTTGACAATGAGACCAGGCTTGCTGATGATAATTGGACTGGTTGCGATCGTATCTATTTTTACGGTACTAATAATCCTATTGTTCACTCATATAATGGTTCTACGTCTGATAATAGCTATCATTGGAACGCTCCTGCTCAGCATGGTCAGTGTATTTTGAATTCTCATGAAAAAATCCATTCACCATCGTCCATTTTAGTATTTTAGTTCTTTGGACTTTAAAGCTTCTCGAATTTTTATATCTAGGATGCAACATTGATTTTAATTCAGCTGGAAATTTTTATCTACTTTAGTAGTTCTTTCACTTTTTTATATTAATATAATGCAATTTATACAGCAATTATTAAGAGATATATAATTAAATAATCTAAAATAAAAAAAATAAAAATAAATAAGTATACTAAAAAGAATTATATTGTATTTCTGCATTTTCTGTATATCCATTGCGAAAATTAATCGGGAAGGTTGTCAATAATTAATTTCCTGTAATATAAATTAAAATAAATTAAATAGACAAAACTCAATGATAAAATCATTTTATGTATTTTCAGTATTTGTACTTCGACGTGCAAACAATCATGGGTGGACGCAGAATAGAATTGAGTCCCGACGAAGTCATCTTCGCAACTACGCAGATTTACGTTGACATCATACTGTTGTACCAGTACTTGCTGATATTTATGGGATTCTTTCACCGATGAAGAAAAGGAAATAAACGTCTTTGACGTATTGTAATATTTTACATTGATATATGTATATATCTATACATGTATATACATTTCTATTATGTACTATTACAGTGCTCGCAAAGATTTGTACATTTCGGCCGATTCCGATGCGCTATCCTCGCTGGCCGAGAACGCTCACGTGACGCTCTGGCTCAGGAGCTGTAGTTTAAACGTGCAGAGATCATATTTTATGTTGTAAAAGAATATTTTTTTTGCAAAATAATTTTACTCTTAAAAAAATCAAATAAATTTTCTAAAACATTTTTGTCAATAATTTTTGCTTACCAGAAACCATTCAATAATTGTTATAAATTTACATCGAGAAGTTTCTATAACAGACTTGCGAAGATTAAAGTCAGAAAATACGTGAATCTGGAAATTCCGTGTTTTCTATACGAAGTCTTACAAAGCGATATAGAATCGCTGTTAACTGGATGAGTAAGATTTGCTTCAATCTTTGCAAGTCTGATACTTTTCGATGTAAATTTGTAACAATTATTGAATGATTTCTGATAGGCAAGAATTATTATGACAAAATGTATTAATTATTCTAGAAACTTCTCGATGTAAATTTATAACAATTATTAAATGGTTTCTGATAAGCAAAAATTATTATGACATAATGTGTTAGTTATTCTAGAAACTTCTTGATGTAAATTTATAACAATTATTGAATAGTTTTTGATAGGTAAGAATGACAAAATATTAGAAAATTTAGTATTTGATTTTTTTAAGGAAATAAAAATTATTTTGGAAGAAAAATATTCTTTAATAACGTAAAGTACGATCTCCGTACGTTTAAACTACAGAAACGCCGAGCCTTGAGTGATAGTAAGGGTAGCGCGCCAGAATCGGCCCAAAATATGCAAATCTTTGCGAGCACTGTACTATTATATATATCTTTCTATTATGTACTATTATATATGTATATATATATATTATAACATTTATATAAATATATTAAAATATGATCATATCTTTTGCTTTTGAATTAATTTAATACATTATAATTTTATAATAATTTTATAAATTAGAATTTTATACATCATTGTTACCTTATTTTAATCTAATAAAAATTTTTCTCAGTATTTTTATATAAATTGGAGCACTTTTTCTAATACTAAAAAAATCTTTTTGTAAAATTTTTATATATACAAAAAATATTTTAAAATTTCTTATTCAATTACTTCTAAAAAAGTATCTTAACTTTTTAGCTTTTATAAGATTTCATTAGAAATTATAGAAATCTGATCAAATATGATTATGAGCATTAATTAATGAGCTCTCTTTGATCATTATCATTATTAAGATTCTCTTAGTCATATTCTGGAGTATTATAACATTGCAATATTGCATGGTGGTTGCGAAACGTTGCTGAATTATTGCTGCAAGATTCCAACAATATTAAGATGTCTGCTTTTTGTTATATTGCAATGAAATTCCAGCAATATTGCAATGTAATGTATTTGGATAAATTTCTTACGAAGCTCTGAAGAAAATGAAAATTATTTTCTGTACATTAATCTCATTAACTTTAATTTTTTTACAAATCGCGTTTCTAGTAATATGTGCTTTCTATAAAGCAATTTTTTTATGATAAAATCATAAAATATTTCAATAAATGTAGTATTAATTTTGAAGGATAAATTTATTCGTAAGGATAAAGCATGTATGTATGTGCCCCGAACAAACTACAAATATTATTCACATTAACATAATAATACAGTCACTTAGTAAGTTAATCATGGATTAAGTTAATCACAATGATTCTTTTTAATTCCAAGCCACTTCGAATAATTGAAATCGATTAAAAAGTGACAGTATGAAATTTATCAATAAAGTTTGGATGCTGGTTTATTCTTGTTTATATCAGGCATACAAATACATCATCGATCACATAATTAACATTTTGATAAATCGTTTTTAGTAGCTTAATTGCTTATCGTCTTATCCGATAATGATGCATTGATTGTATCTAAATTCGATATTATATAAAATTTTTTGATATTTAAAATAAATAACTTAGTTAGTTTATTAATGGCCGTCAAATAATAGATTAATAAATTTTTTACTTAAATATAAAAATGGATTATATTAATTATTATATCATAAAAACAGCTATTAAACTAAAAGACTGTACTACATAAATATTAGAAAAAATTATATTTTTATATTATTATTGTAACAATTAAAGAATTACAGTTTTGCAACGTTTCTGAAATTTTACAGACATTTTGCAGGGATATTAATTTACATCTCTGCAATGTTACATTGCAATCTGCAATATTGTAACATTGCAGCAATATTGTTTCAATTTTCTGTGCTGTATGGAATATAATTATAATATGGATGTTCAGTGAAAATGAATGTTGAAATTTTTAATAATAACAATAATGTTTAAAAGCAATATTTAATTTAAATTCACTAATTGTTGAGTTTAACTCCCGACTTGTTTTTCCTTCAGTCGTTTTTTTTTTATATAATGACGCGTCGAATGAGCTTAATTTTATCAATATCGTACGTGAGGGAGCTAAACTCAACAATTTTTCAAAAAATAACAATTCGTTACTTTTTCAAATAATGGCAACGATAACATGTTACTTTTTAAAATGAATAACTGGCGACGGTAACGAATTATTTTTATAATTGTTGTAACCTGTTATTTTTTTAAGGTAACGTTTCCAATTCTACTTACTATAGTTAATTCGCATTATTACCTACCGATAGAAAAGAGAACTACAGGAGATATGTATTTATTCATCTATCGTATCCATCTATTATAGTTCGGATTTATCGACAGTCGATAATGATGCTATCTATATAAATCAGTATAAGAAAATTTTAAAATTATAAAACAATATATTAATAAATTTCTATTAAAACTTACTTTTTTTTTCTTGAAAAGAAACCAATGAAGCAGTGATTAGAACGTGCAATCTACACTCATTTAGATTCGAAATTGTCTCTGTCTCTCTCTTTCTCTCTCTCTCTCTCTATCTATCTATCTATCTATCTATCTATCTATCTATCTCTATCTATCTCTATCTCTCTCTCTGTCTTTCATTGCGATTGCATCCCAAAATCACAAGCGATGCGAGTTATATGTTTTGAGTGCTGTTCGTCGCAATTTCGAGCGAATTTCTTGAAAATTATGCGATCCTCGCTACGCTGGAGATAAACTGCAATCAATTCTGAAACGTTATCTCGAGTGTCAAGCGCAAGGCAGGAAAGAACAGAAAGGAGCAGCGATTCTTTCTTGACGAGTGCGTCTGTGAAGTTATAACCCTCATTGGCTTTTTTCTGTTGCATAGACAGCATCTTTTTGCTCATGATTTTTAATGATTTAGTGATACTAATCGTATTGTTAGTTTAAATTTTATTTATCTTGTCGGGAAAATATTAATATACGTTTCATTATTTAACCCTGCTGTCTATTTGACCCAAAATGTAATCTATTTTCTTATTAATATTTTATTTAAAAATATTTTTTCTCCAGTGTTTGATGATTGTTTTTTAGTATCTTTTTTCTATAAAAATTTTTATTTTTTATTTTTTGGAATTGATTAATCATATTGATCCAAACAATATAATTGTATAGTAAATTTAGATAGATTTAATTATTTAGACAGATTTAATACTTTAAAAGTACAATTTATCGGCAGTATTGGCCCAATATATTCCCAACATATCCAATAAATTGCTTCTAGGGTAGCAAGATTAAGCTATTGTAATAATGTATCACTTAATGTATCATTTGAATCAAGACTAAATGTATTGATATTTTATTAATTTAATTGACATTTCATTTACTTTTTTAAATTAAGTTTGTAGATTAACTTCTTAATTAGACTAATTTTCATAGAAAATGGAGGATGAACGCTTAATTGGCAAGGACACAAAGACAGATGAGAATACTGAGACCAAACCTAAGGAAACTCTAGGCTTAATCACTACAGTAGCCCTGGATACTCTGCATCGTGATGTTAGACGTGTTCTACAGGAGTATGAAGAGGAGCATAGGAAAAATAAGTAATATTTTGTACAACAATTGTGATTATTTAGAACAAATATGTAAATTTTTATGACGTTACACTCATATCATGACATATGTTTATATTCAGGAAGTATAGAGCTTGGCTGAAGGACACCCTGCACCATCGTAGCCAATATACAACGCTCTGCTGGACCTCTGCGATCGCGCTGTTGATCAATGCCATTATTCTCATCGTTGCGTTCTTTACGCTTAATGAAACATGGTAAGTTAGATGGAAATGTACCTTTATGTGAAATTTTTCTTGTTTTTTACTTATTCTATTTATTTTTGGGACAATAGCAGCTTCATAAATAAGTATTATTACAGGTATTCAACACTGCCGTATGAAGGACTGATAGTCTGTTGTTTAGTAGTATTGAATTTTATCTTAGTGGTATCGGATAATAAATTACGACATGAAGAAATTCCTCATAGAGTGAAAATTCTTCTTGATCAACTCAATGGTATGTATTTAGATAAGGATTACCTTGTAATTTTTATTTTGTTTCAAAATTGAAATTTACAAAATTGAAAATTACAAATATAGAAAACCTAAAGTACACGATGCAAGTTTTCCTGTTGATTAGTTGCTTGTGATTTAGTAAATTTTTATAATCGCACTACATAGAACATGGAATTTATAGTAATTTACTAAATAACAATTTAGCAGGAAAAAACGATGCTTAACATGAATTGCAGTTTCTATGTACATACAATTATTTTTTATTTGCCAATATTTGCCTATAATATATAAATATGTCATCTAAAATTACTATTACTTTAATTTTGCTTTCTTAACATTCTTCTTTTGTTATTTGCATTTCAATAAAATTATCATTATTGTTATTAAATCTTGCAATGGTAGTGTTATACAAGTGTTTCAAAATTGCAGTTGCACGTTCCACATGTCAATGGAGGTCTGAGAACTACCCACATTTGTGCAGTCCGCAATCCCCTTGCTTGACCTTGCAGTGGACGTATCGTGATGGTGAAGTAGTCAACTTGCCGTGGGCCTTATTAGTGGCCGGTGATATAATCGTGATGAAGCCAGGCCAGCAAGCACCTGGATATTGCGTGCCATACAACGTACGTGACTTGAATTCTTTCAGATCCATCATAGATCTCACAGATGTTCAGTCTTCAAGATATCGAAGTTAAACAGAGATTTTGCTAAAACACTGTGTAGAATTAGACTTCTAATCGAACTTCAACGTAGATTTCTAGATGTTCACTCTTCAGAAGTTGTATAGAGATTTTACTGAAATAGTTAATCAAACTGTTCAAAAGCAAATTTCTTGTAGCTGATTGAACTTTCAGGATCCAGAAGCGCCTGTTTTGCACGCAAGAGAGACTTACAGTGTGTCAGTACACAGCGCGAACGAAATCTTCTCCATGCCGCAGTCCCGCATACCTCTGAAGAGTAAGATCTACAAACTTCAGGAAACACCGTACTTGGTGAATCTGCGAATGGCGCTCGATCAAGCTCTCGATCGACCAGTAACTTATTACAATCGCAAGCGTCACTTGCTGATGATCTGCTGCATTGAGCACTTGACCTATCCGATACTCGTGATTGTTATCCTTGTGATCAATCTGCTCCGTTATCTATATCTGACAGACTATTTTGGCACTGGTCACTGGAGTGAAATGTTTCTGTTGCAACCGATCGCTGTGAGTCTTCCGTTGTTACCATTGGTGTTTCCCGCCTGTTGGATATTCCTCAATTGCTTCGGCATGGCTCGTTTCAAAGCGTTGTTCAAGCTTTATCTGTCCGCAAAAAAGCTCCAGGTCAGTATTGATTTAGAAATTAATTATTTATAAATTAAAACATTAACATAATTATAGCTCTATATGAAGAAATTAGTATTTTATATATTTATAGAATTGTAATCATAATTTTATACATTTATTCACGCGCATACAGAATTACATTATTTTATCCCAAATGTAGTAACATTATAAGAATTCTATATGAAATCTCACATGATGAAAGTTCTAGACAAAAAAATCGTAAATAATATTATGAAGAGTTTATTAGAAAATTTAAATTTGTCTATGAATTTTTTATTTAAATTTGCCTTTTTTTATGTCTTTTCTTATGATTAACAATAAGAATAAATGAAATTAACCGGTATTCATAGTTTTTATAGTTAAGAATATCTGAAGTATAATTTTAAAATGTGAACCAATTAGAGAATATTTTAAGACAATTTTTGCTTGAGATGGTCTTGAGATTAAGAATAGACTATGAATATTATTTGTTAAGAGTACTTGCGAATTGATACATTATATTCAAAATTATGTAACTATGATGAATTTATAATCATATATTATTCATAGAAATAAATTCTTTCTTAATTTTTAAAATTTTATTTAAAAAATGATAAGGATTTAGGTATGTATGTAACATAATATAGAGAGACATTCATAGAGATTTTTATAATTTTTACGAATTAAAAATTATTATTAATTACAAAATGTTACACTGATTTATAATTTTTATAAATGTAGTTTGTAGATCCTTTTGAAGACGCAGAAATCAATGGTCCCAATCATCCGGACGTAGTGTACAACTGGCTGGAACTCAAAGAATATTTCTTCGATATTCTTTTCGGCAACGAGCACATGATGTCGCGATCGGCGAGCATTCTGCACGTTCTGGGCTCTGTAACCGTGAGTATCGTAGCACAAATTGATTATAAACTGAGTAATCAAGTAATAATGATTATCAATATATTTTTGTAGGCGCTGTGCTGCGTAGATAAGAAGGGAATTCTCTCATGGCCTAATCCCACGGCGGAGAAAGTATTTTTCCTACGTAACGCCAATATTTTGTCGCCGAGCTCGAGGTAGTCATCTTATAGTCGCGGACCCAGTTGGGGATATAAGAATCCGAGTATCTAAAAATCCAAGAATTTGTGAATTTGCCCCCTGAGATGAAGGAATTTAACGTAACTTAAATTTGTGAAATCATTCGGTGGAATCGTATCGACGCGATTACAGTCCCGTTTATTTTACAGTACCGGCAGCGTGGACAAGACGACTGACAAGAATCAGGAATCCGAGGAGACCAAGGTGAACTCCAACAGAACGTCTTACGTACAGCATGGTAAGGAAGGATGGGAGACAACGAAAGCCGAGTGCGCAACGTAACGTCCGATGCTTCGCAGATATGTCGCACTCCACCGCCGAGGTCCTGGATCTCACCCACGATCATGCCCTGCCGTTCCGACTGCAGTTCGACGATCACTCGTGGCGACAACATCTGAATTCGCTGAAACCGCTTGGTCTGGCGATCCTCCTCAACACGTGCAACATGGACACGCAGGAACACTACACGCAATTCTGTTGTCACGTCACTTGCGAGGCTCTCTACAATGAGAACTTGGTCCCAGTGACGAACAGACGGTACATTGTCCTCTTTTTTTTCTCATTTACGATTTCTTAGGAGTTGCGATTTTTCTACAAAATCTATTATTGAAAATGTATTCAACAGATGTCTGTGCGAACTGGCGAAGCAGATCGGTTTCCAGGATCAAGCGCAGAAAATCTTCCAACTGGAACAGCAACTATGTACATTTAGACATGTAGTGAGTATTGATAATTCTTTGCATGTAAAAATTTAGGAAAATATTTTTTTTTAATCAATTATCTGCAATCTGATTTTTTTTGGAACAGACGAAATTTCACTCAAATTTCCTCTTCATTTTTGCTCAAATTTCAATTTAAAGATTTTAATATTTGAATTTAAAAATTATTTGGTGATGTAACAGAGATATTGAGAGTAATCTTGAATTTTTTTTCTGTTACATCGCAAATAGTTTTTTAGAAAAAGTAAAAATATTTGCAATTAGGAGAGTTAATTCATAATAAGATCACTTTTTGCTAAAATTCTGAAAATTAATCGCACATTTTAGCAATCACTTAAATTGTTTTGAATTGAAGTTTGAATAATTCTCTATAAATCAGTTTTTGTCAAATTCTTAGAAGAGTCATCATTTTAAAAAGATATTATTTGGAGAGGAATAATTTATATTATAAAAGCGAATCGATTAGAAAAGCAAACTAAAACGATCTGTTTGATAGCAACCAGAGATGGTCAGGCGGGACATAAAGTTCGCGCGTTCACTGAGCATTGCGACAAAGTTGAAATTCCCGTTTCCTCACATGGTCGCCGTAGTCGTGAAAGAGCGCAGCGGTGGTGGTCTACAGTTGTTGACACAAGGAACGGCTGACATAATTCTGGACTCGTGCATCGAGTATTGGGATGGCCACGATCTCTGCCCTCTTTCCGCATCAGACAGGTATATCGTTCGGTTTAGATTCCATTAATCTCTTAAATGGAAACTGATTGTGTATTTTAAAGAAGTAAAAGAAAATTACAAAAATTCACTAGATATTGATCAATGAATTTAAATCATAAATGTTACAAATATTAATTATAAAAATTAATGTGCTCATTTTTGTAATTTTCATCTCGTTTCAAAATACAATCTGTTTTCTGGATTATTCTATTGTACAAGAATTTTTAAAACGTTTGATGCATAAAGATCAATTGTTATATATTAGTCTTGATGATTTCTCCTTTTGCAGGAAAAAGGTTCAAGACTTCTACCAGAGGACGAGCTTAACCTCGTATTGCACCGCATTCGCTTATCGACCGCTGACGCGCGCCATCAGCGACAACATGTCCGAGATATATCTGGAGCTACCAGCGGATAGCAAACATTTGTACACACCTCACAGGAGTCCGACTCCTTTACCGTGGGACTTCAGAAATGTTCTCGATCCCAGAGTACGAGGAATATTGGGACAGTTTCATTCGACAGGTAGTTACTAATTTAATGGATATTATATTGTAACTTTGATTTTTTAAAATATCTCAATAGCAGAACGAATCAAATATATATATATTAATTTCATGCTTTCTTATTTTTCATTTGGATTTCTTGATATTATAATTTTTTTTTATATCTCACTCATTTAATCTAGATATATTTTATATTATTTTAATTTCTTAATTAATTTGTTTTTAATTCGCAAATATTTCAATTGTAATAAAAATATGGCTTTCTTTTCAGATTCCTTGCTGTGTAACGAAAATAAGGATGATAACGTGAACGATATTGAAAGCTGTTTCGAGGTGCAGTGCAATCAGGTTTTCATCGGAATGGTTACCATGCAATATCAGGCACAAACCGATATGGTGCGATATTATTATGGTCAATGGTTAATAATTTGTACTGTGAACACAATAAATTAATATATATATTATGACTACAGGTACAATTGATTGAACAATTGGATAGAGCATGCATAAGGTTTGTGCACTTCAGCAAGGAGAACGAACTGCGCTCGCGTGTTTTCTCAGAGAAAATGGGCTTGGAGAGCGGCTGGAATTGTCACATCTCATTACTCAGCGAGGGGGCCAGGTATCGTTTATCATCGAGACGCGATGACATCGCCGTTTTTCTCTCAATGTTTCTTGAATTTCTTATGGGGCATATCCGCGACTTACCGTCAGTGTCTCTGATCCAATTCTCTAAAACTTTTACAAATGAATCTCACTTTGAAGAATGAAATCTCACTCTTAAAGATTGAAAATTGAGCCGCTCTTTTTTTAAGACTGGCTCAATTTTCACTCTTTAGAATCAGATTCCACTCTAAAAAATTTAGAGAGAACGTCCTCTTATCATCTCTTAATTTTTAGACAGTACATTTCCTTTTACAAGAGGGAAGGAGAAAGAAAAGATTTTTTAAATGAGAAAAAATATATTTAAGAGAGGTGTGTTTCCGATTGAAAGAGATAATTGTAGGATCAGAGGAGAGAGAGAGACACGCATGTGGGAAAATTGCATGCATATGACGGAATAAATCTCTTATTCTTTTTAGAGCGAGCTGCCATGAAGCTCGAATGTAAAATATATACATGTATTGCAGGAGACAGCAAAGGCTGGAGAGATATCCGCATATGCCCCCGTCGTATATGTTTGTCTATACGTCTTTTCTTACTTTTGTAATTATTAATATTGCATGTTCATCGTTGCTACACAGGATATCTCGAGAAAGAATATTACAAAATCCAGTTTGTACACACACTTGATTTGAATACAGATTAATAATATAACATATTATATCCTTTGATTTCTATAGTTTGTGTTAATACAGATCAACTCAAATGTTTATTTTTTATGTGTCGTATAAAAATCTATTTAAAAATAAAACTTTATATATTTAGATATATAAAGATACCATTTAAGAAAGTATGCATAAATAGATCAAACGATCTTTAGAAATTCTGAAAATTATGGTTTGAATTAAACTTAAGATTGATCCTCAAACTTAAGTTTAATTCAAATCTCAAAATTTCTCCGAGACATCCTGCAGTATCACTAATTTTAAAGATGTCGCGATCATTTTGGCTGCAGTGTCTTAATACCTAACATGTATAACTAATATCTCTTTTTTTTATTCAGGACAGAGCCGCACAATAACAATAATTTTATTTTATTTTTACTTTGTGTCTCTACTGCTTTATAACCATTTTTTTAATGATATGTTAACTAATGTGGAGCAATTTATTGCAATTGCAAATTGACGCCTATTGAGAATTTTCATTATGCAAATACACGATTACTCGCGCGAAGATTACACAATTATATGTACTGTAATTAACACACACATGACAATATTAGGTCCGAGAGTCCAGTGGGTTGGTGGGTGAGCCAGGCAGCAGCCATGTCCTCACCCACTCCCTCACCCACGGCCCAATCTCATCAGCCTAATTACTCCTGCATGGACGAGGCCAGCCACTTGCTTAATCGTGTCTTACCTCGGTACGTTACACCGATTACATGCAGAAATAACTCACTATATACGCTGTACAATATGAAATCAGATTTCTGCTTTGCTTCAAAGAAAGAAAAAAAGCTATTAAAAGGACAGCATAGCACTATAGAATGCACGAGATCTAATCTAATAGAAGATTACAAACATTTGGATAATGAGAAATGAATTTGAAAAAATGAAGCATTAATCAAAATATCATGAAAATATGCAAATATTTAAAATCTCATGCTCTTCTATGGTTAATCGATCGCAAAACATGCGCAGCATGATGAGAGAATTTTCATTTTTTTGTTATGGAAGCTTTGTCGTGTTCGAAAGAATGAATTAACATATTCTCTTGGCTTCTTAGCATTAATGTACTTCTACTACTCACCGTTGTGATTAGCGAAGTGTCGAGCAATCAGAGAGTATCCATTAAGAAAGAATAATTCTCATTTTAGCACCAATCTGAACAACAGCCGAGCGATGAGCATGTCGGCGCCAAGCGCTATCAACACTGACTTCTCGACAGTGAAATTCGACGATGAAACAACCGAGTGGAATAATACAGGAACATCGCAAGTCAAGAGCACGATGAGCCACAGGTTGCTGTTGATATCTCTAAAGCAGAATAAAAAACAATTTCTAAAACATACTCGATGCTATTTAAGATTTCATGATGCTACAGAGATAACAAACTGTCGAGCAGGGAGCAGGACACGGTGAGAAGCGAGGACAGCGTCCTGGTGCAGAGCGTCGATTTGGGATCAGGCCAGGAAGCTTGGAGATCCTTGAGCTGCCTCACCGACAGCACCGAACAAAGTGCGCCAGTCAACTTCGATTTATCGAATAGGGTAAGATGATCTTCTCTTGGATTAAATCTAATAAATGTTTATGACAAAACATAACATAAGAAGGTTGTTAAATTTTGGCTGTTGTATTCTTTATCAAGAAGAAACATCGGAAACGTCGAAGAAATGATTACCATAAATCTAAAAGTTGTTTAATAAAATATTGCAAGAATTAATCAACAAAACAACTATATTGTTCGATATATAATTTAATCTTCGAACTTTTTTATTTTGACCGAAATAGCCTTTACTTATTCTGCGTATATAGGCTAAACTGCCGAGGGGCATAGACAAGATACGTCCGCACATCGAGCTGATAGATAACGTTCCTTTACTCGTGTCCCTATTCACCGACTGCAACACCACAGTAACCCGCGAGATGTTGCATATAATGCAGGATTATGGCGAGGTGGTGTGTGTGCTTGGCTCCTCTGCCAACGCCGAGAACATGCCCATCTTCATGCAGGCTGACGCAGGGTAATTTATAATAATTATGATCTCACTGATTCAATCGATTATAATAGGATTGTCACTTGGAAAATTGAGAAAAATCAGAGAAATTGAAATTGATCACCGGGAAAAGTTAGGGAAAAATGTAAAAAAGTCTGAAATTTCGAAATTTGTTCACAATTCTCTACTGCTCCTATTCCAAATAATTGTTATAATTTTTTAAATATTATATCTGTCGTTTATAATCAAAACTTGTGCACTTTAAATGATTTTAATAAAATAATTAAAATTTATATTCATTGCTTGATATTCAATATCATTGTATTTATTGGTCTGGCGTTTTCATTGCTTTAGATATTATGTTAATGTAATGTTTGTTCTCTATACTATTTTTAAATTTTAACGTGAATTTTTGAATTTACGATACTTATGAATACTTTGTGCACTTTGACACCAATAAGGACTTTTATTATTTTTATATCTCTAACATATATTGTTACGAACGTAATATCAGATTCATGATGACAGGATTCTTTTTTCCAAAATTAATTTATTTTTTGCTGGCTTGAATTTGCATCCAAAATTGTACTAAGCTTTTTTGTGTTATTTTTAATAATATAGACTAGCTTTCCCTACAATCCTTGAGTCTAAAATGTTAAAATTTACATATTTTATATTATTACTTATGGAAAATGTTCTATTTTCATCTGGAAAATCTGGAAAAGTCAGGGAATTTTAAAATTCATTTTCTGTGGCAATCCTGTACAAGGATTCAGATATTTCATTCAGATTTTCAGGCAAGATTCCTAAAAAATTTTGAACAAGTGGTCAATCACATAACTTTTTCCTTAAGGCGGAAATGTGAAAAGTCAGAATTTTTTGTATGAATGTGTTAATGTTTTCGATCATAGCAGGTTTTAATTGAAAATGCTAACTATGTATGCACATACAAACGTAAAAATTTTTACTTTTCACATTTCCGCTCTAGAGAAAAGTTACATGATTGATATCCAGGGTATTGATCATGTAACCTTTGCTCTAGAGCGAAAGCGTGAAAAGTGAAAAATTTTATATATACATGTACATATACACATACATAAATGTTCATACAAAAAATGTTCACTTTTCATATTTTCACCCCAGGGAAAAAGATACATAATCGATACTATTACATCCCGATAAAATCCTCTTATTCTTTATCATAGATATACGATTTATACCCTACTTTTTATTTTATCTCTCGCTAGGTTAATATTTCCCTATTTTATCTTTATTTCAAAATCGAAAATTCCTTTTCTCTTTTATAAGAGGGTACATTCAGTTTCTTTATTTAAACATTCAAACCAACAGATAGATCACGTTATATACTTTTATACGTCATACAAATTATCTACAGATTATTCTAAAGAATGTCTAAGAATATCACACGATCTTTCTCAAAGAAGCCCTTCTATAAAATAACAAATATAAAAGCGTACATTAATAATAATGTATATTATATTAGCATTTAACGATTAAGTAATTAGCAGTAAAATAGAAATCTTCCTGAATGCGAAAACGATTATCTTTTTTCCCTTTTTCTTTTTCTAATAAAGTTAAATTAATTTTAAACATATGAATGTAGTGAATTCGCCTCGCATAAAGGATATTAAAGAAAAATCGAATTTTTATTACTACAAATTGTTAAAACTCAACTATTACTTATTAAGAATAAACTTGTAGAGTGGGGAGTAGGGCTTACGTGGAACCTTGCTGCTTTATCTCAAGGAAAACGCGAGTATAGGTTCTACCAAATTTTGAGGAGTGTCGATTGGTTCTGAAACATTCCCACACTCATTTTCAAAATATAAAAGGAGCAGTCAGTCAGTCAGTCAGTTAATTATAATTACAGTTATACAATCAAGGTGAGAACTATCCTCGCGCTTCATCAGAACCTCACGCATATATGAATATATGAATATCTGAGGGGTTGTTGCGACTGTCGCTGCCAATAGCGTGGCCCCCGTTTACGACGGTTCTCCGGAACATTATTATTATAATTCTTTTTTTGCATTACTTCCATGCTTATCAAAGGCGGACGAAGACAAAGAGAAAAGAGATTAAAACATATTACATTGAAAAACGGAAAAAATCTCAATAGCAATACCCAGTAACAATACCCAGAATTAAATTTCTAAAGAAATATCTATATAGAGAGATTCTAATTTTGTCGATTCAATGCAAAAATAATGTTTCTAATCGAAGTTTTCTAAAGATTTGTAAATCGATTATAGAGTGGCAGTGGAGCCCTTGTATCCTCAGGTATGTCAGAAGGTACCAGTATTGATATCCCCTACGGAGAGCCAAGGAATTTCTCCTGTTGATCTGAGTAGAGCACTAAACTCTGTTACATGTTCACTGAGTGTGAAACGCGAGGATCCTGTAGCAATTTTTCATCTCATTATGGAGGTATGATTCCAAAAAAATAAACGAGAAGATATTGAACCATGACAAACAATAATAAACTTTTTCTTGTATGCACACAGGCTCGTCATTACATGAAGAATCTATGGAATTGTATACAATTTTGGCTGTGCTGTGTAGTTACGCTCTCATTTGTACAAATGCTGTCGGCGTTTCTACTGCTGCCGCCACTGTTCTCCATCGATCAAATACTCTGGTTGTGCTGCTTGATAATTCCCGTACTGTCGACATCCATGATCACCACGCCGATAGACTCGACGATAATGCAACGCGCGACTGGGAAAAATCAATGCGTGGTCAATGGAGAGGTGAGAAGAGCCAAGGATAAGTGTATGATATTAGTGATTTTTTTGAAACTCGTGTTTTATATGATCCAAATCATATAAATCCAAATTATAAAGGAGGAAAACGCTATTTTTTACTCTATTTTTATTATTCATTTACTTTATCATTTTATACTAGTATTTAATTTTGATATATAATTTAAATGTATAAAGTGTGAATTTGAGAAAAAAGGAGTAAATCCGTGATCAGAGATTAAATTTGAGATTGAATTGGAGTTTATCAATCAAAGCAAAATTCATTAAACTTAAGATTGATTTTCTTTTTTTTGATTGGTTAAATTCTGATCCAATCTCAATCTCTGGTTCAATCTTCTAATCTGATCACGGCTTAAAGAGTTTTGTGGAAACACTGATTTATAGTATACACTGACATATAGTTTACAAATTTTGAATAATTTCAGTCAAGAAAAGAAAACAACTTTATTTAAAACATTTGGGCACTTTGAATTCAAATTTGCCATAAAAAAATATAGGTATCCATAGTTCGTTCGTAATCTCAAGTCCATCTCAAGCAATGTCTTAAGATGCTTTTTTTTTCCAAATAATTTAGATGCGACAAGTGATGAACAAGGCGAACAAGATGTTTTCAGGATTAGATAATAATAATTGAAAAATATTAAGGATATTGATTCAAAATTAAACAAAAATTAAACGCTCAATTCTTCTGATTTTTTTCTAATTTCAATAAAACTTCATTATATATTTCGAAAAAAAGTGTAAAAATCCAATTTGTCTTTTTTTATCTGATCGAAATATTAGGTATAGTAAAAAGAAATCCATTTATTAGAAAAATAATGGATTTCTTTTTACTACACCTAATATTTTGACGGCAGATTCAGCGTCGAAAATTCTTATCCTAGAAACAGTCTTCAATTGCTCTTGCATAAAACCTTGTAAATTGATTATATTTAATAATTTTAATTTAATAATTTTATTTATCAACATTAATTCAAATTTCGAGAACAGAGATGACACTGAGAAATACATTATAGGTCACACTATTCGTGTTATGGTGCTATGGCAGCAAGTTCTTGCCAACGGTGATCACAGTGATTCTCTCGCAGTGCATCTCGTTTCTGACGCTTTGCCCCGTCTACGTACCACAGAACTCCAAGTGCCTGTACATATATCCGGATCCGCGGGACCAGATTTGGGGCGGCTGGGGTAGCAAGCCGATTGTCGTTCTGGTCGTACAGCATTTCGCTCTCACGCTTATAGTTCTGCATTTCGGTAATTATGCACCAACGATATTTTAATCTCCTTATTAATATATTGGCATATTGTCAAAAAGTTTAATCTAGTTTGTCAAATCTTTTATTTTGTAGAAAATTACTCAATTTTAATTTTTTAATTTCTATTAATCGAAATAGTCTTTCTTCTGTCTTCAAGTTCAGTTTTATTTTGGCTTTTTCCAAAATTTTACAATTCTTCAAAAAGTTATGCATTATTAATTTTTTTAAATCAAAATTTAACTGAAATGTTTAACTGCAAATATTTTACATCAATACGCTTACATACACTTGTTGACATATCACACACTTGTTCACATATCATAGACATACACTTATTAACATTACATCATACACTTATTAACTTATACATCATTCATTCATTGATATATGCGAACAATATTTAAAAATTCATTAATATCTATCTTTTCTTTCAGTTACGATATCTGTTAGCTTTGTACACAGGGAATACTCGATATGGAAGAAAAATCCTATGAGTAATTGCACCTGGTTTCTTGGTGTATTTATTGTGTAAGTAAAAATTCTAATTTTACTTAAAAAAATTGGTTCTTTTAGAAAAAAATCTTTAGATTATAGATTAAATTCTAAAATACATCTATCATTATTGTTGTAGATTGTGTGTGCAAGCGATATTCTCTGGTATAATGTTCCGCAAATTTTGGCGAGAAGAGAGCAAAAAGATCGAAAACTTCCCGCTACACGTGCCATTATTCTTTCTATTCTCTGTTCCGCTGACGTTTGTAATTAACGAGTTGATCAAGTGGCAAGAGATCAAGTAAGTCAGTTTCATATGCCTTAAGTCATTCACTGCAATTTCTTCGAAATTAATTAATATTCATATTTCTTTTTTTTCAGAGTGAACGTGAGATATCAGAAAAGGGCACGTTTGGAATTTGGCACAAAGCTAGGAATGAATTCGCCATTTTAATCCAATTTGCAGCATCAATTTGACGTCTTCGAAATATCAAATGTGTTTTAAAAGATATACGGGTATATCATTAAGTGTATATATTATTAGCATGTATTTTATCGAAAGTACTGGTATTATGATTTAGTTGCTGCAGACTCGAGAAATTCAAAGGGCTCGAGGATCTTTAAGAGCTTCATGTACTTACAATGCTGTGTCAAATATTGCCAAATTTGATTAGACTTGAGCAAAGCCGGTATTTTCTATAGCGATGTGTGTATTTATATTTTGCGACCATCGATTGCGAGCTTAAATGAGCACCATGGACGAATTTTCTATCTCGTTTTCATCAAACCGTTCCGATTAAAGTGGTTTCTTTTCGATGAAATTATTTACGAGAAGCCGCAAAAACATCGTTAAGGCATATTATTTCTCTCACTTTTGATTCTATCATTATTCAAGATGTCCCACATAGGTATCGCTTTAGGTTTCATTTATTTAAAAAAAAAGAGATTATTTTAATAGTTTAAAAATTATAGAAAGATTGTTTCGCGTTCTTCTAATATCCATAATAATGCGAGCGTGCCTGGGAAGTTTAGACATCTTGCATTTGACGATCTTATCATTAGTGTTATGTAAAGTACTTAAACATAAATATGTTCCTACTGATAACTTTGGTATCCTCGTTGACGTTCGATTTCGCCCGAGCTCGTTGTAGAATCGCACAGTTGAGAAATTAGGCGTTTTTAGCGTTTGAACGCAACGATAGTTATTTATTTATCGTGATCACAGATTAGTGAGGATTTTAGCGAATTAAATGTAATTCTGCGAGTTGATTAGATAGTAACGTCGAACTAAATTCGAATTGTAGCAGTGATAGTCTCGCTGGTACGAGACAATGCTCTGGTTGTACGAGACAGTGCTCGGTCACATCTGGATTGCATAGAGTTCTTGATTTCCAACCGATAAAGTGGAATATAATCATAATCGCGATTTTCAGAACGGCCGAGCTTCCACAATTAACCGCAAACTTAATTTCTTCCTTTGCACTGCTTTTGCATTATTTGATTTTAATAATGATACTTTATATACAAACATGCACGTGCATATACCTTTATTGTTCCTTTTCTTTACTCTAAATTGATGACGCAATTTTCATATGTTGTGCAAAGTGTGTGAGTGGAGATCATAAAGGAAAATTATTAAAGATAGTTGTTGCTAGATCTAATAAATGTACACATATTTATAGTAAAAGAAATTCATTTTTTTTATATTTTCAGAAAATATGATGTTTATGAAGCAAGTTACAAATTTTCAAATAAGCACTTCTTGTTTAAATCTTACATCAGAAATCCATTTTTTCTTGCCTTTTATTATGTGATGATTGAAACAAATGAGTTCGATTCTTTATGTTATACGAACACAAGTCAAAGGTCTGATTATAGTCTTTGTTAAACGATATTCCACATTAGCAAATTTATTTTAAACTTCCGTTATACTATGGTGTATCGTTTCAATGCTGTTAATACTGCATTCTACGTTTAGTTTTATGCAATAAAAAAGATGTTTTTTTAAAGAGAATAAAATTTTCATTAAGCAATACTCCTATGATAAATTCATTTTATGAGTACTCGGATATCGATTAGTTGTACTTAGTACAATTAATGCTGTACGTTTACGATTTTTCTTGATCAATTTTTCTTATCACTGGAATGACTTCTATCAGTCTTTTTCATCGGAGTGTACAAACGCTATTAATTTAACGCTACTAACTTAATTACATTAATTAGATTCTAATTAAACTTATAAAAATCGATTTAAATTAAATCTAATTTTCTGAAACATCAACATTTATATAAATTTATATAAATTTTGTTTATTTGTACAAACGCGCATGTATGTTTCTTGCACTGGTTTCTGCTACCTTGATAGTTAAATGAGTTCAAGATGCCGTCATGTTACTGTCAGTCATTGAAATAGATGTTGACAAACTAAGAACAAGATGCTTTCATTATACTTCACATTATATGAAATATTGCCCTCATATGAATTCTAAATTTGATAATAGCAAGTTGATAGCATCTTAATGACATGTAAAATATATGTGCCATCAATTTGCCATTATGTTGCCAGCATGATACTATATATGAAATGCTAGCTCATTGCGTACCGTCATTTTGCCATCAACATAACGCATTATTAATTCTCAACATTTGCTCTTGAAATTTTGTAAACTGGTGATGTTTATTTGCCCCTTACGTTGCTAACTCAGTTTGCACATAAGATGCCTATGTCAGCAATTGCCGCAACTTCATAATAACTCGTGCAGTTTGTCTAACATTAGTTTGTCTAATATGTTAAATCACGCTTGATTATCTGAGTATTGTACAAACGCATGTCCGTTTTTTAAACCAGTCCCGCAAATATGACATCTGTGCACATCGTCAAAACGAATCAATGCATGTTGCACCGCAATTACAATCACTGTTAATAATGCGCTGCAACACATCGTCATGGTATACGTCACCTCATATAACAATTTCGGTAAGTACACTGACAACACAAACAAATGATTAAGCTGGAAGATGATAAAGTACATGTAGACAGTTGTCGTCAGGAGCCTCCACGCGATGTAACATTTATTTGTATGTACAATCTTCTTAAGGATTGTGGAGCTGTAAAAATATAAATCAATTTTCTCGTTAATAAGGAGCGTACCAATTTAATCAATCGCAATACAATAATTGTAGAATTCACTGATACTTGCAGATAAATCTCACTCATTTGCCAATAGTAAATGAGCAGGAAATAAGCCAGGATAGGCGCGGAATAAGTATTAATGATTAAATACACAGCGGTAACAAAAGGCATGTAAGATTGTAGACCGACATATCCTGCCGCGATGTTCACACTCCCAAGGCTATTGGAGTTTCCCTAAAATATCAATGCACAGTACGAGATAATAATCAGTTTAGTCTTTGACAATCTCAATGAATTATTGAACTAATCATAATAAAAAAGATTTTGTATTGTTTCTCGCCAAGAAAACTTTATAAGAATTTAAAATTTGATAAATCTTTATTTTTTTATATATAATATATACTATAAGCATATTTAAATATGAAGTATATTAACTTCAGAATGTTTGAATCTCCAACGAAATTTTTTATAGAAATTTAACTATTAGAAAAACAATTTCGATATAAATTTAAATAATATAATATTGTAAAAAAAAACGATACTTTCACACACACACAAGTTTTACTAAAAATTATCCAAAAGAAAGAAAAGATTTGATCAAAGATATTTTCTTCTATTCTATTCATGTGCATTAATAAAAATCAAGGACTTAAAATATTTATATCAAATATCATATTACCTGATAGAAATAAAATACATTGCCCAGCCAATAATGTAAGAAAACTCCACGATCGAGCGAATCGTTTTCTCTCAATACAGTGTTAATTATTGAGCTTACAATGATCTGCATCGGTAACAGGATCACATTGTACGGTTGGTGCAACATCGCCGAGATCCTCACCCACATATTTATGATAAAGAACACCATTATACTCATAAAATTATACGTATCATGCTTAATTTTCCTTATCACTCGGTATCCATAGGTTATCAGAGATATCACTATTATTCCCCAAAATATTTGTACCTCATATATTCCACTGCAACAAACGCAAAAACTTGCTTTTTAAAATGTATGATTCACTCGTATAGTCGCTTTAATGAATGATTAATAAATTGATATTTATGTGTAGTATAAATATAGTACAATTTACCTTGAGGAATACAATGGAATTTTCACGACGGCACCATTGGACATATGGCGAAGATATATACATACCGCGATAGCTATATTCTGAAACAATGATTGCTGTTTGTATTCTTCTTCTTCAGATTTATAAGCAATCCGGATTAGAAGAGCAAATGCTGAAAATAAATATCATTATTGAGCCAAATTTTGTAAAAGATGTCTGTTCATATCAAGGGAATTCATTTCCCAGTCGCTTATAATTAAAAAAATCTATCTACTTCAATATTTATGTTGAGAAAAAGATTAAACTCTCATCAGTATTTAGACATTTTACCAGTTAAAAGTAGAAGTGTCATGCCGATTTTACTATCGTCCTCCTTCAACCACTGAGCTATGTCAGGCAGATGGGCCCACTTGTTGCCTGTGCTGTTTAGCTTTCGCAGAAATATGTGTCCCAAAAATAGCAATAACAGCATAACGCAGTGTTCTATATAATATTCAGTTGATCCTACTATATTGCTGTTATATACCGTACTATTAGATGGCGAAGAGATTTAGCTATGTCGCTACAGATAATTCAAATCTGACTTGAATTTTATTATTCTATTTTTTATAAATTTATATAATAATAAATTGATAAATGAATGATTACATTTTTTGTATTTATCTAAAATTAATAGATAATAGAAACTCAATGTGATCTCTCGAAATTTAATATTTGAAAAAGTACATATAATTAATGTATCAATTTCTGTTCACACGTGAAATGTATGGTAAAATATACATAATGCAATCTCTGAAAAATTTATAGAAATTATATGCTGATTTTTTCATGAACAAATAATATTTTCAATGTCAGATTTGATCTACCATTATATCAGGAGGGAAAAAAATTCTACTCACTTTCGATAGTGCATCAATTCGAGTAGTTTCGTAAAATATTTATAGGCAAAGTATGCGATTAAAGTAGACCAGAAAAAGTACCATGTCTGATGTTCTTCCTCAATGTAACTGCTGCCGCAGAAGCTTATTATATGCATCATCGTGATAATTTCCAACATTCTGTATATCGATATTTTCAGCGTAACCTATATTAAAAATTAAAAATTTTAAAAATCACAATGGAGATATACTTCGAAAAAAATGCGAGTTCAAAAATTACTAAAATATAGCAGGAATTAAATTATCTACAGGAAACAATAATTATTATATTGTAATAAAAATAATTTAGGGTATATTTGTAGTAAAATATTTATTACTAGAGTATATTTTTGTTCAATTTATATAAATTAAATAAATCTATATCTAATTATTTATTGCTCAAATATTTTCAATGTTTAAATTAATATTTTTTATTATCTAACATTGGAAATTAAATAAATATTGGTTCTTACATTTCTCTTGTTATTTAAATTCAAATTATAGTTAATATATGAAACGCCGATGATTAATAGGAACAATAGAGCTTTGATACTCGGACAGAGAGAAGTTATGTTTCCAAAAGTGTAAAGATACAATCCTAAGCACAGGGAAAATCCCATCAAAAAAAAAAATACTGTGTTTTTACGCGTAGTCCAAACTGTGGTTTCCACATGAAACGCGATAAAAACCATCTGAAAGAAGATGTAGAGTAAAATTATCTTCAAATTCCTTAAATTAAAATAAAAGATATTAATTACAGTGTTACATATATCTTAAAATTTATATTTATAAGATTTTCACTAAAAAAGGAATCAAAGAGATAATCTTTCTTATTCTTCACAATCAGAATTTTTCAAAGCTTCTATATACTTTTGACTTTAAAAAATTTTTTTAATTTTTATATGAATTACAATACTTTTAAGTGTTGAAAAAAATCTACATCTTAAAATTGCTTATATGTATGAATTCTAATATTCTAAGATTTCTCATTTTATAATCTTTGGATTTGAAAAAACTTATAAAATTTGAAATTAATTTTTTTACAAATTTTTCATAAATTTTCTATATAAAAAATTATATTTAATATTATAAGATATTATAAGTTTTTTTTATACCAGGGTTCACTTTGATTTGAATCCTCTTTAAATATAATTTTTTAAATACTAATTAGATCTTTCTAAATTATCTATTTTGCTTACTTGCCACATGACGAACAAGACAATAACTATCAGACTAAAGTCATATATGGCTAAATGGCTAGTTACAAGCTCTTCCTTCATCGCATCAAGAATCGCGTGATAAGACAAGGCAATATTCTCAATGTCGTTTCGATCACGCTGTGTCTCGTTTGAATTCAACCAATCAAGATGCAGATCCGTGATGTTCAAATATTTCTGGTATATATCTAAAAAATATTGAATCTGCCTTATGATCGCTAATTCGAAATTTTGGAATACTGTAAAGATACATCAAGATATCGATAAAAGATCCTACTTGTAGAAGAAAATATAAATAAAACCCCGACGTATAAATTAAGATAATAGTATTAAAGTAATGTATATGTAATAGTTTGTTTTAATTTATTATCACTTTAAAAATTTCAATAAGATGTAACAATTTCTTGTTATTGTGCAATAATAAAAAAAAATGTAATCATTTAACAGAGCATCTTTTCAATTTTTTAAAGAAACTATTTGGTGTCAGCTTGCAGATATTTAGTCATTTCTTTTTGAGACTTCATGCAAGAATCTTGACGCAAGAAACGAAGCCCAAAAGAAAATTCCAGTATTCCTAAACCTTTTTTTTTTTTTAAATAAAAAAGATTGAATAGTTTCAGATGAATTGTTTTAAATGTAACATATATTGTCCTCTTATTAATAGCAATTAAAACCTCGAAGAAACTAGTGCCTTCATGGACATCTCACAATTTAAGCTTTTTCTTTTATTGTTAGACTCCGAAGTTTCTGAAGAAATAAAATACAAAACGAAAGTAAACGAAGTACAGAACAAAAATTAACAAAACACAAAATAAAAATAGACGATAGAAATTAATTTACATGTGTATGTCAAATTATCTTTAATATATAAGGACAAATATGTCCTGACATTTATTTGTTTTTATACAAAATTGAAAAAAAATTGATTTACAAAGAAATATTTGTTTACTTTTGTTATACCACGCAAGAATATATGATATAAAGAATATTTTTTGGATTGTAGTTTTTTTATGTACAGCAAAGAATAAAGCCTTGGTCGAACTAAAAAAAATAGCTGGACATTACGAAGTCGCGATTGAGCTCTCTTAATTGACGTTAAAAGCAAAGTTGACCTGCCCAAGACCTAGATAAGCCATAAAGTTAGATGCCTCAAGTTTCTTGAAATCTGATTCAGGCACTCCAAGAAACACACTTCTTCCATCTTCGAAAGCTCCCAAGTTCTCGGCGAATATTTGCCAGTTTGCCGTATTAAGATCCGGATTTTGTCGATTCAATCGCTTCAGCACGGTCTCGGAGGACTCGAATGGACCCGGAATCCATACACAAGCTCGAAAATACTTCTGCAGCTCATTGTAAATGATCATCTTGAGTTTGGCCTCCGGCCACGGCGAAATGGTATCGATCTGCGTCGAAAGCCAGTAAAGCGATGACTGATCGACACATTTGATTACTATAGCGCCAAATTTGATATACGAATCATGAAATTTGGGAATAAATCCATCGACAATCTTGTCAATTTCTTTTGACATAGCACCTCGGAACAGTGTTAAGTGTTCTAGACCCAAAGGCATATTGTTCGTCGATACTATTGCTCTGATTAAGTGATGATTAATCACTTCGATCCTCTTGTCAAATGTTTTTTGCTTTTTAGTGATCTCGTTATTCAACATAGAACTGTCGATGAAATTTTGCGGACGTTTGACGCTGATGGATGTGCTCGCCGTTGCCTGTGGCATCGTTGAGGGTACGTTGTTCGTCGACACTATTGCTCTGCTTAGATTATGATTAATTATTTCGATTCTATTATTAGATATGTTTTGTTTTTTTGTGATCTCGTTATTCGATACAAAGCTGGTGAAACTTTGCGGATGGTTGACGTTGGTGAATGTACTTGTCGTTGCCTGTGGCACTGTCGAGGACGCTGAAAAATTAGAGGCAAAGTTACGTAGATAGTAATTCCGTTTTTTTCGTTTTTTTCGTGAACGGGATGAAGTGTTGCTTCTCGGTATCGCAGCATTCGGTTGATTTGTGGTGTATACAGTATTATTGTAGGCAGAAAATTGAGTGACTGGTATGCGTGAATTCTGCGGGTCTTCTATCTTCATTTTCATATTAATTTCTTGATTAAAATTAGGTTTCTCCAATTTGAATCCCACGAGCAGCTAGGGAATATATACGGTCCGCCCACGCAGAGCCCCGCATGCATGGGTAAAGCTGTGTACTGCCGGGGTGGCGCTCGGTTCCCCGGAGGCATCGTTAACGGTACTGCTCCCCCAGTACCACGCAGCCCTCATCACGATAACTCACAATTTGGCTTGGAAAGCTGGTCCGCGGCGACAGTTTTTACCTCATCGGTTATGACTGCCGCTAACCAGACAACTCCACGCCGTCTGGTCATCCTCCTATCCGCCACCCGGAGACGCGCTCGATAGATGGCTCAATCCACGAGGTGATATCAGTTATTACAATAAAATGTGTATGCAAAGAAAGAAGTAGTAAAGATGTAGATCTCATCCAGCTTAGATCCTTTGAAAAATATTTTTATTGCTATGTACTCTTAAAGATACAAGAAAGAAAATTCTTTGAAAATAAGCTGTTTTATTTTGCATCCTTATTATTTAGCTATGAGGTCCTTTATGCTGGTCGATTTTATTTTTTAATATACCTGCATAAAATAAATAAAATAATTTCGGACTTTTTAAAGATAGATTCCCTCATACGCTTCTAGATATATTTAAGAATTGTTTTTGAATCTTGAAATTAAATCATTAAATTTATTTCTTTTTCCTTGACTTCTAAATTTCTAATCCTGAATTTATTATCTTCTCGCTATCAAAATATCTAAATATACTTAATGTTTTACGAATAATTCTTAAGAATTAAATGCTTACACTCAGTTTCGTTGGTGAATTTCTGGAAATGATCAAATAACTGTCTCGAGTTGTAATTGAGAAGGAAGAGCCGCTTATCGTCTTGAAGATTGTAGATATAGTCCAGAAATACAGAGCCAAGACTTGTAGAAGGAATGGGTAGTCCGAGGGCGGCCGATAATGTCACCGCAATATCGAGTTGCTGAACCTTAATCGGAATTTTTAATTCAATGTCTTCATATATACACATAGTTCCTCCTATTGTAATAATCGGCACTGTTGTTTCTTCCGGTGTCGAACCGCCGTGGCCGCCAGAGTCTTTTATTCCATGATCGCCGCAGACGATGAAAAGTGTGGGTTCTCCATCACCATTCTAAAAATAAGTAAATAAATAAATAAATGATATAATTGTATTATGCTATAAATAAAATAATGCAATATTAAATTTCTTCTAAATAATATGTGTAAACTATTTTTACATACTATATTCAGATAAAAAGAAAAAGATTACAAAGCAAGGATTAAGATAATTTTTCAAATACTAACCCAATTCTGAACTTTTTGGGCTATTTGAGCGACAATTTTATCCATTTCTTGTAATTTAGGTTTAATTGACGGACCAAATGGACCTTCTACGTGACCAATGTGATCTAGTCCGAGATAATGAAGAATCATCACATCCCAATCATCATTACTCAACTCATCTTGTATATGTCGAGTCACATTATTGTCTACCTGTTTAAAATTGAACAAACAGTCAATCTCCAAAGAATAATCTTATTATGAATGACAACAGCTTATCACATAACTTATTATCTGTCCCATTTATATTAAAAATCTTAAATATTTAATTTTATTTTTGATGATACAAAACAATGTTTTAGGTAAAAATGGAATGATTTCAAGGGCGACATATTTTGATCACGTTCTTTTTTTTTCTAGGTGGAGGCGCTAAAAATATATGACAGACACTTTGTTTAAATTATATCACTTTTTTAAATATAATTCGTCTAATTATTCTACACATAAAAGTAATTTATACTTTTTCCATTTACGTGTGGACCACTCTGTATAATATATTAATTACCTCTGTAAAATCTGTAACAAAAAACGAAGTAGTACCATCATGACGATCAAATATATTGGGAAATAGAGAGAGCCAAGTTTCGTCTCCATAAAATATTAATTTATACCCATGTGCCTTTGCTTGAGATAACAAATTGTCCGTGTGCAGAGGTTTACTCCCAAAGTTCAGTATTACATCTACAAAGTTTGGCACTGTACCAGTCATCATGGCCTAATAAATAAAAATTCTTACAAACTGACTTCGCAGCGTAGAATATTTTCGAATAAATTATTAACAAAATTGCAGCTTCACTTTTATTCTAGGCATCGTCACTGTTGGTGCCTGCAATTTAGCCTGTATCAAGCATCCGTGATCGTTTGTCAGTATATCACTCGTCAACGGCATGGCGGTTTTTCCTATTGGACCCGCAATAAAGTCCCACCTTAACCCGTCGATCACCATAAATATTAATCTCTTTATCAACGGTTTGTATAATAAATCTGTCTTTATTCTAAAAACAATACACATAACAATAAATATTTTGAATTGAAGTATCAACGTATTCAAGATATATAAATATATTAACAATTATTTAATTATTAAACAAGACTCTGTCTCAAACTTGAATATAGGTTTCAATTTCCTTAATGTATTAATTAAACCAAAATTATATAACTCTGTAGATTATCGATAATATTTTGTAACGTTAGAAAATTGATATTAACATGTTAAAAAGTTAAGAGAGTAAATTATATTTATTATTTATTAATGTAATTATTAATTATGTGTCTATTTATTTTTTCCATTTTAAAAGTTCTCTTCAGTCCTAATAAAAATTTTTCTCAGAATTTTTATACAAATTCAAACATTCCATAAATATTGAGAAAATCTATTTTTTCTTAGAATTTTTTGTATATGTGAATTGTGAAATATTCTAATTTCTTATTCTATAAAATATCTTAAATTTATTCATGATTCATGTACTCAAAAATTATAAAATGAGATATCTTAGAATATATATTTTAGAATTCACATATATAAAGAATTCTAGAGAAAATGTAGATTTTTCCAGTACTTTTGAAGAATGTTCCAATTCATATAAAATATATTTCTGAAATTTTCTAAAAAGTTAGAAAATTGTTCAAAAATTTTAAAATTTACATAAAAATGATGAGAAATTATATGAAGGATTCTGAAAAAAATTTCTATCAAGAATAAGATGAAGATAACATAAATACCTTCGACCTTTACTAAGTCGAAAGTATTTATCTCATGTAACAGTTTCTTCTTCTACTTATTATTTTCTCGTTACTGATTGTGTCACATTTCTTATTTCCCTGATAAAATTAAACTAATTCTTAAAGATAAAATCTAATCTTTCTCTTTTTTCCCTTGCACAATCTTAATTTGGTTAACTTACCTCAAGTTACCGATGTATTCGGGTATATTCGAGTTCGAGGTGCTCTTATGTTCATAATGAGTAGAATTGAACAAAAAGCCACATAAGAACAAAGTAATAAAGATCAGTGCAATCAGCAATATATAGAACAACAACAAATTATCTTTGGATACTTTTCGAAAGTCATAATAGTCTCTTTCGCGAAGCGCACACCGCTCCATAACTTTGGCAAGTGCCGGATATCGAATCACATCGAATGATACGAGAATATATCGAAATTCGATTCTTGCAATATTCGATCTTTCGATTAGTTCCTCCGCGAAGGATTTAAAAAACTTCTGCCATTCTACATGCCTGGAATAATATCGAGTAAATTAATAAATTTTGCATAACAGAATTTTCTTTAAATTGATTAAATTAAAAAATCGCCAGCACTACATCATTATAATACTAATAAATCTTTTTATATTTTTTACATAAGTAATTTAAGAAAAAAACTCACTAGTATGTGTATACGTAAAACGAATGTGATAATAAATAAAATATAAATACAATCAACAAAAGAATTAACTTAAATAAACAGTTAAGTAAATAATGAAATTCAAAAATTTTTGGCAATATAGTTTAAAAGTGCTTATCGACATCATTATTACACGTATTAAATTGATTATATCAAATTATTTATATTATTATTCTAGTTTCAGTTTAAAAGTGCGTTTATTCAAGATTGACTGCATTTGAGCGCAGTTTGAACTGGAATATGTATATAAATTCAGAAAATCTTATTAAGCGCCAAGATATTCTGTACTTCTGACTTTATATATAGATTTAATATTTACTCGCATATAGATTTAATAATTACATAATAATATTAGAACTGCATTTCTCGCGCTGTTATAAAATCAATTAAAAGAAATTTATTTGCGCAAAACAAAGATAAGAGACATTTATTTTTTTTGTAATTAGTATATAATTTTTGTACTTAAACTAATTAATAAGTTTTTTATTCCTGCCTTATAAACTATTAGATTTTTCTTTTTCGCTTCCACCAAATATTATACATGTAGGTCAGTGTATTTATTCACTTTAAATTTCAAAATACTAACTAGTTTAGCTGTGTACCAATAAAGGATCAAATCCTTGAGTTAAACAATAATATTTTATTATTTTTAACTTCTAAATGTGTCAAACTGTATTATTATTTTAATAAAAACGTATCATTGAAAACAACAATCATATCTAATCAATCTTTTTATATTAATTTTAAAATACTTAATTTTAAAATAAAGTGTTCATATTAACATACAATTGCAGTAAATAATAAATTAAATTTGCGTCAAATTAATCGAATCAAATTAATAATTAACATCTTGAATTAAATTATTTATCCATTGTTTTAGTTAAATTAATAACATAATAAATAAGAATAATGGCAATCGATAAGAACTATGATTAAAAATAATTGAAATTGGATATAATTTAACATATATAAATAGTATAATAAAAACAGATCTTACGTTGATCTTAAAATGTTGTGAAAGCGAGAAGGAAAATAATGCAAACCAGTACAGCAATAAAAAACAAATCTGTAGCCGGTATTTAGTAGATTATAATATTTGAGACTGTCTTAAGATGTATAAGTTAATCAGAGGGCTGCATTAATATCTTAGACATACTTAAGACTGTCTTAAAATAAGAATGGATCGTGAATATCGTACCTATACACTAAGAAAATTTTCCCTCGAAAATCGCACGTGAGGGAGGCGTGATTTCCATACGTGCGACGAGAACTGTCGCGGCCACAAGCTCGGAAACGAGTCACCACCGATCAATAAGTGGAGGTGGACTGTTGTGTATGTCGGTCTACGCGGCGCTACGTAGCGCTCCGCTGGTTTAGCGGGGCTCATTCGCGAGGCGTTCGCGCGTGGATCATGCCCCGGTAATTTCCCCGCTGTCCCGAAACACCGTGTGTCCGCGGCTCCTCGTCCGTCGGAAATTAAGTGAGTGCTACGATTCAGCGCGAACTCGCGTTCATGATCTCTTCCTCCTGGCAGTATCTCCTCGACATGTCGCGGCTGATCAAACGTTTCCGAGGATGCTCTCGGGTTCCTCGTTCACCTTAATTGGGTCCGCGAACTTCATTTCAGACATTGAACGAATTTAATTGTTTCTTTTCTGCGTTATCTTTTGGCATTGACCTTTGCACTTCTGTAAATAGATATAAATGTCTTTCAGTTTCTTTACAGAAATTTAATACTGAAAGGTGGTAATTAATTACTTGTTATAAATATTAAAAGGACTGCTTTCAGTATTTTTAATACTCAAAACATGTAATTAATCACTCAGAACTTTTAGCACTTAAAATAAGTAATTTTCACTAAATTAGATTTCTGTAAGGGTCCTCTCTCTCCTTTCCATATTCAATTCTTGAAATTATAATTCTTCATTAAATTGTTAAACAGAAACAAATTACGAAAAAAAATCGTATTCTTTTCAATTCTCAACACTTACAAAATTCTAATTTAACACTAGTTAATTTAATATTAAAAGATAGTGATTACTTATTTTGAGTATTAAAAGTACTATAATTTAGTGCTTAATAAGTAATTAATTATTATCTCTTAGTATTTAATTATTACCTCTTAGTATTAATTTAAGGCATTAACAACCAACATCTTGAGGTAAATATTTAACTTCCCTTTATAATTAATATATAAATTCCCTTTCCTGGGAACACAATTAATATTCCTTTAAATTTTCCTCAAACATTAAATCACTAGCTATTTAATTATTTCCGGAAAAGCGTAAATCGTATGAGTTTTAATTGAAATTCTTCATACTGAAATTGCAATCCTTATTGAAGCGACGTATCAGTCCATACGGTAAACATGTCAGCTGCTAATTACAAAATTATTTACGGCAATTTGCATTTCTTTTTATCGCACACTTTTTTCCATGCTTGTGTAACATTCGCGAATTAAATAGATCATTTCAGCGGCAATGGCATCGCTGGAGGACAGCTGGAAAGAAGCTACGGAGGGCCTGGACGCCGCGGTCTGTGACTCCTGGTTCACGCGCCTGCAGGAAGTCTACTCGGAGGAAAAACGCACGTACCACAATCTGGACTCGCTCAGGGAGAAGTTGAATCACTACTACGAAATCAAAAGCAATCTCAAAAATCCGCGAGCTGTTTTGCTCGCCATATTCTTTCAAAAGTGAGTGCGGTGGCTGAATGCAACAATAAAATAAATTTTAGCAGCATGATGGTGTTACTTATCGTATTCAGTATTTTATTATTTAATTGAATTATTATATTGTCGCTCTTTCATCGACAATGACTGACTTAAATCTTCTGTTGCAGCTTCGAATATGATCCTAAAGCTTTGGTTTTTAGCGAAGATAAAAATCTCGAGCACTTCAATGCTTTTGCTGATGAGGCCGAAGTTCCATCGGTGAGTAAACAGTTTGAATTTATATTGGTTAATTTTTTACAAGTTTTAAGCGTGATCATCACCATAAAATACTGAAAAATAGAAAAAAAAATAAAAAGAATTTTAATTATAACCGTTTCAAAATTTAATTGTTAATATTTTAGAGCCGAATAAAAATGACGTAAAAGAAAATAAAGGCTCATCATGAAATTTTAATATAAATTATACACAAAGAAAGAGTTAAAATATTAAAAACTAGAATAAAAAAAATTTTAATCATAGTTTTTGTAAGATTTTGTTAGTAAAGTCGAATAGAGATGAGACAAAAAATGAACATCTATCATGAAATTATAGTATCGATTATTTTGTGAATTAATAGAAGAATGTCAACATGCTAAAAAAAGAGAATAAAATGCAAAAAAATGAGATAAAAAAGATGAATACCTAAAATCCATTGATTATTCACAAAAGTGATCTGGCTAATTTTATCTTTCAGGACGCGGAGCTCAGGGAAGAGACTTGTGCTCTGCTCAAAGTAGCGGCGACTCACAGCACCGAGGCGCACAAGGTAGGCGGTGCCTTCGGTAGCGAAGACGCACACTACTTCCTGGACCTGGATATGGCAGTACTCGGCTCCTCTCCAGAAAGTTACGCCGAGTACAGAGAGCGAATACGCGGGGAATACTCTTTCCTCAGCGAGCCCATGTACACGGCGCTACGGTTAAAGGTGAATCCACCCCGTTCAACCCTAAATATGAACGACAGAAATATAATCTCGATGAACTTAAAAAAAAATACGAAAATTGTCCCAATATAATAATAATAATAATAATAATAATAATTATTATTATTATTATTATTATTATATTATTATAACTATAATTTCAATTATTATAATAATGATTAGAACATACTTTAATCTTCTTTTAGCTTTTTTCAAAGCTTTTAATAATAATTCAATAAAACAAGCTTTAATAATTACTGTAATTATTATATTAATTAAACAATTAGCATAATAAATTGTAATATAACAAATAAATAATTGTATTCCGAGATTAATTATTAAAGCTTATTCCATTGGATTCCGTAAAAGAAGACTCAAGTATTCTCCAAAATTATCTAGAAGATATTATGTAAAAGAAGTTTCTTAGTTTTTGAAGAGAAGTGAGTATGTTAATCGAGGACAGAATTATAACATGTTACTTTTTTTCTTTTTCTATATCTTTATATAGATATATTATTTGTGAAATAGAAAAGAATTTAACGCAAATAAGATAAATAAAACAGAGTGATTACATTCGTGTCATTCTTTCACGTTCTTACGTCTTTCAGGTGTTGCAGAACTTCCTGCAGATCCCAAACATCTTCGCCACCGTGGAATTTCGTGACAAGCTGGAGGAGCAGGCACGCCAGAACATTCAAGCGGAAGTGGAGATGCTGTCTTAGAGCTTCATCGCTTTGCTTCACATAGGCTGCTTTCCTTTTAGAGAACACACTTACAATACAAGCGTCGTTTTATCCTCTTTGGCATTCAATGAATAACAATGACAGAACGATATTTAATTGTGTTGACTGTGTCGTTTAAAAGGAAAGCAGTACGTCATAATGAGAGTTCGCGCTTTACATTCGACGCCCTTGAGGACGATCCAGCAGCTGCTCTTACCGGAAACTCTCATCAAAAGGCCAACGGTGCGAAAAGTTTTAGACGCCTACCTCACGAAGATGCATCCATCGTCGGTTCTGCAAAAACGCGAAAGAATTGTTGAATGCAAATTTCTTCGGATCGAGGCAGAAGTATGATATTAAAATTATTTACTTTTAAGTTTTTAAGAGCTTATGTAATCATTTACGCACAATTGTTAAACACTGCGTTCTGCGTAAACGTTTCCAGTTTATTTATCGGAAATTTTAGATACTTCAATCTAATAAGTTTTCAAAACTTACTTGAAGATTAATGACGTTTTAATTAACGAATACTTGCAATTGCAAGTAATTTTATGAGTATTCACGTAATGTAGGCGAAAGGAAGATTACAAAGGATGATTACAAAGATTATAGATTATAATTAATGAATGAATAAGTAATGAATATATGTACATACGTGTATTATTTCTAAAGCTAATAATACTTTAGTTTAATAATTATTCGAAACTGTGTCTTTCTCTTGTGATCTTGCACGTTGAAATTTGGAAAATAACGACCGGTTTGTCGTGTCCACTTTAGGATTTGTGAATGGAATTGACGTATCGATAAATGTAATACCAGTATATTTTAGAGAGCGTATTTTCACCGCACTATTATAAGCGATAACGAATCAAAAAGTGGCGTAAAATCAAAAGAGACACTTTACGATCCTCTAGAATGTATTTTCATGTTTGCGTCCTTGAGGATCGATCTCTCGAAACAATGGAACATTATCAGAGTTCCTTGGAAATATCTGTAAATCTTTGGAGATTTCAAAAAAATCTAAGAAGCTTTTCACATCGCGTCCACAAATCTTTTTTGAAGCAAGCTTTTATATATATATATATATATATATATGTGTGTGTGTGTATATATATATATATATATATATATATATATATATATATATTCTCTCGACTTTGGCAACGCATTTCTGGCATGCATTTTACGCAAAAATTTGAGATGTTAGTAGGAAGAAAAGGAATTGTTAAACGATAATGAAAACACGACGTTTTCCGAAGCTCGTGATCGAGAAAATTGCGCTGGTGGAAATATTATAAATATTAAATACAATGTACAATTAAATAAAAACAATTATTAAATATGTCTATCTGTAATGTAATATTGTATCCTTGTAATAAAACATAAAGTTATTCATGAAATAATAAAATGATTAAGTTCTATAAGATTGTAAAAGAAAATAGAGAAAAAAACAATTTTAAAAAATTGCACATTTTCAAAAGAATGTATTTTTTCCAAAATATATATATTTTTAAATAAATGACCTTTACAATGTTTTTAAATAAGTTTTTAAATAAATTTTGAACTTTTTGTAATGCAATTGTTTAATTATGTAATTTAGGAATTGTGTATTCTTGCATTTCTTGTATTTTTTTTTACTTAATTATTTCTATAGTGATGAACAAATCTGACCTAATTTCATTTTCTCAACTTGTGTTTAAGCTTCTTTCATAAAATTTCTATTAACTTATGTACAAATATTTATTCTTGCCTTCATCGATCGATTCTTCGCAGCGTTTCTAAGTAACAGACTATCGTTTACCTTAGATACGTGCGTCTTTGCAAGGATTAGTCAACCAGAGAATTGTTGCAAAAGAGTGGGAGAATCTTTATAGACTACTAAAGATCCATTCTGATCGATTTATCATCGGAAATCGACGTTATGCCGTTTCAACTCGAAGCGAATGAAAAAACTTGCGACGACAATGAGGTAAAACCATCGATACAAAATGTTTGTTTCGAATTACGTGGCATCATCGGAATTCGCATCGATGTATCAGAATGCCAAGATTTTAGTTTGATAATAGTTCTCTAATAGATTTTATATCAATATTTTTTATCTCCCGAATTATGTAACGACAATCAATAAAAGATTTAAAAACATAAATGTACGTAAATGTAGAACATGATTCCAATATAAATAATATAAAACATAAATATTTTACAACATTATATAGATATAATTATATAATAGATACAACATATACACATATATATATATATATATACATATATATATATATATATATATGTATATGTTCGATCAAAACGGATCTTGATACTTAATAATATTTTTGTGCGATAAAATTTTTAGTTTTCAATAGAAGCAAACTGCGAGCCAATTATTATACATATTTGTCGATTTTGAAACACAGTTTTGGACTGCAGAAGCAACTTGCTTTGTCGCAGGCGCAGAAATATCAAAATAGTTATCGCATGCAGCCGCAGAATCCGTTCAAGATCGATCTGGTAGAAAAGATCGTGAAATCGGTGATGAATAATCGTTTGGACGAGGTCGCCTACGACGATGCGGAGGCCACAAAATTATGCGGCGATATTGCCGCAGAGATACGGCGACGCGTGAAGAAGCTTAACTTCGACAGGTGTGAGACAGATTTGCATCTTGAATGATTTAAAGATGATATTCCTGGGGAAAGGGAAGTTCACAAACGTTTAATTTATAAGTATATGCGTATAATAAGTTTCTACGAGAATTATTAGGAAAAATTAATTTGAAGAAGATTCAAGAAAGATATATAATCAACATAAATTGATTTAAAATTAACTTAAAATTAATTTAAAAAAGATTAAAGAAAGATACATAATCAATATAAATTGATTTAAAATTAACATAATCATTATTCAACGAAATAATGGAAATATATATATATATAATTGCTGAGAAATTGCTAGAAACGTGATAATTTAAGAAATAGTTCGTCAGTACTGATTTTCAAATAAATTTAAAAAAATTACTATACGTTTTATAGTTAGAAGTTTTACACGAACAAAATAATTGATAAAAAAGAAATTATTTAAAGATTTATAATAAAGTACCAAACAAATTCATCAAGAGTCACAGCTATTATTGATCAGTTATTAGATATTTAGATAATTTTCTCTAATTGTTAATTAATTATGTTATTTCTATTTATATTTCTTATTTAAGTTTTTATTAACAAATTTTAAATACATGAAATAGATATTAAGTTTCTAGATTCTACCTAGAATTTTTAAATATATTTGACTCGATAAATATTTAGCGATATGATAAATTTCCATGTAGACAATTTACATTTAAAAAACGGTTAGATAAAAACATTAAATAAACATTATTAAATATACAATTATAAAAATGTCTCGCATAAAAATGATAATTTAAACTTACTTTAAGTAAAAAAAAGTTTAATAAACGTTACAAACATCTCATAAACTTTTTACGTTTATTAAATAGTTTAAAAAAAGAATGAAATTTCAAACGTTTATTTTTCAGTTGATGACGTAGTTTCTAACGTTTATTAAATATATTTTGAATGTAACTGTGTTGCTCGAATGATCACAAAAATTCCTCAGATGTTACAAAAAAATTCCTTCTCTTCCAGGCATAAAATTATTGTCACAGTTACAATAATCGAAAAGGCCAGTCAATCCGTAAAAACCACACTCGGCTTCCTGTGGGACAGCGAGAGAGACAAATACTCTACTTTTTCCTTCGAGGGTCGTACATTTCATGCTCAGTGCAGCGTCTTCAGTGTTTATTATGAATAATATGCCGCGACTTTTGGGATTCATCAATGAACTCTCGATTACAAAAGAAAAAAAATTCATTATGCTAGTAGATAGCAAAGTGTCGCCTTCACAGAATTTTTTGCTTTGCAATTACACGAATAAATCACACATGACTACACGGAATAATCATTATTACACACAGAACTGGTTCCATTTATGCAAAGTCTCAGGGAGATGGTCCGCCAATAATATCCAGTTGGAAACAACATTTTTGTCCATCAGTCCGTATCTGTTCGTGCGAGAGTAGATAGTCGCTAGTCTCTTCCAAGGAGAAAAATATTATTTCAGTATAAATATTACTTCGTGATCTAGACAGGTGATATTTTAAGATAATACTCTATTTGAAAATTATTGATGATTATTGCAGTAGACGTTCCTTCAATTTTTTTCCTTTATCTGTGTTTCGGATCTTGGAAACTAATCAGCTGTCATTTTCAAATGTATTCAATTATTGGAAAAAAAAATTGCGTTGAAAAGAGAAAAATTTAATAAAATATATATAAATTTATATATAAATTTATTTATTCATGAAAATGTGCTAATAATAATCCTAATGATTAATATTTTCAATTTTTTTAAATGAAAACTTGTAAAAAACTTTTTAACATGACAATTTTGCTGATAACCCTTTCAATAGCTGCTATTAAATCTGTCACTATTTTTGGATAGGGTCTACAATCTTGGATAATAATTAGCATGCTTTATTAGCAAATTTCTCATTAAAATAAACTTATATATAAACATTTTAATATTCTATATTTTATTTATAATAATAAAATTAATTAAATTATACCTATTAAAAATTGCAAGCTTTTCTCCGTTCAGCGCAATTTTTATTTTTTCAATAATTGAATATATTATTATTTAAAAATGACAGCTGATTAGTTTTAACACTTTTTTTTATGTTATTACATTGAGACATTACTTTCTCGCGTTAGATCTATTTGCTTAAAAGACTATTCTTCGCTTTTTTATTTCCAGAAAACGTGATTAAAGTCAGTCAAGTTCACAGTTCTCTCTTTTCTCTTTAAATAACGAGGATTTGCAAGATGTGTGGAAAACTCTGCTTTTCCATTATCATGATATGCCTGGCGGAAAGCGCAGTGTTAGGAAATCCTCTGAGCTGTCATTCCGATAATAGGAGCTTTTATCTTTACACCGGCACTAAAACCCCGTATTCTTACGTTTATAATAATACTGGAGGAACTATGACTCTAACGAGTGAGTATTTATCGCTGTACAACAAGAGGAGCGCTGCTGAATATTCGCAAGGATTTTCTTCTTTCATCAAAAAGACCTAATCGGAATTTTCAGATTGCGAACCGACGCAGGTATGGATGCTGATCAGACATGGAACGCGATATCCTGGCAAGTCTATAATCGCGCAGATCTTGAATCTCACGCACATTCGAGATTATATAATAACAAACAACGTATTCGAAACTTGTGAGTGAGAAGATCCCAAGGTTTTTACATTCTGACTGATAATCATTTGTTGTGTGTCCTTTGAATCCAATTAGAAAATAAAAAGATGCACTATTAGATAAAAGAGCAATGGAATCTTAATAGAAATGGATTGATTTTGACACAGATAAAAATAAAATATAAAAACGTTGATTAACATAAGGGATAGTCCCTTTTTAAAATTTGTTTTCCCACAGGCGCATCTCGATACGAAAAGATGGATCTAAAGAATTGGAAACCCTATCCCGAGTTGGTCCCGGGAAAGGGAAAGCATTTGGCAATACAGGGTGAAAAAGATTTGGCGTCACTCGCCGAAAGAATCAGAGCCAAACGATGTTATTCGACTGGAACGTGACCAAGAGTTTTAAAGTAATAATTTGAGAAAAGTTCGATTTTTTTATTCGATTTTTGGTTTCTTTTTTTTTGTTATATTCGATTGTAAAATATGATATAAAATATAGTAGAGTAATGTAAAATTAATTAATATAATAAATAAAATTAATCAATGATATAAAATAATTCTTTAATATATAAATAATTTGTATTTTACATTTTATTATTATTAATATTATTTATAATATAATATATTATAAAACCGTATATATGATAACACAAACTGCAGCAATCAAAGCCTTAAATGGTCTAACTGGATCTTAAATGCTTCTATGATTCTGAATTGATATATTACGTATGTAGTCGTTCTTGAAACGCTAAACTATAGTAATATCACGAGTTAAAATTGACTAGCAATTTAACAATTTTTCATGCTTTTTCGCATCTTCGAAACGATCTTAATTATACTGAGTGACATATTAAAATCTGTAAATAATTGATTCTTATTGCGAAAAATATTACCTCGGCCGAGAGTGGAATCCAGATCTCTTGCATTCCGTGCGAGCATCCTAAGCCTTTAGATTACCGAGGTTCGCACGGAATGCAAGAGATTCGGGTTTGACTCCCGGCCGAGGTAATATTTTTCGCAATATGAATTAATTATTTACAGATTTTAATATGTAATTAAAATCGTTTCGAAGATGCGTAAAAGCATGAAAAATTGTTAAATTGCTAGTCAATTTTAACTCGTGATATTACTGCGATAGTTTAGTAGAAATAGCATTTCAAGACCGAAAAATCGGCGCGCATTTCAAAAACGACTACATATGTAATATATAAATTCACCCAGAATCATAGAAATATTTAAAATCCAGCTAGACCGTTTAAGGCTTTGATTAATATTATTTATATTATAAATTGTAATAGAGGAGACTGGGGACATTTGTACCAATATTTAGAAATATATATATATATATATATATATATATATATATATATATATATATATATATATACATATTTCTTTATTATTATTTTTTTTTAATATATATGATTATTTCTTTTAATGCACATGAAGTAACAACTATTTAGATTTACGGTACTATTTGCAAAAATATGTAATTTTAAGCTATGAATAAAATATCAAAATTCAAATTAGTACATCTTGCTCCGATTTGGGAAAAAATGAAACAAAGCTAGGGAAAATTGTAACCTATTTTAAAAACAAATTATTTGTTTTAAAACAAAAATTCACTGCTTTAAAAACACAAATTTAATGCTTTAAAAATAAATTATCTGTTCTAAAACAAAGATTATCTTCTTATATTATTATTGTTTTTAAAACAGTAAATTTGTTATTAAAAAGCAGTAAATTTGTGTTTTTAGAACAGATAATTTGTTTTTAAAGCAGTGAGTTCGTGTTTGTAAAGCAGTGAATAATATCTTTAATAATATTAGGTGTTGGAATTAATTCGTAGCGTTTTTAATGAAAGAATGTTATTTATTTCACATGAGCATTAAAAAATACATTAATAAAAGTACTTCCCATCACTTGTAAAACGCTACGAATTAATTCCAACACCTAATAATATTTAATAATAATATTACAATAAGAAATATTTACAATGCATTCGCACGTGATCATAGAGCATAAAAATGTGTGTGCTCACATCACAGTATTTGGCTATGACAGATCTGAATAGTCCTCAACTTTAACTTAGAATATTTCGGCTCACGAAGCAGAGCGACACTTTTTTCTTGTCAAATCTTTATATTACGCGAAAACGTATCAATTCAGTGTACTTTTATCAAAATTTGAGATGAACAGCTCTTCTTAACATTTACCGTTAATTGTAATAATGTTACAATGTATCCTACACTGAAAAAAAATATAATCAATTTTAATAAATATTTAATTGAATACTGAAACTATCAACTAAATATTTATTAAAATTGATTATATTTTTTTCTCAGTGTAGCGATATGGTACTTTTAATCCAAAACTAATGTTGTCAAAATTTATATAAATATATTCGAATCCATTTAAAAATATCAAAAAAGATATAGCTTAATAAAATGTATTTTAGAATTAATAAAATGAAAATATGATAAAAAGCATTTTATTCGAAAGTTTAAAGCAAAAAAGTATAAAATCGTAAATTTACACTTACGTGGCTTGTCCGAACACAATATATATAACTTCTTTTACACGTGCACGATTTGCGGTGCGATTGACGACATGAGGCAGATGCAGGCCTCGATACCAATTATTTTTGTTCTTCAGATATGATCATTTTGTCTCTTATCATTTAAAAGATATATGCATTGTTATAACTTATCTCCGTTGCAATTGTCCCCAGTCTCCCCTACTATTGATTAATAGATCCTTTATCAACCTGACGTTTATATTCCAGTTTAGATCAACGGCTACGCAACGCACCATCGCAAGCATGAGATCCTTCGTAGAAAGAGCTTTTAATATTAGTTCCAAAAAAATATTACCAATGATAAACGACACTTCACTGCATATGGTAATGTTAATAAATCGTAAACTGTACTTTCTATGAAAATACACAGCAAGTGAAGTAACGATCCAGAGAATCATTATTCGTATGACTGGAAGTTTCAGCTAAAAAAAATAATTTTTTTAGGAGCACATCAGTATGTAAAAATAATTAATGCAAATATCGGTTTAATTTATATTAGTAATACGTTATAACCAACAACGTGTCATTAAGAAAACATTAACGTGTGTCGATTAAAAATCTATTTATTCCCAATAAGCTCGTACTATATTTTTCTTTCCATAATATACAATCGTTCAGTAAAATCATTAAAATATGATCATTTTTTATTTATAATCTTTTATTAATGTAAGAATATTGTATGAAAAAAATAGATTTGTTTTAATGACATTATATCTTTTTATTTTTATCTTCTAGATCAAATTGATGCACATACAACAAAATATCACCGTGCAGCATATTCCTCTTTTAAAAGAAGCTTCCAGTAACACATCAATCAAGTTTGAAGTAGTGCCGATCGTCAATGATACTTTATTAAAGGTAATTACCAAATCAAGTCTCCCTCCCCTCCATCTTTTGTTAAAGTCCTTTTCAGACATAACAATTTGTATCGCGGCCAGTGAGTTTTTACTATCAACGTACAAACAAATAGTTTAATGTAGGCATATTTTTATTTTTATTTATATTTAATGTTATTTGTATTTATATTACGTACATTAAATTTGTTACTTTGGCTCATAGCCCTTCTTAACACAATATCTTTTATAACAATTTTTTTTTTTAATTTTACTCATAATTTTACTTGCCATGCAATGTAACGAAAAACGTCTGAAAGATTAGAAATACATTCTCAATAAACTGTTAAGTTTTCTTTCTCTTCTCACGATAAAACGCATCAAGAATGTTATAATAGGAAAGTATGTCACGAATATTTATTCTTATGTTAACTTAAAATAAATGTATTACTTAAAATAGCTGTATGACAATTGTACATCCTGGAAAAGTAGGGGCATTAACAAGGAAGTAAAAGCGTTTATTAACGGCCCGGAAATGGCAAAAGTCTTGGCGGATGTCAGTCAGCGTTTGAATCTCCTGAACATCAGTAAAGGTGAGGAATAATCACTCACCAGAAGATCAGTTGTTGTTAAATTATTAATTATACTGCCTGTAAAAAAATTGTAACAATTTTAGCCATTTTTTATTTATTTTTACAAACAAAATTTAGGAAAAAATTTATTGTCGAGGAAACAACTGTCGTGAAAATTCTCAAAATCATTTTCTCCCTTTTGACGTCATTTTTCTTAAAATTGTGATGTGATTGCCAAATTTGAAAAACGCATCATGTTTTTTCGTGCTCGACACTTAAAAAACATGAAAGTTTATTCAGATAACGAGTCAAAAATGTAAATTCGCAGGCTAGTATTATCAAAAACCAATCGTTAGTTATCAATTATTATCAATAGGATAATTTTTTATTATATAGTATAATAATTTCTCTCTGTCTCTCTCTTTCTCTCAGAAGATATATTTCTATTTTACGACGCGTGTCGCTTCGAGAGAACTTTGCATCTGAACAAACCGTCGCCTTGGTGCTATGTGTTCACCGACGATGAAATGCGAGTTCTTGAATACGAGGAAGATCTCTTTTATTATTACAACAGCGGTCCGGGAGAGGAAATCAACAGCCAGTTAGGGTGTTACCTCATCCGGGACATGGTCGATCATTTCACGTAAGTAAACTCCTCATACAACACAATTCTTCAAGAGATGTTCTAACAGACATCCTATGAATGTCATCAGGTCATCACTCAGAGAACTGTGTCGTGTGGCTCCTTCGAAAGATCTGAGTGCTTTCTTTTTGATATCTTTTTTTTTTAACTAAAATCCTACAGGAAATTAGAGGTGAATGGCGACGAGCCAAAGGGTGTGTTCTACTTTACGCACTCGCAGATGATGACGTTGTTCCTCACCGCGATGGGAGTTGCCCAAAACCCTGTACCGCTCACAGCCACAAACTTCCGAGATATGGATTACAGAAATTGGAGGATTTCTCAGTTAGTGCCGTTTGCCGCGAATTTTGCGGCGGTCTTTCACAGGTAACAGCGCCAAGATACTTTACGATATTCACGAATTGCATAGAGAAATTTAAAGAGAATTAAGAAAAGCAAGTTCTTCTAATTTTTAGTTCTTTCTTACAAAAATACTTCCCTCCGATTGTAACAAATTTTAGATGTGTTAAAGAAAAAAAATACGTGTTTCTTATTTTTGTTTATATTTTAACATATCCAAAGTGCTAAAATCGAAGGGATACTTGATTGTTTTTCTTGACAGAATAATTCTTTTTTTATCCATTTTATTTCATATATGATATATTATTCATTATTTTATATATATATATTTAAAATATATATCTATTAGATGCAACTCAAGCGATACTGTTTTTAAAGTCGCCTTCTATCTAAATGAGAATCCCTTGACCATCGAAGGCTGTAAAAATGGAGTCTGCGATTGGGTGCAGCTGAAGAAGAAGTTGGGTGCTATCGCGGCCAATTGCAATATGGAAGTTTGTAAAAAAAAATTGTAAATTAACATAACTGTCTTTCCTTTATTTTTTATGCGAAATGTTGAACGCTTTAAAGCAAAATTAGAACGCAATTGAAAAGTTATGATATGCCATGAAAGGAAGGACTATACAGTTGTACATATAATTAGAAATTTTCAACTTTATTCAAATGAGACTTAGAGGCAATAACTTAGAAGTTTCTTTCTTAAAAAATAAGATAAATGCAATAGACACTTGTTTGTCAAAAAAGATGATGAATTAAAGGTCTTTCCATTTTTCTTTAATTTTTTTGTGCAAAACATTAGACTTTAACAAGTAAGAGCTGAATCTTATAGATGCTTTTAAATAATTTCTGTTGTAAATGTAAATTACTACATATTTAGTATATAATTCACATAGAAATTATTTAAAAGCATCTACAATCCAACTTCGACCGTAGGCATTAAACTCTTACTTGTTGTGTATTCACATATATAATCTTAATAAATCCATCTATATATAACACTAATAAAATTTATTATTAGACTTTAAAGTAAAATTGGGACACAATCCCAATTAAAAAGTTACAATACGAAAACGATGCACAATTATGGTATAAATATATAAATTCCCCGACTCATTTAAATTACTTGAACAAAGCAATAAAAGAAACTTCTTCCTTTCGCCCTGTCCTAAATTGAAACAAAGGAGGTTAAACTAAAGCATAAGCTGTAATTCGTATTGCGAGACATACAATAAACACATGTTTGATCAATAAAGAGGAGAAAGACCTGTTCCAATTAACTAGCCTTTTAAATTAAATCTACGCCTTGTCGCGTTCTTTTGCACGATCATTACATTCGCATTACATATTCTTCTCACGATTTTTAGAGTGATGTTCTCGTGATGTTCTTAATTACTTATTCACTTTGCGAGACTCTATCTATTCTAGCTAATAACTGGAGCAAGAGTGGCGACGCCCTAAGGTCGACAGGTCCTTAACCGGGTCGCGTTAACTGATGGGTCGAAGAGATCGCGTGTTTCGAACGTGAGACCACCAGGCACCGGTCTAGGTGCCTGTTGGTTACCTAGGAGGCAACGAGGCTCGACGACCTCGCGCGGCAGTGCAACACGAACCGCCGCGGCGAACGGCGGCTTGTTGAACGCTACCTCGCGATCGCGAAGGTGCGCACGTTTACGTTGTTTACATTCGAGGCAGTCCACCCGCCCGTCAATTACCGTGTCGCAATTCATTGCCTAGTCTTCCGTCGAGCAGGTTTCGTCAAGCCCGATCGGCCGTGTCCCCCTTGAACTTTGAGTTCCCGAGTGTCGGTCTTCTGATCCCAAGCCTCTGTCTCTTCGACGTCCCGGATATCCCCCTTGGATACTTTTCCGCGATCACAAGCATTTCTCAACCTCGTACGTAATGCGAATAATCTGAATTCTCGATTGCTTTGCTTGTCGTTAATGTTTTAATCGTGCTTTAGTAACAGATATTAATATACTAAAAAATGTACTAAATTTTAATAAATGTTTGTTTGAATACTAGTTTGATTTATCATCTTTTAGTAAATATCTATTACTGTAAGTAGATTAAGTTAGTATTAAGTTAGTATTGAAAAATATACATATTAAGATTTAGAAATTTTTTTTCTCAGTTCATTAATAGATTTAAAATATGGAATAACTTTGGACTAAAATCAGACCAAAATCGTTTTAAGACGTCTTACATCCTGATTTTAGACACGCGTGCTGTCTAGGCAATTTTTTTTTAATTTAGGCCAACAGCCTTTGACAGACAGCTGCACTGAGAAAAAATATTCTAAATTTCAATAAATATTTATTTGAATAGTTCCAACTAAATATTTATTAAATATAAAAATATCTTTATTTAGTACAAAAAACATTAATTTGATTTAACAATCATTTCTTTTTATTAAGTAAATATTTATTTATTGTAAATAAATATTTAGTTGATAGTATTCAAATAAATATTCATTTAAATTCAGGCTATTTTTTTCTCAGTGTGGTATTTAATATTGAAAAATAAAAGGTGTTCCGAAAAATGGGTCAAAGAATTTAGGAGCGTATAGGGGAATACATTAACGAAGATAAACAAGACATATCCGCTTAAGGTGGGTCCGCGTAGGTCGATACTGATGAATCAATCTGATAGAAACGAAGTGAAATAATGAATTGTTTGATATGCTTTCATGTTTCTCGCAAATCTGTGCCGCGAGAATCTCAAGTTGTATTGAAAGAAGATAGAATATAATTTTCGTATAATAAAATATTTTGTATCAGTGTTAAAAGGAAATTAGAAGAAACTCATTAAAATATTAGAATTAGAAAAAACTTATTGAAATACCCATTCACAAATTTATTTTTGAATCTTTTAAGCTCTTCTTCTGTGTTAATCATTTTGATGTTACACTGTTAGATATCAAAGAAATGTTAACTTAATCTCTTGAATAACATTTTGTTATTTTTAAGCATTTCTGTAATTAGTTTCCAAATAAACAACGTTTTAATGTCTTCACTCAGTAAATAATAAATTAGATTTAAGTAATATATTTTCTCGAATTAAACTGTTTAACTTCATTAATTTCATTAATTTTTAGTTAAATTAACATATTGAAAGAGAACAGTGGCGACTTTAAAAATAACACAAATTGAATATAATTTAATATTATAATTTAAGTAGATATTAAACATTTTAAATACAAAATTAAATTATTAATCTTAATTTCAAATTGATGCTTTTGTTGAATTATTGATCTTGATTTTTAGTCCTGAATTATTAATCTTGAACTCAAATTGATATTCTTGGTGAATTATTAATCTTAATTTTTAAGCTTGAATTATTAATCTTGATCTCGATACTTTGTCGATGATTCAACCTATTATTCCATTCATTAAAATCTTCCATGAATTTCATTAATCTTGATAAACTCCAAAGATATAAATCGTCAAACATTCAAACGCTGAAGACAAATATATAAATAGCTCGAAAACTTTGAATGATTCAATAGATCTTCAGAGTTACTCGCCTTTTTTACTTTCTCAATATTATAACTCATCAAAAATTAATTCTTAATTAATAATAAACTTCTCGCGAAGTCTCAATCCAGGCTTCGAAATTGACTTAACCCTACGAGAACCTCAGTCTGAAATTTTTAGAGTCCATTTAGAATTCTTCGGACGGTACGATTCTTAGACGACGCTCGGTGAATTAATCCGGAAACGCTCGATTCGCAACCTCGGAGTTAACGTGTGAAATTACCATATCGCGCTTCAACGCATGCGAGAGATGATTTAATTCGCACTCCGGATTAAATATCACGTGGCGAATCTGTCCTCTTCGCGTGCACGTGATCGGGATTTCGCGAATTCTCGCAACTTGATTGGCGCGAAAATGCGTCGTAAGTTTGCTTCGGACGTCATCATAATTCAAGGATCGCCGATCGCCGATATCGAACGGGATTCTACTGCAAGTGAATAAATACACGCGAATAATTACCGCTGCTCTCCTGCATCAAGAACCATCGAGCGTGACCAACGTCGTCGTCCTACTTTCGTGAACAATTGTCGCGAGCGCGCGCCGTCTATCGTTCCGACATTTATTGCCGTGCGTGATATCCCGCAATCGAGAAGGAATCTCTGTTGGAAAACACTCAGCTTAATTGAAAAAAAAAATAGATGCCTAACTCTCTGAAACTTTTAGAGCGAAAATCTCGCTCTGAAGAGTCAGCTCTCACTCTTACGTCCGTTTTCTGTCAATGTGATTTTAATCTCGATTATGTCTTCATCTTTTTCTAGCTTCACTGCCCGTTTCTACCAATATAAATTAACTTTAATACTTAATCTCGGTTCATCTTAACTCTTCGTCCATTTTTAATTCTTAGAACTGGGAATATGAAAAAAAAAAGATGAAGAGTTAATTAAACCAAAATTAAAATTTAACTATATTGGTAGAAACGAGCATAAGAATTAGAAAAAGATGAACAGTAAATTGGACTGAGATTAAAGTTAATCTTACATTGGTGGAACTAAGTCTTAAAGATTGAAAATCGCTATTTTTTAAGACTAGCTCGATTTTCATATATTTCTTAGAGTGAGATTTCACTCTAAAGAAATTAGAAAGGATGAAGAAACTTCGAAGAGAATGCAGGGAATTAAGAAAGAATTTGAGAGAATTCATAAATGATTCTAAAAGAATTCTGAACAAACAAAGAAATTCTCGTTACATCTCTTAGTTTTAAGAATTTTTCGAATTTTAAATTCATGAAGAGATTTCTGACAAAATATTTGTTATCCGATTTCTTCGGATTGAATGAGAAATCTTACAATATTTCAAAACTTACAGGTATATAAAGAATTATAGAAAAATGTAGGCTTTCTCAGAGCATTTTTGAAAAGTTCCAATTCACATAAAAGAATCGGAGAAATTTTCTAAAAGGTTATAAAATTATATAAAAATTCTGAAAAATTTGATTTATATAAAAATTTAAAAAAATTATCTGAAGAAAAATGTTCTTCAGAGCAGAGTAACAATAAAATAATAACAATTGCCTGGAATCTAAAGAGATATTCAAGGATTTAGAAACCATAACAAATATGTCTAAAAGACAACCAAGGAGAACTTTGCAATCTCTCTTTCGCAGAATATATCGCAAATAAGGTCAATCGATGAAAAAAAAATCGTGAATCATTGGCTAACGCGTGTAAATTTAACGTACGAATTCTCTTATATCCTCTCGTTTCACAGAATGCGACGCTTCGATTATTTTGTTATGATTCTTGTTACGCAGGCGAAGGATGGCCGTTCGCAATTTGCTGTTTATTCATAAAATGACAATGATAATAACTGTAGCTGACCATTCTTTCCTGTCATTGCAGCAAATGTCCTCTCACGTGATCACACGTCAGTTATATTTGCGTTGCACATTCCTGCCATCATCAGTGGCTGTATTTTCTTCGATATTAATATTCATATTTCCTCGATCTAGGCTGCACGTCTTTCTAAAGCACAATGTCGTCGGCCATATTTTACCATAAAGCTATTTATTTATTTAGGACGCGCTTTTCACGGTTTAAAGTCATTGAATTTGCCATTAAAAGATCTTGTTTCCATTTATTACTCAACTCTTTCTTTTCTTTTCTCTGTTAGTCATTCTCGAATATTCTAATTTGTCTTTTTTCCTTTTTGCTCATTATTCTGATCTCTTCTTCTTTCTCGTTTTATAATAAATTTTTTCAACTTTTCCTTTCTTTTATTTTTCTTTTTCTCTTGCGTGATAATTAATTATAATTCATTCTATTCTATTCTATTATATAAACTACACTAAAAAAAAAGTGTGTATAGATTTAATACTATGGGTTTTCTACATCATAATGGTGTTGATGATATTTGTAGAATATCAACATCATCATGGTATTGATGTAAAAATTAAGGGTTTTTTTTTAATTCTAACACCATTCCAGGTAAAACACAGAATTAAGTCGTAATGATGTTATAGGACGTCATTTTCAAAAATAAACTTAGATATAAACGTAGAAGTAATAAATAAAGTCATGATGATGTTAGGTCATAATATCTGCCTCTCTCTCTGATTATTATAATTTCTGTGTTCTACTTGAGATGCTGGTGTTAATATTAACACCAATACGGTAAAGAATTATGTATATAGACACTGCGTGGTGTTGAATTCACACTCATATTTTTAAAACTTATCTACTCTCTAAAATTTTTAGGATAAATCTCATTCTGAAGAGTGAAATCTCTTCAGTTCCAATAAGCTTAACTTCAATCTCGGTTTAATTTACTGTTCATCTTTTTCTAATTCTTAAATAAATTAAACCGAGATTAAAGTTAATCTTACATTGATGGAACCGGACCTAGAGATTGAAAATTGAACTACTCTTTTTTCAAGACTGGCTAGCAATTTTCATTCTTTAGCGTGAGATTGCACTCCAAAGAATTAGAAAATAACTATTTAACAATAATCGATATTCACTTATATAATAAGAAGCTTAATTATATGTCCTTTATAAGTAACATCTTCGTAATAAATTGCAAATAATTTTCTCATACACGCCGCGAGCGATTTATACCATCATCGAAGCAACGCTCGAGGCAGCGTAATGGATTTCGCATTGAAACGAGATTGCGGCCGACGTTAGAGGCGGCGACGGTACTCGCGAACGACGAAGAAATTAAGTATAAGTAGGCCAAGTATGTGGCATGGCGACTATAAGAAGCAAAAGAAGAAGTCTCTCCATTAATCGCGCCGTTGTCAATTACGTTATCGTCAACTATTACGTCCAGGCTATTTCTGGACCGAGTGATGGCGTTCGTCGTTCACAAGATCCCAAAGACGATTGTAATGTTACACCGAGGATGCTCATTCTCATGTCCGGACTCTGAAAACCGGTTTCTCTCACGATTATTATGTAATGCGCGCGATGTAATTTTACTATCACGTTTCTCTTTCACGGCGGCCTTGGCCTTCGCATTCATCTCCCACGTATATAATATAATAATCACCCTCTCGCGGAAGTTGAAGCCTCAGAGTCCACGAGAGCCCTTTGAATCCCATACAGCACAAGAGATCGATTATGTTATCTTGAAACGAGATCAAAGTTACAAAAGTGAGCAAATGTTCTATATTGCAAAAGTGATAGAAAAAATTTAAACTACTAGTTTTGGGAAAAATATTTCAAATAAAAGTTGTATGTCCATTTGAGCTCAATAAAGTTCTGAATTCAAAATTTTAGTAGCTCATCTGATGGCCTTCTTCAAACCTTACAACTTTTCCTTTCAAACGTTTTCGCGCTTTTCGAAATTGCGTTCGGAATTGAGATATCAAATCCGCCTAGGTAAAACATAAAAGTTGTAATAATATCATATGAACATCGTCGTAACTTTATTATCACTTAAGTACATATAATCCAGTAAACATCATCTGACAGTAATAGAATATATCAATATTAAAGTGTTTCTATACATAATTCGTAAATCGCAAAATGTAGTTCGCAAATGTTAACGCAGATTGACGATCCACAAGATACATGCAGATAAAAACAAACCATAGGCAATGAAAAAACGAAAAAGCAAATTTTTATTCTGCATCTCTCAATTACGTTTTGCGTATGTAGAGACACCTTTATAATTTCATGCTCAATGTAACTATTACGTAACATATGTATTATATCCTATTTATACTTTGAGTGTAAAATTATAACATCAACGCTGTATTACTGTTTAATTGGTGTTTACTGGAAATCGACAAATGAGGTTCATATGGAATCATTATGACTCAGTGTTCTACTTAGGATGTAGAACAAAAGATCATAATGACATCCAAAACGATCTCGAAAGTGATTATTAACATCTTTAGACTCAATTTTATTGGAACTGCAAGTTAAAAAAAATTTTTTTAAATTCAATTCTTGCACATTTTAATAAGTTACTCATATTAAACAATTAATTTTTTCAAAATTTTGACTATTTTTCCAACATATACATTATTATGTGCATCAGATCTCAGATGAGGTCGATAGAATAAAATAATGTCTCTGGTGAAAAATTTTCTCAGAATTTTTCATATAATTTTTCAGAATTTCTGAAATATAATTTTATAACTTTATCACATTTTTTATACGAATTGGAACACTTCAAGAAAATCTACATCTTTTTTTAGAATTTTCCATATGCACAGTTAATTATAAAATATCGTAAGATTTCTAAGATTTTTTTGTATAATTTCTGATGAAATGTTATAAAATCTAAAAAATTAAAAAATATTTTTTTTTGAATTATGAGATGAGAAATCTCAGAATATTTCAGAATTCACATGTACGAAAAATTCTGAGAGAAGATGTAAACTTTCCGAATATTTTTGAATATTTTTGAAAAATGTTCCAATTTGTATAAAAATTATAAGAAAAATTTTCCGGGGATGACTTCAAATTTGATATACATTACAATGTACGAGAGTCTCAAGGGATTAAAAGAGTTACTTTTTGTCAATTAATTTTCATGTCATTTTGACATAAATCTGTACTGTTCTGCTTTGGATAGCTTCTCATGGAGTGCAACGTTCGACGATTTAAAAGATTGAACAGATAAAAGAGATAAGAAGAAATCAAGTTTGAAATGCTGCGGTGACTCTCGCGGATCCGTGTTTCACCCGTTATCATCTTCTCGCTAATTTATCGCGTTAATACTTCGCCGCGGCAGTTCTCGGCGCGAATGAGCGCGAATACGCGCGCGAACACACTTCCGGTTATGTAATCGCCGGAGCGACTACATCGTTACGCTAGCTCTCCTCGAGTTGGTAATAAGTTACATTCCGCGATGTCGTCAGCCGGCGGCGAAATGTAGGTTTACGACGGTCCGCGGAACGCGAAAGGAAAATCGCTTTTCCGCGAACAGGTCCCTCGACGTTCCGCTTCAGGATCAGCGAGAAATTCACTCATTCATTCGAAAATTTATTTCATGTGAAATTTTCAGAGAAATCCTGGAGAGGTTGATTATCTAAATATATCGCGGAACTTGCAGTATTATCTGTAAATAAACTGCAAAACTTGTAATACATTTATTGCTTAAAACTTGCGTCGATATTGTGAGAACATAGATAAATTCAGTACATGTATTAAATTTTAAAGGGAAAGATGAAGATGTTTAAAATCTGTTCCTAAATATTATTAATGTAGGTAATAACAGTTCCAGAATGCGCGCAGATATATAATTTATACTCTGTAAAAAATTCTCATAAAAAGACTTATTTTTTTAGCTGAATTTCTTTCACAGTTTATCTTTCTTCTTTTTCTTTACACTTTGGAGAAGAGAGAGAGAGAGAGAGAGAGAGAGAGAGAAAGAGAGAGAGAGAGAGAGAGAGAGATGAAAAGAATTCAGCTAAAAAGAACAGGACTAATATCTTATAATAAGGAATATCTTATAAAAATTTTAAGAATTTTTATATTTTAAATTTAAAACGATTTTTAAAAAATAGAATTTCTTCAGAATCTATAAATTTTTCGGATATTATAAAATTTAATCTTATAAATTTTTTATTAATTTGAAAGAAAAGTATTTGGTATTTGTAATTATAATTGCATAATAAAATATAATCACAATTATATAATAACCTCCATTTTTTAAATTATTACTGTTATATTGTTAGTAATAGTGTAGCCTTATATATTTATAATTTTACGAACTATAAAAATCAATGTTTTATTGCAAATTATGATAAATTTAAATATCAATATAATTATCTATAAAAGAGATATATATACATATATCCACACAGCCCCAAAACGTTACCAGAACGTCGTCAAAATATTTCAAATGTCTTTTACAGAATGTTTAATTTAAAATATTTCTGCAAATATCTAGAGATGTAAAATATTGATTAGGTGTTTGGAATTTATTCGTAAAAGCCAGGGGGGTTTTTAATGAAAGAATGTTATTTATTTCACATGAGCATTAAAAAATACATTAATGAAAGTACTTCCCATCACTTGTAAAACGCTACGAATTAATTCCAACACCTAATAATTTAAAATATTCAAGAGACATTCTATTAGAAATATTACATTTGTAATGTCCTTTTAATGTTCTGAAGACGTTTCGGTTCAAATCTTTCTCAATATTTCATATGAAGTAGTCTGGCGACATTTTACTTGAAGTATTTAAGAATATTGCGAATGAAATATTTTAGAGACATTCCATTTGAAATATTACATTATTTCCTTAAAATATTGAGAGATTTCGCTTCGTGGTAATCTTTCTGTTTTATATGAAGTATTCTCGCAACCTCTACTCAAAGTGATCTTATTATTATAAGTGATTGGCTTTATTATGATTATAATTATATATCAGCTGCATTTTTTTTTGGAGAAATTATATATCAGCGCTAATTTGTATCATTTTATCTTCATCATTCATTATAGACGTATAAACAATGATAGATGATATAATTAAATAGCGTTCATAGCACGCTCCCCGAATGCTGCCATCGACGTGAACAATTACTGAATGTCTTCAGAATATTATTGTACTAGATGCAAACATAAGACATATTCTGCTATCATTGCTAGAATGTTTCTGAGATCATCACCAGAATATTTTAGATTTCAAATGTAATATTCTGGCCACATTCTGGTGACATTCTTAGTGCTGTATGGGTATATAAATGATAAATTAAAAAAACCTTTTTATATATAATGGACAATAAATTAAAAAGCAATCGCAATTACAGAATGGCATGCGAAAAATGTCATGTCAATTATCTCGTCAAAAATTACTCGTGAAATATCATTTTTTTAAGCAAATTTTGTACTTCGTGGAAATTTTGTTAGATGCGGCATCATTAGTTGAAATTGGATGAAGGTGAAGGCACGCACAACAGTTTGTGAAATGTATTAGGTGTTGGAATTAATTCGTAGCGTTTTACAAGTGATGGGAAGTACTTTCATTAATGTATTTTTTAATGCTCCTGTGAAATAAATAACATTCTTTCATTAAAAACGCTACGAATTAATTCCAACACCTAATAGAATGGCATATAAAAAGTACTATTTGCTTTCCATATAATACATTTATTTTTAACAAAATTCATACAAAGCTTCATCTCCGCTCAATTTCAACTAATGATGCCACATCTAATAGAATTTCCACGAAATACAGGATTTGCTTACATAGAGTTAAAAAACTTTATAAGTGTAATTTTTTAATAAGATAATTAAATAGCATGACATCATCTTGTATGATAAATATGATCATTTTCTTAATATTCGCTTACTATTTACGTGGTAATAATGACTAAATGTATGTAGAAGAAAAAATAAAAAAAAAATAAAGAAGAAAAATAAAGAAACAATCACTTTCACAAAATAGTTGCGTGAATATTACAGTTGCAATCATCGTAATGTAGCAACAATAACTTGCATAACTAAAACAACTATAAATATACAGTTAAACACTGACTATAATTACAGTTAAATTATGCATGATAATTGTAACTATTTTTTTCTTACATAATCAGTGTAGAATATTTAAAAAATCGCATATATATGTATAAAAATTTTAGAAAAGATATTATAACCATTACAGATTTTCTCAGTATTTTCAAAAATGCAATTTACATTAAAAAATCTGAGAAATTTTCTAAAAAGTTACAAAATATCGAAATTATGAAAAATTCTGAAATTTATATAAAAATTCCAAAAAATTATGCAAAAGATTTTAAGCAAAAATTTTCATCGGAATATCTCTTTTGTCATATAATTTATTTATTAGGTGTTGGAATTAATTCGTAGCGTTTTTTAATGAAAGAATGTTATTTATTTCACATGAGCATTAAAAAATACATTAATGAAAGTACTTCCCATCACTTGTAAAACGCTACGAATTAATTCCAACACCTAATATATTGTATATTAAAGTGAAAATATTTTCAAAACAAATTAACAAAATCGTGGCTTATTTCGAGCTTATAATTAGACTAATTTTAAATTAATACAATTAACATAACAATGTAAATGTATAATAATCTAAATACAATTAATAAAATAATAAAAAATATATATATAATTATAAACGTTTCGGCTTATAAAATCTTCTTTAGTGTATAAAGCAAAAATACATTATTAAATTAACGAACCAATTAGATAACGCATATAATGAAATATTTATAAACCATCAGTAATAATGTGTCATTCATATAAGATTCGAATGTCAAAATGTGTTAAGACAGATTACATAAAATAAGAAGAATGAAATACTTCGGTCAAAAGTAGATTAACGTGACGTCCTTCAATTACAATTACAGACAAGAATTAAAGAACATCGTAATAATATAAAATTAGACCAGTCCAAACACTCAGTAATCACGAAACAAACCATTATTTTAGTTAGGAAAAAGTTAGCTATTCGATTTTGAAAAGAATTATTGCAAAAAAATATTTCTGAAATAACTCATATTAAAGAACAAAAAAACGGTTTAATGAAAGATATTGAGTTATTGAACACCTCTTATTTTAACATATTGGACGACATAAATTGTTGTAAACATAAATTGTCATATAGTTTTGAACAGATTTGTTTTACATTCGATTTTGTTGACTAACTTTTATTTCACCTACACATCACATCAGTTAATTTTCAAATAGTAACAGACAACTTCTAATTTTAATATATTTGACCAGATCACTGATTAAGATTTTTAATTACAGTATTTTATATAAATTAACGTGAGTTATAATTTGATTCTGTATTTCTCATTCACACTAATTGTATTATTTTAATACTTCTTTTCATTCTACAGAATATCATAAAATATTCGTAACAATTGAACTCTTAAATCGAATGATTCAAGTTTATGATAAATTGGATTCCCGTTTTCAACTGAGGAATTTGGCAAAATTTATCGAAGGATCATATTAATTTACTTTTGATTAAAGTATTTCATTTTTCTTATTTTATGTAATCTTAACACATTTTGACATTCAAATCTTATATGAATTGACATTATCACTGATGGTTTATAAATATTTCATTATATGCGCTATCTAATTAGTTCGTTAATTTAATAATGTATTTTTGCTTTATATACTGAAGAAGGCTTTATAAGCTGAAATTTATTTATACATATATTTTTTTTATTTTATTAATTGTATTTAAATTATTATATAGTATTTACATTGTGTTATATTAATTATATTAATTTGAAGTCAGTCTAATATAAGCTCGAAATAAGTCTATTGTTAATTTATGTATATTTTATTGTTGATTTTTATACAATTAATAGCTCACTTTACGTCACACACACACAAACGCTTTACATCATTCACCATAAAAACATATCCTTGTCATTATGTAATCCTGTCATTCAATATTTCATAATGCCTTTAACATAAATCGAAGCTTTAAAAGAAATCTCGCACTTCCGGTTTAGACAATAGGTGATCTTCTACATTTTTTTTATTTCCACATCGGACGTAGCTAATTCTATTTATTCGTTGACAAAGTTATCATCCTTATTATTATTCTTATCGCAGAAGCGGCACTTTCACTGCATAATGTCCGCATTGTTGGTGTTGTTGATCGCATCGTTTCTGGCTTCACCGAGCGTCCATGTGCTCGCACGCGATGTCGATTTCTGCTTTGCGGACGAAGATAATCCGTACCTGTACATGGCCACGAAGACCGCTTATCACTTCGTTCACGGTGGCAAGACCCGGTTCCAGACACTACCCAGTAAGTACCGAAAGTCGGATTGACTTGGACCTCTCAACAATGGCTGCGTTCAGCAGAAAAAGCAGCTTTGCAACTGTTGTGAAATTCTTTAATATGATTGGTCTTGCCTTTAGTTTCTCATTGGATCTAAATGTATAGATCAATCATATTCAAGAATTTTACAATAGTTGCAAAGCTGTTTTCTCTGCTGAAAGTAGCCAGTGATCAACATCAAAACGATCAGTACTTGCTTGTTTAAGAAGTTCACATTGAGAGAAAAAATTGTAATATTTAGTACTATAAAAGTTTTCCTTTCAGCGAAAAAGAGTAGATAAAAAAGAAAGTCAGTGAAACTGATATCAGTATACTTTTAGTTTAAGCATGTGAATATTTCTTCATTTCAAATAAAGAAATGTTTTTTATTATATTTTTAGTATTAATCAGAATAATCAATTAATTAAAAGAATTTATTTTTACATTTTCTTGAAATTTTAAACGAAACAAAATACGATTTTTGTTCTCATTAAACAAAATCGACATTGGCGTTCGGTGAAAGATAAGATTGTAATTGTTATTAAACACTTCTGTTCGACAGATTGTCGACCGGTGCAAATCTGGATGTTGACGACACATGGCACCCGTTGCCCGAGTATCCAGGAGATCGACAACATCGTCTCTTTAACTGAACTCAAAGAACAGATACTCCAGAATCATGAAGAGCGCAAAGGTAAGTCAACTTTTCCTTCTTTAAGTCTTCTGCATTTTTTACACTTTTTTCCTTAATTTTTTTTCTCTATTTTTTGTACCGTCCTATATAGATTTTAACTTTTTTTCGTATGTATTATAGATAAATTTATTAAATCTATATTAAATATAGGCACCAATAATTTTTAGATCAATTTATTTGTCAAATTCAACAATGTTTTCCTCGTTTCGTGTGATTTTGCAATATTTAAATTAATAAAATTTGAAAAGTGTAAGAATTAAACATACGTTTTCTCGATTAAATTCCTATTATATTTTTTTACAAATATATTAAATTTATAGATACATAATATTATATTAACGTTCAGTTGGGACTAATCGAATAAATATTTATTAAAGTTTAATATACCTATCTTCTTCTCACAACTGAAAGTGAATAAAATTTGATATTATGAATTTAACAGCGTACGATTTTCTTCACTCGATTCCTAAAACGTTTCGTTTGTCGTGCAGAGGGTCACATGTGCAATCGAGATTTGGATAACTTACGAAGATGGAAGCCGGACGAATATTTGTCGCCACAGCGGGCGGAAGTCCTAACACCGCAAGGAGTGGAAGACATGAAGCTGTTGGCGAGAAGGTTGCAGAGCAATTTCCCAGAACTTTTGCAACCCAACTTTCACAACATTACAGCCGCTAATTATAAAGTATCTCTTCACAATTATTTATTACGTCAATTGCTGTATAAATGCGTCAATATTGATTTTAATCGGACGATCTATACGTCTTCGCTCAGATCTCAGAATATAACTTTATTTATAATTTCATACACTGTTTTGATTTTTCAAAAGTGTTTCACATTTCGTGACATATTTTAAAATAATAAAGATAATCACATTTAATCAATCGAATTTTTAGATTAATTTAAAATTTGTATCAAATTCAACGATATTTTCCTCGTTTCATGATTTTGCAATATGCAAAATTTTGCGATTTGTTTTCATTGATTTTTGAATATTTAAATTAATAAAATTTGAAAAGTGTGAGAATTAAAAATACGTCATCATCTCAAATATTAGATTTATCAAGTATATATTTTTTTTAGATATATTATTATAACATTTGACATTATTTAAGTATTTATTAAAGTTTATCTTTTTCTCGTAACTTATAAAATGAATAAAATTTGACATTATGAATTTAACAGTATACTATAAAACGTCTCGTTTGTCGTGTAGAGGGTCACATGTGCAATCGAGATTTGGATAATCTACGAAGATGGAGGCCAGACAAATATTTTATCTTAAATTCTAACACGAATTGGTCATCTAAAGTTGGCATTAATTAAATAGATTCTATTAAGCAAATGTGATTCTATTAAACAAAACGTTTCTAATTCTTCAAATGTACTTGGCATTCAGTGATACATTTTATTAATTAATAGAATTAATTAATTGAATTAAGAGAATATTTGATCCTAACTTCTAACGCGAATTATACATCGTTTAAAGGACGTTAATTAGATTTTAATTAAATTAATAAAGATTAAGCAAATGTAATCCCATTAAACGAAGCTTTTCTAATTTTTTTAAACGTTTTCGCATTACGTGGCGTATTTAATAAATAGAATTTTCTCTGAAATTCTAATGCAAATTACAGATCGTCTAAAGTGGGCGTTAATTAACTAGATTCCATTAAGCAAATGTCAATAAGTATCGACCAAATCATGAAGCAACCGAGATGATACAGAACACGATTGATTTTCAGTTCCGTACCACCGAGGCTCACAATAGCATGACATCTTTTATGGAAGGGCTATTCGGAAGCACAACTGCCGTATTGCCGGAAGAGAGTTCCTTGAACGATACCTTTCTTACTGTATGTTTTAATTATATACGCTATAAGAGAATTAAGCTTTAAATAAAGCTTCAAATAATGATAAAGCTTAACTATGTAAAATTTTAAAATTGTTATCATTAGATGCAAATATACTTTAATTTAAAAATAATTAATCTTATTTATGATATATTATATAGAATATTAATGCATATTTTTGTGTAATATTTTTAATATTATACAAAAAACGTGCACTAATATTCTAAAGTCACTAACCAAATTATTTGATATTGTTATGTGAAGTGTACTTGCATAACTCCTATATTAAGCATAGAAATGGCAAATGGAAATTTATCTTAATCTATCTAATTAATCTCGCAGGCATACAAAACGTGTGGCGCATGGAAAAACGAGGAGAATGAGGGATCGTTCGAAAATATAGAACGCAGCAGATTTGATGCTGGACTGGAGTTTCAGAATCTCCTGAGAAACGTCAGCAGACGAATTGGTTTTCTATACAATATTTCTGCTGGTACGCGCGTATAATCGTTAATTGTTTATTGTTAATTTATGTTCAATAAACACAGTAATGTTATATATAAGATTAAATTATTGAAAAAAGTGCAAATTAAATTTAACTCGTCTCTACTAACATAGATTAACTTTAATCTCGATTTAATTTACCGTTTAGTCTTTATCTTTCTTAGTTTATCTTTACAAAAGAAGGGCAAAGAGCCAGTAATGTATAAAAGAACTTTAATTTAAATTAGCATTAAAAATTCATATAAACAATTACAATTAACAACAAACGTTTCGACTCCAATCGAGTCATTTTCAATGTAGTCTTAATATATCAACATCATTCTCAAATTTGCAAAAGTAACGAACATCTAACATTTCATGATGTCAGATAATGAATTTTTTTTTTCCCCGTTATCTGACATTGTGAAAGTTAGATTTTCGTTACTTTTGCAAATTTGCTTAAAATAATTTATATAATAAAAAAACTAATATATTGTACCACGAAATAAACTACCATCTGCGTTTTTTTCTCTCTTTTTATTAATGGACTTTTAACACATTACTGATATCACTGACAAGAATTTTCTTATGACTACTTTGATTCTTGATAAAAATGACTCACAGCGTATTACACGGAATGAAAAATACGATATTAAAAATTATAATAATATTGTAATATCATGTATATATTTTTGATTTAGAACGATATTAAGACTACGTGGAAAATGACTCAATTGGAGTCGAAATATTTGTTGTTAATTGTAATTGTTTATATGAATTTTTAATGCTAATTTAAATTAAAGTTCTTTTATATATTACTGGCTCTTTGCCCTTCTTTTGTACTACATTGTTTTATATGTACAGAACCTTATTACTGTTTATTAATTTTAATTATCTTTAGTTCTAAGAATTAGAAAAAGATGAAGAGTAAATTAAACCGTGATTAAACTCAATCTACATTGACAGAACAAAAGTTTGTAGCGTTATGAACTTCAAAACAACTATAACTTTTTTAAAATGAACGAAGTTTAAATTAAAAAAAAAAGAAGGTTTAAAGATGTCTACTTTTAAAAATCTACTACTCTTAAAAATCTCTACTTTCAAAAGGTCTCTAATATTTTCAGATAGGATCGACGCTATGTACGACGCGTGTCGATATCAAAAGGCTTGGTCCGTCACCGAACTTTCACCTTGGTGCGCCGTCTTCAGCAAAGAGGAACTCCGCATTTTGGAGTACAGAGAAGATCTCGACTACTATTACAAAGCGGGCTATGGGCGGGATATCAACACTTATTTGGGTTGTCCTCTGTTGCATGACATGATGCGACACTTCTGGTATTGCAACACAACGAGTCTCGTTTCCTACACTCAACTAATTATAAGAATTCTATTTAAAACTGTCCTCTATCAAATTTCTTATTTCAAGTTACCAGACATTTTACCTATAATCACATCTTTTTTAAATATCTTAATCCTAGTATTCATTCTAAAATTTCCTCATATTCGCAAATCCACTAGATTTTTAATTAATGTACTTTTGTTTGAAGTTAATGTAATTGAACGATTTTTTTTTCATTTTGGAGGTCAAAATCCGAGGAATAAAATTATATATTTAAAATTATGTAAATGTCCATTTCCCCCAAGAAACATACCAAGTCAATTTTGACGTCAAAATGATGATTTTTGGATACGAAATTTGACCGTTTATTAACATTAAGAATCAAAATAAAGTAATTTTGATTTTTTGTTGATTTTCGTGTCAATTAGACTTGTGAATTCTGAATGCAGAAAGAAAAAGAAAAGTCGCTAAAAGATAGCGCTTGAAGTTTGGATATTAGACCACACTTTGTAATCTAACAAGAAAAAAGAAATGTGGAAGAATTCAGAGGTATTATTTTTTTTCATCAGGAATGTAGCGCGTGATGAGATGTCGGGCGAGCCCGCGGGTATCTTCTATTTCAGCGACATTATCAGTCTGCAAAATCTTTTAACCTTGATGGGCATAAATGAAGACCAAGCACGACTGACCGCCTACAATTACAAAGAGATGGCTAGACGTCAATGGCGCACATCAATTATATCATCCTTTGCTGCGAATCTCATTGCAGTATTTTACAAGTGAATATACACGTCCCTTATCCCGCATTTATTAACTTTTATTTCGATTATTTATTCGAAAATTATTTATTTCAATTCAATCAATTTTTTGATCGATTTTATAATAAATAGTTAATTGTTTGGTATAAATTAGAATATCTAATATACAAATTTTGAAATGTTTTTGTTTATATATATATATATATATATCTATTTTTTACGCTATTATCTTCATTACAATTTTACTTACAAATTGTGTTCGTCTTTTTATTACTGATATTTAAAATTTTTTAAGTTGTGTCAAAAACTACTATTAAATTAAAATATCTTAGATTGTCCCAAAGTAAGCAAATTAAATATAAAATTTTATTAACTAAATTTGATTTGACTACATTAACTTTAATATAAAAAGAAATCAATTAAATGATCTTTGATCAAAATCAGTCAATTGATATTAAACTCAGTTATATGTAATATGTGATATTTTAAATGAAAATATCAACAAATTCTAATCTTTATAAAAAATATATTACAGGTGCCACGACGTTAATAACCGCAATAAAGTGATGTTTTATCTCGGAGAGAAACCAGTACGGTACGATGGCTGTCAGGTGGGTCTTTGCGATTGGGAGTTACTGAAGAGCAAGTTCGATGAGCTGGCGTCAAATTGTAAGCTGGATATCTGCTGGAAGACGAACGCAGCAACCTCCAGCTTTCCTAATTCTATAGCCATCTTATTAGTGTGCTTTATTGTTCTAGTCCGTCTTCGTTACCAACAATTGTAAATACCTAAGCTTAGTTTTACTTCTTCTTAGTGTTACATCGTAAAATACTGAGTACGAATGAGATCTTCAGTAGCTTTAAATTGATATATTTATAGGAGACTCCTGTTTTCCATAAAGCGGCGTCTACAGTGAGATTTTAAGATATAAAACTTAAGTTTTAAGTCTTAAATTGTAATAAATTGACCACCATAGTCAATTATTCTCCTCACATTCGACTGTAATTGATTAATTTCTTACGGTTTAGAGTTTAAAGCTTTAAGTTTTATGTCTTAAAATTTCATTGTAGACGCCGCTTAAAGTAAAAGAAACGCGTAGAAAATTAAAGCGAAAAATTAAATTGTAGCGACTGTACCGCTTTTAGAGCTGTGTTAATTTTACGACTTTAAGCATATATTACACGAATAGTATATAATATTGTAGTAATAACATTTAACCAGTCTTTATATATAATTTATGCCTATATTATTTTATTACATATTTTACGCCTAAGAATTATAATAGAGTTATTGTTATTTCTTCCAATTTACGATAATGTCCTAATGTATTTTAAAATATATATTTATTATATTTATGTTTTATTTATATGCGCCCATTACTATTATTCTAATAAATATAACACAATTATAACCAAAAATATAATCACTCGTAAATCAAGAAACGTATCAAATCAAGAACATTGCCGAAACATATAGGACTGTCAGTTTAATTAGAGTATATTTCGCATATCAATTCCCTTACGTAATTAATCCATGGAAAATCTGGCGTGCAAGTTACAACGATTGCACGCAGTTTACTTACTAAATCTATCGCGCGTTTGTCATTTCAGTATAATTTATCGATTCCTGACACATAGAAGATGGATAAAGATAAATAAAAGCGTTTATTAACATTCTAGCAAGTCCTAAGTATAAGAACACAGAAATTCCTGCAATGAAAATTTTTCCCAGAATTTTTCAGAAGGTTTATATAAAGTTCAGAATTTTTCAGAATTTCTAAATAATTTTATAACTTAGAATCTTAGAATATTTCAAACAATATGTAAAAGATTCTAAGAAAAGAATGTAGACGATAAATATTTAGCATAACACCTCACCATTCTGATTTTCCTGTGATTATGGAAATTTGTGTATTTTTATGCATGGAATATATTCTGAGAAAGAAAATCGCTCAAGTGCGCTGTTTTATTTTTTTCTTAATTTCAAAGTTTCTTGGACTAATTACATTAATAAGCATACGCAGTCATAAATTATCTTTAAATTATTATCATATAATTTCTAACTTACCGACATAAAAAATTTCAAAAATAAAATAGAATTTGAACAGAATAAGTTATTGTAATATCAAAATAATTCCAAAATGATCATTAAGTCATTTTTCAATCATTTCCGATTCATTTTAATATCATTTTGACGTTATCGCTACTTGTTCTGCTTGGGCACTATTTTTCTTCCCAGAATATATTTTATGCATAAAATACACAAATAAATTTACAAATTTACAAACTACAAAAAAAAATCGGAAAGGAATGTTATACAAGTAGTAAACATTAGGCCCAGTTTCACAACTGATTAATAGCATTTTCTCTTGGAATACACTGAAGCCTGTTCACAATGTGCTTTTTGTTTCCTGTTTCTTTTTGCCTTTTGTTATTTTTTACATCTTGTCTTTTTGCTTCTTGTCCGGTTTTTTGTTTTATATCGCCCGAGATGAAAATTAACGAACTTCGAAAGAAACAAGAAATACGTAGCAAAAAATACAATTGTTAATAAAACTGTTGCAAAGGAGGAAAAAGTAAAACAAGAAACAGAGAGCATATTATGGAATAGGCTTGAATATAATTTCGCACTACACCAATAATATATATATATATATTGGGTCATCTAAAAAATCCGCGGTTTTTTGTCACTAGATGTGTGTTGATGGATATATCTAGTGACAAAGTACCGCGGATACTTTTTCCAGCACACAAAACTTGTGTGATGGAATAGAGCTAATTGGTTGCTTCAATTCAATTGGTTAATTCGAATGTTTAAATATGTACCAAAAATCTGGAAATGGTCTAATATCTCGGAAAGTATGCATTTTTGAGAAAACTCTTAGACAAAAATGGTAGGATTTAATAGAAGATGTATTTATTGGTTTTATTGGTTTAACCTTGAGTGACATCGCCAAGATCAAGTAAAGGTTGACAATACTTCTCAAGGTCAAACCAATAAAGTAAATACATCTTATTAAATCTTATCTACCATTTTTGTTTAAGACATTTTTCTCAAAAATGTATATTTTCCGAAATACTAGACTGTTTTCAGATTTTTTAAATGCTCATTGCTCGGCTTCTAAACGGGAACGGCTTTACAGATGTTCACATCTACATTTGGTAGACTCTTCTAATATTGCTGCAAGTTCGATCAAAATTAGGGAAGAGCAGAGCGAAGTCTCTCCTTGTTAGTCCTTATCTCTTTCGAATTCTAGGATTGGAAAAAGATGAGAAATAAGTTGCACCGCGGTTAGTTAAGAGTTAACCATAAGTTGTGAAACTAGGCCTCACTATTATGATATCGCCTACACCTTCAATCAAATTATGATTAACTTAATCTAAGATTAGCGATATCCGTATTATTTCGTTAGAATACACTTCGCGTGAATAGAATTAATAGTTACATTTTGTTCACCAGATAAAAAAACGAAGGATATTGTACTTACATACAGCTAGAAATTTCCCGGGCAATCACCCGCGGGCGATGACTTAACCTAACCTAACTTCTCCGCGTGACGTCAATCACAACGCCAGTGTCGCCAAGTTTCAGCAGTTTGGTTCCCAGGGTACAAAAATCATGTCCGACTTTTGCAATATGTCCACGTAGGATCCGATCCTCCCGTCCCGGAAGAAAGAACCATTCGATATAATGACTTCGTAGTCTCGAGGTGAACGTCTTTGTCAATTATCGCGTAATGATCGTAACGATACCGCGGCATTCCGAAATTCAGGGCTGTTGGAATGCCATGATGAATTTCCCACGTTTCAATCATTGCCCCGTTTACTTTCTCGCACATCGAAGCTAACGATCATAGCCGCGAGGTACACTATACATGTCACACAGCATGAAATATTTATGTGAATTATTTTTTGAAATACTTAGAAATATTTTGTATACATTTATAAAATATTTTAAAATGTCACATTAAAGTATTTCACAAAAATATTTTAGAAATGTTATACAAACATTGTAAGGAAAAGAATATTTCAAAACTTCCTGGTTGTATTTATATTTTTAAAGATATTTTATGAAAAATTTCTGAAGTATTTCAAATCTTGCAGTGAAATATTTCTGAACATTTCATTAAGACATTTCATGTTGAACTTGAACTTGAATTTTCAGAATATTCCTTAATTTTCTATCTTGCCTAACGTCTCAATTATTTTTGCTTATCTCACATGTTGAACTGTAGACACAAAGAAATTGTTAGACTTCAAATATTCTGTTTCAATGCATCTGTTTTTTATTCCTGTATTACTGAATTTTTATGTTTTACTTTTGCCAAATATCGAACATATATTTGTTTTATTTTAAGTTCTATAAATGTACTGATCCAGTTTTAGAAGACTGACCTACATAACTTAGATTGATTAACTATTGTTAACATAACTGTAATCCTCAGCCTTTGACGACTAACTGATGTGACCATGGCCAGTCCAAGAACGCGACGAGTGCTGAGTGAATTAAAGCCGAAGGACGAAAACAATGTAAGCTTGATTGAGAGCAAGATCAGAAATATATCAAGTGCTTTCTCTCTTTTTTTTTACAAAGATTAGATATTAGATACTTAGTATTTTTAAGATAAATTTCAGTCAAATGTTTAATTAAAGCAAATTTTTTAATTTAAATTTCGACTTCTATATTTTAGGTAAATGTAATTTTTGTTCTTTAGCTCAGCACTTTGCGTAGAATTGAGATATCACTCATTTGTTATAACACCATAACTCAAAGAACAAAGTTTTCTAGAAAATAAATATTTCAATGTTTTGAGTTGATATGTAGTATATTTATTTTTATTAATATGTACCTATTAAGAAAATGAAGTTAATTAGTAGCTCCTTACAACTGACTTCTTTATGATTGTCAGATTTATATATACTCTTGTGCATTTTGTAGAAATGTTTCGAATGTGGCAGCCATAATCCGCAATGGGTATCCGTGACGTATGGCATTTGGATATGCCTAGAATGCTCAGGCAAGCATCGTGGTTTAGGTGTACACTTATCGTTTGTCCGCTCTGTCTCTATGGACAAGTGGAAGGATGTAGAACTGGAAAAGATGAAGGTCGGTGGCAATAGAAACGCCCGAGAGTTCTTTGAGAATCAATCCGATTGGGATGAATCTATGTCCATCTCACAGCGTTATAATACAAAGGCGGCGGCATTGTACAGGGATAAGGTAAAGAGATTTATCGTACACTTTTATATCATTGAGTTCCTTTAGAGTTACTTCATTCGCTTAAAAATATTTTTTCTTTGCTTAGATCGCTACATTGGCGAGAGGAGAGCCTTGGAGTCCAAGCAGTTCAACAATGAAGGAGTTTCATCCTTCGACATTCATTAAAAATAAGCAAGAATATTCGTATCAGAACGACCTGTCCTCTTCTTATCAAAATATGGACTCGAATAATCTGAAGATACAGACGGAATCCTTCTTTGCAAAGAAACAGAATGAAAATGCCAATCGTCCAGAGTAAGTCTGTAGTCTGGCTTTTATTTTCTATATCAGGTATTATGATACAATATTTAATATATTATAGAACAATTAAGAGTACAAATAAATGGGAAATATAAAGATTTGAAAAACAAAAGAATGAATAAGTTTAAATATTTGAAGAGTTTATGAGAACCGAAAAATGTGATAGCATTGTAAGAATGGAAGTGTGCATTAAGAGGGAGGAGAAGTTAGGAGAAGTAATTATAATATTATCGTTTTAGTAATATCCCACCTAATCAAGGAGGTAAATATGGTGGCTTCGGTTATCAGATGGATCCACCACCCAAGAGTTCGTCTCAGGAATTATTCGACACCGCAGTATCATCATTAGCGAGTGTATGATTTTTAACGTTCACTAAATGTCTGTAATTTAAAATTAATGAATTAATTTTATTTCTTACTATTGTAGGGATGGTCAATATTCTCTTCCTCGGCGTCAAAAATAGCAAGCAAAGCTACCGAGAATGCAATCAAAATCGGAGGACTTGCGACGCAAAAGGCAAGTGTACAAATTTCGAAAAAGGTTCTCGAGAGTGTAAACTAATTAAGGATTAAAAATTAATTATTTTTTTTAAACGAGATTGAAGAACAGGATTAAAGCATTATTGTTCATTTATTTTTACCCATTCATTTATTTTCGATTGTTAGAATTGCCATGGATAAATTTATTTGAGTGTATAAACGCGAGATATATTAATTATCGTTATTATTTTTGTACATTTATTTTAATTAATTTCTCTATCAAATTTATAATTCTTATTTTGAAAACATTTTTATTTCGTTTTTCTCTGTATTAAATTATTAGGTTCGTGATGGCACATTATTAGAGGACGTAGGAGCTCAGGTCAATCATTTGGTTACAAAGGTATAAATTTTTTCGTTTGCTTTTTCTGTTCTATTACTCATTTTTTAATTGTCGTTAAAATTAAATTATTAGAAATTATTGTCATGTCATATATATATATAATATATATAGATGTCTTATTAAGAGTCAAGAAATTTAAAAAAAAATAATGCACAGGTTGGGGATATAACGAGACGGGGAGGATGGGGTGATATTGCTGGGACCAATTCAGCGGAACAACAAAGGCAATATGATTCCACAGATCGATATCAGTATTCCTCTGATACGTATCAGAATAATGATTTAATATCAAATCGCTCCAACGAAAAATCATTTCTTGTAAGAAGCTCCAGTTCAAAGTATGTATCTTCTAAGCTTCTACATATAAAATAAACTTTTATTAAATTATTAATAGATTATTATTTATTTAATAAATTATTAAGTCTGTATAAGTAAAATACAATCGATTTATTCAAAATTTATTCTTTGCTTATTTCAGAAGCAACATTTCCGCTGGAGATTCTTCCAACACCTCGAATTGCGATTGGGATTGGGACAACGATACGAAACAAACGAGCAAGACGGTAACTTCAAAGAGACAACCAAAGGCGGAGAGAAAAGAAGAATCATTGATCAATTTCGAAACGGACAATAAGGCACAACAGAATTGGAACTCGAAAGCGGAAGACGACGCCTGGGAAATATTAAATAATTAACCCTGATATCATTAGCGCGAATTAGGAAATGAGGATATCGGTATATGTTAATTTTAAAGATTATTAAACAGAATTAAAGGACAGATACATGCATTTATATGAGATGTGTTTCTTATGAAGTGACCTATTTTCCTTGTAAAATAGGATATAATTTTGTTCAATAATTCATAATATAATAAATAAGTAATAAATCATAATTATTATTAACATATTAACTGTACAATATAAAACAATAATTATATAAATATAAAATCGTAATCTATTTCCAAGTCTTACAATTCTTTCCAGGATTTCGAATATTCAAACTCCAAAAAAAAAATTAAAAAATTTGAAGAATTCAAGATTATAAATCTACAATTTCTATCATTTTACTAGATCTTTTTTAATTAATTAATTAAGACGAACAGTTTCTGCTATTTTCTTTTATCCGGCATTCCTGAAATAAATGACAATTGTTTAGCCATATCACTATAAAAATTAATCCTCAGATACCCAAGAGTTTAAAAACGTCATAACGTCGTAAATGCGAAGTCATTTAAAGATTTTTCGATTGCGTTATTGTTGTACACACTGTGTATTATAAAATAATTACAAAAACAATAAAATTTTATTTTAAAAAATGCATAAAAGTTTCATTCTATAATGAAAACACATTCGATAATACAATTATTAAACACAGATGAACAAAACGCAGTTTATACCATTGTATAAATAAATTAAATAATTAAGTGTATGAAAAAAATTATAAAATTCAGTTTGAAGTCTAATCATAAAGGCATACCATCTAAGGATTAATATAAATAAAAGAAACTAACTTTTTTCGTGTATATGTTCTTCTAATTGGCGATCTACTGTAAATATGTATTTTACTTAGATATCTCAGAAGATCCGGTTGTGTGTTTGGCCATATCTCGTCTATTATTTCTGATAATAGTTTGTGTAATACGATCGTGGAATTATATGAAAGTTGTGGTACTGGTTGATTCGTCGTCATTTTATAAAGAAACTGGTACACTTCACTGAAAATTATACATCAATTATCGTCAATTATTCAGTAATTTTATGGATTCAAAAACTGAAGTATTTGATATGAAGACTTGATTAAATAATACATGTTTTATATATATATATATATATATATATATATATATATATATATATATATATATTATTTTAAATATATACGGAGTACTCTACAGTAGATGAAACAAAAGGATTGATTCTAGATGATTAAAAAAAATAAGGTGAAAATTGAGAATAATAAAATTGCGAATTCGTCTTCATTTTTTAATCATAAATGTTTAAATATTCAAATACATGTAAAAAGTATCAAACACATATTTAGGCATTTACAAAATCTCTGCCGAAATTTTGTTATTCTTGATTTTGTAATATTCTGAATGTTTAAATATTCACATAAAAGTGCCTATAATGTAAATGTTTAAATATTTATAATTAAAAAACGGAGTCAAATTTGCGCGCATAATTTTGATATTCTTGAATTTCATCTTATTTTAATATTTAGACTTGCATACTTCTTAAATTTTGTCCTATCCGTGTTGCTAAATATTTTGTGTATATATTGGATCATCTAAAAAGTATCCGCGGTTTTTTGTCACTAGATGTATCATATATCTAGTGACAAAGTACCGCGGATACTTTTTAGATGACCCAATATATATATATATTCATTCAGTATCAATAGATTCATATATTAGCAGAATAATAGAACTAATAAAATTGTAATAAATTGTAATAAATGTGTAAATAACAGAAGATATTTTTGATCCTAGAAGGTCATCGAGCGATACAACATTAATAAGTAAATTTTACATACAAAGAAACAAACCACTCTTAATTAATGTAATACAAAACTTTTACACTTTTTATAATAAAATAGTATTAACATAAAATTTATATATACAGTACAAAACATTTCAAAATAAAAAGAAGGGTTGATGCTTTCTACATCATACCTAAAGTCACATTCTGTCTCCTTCTGAGGTAATGAATGTTGCTCATACAATGCGATGAATAACAATGCCATAGGTACATTAAAGTTGGATTCCTCAAATAAATTACTACGTAACCAACCAACTATCGAAGGTTTGTTCTTAAGGAAAGTCTCTGTCAATTCGAGCGCTGAATCCAGTTTAGATTGACGTTCGTCTATAGATGTGCCCAAAATGCTATTAAAAGGAAGATTCTGTCCGTGTTTAAAGAGATCATTCAATACTGTAATGGCGTTCTCTTTGCTACCAAAAGGAAGATTGTCTTCTTTCTTTTTACTGTTGTCATTACTTTTATTATTGTCATCTTCATTTTTCTCCATTTTAATGGTTGTTCCGCTAATAAACGATTTCTGACACACTACAGAAATACAAAAGCATACTTTGAAATTAACATGAGACTAGATTGATCTTAAAGAGAACTACCTTGAAAAAAAATGTATCAACAAAAATTCTCATATCAATCAGAATTCTGGTTATCAATATAGAATTTCTGGTTATCTCAACAAAAATGTTTGGATTACTATAAGTATCTGGATCTATATCTTTCTGATTGAATTTGAGAATTCTAATCAATACAATAAGACTTCCCAGTGCATAAATGCCAAGACTAGGTTAAGATTCTTTCCACGAGTTTTTCCTCAAATTTGCAACATACTTTTTAAAAGACAAATGCATTAAAATATGTATATATGTTTAGCTTTATCTGTTAATTATCGTGCAATTGATGTGCTGTCACAACCATAATTATAAGGTTTTTTCAATAACAAGTACCTTATTCCGTCCACAAATTGTTGTCACATAGTAAAGTTGGCAGCAACTTGTTTTTGTGTTTTAATAGCCTTGGTCCTCGTTGGCGAGGTAAACTTAGCCAGTCGCTTCTCAGACTCCTTCGCAGGAATCAAACCGAAGAGATAGAAAGAACTAGAATCAGAAAGAGCGTCAACCCCTCTTCCCCCCCCCCTCCCGCAACTCGGCAAAGAACCCCGCACACATCCAGGGCAAATCGAACCGAGCCGAGCCACTCCCGGTCAAGCCAGTTGACAGCAACTGACGGCAGTCGGCCATTCCGGACAATTGGTTTTGGTAAAAAATGATAAAAATCATACAGTAGCTAATCGTTCGTTTTATGTTTAAAGGTTGGCTGCCATGTGACATATAATTATTATTATTATTCCCCCAGGTCTATTTGTGTGCGCCGCACGAAGAAGCCAATGTTGCGTTTACTTATGTTTTTACATCGCGGTTTTTGCACATTTCTGCAAACTTCAGCCTTCAGCTTCTGGGAACGAGACGATCCCTTTTTTTCAACGGATGTTTGTGACCTCCTGTCATAAAACTGTCCAACATCGACGAGTGAGTATTTGAAACGCGAGGGAAAGAGACAAAGAATGTCTTGTTTAAATAGGTAAACGGTTTTTATTGTAAGAAATACCTGAGAGAAATTAATCTCCGATCACGTTAGAAGTTTTTCTTCATCTATCCAATTGTAAGGAAGCTTTGTTAGTAGATATTCGTTTTCTCTCAGAATTATAAAATAGCTTGTCTCAAATGGCGTGTCTCGTTTTTGACATCAATCCTTGCATAGTTGCAATTCGGACAAAGAAAAAGAGCAGAGCTGATACTAATAATTGAGATTCCCTGTGAAAATATATTCTTAAATTTGACAATCTAAAAAAGTTATATATAATATAAACTTTTTAAATCGTTAAATAATAGGAACATTTGTAATACTAATAATTAGGTAAATAATGTAAATATATATAAAATTTTTTATGTAATTATGTAATTATATTAATATTCAATGTAACTATTTCATTAAGGATATATTCTTAATAAATTTAGATATAATATACATAAATTCTGTAAACTGTTAAATATTAAATTGTTAATATTTAATAATTTCAATATTAAATATAAAAATTATTAAATATTATATATATTTTTAATATAATTATTATATTAAGGATATATTGTAAATTAATGATTATGTAAATTATATTATATTAAATATACACAATTTAGCAAATTAATAGTTATTTATATTTAAAAAAACTTCTGAGCACAATCAAATTTATTTATTATTCCAAAAATGATAACAAGTCAGAGAAATGTTTATTGTAACATGAATATGCTTTGCTTGTTTCTAGAAAGGACCGGAAGCGAGTCAGCATGCCGGAGCCTGTGAATCACCAGGTGAACGCCGCTCGTAAGACGTTCCAGACTCTCTACCAGATCTCTAAGCTGCTGAACACGAATCTTGATCCGACCACTTTGAGTATCTGTATTAGGCTGTGTGAAAACGGAGTAAATCCACATGCCCTTGCGACGGTGGTAAAGGAACTTCAACGAGAAGTCAAGGCGATGAACGACGGACAACTGGAGTCTTCCGCCAGCAAAACTAGCACAGCCAAGTGAACGCGAACAAGTATGACACTATTGTTGCCCTCCCACACTCTCTACAGAATTTATCTTGCGTTAAAAAAATATATGTTCTTGAATGTAGATAATATGTATGATATTTTATTTATTATATGAATAAACTAATAAACATGCGGTATAAACTTAACGCTTGATAGAAATAATTTGGTTTCTCTAAACAAAGTAGAAAAAAATATTTCTCGAAAATATACTTTTTGTACAAAAATAGACAAATGGAAAACATTTCAAAAATTAATCGCAAGATTACAATTCTTTTTTCGATTTCTTGGCACTTGGCTTTTTCATCGACTCGTCAATTATAATGCTTTCTCCCTGGAAAGAGACAAATGTTTCTTTTATATCTCACACGAGAAAGTTTACAAACACCCGAAGATTTCGTCAATATCATTACCTCCTTTAGTGATGGATAATATGATTGTCCATCGATCGTGACATGAGCCACTTCAGGATGCTGTAGTAAATAATTTTTACCCTCAACAGCTTGAGCTCCATCATGGAACATGAATATGAAACGTTTATTTTCAATTGGATATCTGCACAGCAAACATTTCAAATATTTTAACTAATCTTCTATTTTGGAATACTTTTAAAGTGCCTGAGCATATCTTGGGTGCAACAATGCTGTACCTTTCCATAATGATATGATTATTTTGTAGGCCAGTTTGCCAGATACGAGTCATGACATCTGCTTGCTCCTCTGAAATATTTGACTGAAGATCTACGAACATCATAACGCCTTTTCCTTTTTTCGTTGCTTTTAGCATACTCTCTGGGTTTTTTATGTCTAGCTGCAATGGATAATTAAAAATAAATGAATTTGTATATATGCATATCCTTTGTCAACAACATGAATTTTAACTTTTCATCAGCAATAGAGGTCTTTGAAAAATAGAACAAATTTATTGTACCAATTTTTAAAATAAGAAAAAATTCTTACATATTTGTCAAAACTTTAACAATGAGCTTTTCTGATGATAGAAGTTGGATTGTATTTTAGTTAATTTTTACAGATTTAAATTTAACAAAATTTACAGTAAAAAAATCAACAATGCTTTTAAAGTTACATTCCAGTAAAGGATTAAACAATGGTTTCAGATTTTCATGTAAAATGATATATTACCTTAGATATATCTAGCTTTGGAGCAGGTCGCAAATGTTCCGGCAACTCATCTGGCTCCAGAGGTTCATCGTTTGCCTAAGATATCACATTAATCAAAAAATTCGCTCGCGTTGCTTTCGTCTTATTGATATAACAGTCACACAAAGATAAAGAACGAATTTTATTTTATCTGAGAATACAATATAATGGCCATACTTCCCACTGTTCCAGCAAACGCTCTGCATCAGCGTCCGTCATGAACATCATGTCCTTGTCTTTCCATGATTTCTTTTTTCGCTCTTTAGTATCCGACGTGGACATCACCATAACAAAGAGCATAAATAAGCCCAGGACAATAAGTCTCGATTTCATTTTGCAAATAATGGAAAATCACGTCTTTAGGAATGATTTGTAATGTGATGCGCTACAAACATCACAGGCGTGTTTCTGAAAATTCGGAAGAGAGCCCTCTATTCAAATTAAATTAGCATTTTCCCTTTAATTCGAACTTTCGTTTAACAATCAAAAATCAACTAAACATTCTGTGACATTGGAATGCCACAGAATCAATCATGTTACATCAATTATAGCAAGTATTAAGGTTATGCCTATTCCGACGTTCTTCAAAATGCAATATAAGAAGAGTTTAGCTAAACACTAAAATTCGAGCAATTTGAATTTAACAACACATAAAAAATATAACAAACACAAGTAAAAACGTCGATCTATTACCTTCAGTCGCAATTCTACGATACATCAGCTACGTTCAGCAGAGAAAGCAGCTTTGCAACTGTTGTAAAATTCTTTAATATGATCGGTCTTGCCCTTAGTTCTTCTTGGATCTAAATGTATAAACCAATCATATTCAAGAATTTTCTCTGCTATCTTCATATTGCCACAGGACGCACAACGTAGCACTTCGTACCAACTATATAAATATAGAGAAAAATAAAAAATAACCAGATTTTGAAATAGGGATTTTATTTCCAGTTTAGAAATTTGGGTGCAGATCACTGCAAATTCTTTGGCACGTTCTTTGATTGGTCATTTCGTAAAATTCTTTCTTCTGATTGGTCAAGCATGCGATGCAAACAAACTTTATAAGTGCGATCTAAATGTATAAATCATATTTAAGGATTTTACAATTACAAAAGATCTGTTCGCATTGCTTGCACTTTTTGCACTCGACATCTTCGCTTTCTTTCTTTCAAAGTCAAATATATATCTATCTCATTTTAAATGCAAAAATATTTTGGGGTTTTATGCAATGACCTAAAGTTGCTTTCTCTGCTGTGAGTGCAGTTAATCAACTCTCTGGCAACGCTGCATCAAAGGTCGATTGTTTCACCTTTTGTAAATTTTATCTGTTAAGTAAATCTAGCAATCGCATGTAATTGGGTAATCTTGTTATTTACCTAACAGGTAAAATTTATCTACCAAAAAAGGTGGAACAACAGGTCTGTAAGCACGTTCTGAATACGGGCCTAAGGGTGAAATCACACGGTACGGAAAATGACTGCGGAATAGAGAATGCATCATAGAAGCAACCAATCGGCGTTCTTCTGCGTTATTTCGAATAGCGCTAATTGATTGTTTCAATGATGTGATTTCACCCTAATGGCTTCTGCACACTGGCCGCGGAAATGCTTGCTGCGCGGCAAAATGTGATGCGGTAGCCAATAAGCTTACAGCTTCTAATGTGTTCATTGGCTACCGCGTCTCATTTTGTCGCACGGCAAGCATTTCTGCGTCCAGTGTGCAGGAGCCATAAGTTTCGAGATACACTATCGACCCCCAGCCTATTAGCAAATTTGTTCAAAAATAATTATTGGACAAGAAAAATGAAGTTGCGAACGTGACAGGCGTAAACAATATCGCCTTGCTGGTTGGCTGTCAGTCCTGTACTGCCTGCAGTCGATGACGGTGGCGAATTGCGGCGAACTATATTCTGTATGCAGTATACGAGGACTTCAAGTCCAGGTCCAGGCGGTCCAAGTTAAACTTCAGACTTTAAAGTCCCATTGTGCTCTGTGCCATGCGATGTTATGTCGTTTGTTGTCGCAAGCCTGGTGAATGTTGAATGCCGATGCGACGCACTTCTCTCAAAAGGGAAAAACAAAAGCGTCCGTTGTGCGCGTATTTATGTACACGAGCAAGTATGCATTCCGGCTATCCCGCCTTATCTCCTCGTCCTGACTCGCGATCGCAAGACTAGTATAACCTCCAAGCGGTACGGTTTACGCAACTCACTTAGGACTACAATGTATCTTTCTTGGGGAACGATGATTGCGGTTCTGTGAATTTACTTATTTAGAACGAGAAACAATAAATACAAATGTAAACAAATTGTTCTCCTCAATAATAATGACGTTATTTACCAGTGAAAGCTGTCAGTAATTAGGATTTTAATGACGCTAATTTACGCATTGGCAAATTTCACTTGTAGAAATATTATATACTACCATCATATATACTATATTATATACTACCATATATTAAAATAGATTACACCATACATGAACTTATTAATATTTGAAATATGTTATATAAACATATATGTATATATATATATGTGTGTGTATGTGTGTGTGTATGTATGTATATGCATGCACATACATGCATATGTTAATAGGCCTGGAGCTGGAGGTTGACTGTTTATCTTAGGCTCAGTTATGTACTTTGAGATGAAAATTATAAAAGTGAATAAATTCATTAAATATTAGCCAATGAAATTGTAAATGTTTAGTGGTTTGTCCACTTTTATAATTTTAATTTTGTTTCAAGATACATTCTGTGCTGCTTGCCTTTTTTGCATTGTTTTCTTTTTCTTTTCAATGATTTAATATATATTTAATAGTTATAATATATATTTAATAATTATAATATATATTGAAATGCAAAAATTTTCGGGGATTTTAAACATCACAAATAGAGAGACCTTCTGTTTAAATTAATATTTAAAACAGTTGAATATACTACTTTTAATTAATCATATATTTAATATATATTAAATTAATTTAAATAATTAATATTTATCACAATAGGACTTATTATTTATATATATTAATATATAAATATATATACAGTTATACATACATAAATTTTATAAAAATTAAGTATTTTGTGTGTGTGTGTGTGTGTGTGTGTGTGTGTACAATAAATATACATTAACATTTAACTAAAATTTAAATACATTTAAATATATTTTAATTAACACGCTTGTTGACCTTTGCGTATTTTTATAGATATCAACATGATTGTTCAACAACACTAGTCGAATTGAGTTATCCTTGGGAATGTCGGTCACCAGCGAGCCATATGGTGGGGAAGTGGTGTCTCAAGGAATAATCACTAAATTTAATTTTATGGAGAATGAATTAAAACACGCACCTCCATTAAATCATGACAATATCAAAGAAAATCTGGTAAAGAATTAGATAACTTTGATGTCTGTTTTTTTTTATAGCTGAACTGGTGTATACTTAATGTAAAATAGATGTATGTTAAGTTTGGTGAAAACAAAAAGTTTTAGTGTAGCCCAGTGCAGCAATAAAAGATAAATCTTTGAATTGAAGTCAATCAATTCCACTGTATTTATAAGATTCCTATCTATTTTTTATAGACTGTCAATGAAGAGATAATTGTGAGTGCTAATGGACATTTGTCAGGTAAAGTCGATTGTCAGACCCAGTCTGTGTACTTTGAAGAAGATCTAGAAACTTGCGACGATACACCTGCTAGATTTGACGAATCCATAGATATTGTTCCATTATCAGACGATTCGTCGATTACCGAGAAGTGGGACTGTGAAAATGTTGAGGTACCTGTTTCAAAGGTACACATTCAAAAATCGGATACTTAATCGATAAGTATTATACTTGTGCTTAGCAGCAAATTGTTTTACACAAACAATAGAATTAAAGAACTTCAGCCAAGTAAGGTTTTAATTCTTAAATATTAAATACTATATCAAGATAAACGATGAAATTATCCCTCCCCTATATTTTGATGGGCTTTGGATATGTAGTGCATCATAAAAAAAAATATATATATATATATATACATACATATTTTTTTATTTGTTTACCTTAAAGTAAACAGTTTAGATGTCGCAAAGCAACCTCTCGAAAATAATGGATTTTTCATTTTCAAAGAATATCTTTAAAGCTATCAGGTATAAGAAAAAATATTTTATGTAAAAGTTTTTTATTCAAAAGTTCTGGTATTTTATACTTCTTTAGATTATTAAAACGGTGTATCCTCCTCCTTCTCAGTCCTATTGAGCGTGATGACTTCTCTCATATGCCTGTGATGCGCACGCTGGTTGTACAGTCACATAGAACCTACAGTTTAATGTCGTCGATTTCGAACGATGATTTATTAGAGAAGTGCTCTTAGCAAGGATACTCTCGGTTTGCCATTGCCTTCTGAGAGGAGCTACGAGCATTCGAAAACATTTTTCGGTTCTGTCTGGAATTGAATCCGGGATCTCTGACATAGCAGTCTCGTGCGCTGCCTGCTACACCACGCTCGCCCTAAAAAATGATGTATATATTCACTTTTTTCGAAAATACCAAATTTTTTAATTTACTGCTCATTCTCCAAGGTTGTTTCAACCTCTAAACTTTTAGATAAGCAGATAAAAAAATATGGGTCTATTTTTTGTTCTATAATATACTCAAAGCTCATAAAAATCAGTGAGGGATAGTTTCAAGGATTCTCCTGTAAGTCGTTAAGAAGTTATATCAAATGGTGGAAATATTACAATGATATGAAATATGTCATATGCTTTTATTCAATTGTAGCATTTATGTAAGAATTATTACATATATATAAATACAATATACAGGAAGATGAGATTGAGGATGATGAAGATGACGAGGAAACGATTGCAACTTTCGTCACTGCAGCGGGACAACAGTTGGCTCTCTATGCCGTGGAAGATTCGGACGAGATATTTGCTGTCGCCGTTTACGATGAATCCGACGAACCTCCGACTAACTTTCAGTTTCTTATGAAGTAAGTCAATGAGGAAAATAAATTCATCCAGTCTCAGTTAAAAACTTTGATATTTAAAATCTATAGGCGAGCGGTTTACCCCCATTTTCAGTTCACTAATCGACCAATCAACGTTCTAAACTGACTGAAAATGATTTAATTCGATTCCTCATATTATTCAGAAAAACATTTATATACACTTTATTTTTTTATGTGGTCGTTGAATAATTATAAACAATTTCTTGTTTAAAAAATTTAAACTTCGAATAAAAATTCCGAAAAAAATTCCATGAGATTAATTGGATTAAAATGAACATTTTTATCTATGAGACTTTTTTGTTTAAATCAATAGTTTTTGAAGTAAAAAATGTACTAAACTTGAAAAATGACTATTTTTAAGATTTTTTTTTCTCAGAAACGAGTCATCCAATCAGTATGAACAAAAAACGAAAGCGCATCTACGGCCTTATATAATAAAATTTTCACTGTCAGTAACAGTATCAAAATAAAATTCTTGTTTTAGTTTAAGATTGGTCGAATATTTCCGTTTTTTTATTCATACTGATCGAGGAATCGAATTAAATTATTTTCAGCCAATAAAATGTTGATTGGTCAGTTAGTGCACTTTTTTAAGCGATTTTTTGGAGGGTAAATCGCTCACCTACTAATTTTTAACATTTTTTCAGCATAGAAAAAAATGATTTCAATTAGGTGATTAAATTGTAATCCCCTGTCTTTTTACTTGTCTTTTATGCGTCTTTTTACTGTCTTTACTGTCTTTTTACTATCTTTTATACGTAGATTAGAACTACAACTATGGCTGTAATTACAGATCAGACGTGGAACGTTTAATAGGCGAAGGTGCCGTTCGAACGGTGAAAAAACCATCGCAGATGAAAAAACGAGTGTTTACTGCCAAACCACCGATGCTTTGTCGTAAGGAAGAAGCGAACGACAAGACTTCTATCTGCGACGCATCAGTCAACAATGAGAAGAATATTGCGCAAGAGGATGGTAGCAGAATAGTACATAATTATGAAACTTACCAAAACTGTAGCGACAAGATTAATTTAGAGTCTAGTGATAGTGTTCACACAATTGTCGACGAACCGGATATTACATATCTCATGATGAACGACAGTTTTGTCAATATCGGTATGTATATAAATGAATGTAAAATGATAGTAGTTTTCTTTAATAAAACGAAATGTGTGTGGTGATGATCAATCAGGCGTCACCAATGTAAAAGTAATAAAATTAATTATTCTGAATTTTTGATGCATAATTTATTCTGTAGAATTTCAATCTATTCGAAGAAAGTATTGTTCATGTATTATATAATGAAGCTATCAGTAATTTGAAGTGACAATTCTAATTATATCTAATAAATATCATTTGAATAAATACAAATATAAGCAATTAATATATAACATGATAACTTACGAAGATAATATTTGTTCTTTTTACACAATATATATAAGAAATTTATTTTTATTTAAAATATAAAATAACATTTTTTTTATAATATAAAAATTTTATATTATACAATTAAATTTTATTATATAAGATCAACTTTTATGATACTATTAATACTTATAATAAGTTAGTACTTAATAGATATTTATAAAATAATATATAAAGTCTGAGAAATGCATCTTTTTAGCCGAACAATCAGATGAATGTGAAGATAACATTGAATTCGAGGACGAATTGGTCGAGCATTCAACAGTACAATACATCCTTTTAGAAGCCGATCATGAATCGGAATCGGAGTTAACGTTTGATGACATTCAGGCGACGTTGCAGAATATGAAGATTTCTCGCGAGAAATCGTTGGAAACAAACGACAAAAAATCGGACAAGTTGCAAGATGATTACTCAAGTATCCAGCAAGACTCGCGTGAATCTTCGATAAAGGAAGAATCATCGTTTAGTGAAGATGTAGATGCATTTGAGTTGTATATGTCACCGCAGTCAACGATCGACCGAACATGCGTTTCCGTCTCGGAGGACGATCGACAGCGATTGATCGATACGTTGACCGACTCACCACCGTCAACAACGAAGATTACTTCGCAGACGCCACTGAAAGTTAAACGTTCACGTAAGCAACAATTGATTTCAGTGGATCGTGATGACGGAGAGATAATTATTCAGCCAGCATCGATGATGAATGATGAATCGATCGGTAAGAAGCGCACGACTCGCCGACGTCGATTGCCGATACGTGTCGCCATGGCTAACCGAAAGGGGATCAAGGGGACGAGGCGAATTAAACGGCCGAAGCGGCGAAAGGTGAATGTACATAGAAGCGTAAATTAAAATTAAAAAGAAATTAAAAAACGAATAACGGTGCAGTAATTAGTATGCAAAGATTTTCTTTGAAAAAATATATTTACTCCATATAAAGATTATATGTTTCGCGGGTTTTCTCCATAATATTACTTTCATTGGAGATTTGATTTTTCCGAGGGATATAATTATGGAGTAAATAAATATAGTTTTCAAAGGAAATCTTCGCGCTGTTATATCTTCATTTAATTTTGATTCAATATTAAGGGTTTTTACAAATTTATTTTTTGTTAAATTAAGATTCTTCTTGGAAATTTCAATATTTCAATTTGCAAAGTTAAATTTTTCAAGTTAGTGTCATTAATTCTTTAATACTTATTAATTGTTTTCGTTCAGCTATTCTACGATTATGATTAATTAGAAATTACAAAATTAAAGTTATTGAAGCTTTTCAGAGAGTAAGAGTTGACACAAAATAATCTAAATACATTAACATTTTTAAGCATCAACAAATCTTTATAACGACAAGTTTTCTAATGTGTCAAAAATTATAGGTCGTAGAAGTAATCGATCTGGACGTTGACGAAGAAGAGCAGCAGACGACGCGCAACGTGGTGGAGATCACTCTAGATGACAATAAAGACAAATGTTCTAGCGACAAAGAGAACGAAATTATCATGGTGAGGGATTCGGATTCCAGTAGCAGTGATCACGAAGAAAACGAGAAGACTGAATGGGCCAGTGGCCGTTTGACGCTCAATGGCGAGACACGGTGCGAGTATTGTTCTAGGAATTTTCGGTACCGACGTACTCTCAATATGCATCTTCTGGTTTGCCAGAAAGTGCCAACGAATGCTCTCAATCTCGACAAAGGAAAACCGAAAGGCAAAATAAATAAGAAAATTAACAAGCAATTTACTTGTAAGATCTGCCAGGAGAAGTTTGATGCGGTCGTTGTCTTGGCGCGTCATGTTCGCTTAGTACACGTGCCGAGAAAGAAAAACGAGTTGAGCCTGTCCTCAGAAAAGTATGCGAATCCATATTTTTTTCTGATACACTTGAATCACTTGTTATATATCATTTTATACAAATTCAATATTTAGTTTTTTTTTTTAATTTCTCATTCTTTATTCGACAGATCTTCGAGTAAATCCTTGAGATCGATTCGAGAGAAAGAACCAAATTCAACGGAAGAAGAGGAATCGGATGATGAAGACGACACGACAGAGAAAGAACTCAGTATGCTTGCCAGAGTGAAGAGAAAACGAAAACAAAGAAATAACTACTCGGAGTCGAAAAAGCTCGATTGTGCAGAATGTGGCCGGTGGTTTCCAAGTACTACTCTATTAAATGCGCATAGCTTGCAACATGGCATTAAGAGATCAGGTATATGTGTTAAAAATATGTGTTAAGATCGAAATTAAAAAAACGTAATTATTAGACGTAATTAATTTGTCGAAGCTCAATATAAGACCGAATGAGAAATATTCTTTAACGTATTGTTATAATTTTTATTTTCTTAAAGTTGTATGTACATGTATATATTTGCAATGTGCATGATTTAATATTTTTCTGTATGTATAAATTTATATTTAATGAATTCAAAATTTTATTATATAATACTACATTTATATATATATATATATATATATATATATATATATTAATATATACATAAATATATATACATAAATATACATCTATACACATATATATATATATATATATATATATATATAAATTGGCTCGTTTCTTAATAAAATTAGATATTGAATTAAAATATTGCGGTCTGTACGTGACAAGCAACGAGTGAGATATAAGTAAATTTGGTACCAGTAATCCGATTCTGCAATGACTTATTAACGACAGTGTCGTTATATTGCGCAAATATTATGCATAGAAAAAAAACTTGCGCAACGACGACATAATGATAATGAACTGAGTTACAGATTCGGAGCATTGATACCTATGTTGTTTTGTTTGTAGAACAACTACGCAAGTGCCACATCTGCAAGAAGTATATAAAATCCAGGTTACTATTTTTACGACATTTGAGAATGCACAACGATACACAACGCACTTCTGGTAGCTCATCCAAAATGGTGCGGCGGAAGCTACGCGGTCGGCCAAGCACGCGTAAAATCACATCTCCCCGAAAACGGGGTCGGCCGAGAAAGTTCTGATCTTTTTCGCTCGTTCGTAACATGTATAATATTATGTTAATATCGCTTGGAGTTCGTTAATATATTTTATTTTTTCTTTTCCAAAAATGACAATTGATAACATCTCTTTTATTATTAAAACATTACCTTGAATGTAAACAGCGAGTAATGTCATGTTTATATATCTCTTTCGTCGATTTATGTTTGAAAATTACCAGAAAATCAAAAGAGACAAATATATAAATTTTTATTTTTTTAATTTTTAAATTTTATGAAATCTTGCGATTATAATTTGCGATGAGTAACATTTTCAAAAAACTTTTAAATCTTAAAACTTCAAAATTTCGAAATCATTTATTGAAAAATCAAAAGAGATTTCAATTTCAATATTGCTTTTGGAAGAATTAAAAAAATTTTATTACTGATGAGATGTAAATTAAAAGGAAGATTTCTTTTTGATAATATTCTCATAAAAAAATTAATTTCTGTATAAATTTCTAGCTACAATCTGTTACTCCAAGGGACTTATAGACACTCCAGGATCTCATTGATCTCTTGTTGACATCCATAAAGTGCTCCAGTGGATTTTTGTAAATAAAACGACACGATTTGTTAGAAATCCGACAATGCAATTTATATATATATATATACATATATTACATAATACATATAATTTATATATATATGTATATATAAATTGTATAATATATATAAAAAACATATACTAACTAATTAATAGGAAAAATACGCTGATAAAACCTAAGGCCGTGTGTATAAACAATACAATTGTATTGACACATTGTATTGACTTTCGTCTATACAATAAAATGATGAAACAAGGCTGTGGATCATAGATCCTGAAATAAGTCTGTTCTTTTCAATTGTACATGTTATATTATTTCTTTTCTGCACTTAAAATATGCAAAGCGACAATTTAAATTATATTAATTATATCAATTTAAATTTTAAGTTATTTCGTATATTATAATTTTTTTACTAGAAAATATTTTTCTCCGAAATAAAATTTCGACAATACACATATAGGATAATTGAACAGAACTTTGTGAAATTCTATTTTTTCCTGCTTATTGTCAGATTTGCATTAAAAAAAAAACAGAAAATATTAAACAAAACATGCACCTAAAAAAAGACATACTGCTAAAGTATAAAGTCGAATGCATCATGAGATTGAAAGAAATTAAATGAATAATGTTTAAAAAAATACAATTATTGTGTTTATAGTAAAATAATAAAACAGTCACTTCGAGAATATCTACAATACATTTTATATAGAGCACACGATTAACGTGATACTATATAAATACGTTGAAACATTTTTTCATTAGCTAATTAACAAAATTCATTTTTCTAATGTGTGATCAATCAAATGCTTCAAAACATTTATAATAAGACTTTGCATACATACATCACAATAAAAGTTAATTTCCCAAAAAATATGGAATCTGGCTTTTTCAAGGAAGCTCGTCTAGTACGGTTTTATTTTTGTCTTTTTCCAGGTTATTCTATCCTCATAAAATTGAATAACAATCTGAGGACACTTGGTATTGGCTTCACTGGCGGACACCATGTCAACTGCATCTGTTCCTTTCCTGCGCAAAAAAAATTATTAGGGATGCATTGGATCATAAAATTATCAGATATCGGATATTCGAAAAGAATGTAACATTGTATATACAGGAGGACAATTTTTCGAGTTGGATATCTGATATTTTCTGGATACTCGACTGAATTCTGGGACAATGTCTTAAAAAAAAACTAGAGAAAAAATTGTAACTTTAGAACAAGATACAAGATATTATAGCATGAATATACATATACTTATTTATAAAACATTTATATAATAAAAAATCAGTAATCAAAATCAATAATATAAAATTTTAACCGAATATATTTTCGGATATTAATGATATTCGGTCGGATAGTAAAAGTGTCGGATAATATCGGATACTGGATACTTTTTGGATATCTGGTGCATCCCTAAAAATTATCCTTATTCATCAGCCGGTTTCAAACATTTTAAAAATGCACCAGTTTAAATTCTTTGTCTACATTTTATAAATACGTATTAAACACTAGAAATAGATGTATGAACACAAATGAGTGCAGAGGGTCACATTCAATCAAGACGAGTCTTGGTGCCTAAATAATATTTTTTGTATACATTTTTACAATTTTCAGTTGAAGTGAAGTACACGTCGATTATTTATAGATCTTGACATACAATTGTAGATTAAAGCTAAAAAAACAAAAAAGAATTCAACTCCTATAAGATTCTATTCGGTAAACATCTTAATATCAGAAAACGGAAAAATAGAGAGTTGATCTTTATCCCCCCCCCCCCTTCGCGCATTGTCATGATTAAATTTTGCAGAATTATTGTCACGTTCTATAACCTGTTTCTATGTTTCCAGTTTTCCTCTACTTATGATGTGCTTGTTGTGGACACCCTAAACATCCCAATCCTGGACTGTCCTCGCCAGCAGATGACACCTTCGTGCTGCAACTGCGGAAAAGAGCACCTTCCCTACTCCCCCAAGTGCCCAGTATATGTGTGGCAGAAGCAGATTTATACCTATACGATTACTGAAATTATTTCATACTTTGAGACTCGTTCTAAATTTGATAATGTTCTCAAGTCCTTCTCCCTTCATCCTCTCAATCCTAAGGAGTTTCTTAATTAAAGTTGGAAATGAGCATTAGTGGTCTCTAAGCTTCACAAGCTATGCGATCTCATTTAGAGTACCTGTAGGGATAACTATCTGCGCGTCCACTTTCCGGTCGCTATGATTTTTCTTTGCATGTGGTCCTACCATCGCGTCTTGAACTGTTCTTATACTCTTCCGGACTACAGACACTCATTTCACTCTCACCTGTCCTACACTTCATTTTCTTCCTAATGCTTCTCTTGATATTCTCGATCAGCTTCCCAAACAATGCGATCAGTCCGCCTTTGTTCAAACTTTTTACACCGATTCTATAGTATTTTATAATCGATGGTTCAAAAACTGATAATAACACTTATGTAGGAGCTGCTATGTCTGTTCCCCTCAACTTTAGGTTGAGCTCGTGTACAAACTTTCTTCCTACATGTCGACCTTTTCGAAGCTTTCGCTATTTACAATGCGATTCTTGTCTCTCGACCTCCACATGACGTCTACCACTATTGTCACTGATTCCATAAGTGCCGTAACCGCACTAACAATTATCTTATCCCCTTATTAGAACACATCTAGAAGAGGCCAAGAATGCAGGCATGCGGGTTCAATTCATCTGGGTCCCTTCCCATTACGGCATAGCTAGAAACGAAAAAGTCAACAATCTCTGGCTAAGAGAGCCATTCGCCAAGGCATCGAATCGAATTTAAAAATTTCATATACGATCGGATCTTTTCGCCGTTATTAAGCATAACGTTAATAAGAACTTTTATCGATATCTTGAAAGTGTTTCTAATATTAAAAGTACCTACTTACTTTGATAACATATTTCTAAAATCCGCCAAACCTTGGTACTTTCACAAAAAAATTTCCAGAGAAGCGATTGTTATGCTTAACCAGCTGCGATGTAATCATTACAGCCTTAATTTTAGTCTCTATCGCAAAAATTTAACTGATGATTCCTCATGTGCGTGTGGATTTCCCCTACAGGATATTCTGCATAACATCATTTACGAGTGTCCTGATACCTTCTCTAAAGCCCTACCTTCGGCAGTTCATCATCGATCGCATGTCAAACGAACTGCCACTCTAAATTTATACAAACTATTTCGAACTCTTCGGAATACTTTTGTCGATTGATTCTTATTATATTATAGTTTTAGTAAAGTTTGCAATAAACCAATAAATTTTGATTCGGTATCTCTTTTCGAGACGGTTGCGCAATATCTTGTCTCCCCGCTCCTATCCTAAGCTATGTTCAGATTCCCACATATTTTTACATATTTTATATATAAAGTTATATATGATATAAAAAAACATTAAAAATATAAAAATATAAATAAAATTAAACTTTTGAATATCTTATCTTTATACACACCTTTCATACATTGGTTGAAGGTACAACACTCCCTTGTCAGAGCTGATACAACATGGGTATTTACCTTTGATAAAAATTCAATTTTCTGTCTAATGTTAAAAAAAAATGTACAAAAGATAATAATTTAAATCTTCAAAAAAATATATGTTAGTATCAATACTTGAAAGAATATTTTAGAATTTTTGAATTTTCAGATATCAAAATATAACTTGCACAAGAAAAAATGTCAAAATTGATCAAAGGTACATCTTTCCCTATTATGAAAATGCATCATTCGGCTTGATCTTATTGCTTGATTTTGCTCAAGTTCTATTTCCTTTTTTTTATTTCAAAGTTTTTTTATATAGGTAAGTTAGAAAATGATAACATCAATCTAATTCTTTGCTTATCCTTGTATGTTTTCAGTTTTAATTAATAATAAAACATAAATTATTCTCTTATATAACTTAAATTACAAAGAATTCTTGATTAAAAATTTATACCTTTTTTTTATTCTTTTTAAGTAAACATAAAAAAATTTGAAAGGAAAAAACGGGAGCGATGATTTTCCTTTCAGAGTATATATGTATATTTTATGCATGAAAATATAAATTTACAAAATTATAGAAAAAGAAGGAGCGTTGTACTAAATATTTTAATACACAAAATCTTTTAATACACAACTAAGCTTGTTCTCCGCACACACAACTCTTAATGACTGAAACAGTTACAGTTGTTAAAAAGTTACAAAATAAGTCCTCCAATTCATTTTATAAGTTATTAATTTTAACTTAATTTAATTTTAAAACAACATCTTTACTAATCCTAATTCTGCGAGTATGTATACAAATATGTTGTCAATCGTATGTTATACACCCCTTTCTACACTTAATGTATACGAAGCAAAAATGTAAATTATCCAATTATCATTTTAAATTTTAAATTATTTCGTATATTACATTTTCTTTTATTAAAAAATAATTTCCTTCAAAACATTTCGATAAGCGAGTACACATTCAAGATAATCAAATAGAACTTTATGAAATTATATTTTTTTTTATTTAATGTCTCAGATTGCAGATAAGAAAAAGAAACACAGAAATATAAAAACAAAGAATACAAAACATGCAGCAGAAAGACTAGACATACTGCTAAAGTCGAATTCATCAATATTAAAAGGAATTATATGAATAATATTAAAAAAGAAACATATATGTGTTTAAAATAAAATAAAACAATCACATCGAAAATACTTTTCATACAGGCATGGTTAACGTGATACTATAAATGCATCGAAACATTTTTTTATCAGTTAATTAATAAAATTATATCTTCAATTAAATGCTTTAAGGCATTTGTAATAAAACTTTAATCGCACCTATAAATTACAATAAAGGTAAAAAAATGCAGAACCTGACTTTTTCAAGAAAACTCATCTACTACGGTTTTACTTTTTGTTCTTTTCCACGTTATTCTGTCCTCATAAAATCGGATAACAATTTGAGGACACTTGACATTGGTTTCACTGGCAGACACCATGTCAACTGCATCTGTTCCTTTCCTGCACAAACAATTATTCTTATTCATTAGTCAGCTTCAATCATTTTTAAATTATTCATATTAACTTGAATTCTTTAAAATATCACCGGGATCTGAACTTTTCCTTATTCTGTGGAGGCATCTTACCAATTCGATATGTGATGATATTAATCGCGATAGTAGGACATATTACGTACCATTGTATCAAATACATTAATTTTCCATTGTCGTCCGCTGAGAGTCCAAGAATCTTATCTGCTTCCAATTCTCTTTTGAATCCCTGTACTCTGCTGTCATCTATCATCGTCTCATCAGCATACACATCTGTTTTAATTTCAATATCCTCACAAGAATTTATCTCAGTTTGGTCTGTATGACATAAAAATAATTAATATTACTGAGAATAAAGAAGAAAACATAAGAATTAATTTATCTTTCTTTATCTTAAACATATGTGAATAAAGAGAACGAATAAATTAAGGAAGATTGAAACTAAGTTCGAAAACATACGACATCAAAATAATATTGGGAATATATTCTAAGTTTTTTTTAGTGTAACTTAAGCTAGTTATAGTAAAAACTAAAGTTGATAAATGTTAGATTTGTAGTATAAATAGAACTTAAAAGAAAATTAGAATTATTTCAGTTAAAATTTATTATAATAATTGATAATTAGCAAAAATAAAGTTATAATTTGTAATTGACGCAAAATTATCATTCAGCACTAATCAGTTATTTATTTATAATAGATTTTTAAGTGCAAATAATTAAAACAACAAATTTAACATCTAGCTTTTCAATCATTTTTGGTCATTCGAAAGATCTCTAAACAGATCCTTGAGATTGATCTTGGTTTAAGAGAAGAAACCGAATCAACGGAAGAGAAGAAATGAAAGCAAAGAAATAATTACTTGGAGATGAAGGAGCTCCATTACACGAACTGTGGATGGTGGTTCCCGAGCACTCTACTGGAGGTTCACAGCTTGCAGTGTGGCACTAAGAAATTAAAATCAAAATTATTAATATAAGATCGAAAATAAGGAGGCAATCTTATGAATAGACATCAGATTCTTATGCAATTTTATACTTTTTTAGAAAGCAGATTGGAAAATAACATAAAAATAGAAAGTCTCATTAAAAAAGCATTCTAAAAATGTATATTTATTTGTGCATATTGTGCATATTTGCGTATTTTGTGCATATCTGCACAAGATATCTGCATAAAAATCTAATGTCTACTTATGAATTAGGTGACATATGCGATAGGAGAGCTGTATGTACGAGCAAATGGAACGCTTACTGTATGATCTTTGTGTAACCAAATAAATATAAATTGGAATAATAAATTTGTTTGAATCATTAAAATCATTTTGCAAACTTTAAATGCTTTTTTCTTGAAACGACGTTTTCAAAGTTGAACAGTATATCTCAAGAACTAATTATTCAATCAAATTCAAATTTGGAGGTTTTAGCGATAAAACCACAACATACCGGGTTTCATCGCAGTAGAAATAATAATTTAATAAACAATCAATTTTCTTTAATAAAAAAAACTGTACGAAGTCTGTCCCAAAAGTATTCCAGGCCTCTGTCTATATCATGAAAAAGTGTTACTAAGGAATGATATGACAATGTCATCTTCAATGTAATCTCTTTTCGGAGCAATAACCTTGGGATCCACCCACTTCTGTAAATAGTTCTGGAAATCATTTTTTTGTGATAACTAACAGCTCCCACTTCGCATCCAGTTTGATTTCTTCAACGTCAAATTTCAGATAAGATTTTTGTATTAACTCTTTTATGCACCTCAGAATCTTTTTGGTTGGATTCCAAGGCGTCTTTGGTAACTTCGTTTTGAAAATCCTTTTCATTTTGCTTCAGCACTTCTGGAACGGATTTTTTTGGACACACGCGAGTTATTCCAAGATCTTCAACTAAAATTCGAGAAAGAGTAGTTTTTGGAATTCCAAGGTTCTCTACTAATTGTCTGACAGTCAAACAACGATTTTCCTTGATTGCGACTCGCACACGTTCTATGTTCGCCGCTGTTCTCGACGTTGATGGTCTACCTACTCGACGATGACTGTCCACTGAGACACGGCCACTTCTGAATCGATTAAACCACCATTTTATTTGTGTTTCACTCATAGAGTTGTTACCATAGATTTTACGCATAATGTCGATTGTCGCTGAACATGTATGGCCAAGTTTTTGGCAAGATTTAATGTAAACTTTCTGCTCCATCCGCTCAGTCATTGTGAAATGGGCAATCGAAGCTTCTGACACTCGCACAACTGCGAACTGTTGCCGACTGAACAACTATTTGGTCGTGCCGCTTGGTGGGAGTACTTCTCAAGGTCCACACCCCAAAATACTCTAGTGTGACTGAACTCTTGTATCTTTTCCACAATAGAAAGAGAGAGGATAACAAGGAGAATATAAAGATATAGGCAGAGGATACTTTTGGGGCAGACTTTGTAAATAATTATATTAAATTGTATATTAAAGCTCGAAAATTTAAAAAAAATCGACCAAGAAATTTTTTAGAAAATTTAATATATCATCCAGTTTTCGGCTGAATTTATAGGATTGCTCATTTAAAGAAAAATGTTATTAGAATGACAAATTACAATATAAGATTATAAGAGAAATCTTCCATATACACAGTGCGACAAATATGTTCCCGGACAGGGCCTGAAATCATAATTGAAACAACAAATATTCAATAGTGATTCAAATGCATGTTCTAGCTCAGTTTGCGGAATTGCCTCTAGTGCCTGTGTAGAAGCTGATTGGATGGTCGGAATGTCATCAAAAAAACGTCCTTTCAATTTCAATTTCAATTTTGGGAATAATGAGAAGTCGCAGGGGGCCAAATCAGGTGAATACGGTGGATGGTTTAACACAAAGACACGATTTCGAGCCAAACATTGACGGACAATCAATGAAGTGTTCTTAATGTGTGTGGAACAAACTTCGCACAAACCTTCGTTTTACCCAAATCTTCATGTAATATGGTTCGAATCGTTTCTCTACTGATATTTAAAGCCTCCTGCATCATTTTTAGTGATGCATTGCGATCATTTGCGACAAAATCACGTACTTTTTCGATCATTTCGGGTGTTCGAACCAAAATTGGCCGTCCTGATTTTTTGTCATCTTCAAGGGTCTCTCTGCCTTCCAAAAAACGCTTATGCCACTCAAAAACAGTTGTACGACCTAGACATTGACTACCGTAAATTTGTTGCATCGATCGGAATGTTTCTGATGCACTTTTACCAAGTTTTGCGTTAAATTTAATCACTGCTCTTTGTTCCATATTAAAATTTCTACCTCGACCAAAATCTTGTTTAACATAAACTGTTATATCTTCGTTATATGTCAACCAAAATGAATGAAACTTTGACAGATGATAATAAAATGTTCAACCTTTAAAATACATGTTTGAACGCACAGATGTCGCCACTGGTTGCTGAGATGTGGTTCGTGTCCGGGAACATATTTGTCGCACTGTGTATTAGATTATTTGGAAAATTCGTTTTAAACCTTTTATGTAAATCAAGGATGCAATATTTTATGATATATTTATACATACCCCCTCAAATGTACTAATATGAATATAAATGTTTATGGAAACAACTGACAAAATCACAATAACGCCAAAGCAGTGGTGGGAAAAATTTAATCAATTTATTCAATAGATTAATGATTAAAAGTTTAATTCTTGATTATAGTAAATGATTAAAATTTTTTAGTTGCCTTCAAATAAATCTTAGGTGTTAATCAATTAAAAAATTTTTAATCTGCAGTTTTAATCGATTAAAACAAGTCATTACTGTTTTTAATTCAATTGATTAATTGAAATTATCTGCTGCAAATTAAAAAATTAATCATTATTTATTAATCATTTGTGTTTAATTAAGCACAGATTAAATCTACTTAATTAATTATTTAACATTTCTCCTTACTAAAACAGATATATGCATAATATTACTTTTGATATTATTGCCAAAAATATATTAGTTTTCTATTAGTATTAGTGTTATAATGTTTCAGTTTATAAATAAAATTAATCTATTACTATAAAAGAAAATTATATTTTATTATTATGTGCAATCTCTTTTTATAAAAACATAAAATAATTTATCGACCAATAGTGATTTGAATAACTTTTCGATATGATAAACACGTTCTATAATATTATAGATCGCAAAAATTACGAATTTTTTAAGAATGATTGAAAATTAATGATTATTATTTTTTTAACCAATTGTATTTTATTTGATTTAATAATTCATTAAATTAACCGTGATCATATATCATTTTTAATCAATTTAATTACTTTAGTCAAACTGGGACGTAATCGATTAATCATATAAAATTGTTTGACAATTGATTTGATTAATTGATTACACTAATCATGATTATATATGTATATTTTGAATTTTTAGTCAATTATTTCAATTAACTAATAAATTAATCGATTGTGCCCAACGCTACATCAAAGTGACATCAAAATTAATCATGAATAATATTGGGTCATCTAAAAAGTATCCGCGGTACTTTGTCACTAGATATATGACCATCAACACACATCTAGTGACAAAAAACCACGGATACTTTTTAGATGACCCAATATAATTGAAGTGACTTTTAATAACCAAATTTATAGTTATTTCGATGTTATTTTGATGTTATTTATAACTCATGCTTTACTTGGGAATTATCTCAATTATATTGGGCAAGAAAATTTCAGAAATTAATGCGCAGACTTCTGACAGTCACAAACTAGTTTGGAAATATTTAGAAATAGAGTACTAAAATTTTCAGGTCTTTTATTTCCTCTAAGAAAATATGGTCACCGTAACTATTTAGCCAGCTTCGTCAGATAATTTTGTACAATGGAAACGGATTTGTGCAAAGTGGCGGCGGATTTAATAATATTTGCGGATGAATTTTTGCACATGAAATCTTTCAGAAGTGTTTCATCAATCTCTCGAGGCCACCCAGCAAAAATTAAAATTGAAAAGATTAAAATGAATTGAAATTTTTTTCTATCCGAATGCATATTTTAAACAGCGAATACTTTTTTTGGATTTAATTGGATTCAATTGGATTCAATTAGATTCAATTGGATGCAATTGGATTGAAAAACTGCATTTCTTTATTCAAAATTTTGAATTAAATATTCACAATGCACAGAAAAAGCTATTATATTATTTTTAGATTAAAAGGCATAGAATTATGCTCCATGTAATTTCTATAAATGAATAAAAATGCATTCAGGATTGAAAAGCATTCATTTTAACATTCGTGAATCAATATTTCTGAAAATCTGAATCCATTTCAATTCATTTCAATCTATTCTCGTTTGCTGGGCGACTATGAATACCGGCCATGTGTTTCCAATGTAATTTACACATATATGTATTAGAAATTTCACAATCTAAGATTACTTGCGTACAACAGAAAAAGCAACTATGTAACTATAAAATTCTTTAATATGACTGATTTGCATTTAGATCATTTAGATCCAGTGAGGAACTAACTCAGCAAAAATGAATGGATTGAAATGGATTCAGATTTTCAGAAATACGGATTTATGAATGTTAAAATGAATTCTTTCCAATCTTGAATGCATTTTTATTCATTTATAGGAATTGCATGAAACAATATCTATTCCTTTTCAATCTTGACTGCATTCTTATTCATTTGTAAGAATGGCATGAAGTATATTTCTATAGTTTTCAATCTAAAAATAATATAATATTTTGCGTGCATCGTGAATACTGATGCTTAACTTAAAATTCTGGATAGGAAATGCATTTTTTTATCCAATTGAATCTAAAAATATTAGCCATTTATGTGCATTGTGAATACTGCTAAATTCAAAATTCTGAATAGGAAATGCAGTTTTTTAATCCAATTGAATAAAAAAAAATTGAATAAAAAATTTTTCTTTTAATGGGCCATAAATAGTATTCAAAATTGTGAGTAGAAAATTTATTGTTTCATTTAAAAATGCATTATGAGTGCTATTTTATTTAGAATGATAAATTCCCAGCAAACAAGAATGGATTGAAATGGATTAAAATGGATTCAAATTTTCAGAAATACGAATAAAAATAATATTCATGAATGTTAAAATGAATCCTTTTCAATCCTGAATGCATTTTTATTCATTTATAGGAATTGCATAAAACAAATATCTATGCCTTTTCAATCTTGAATGCATTTTTATTCATTTATAAGAATTACATAGATATTTCTATGCCTTTTCAAAAATAATATTAGCATTTTCTGTGCATCATGAATACTACTCAATTCAGACTTGTGAATAGAAAGTACGGTTTTTTTAATTCAGTTAAATTCAAAAATAATATCAGCAATTTCTGTGCAATGTGAATACTGTTCAATTCAATATTCTGAATATGAAATGCAATATTTCAATCTAATTGAATAAAAAAAGTTTTTATTTAAAAATGGACCATAAATGTTACTTAAATTATTTAAAATTATAAGTAGGAAAATTTCGTTTTAATCCAACTATGTTCAAAAAAATTGTAACGTAAAAATAATTGAGCTATATTCATTTGTTTCTTTTTGATTAGAAGTAAAATGAATGATCGATGTGAACACTCGCAAATTAAGTCGAACGAGCCCGAATATTAAACTAATCACGGCGCATGATATCGGCCAAACGAGATTAGATTATCCGACTTGTCCAATGTTGTCTCATAATGTAATGTAAATTGTTTATACTTTATTATATTTGTTAAATGATGATATTTTTATCATATTTATATAATTTCATTAATAGTTTAGCTAGTTGTAATTGAAATAAAAAATGAATAACACATTTACCAATTGATGAAGAAGTGGTGTAGCAGATAATGTAGAAGATTCAATTCAGTTAATTTCAGGTATAATTATTATAAACATCTTAGGAATAAAATTTGTAATCCTTGAAGATGAATTTTTTTTTTTTTTTTCGAAAATTAAAGTAGTGTCAGCTCCGATCCAATCCATTTCAATCCATTCAATCTATTTTCATGGATTTAAAGTACGCATTAAAAAATTTTAATCCATTTTAATCCATTCTCGTTTGTTGTGTTATAAGAAATTTTTCGTTTTAATTCAACTGAGTTAAAAAAAAGTTATACCGTAAAAATATATCATGAATAAATATATACAATAAATGTTACATATGTAAATTCCTTATTTTTAATGAATAAATTATTAATTGCTTTTATGTTTATTTTATATTTGACACGTTTCCTTTATTATATAGCTATATATTTTTTATATAAAAGTTTTAAAATAATAACTGTAGAATTTCATTTAATTACTAATTTAATTTATTAAAACTTTTACATGTATAACATTTTTTTTATATGGAATCTAATTCATTTTTATGGATTTAAAATACAAATTCGGATAGATTGAAAATTTCCAATCCATTTCAACCTATTTTCGTTTGCTTGAAGGGAAAAACCAATCATGTTATAGAATTTTGCAGCAAAGCTGTTTTTTTTTCTGCAGAATGGAATCAATCAACAATCACACATACAATGGAATTATGATTATGCTAAGAAAATGTATCTGGAAAATGCATCTGAAAATCAGTTTAGATGCTGTTTTTTTTTTATCTAGATACAAATACAAATAATCGAATTTGAATGTACTTCAGATACAGGTTAGATAGACAAAATATATCTTTATAGATCTCATGTATAGAAACACTACCCACACGGCAAGTAGATTATTATGAGATTGACAGAGATTAAATAAACAATAAAAAAAGAACACATTTATTTTGAAATACATCATGTAATATGATTCAATAATAAAAATTAAAAATACGTGTTAAGAAATACGTACTACGAATAAAAAAACAATATAAATGTGTAAATAAAAGAAACAAATATAAACATATAAAAAGAAAAGCATAAGAAACCACAGCACAAGTTATAGTTTGTGATATTTAATTATTATTACATTAATTAAAACATTAAACGTTTCGGCCACAATCTGGCCATCTTCAGTAATTCAATAATATTCTTCAAACGCAGAGTTATCTAGTTGACATTAAATTCAACCGTCGTGTGTTGCAATTAAATAAACGTGTTCTTTTCTGTGAAGATGCTTTCATACAATAATGTTACAACGCCAATTGTCATATCACGAAAAGTGTAGAACAAGAATTTCCAGATTCTAATTTAAAATAAATTTGTATATCATTAATATCTTCTAGTCAGAATATAAAGGAATAGAATCGTTATCTGTTTTACAGCAAAAAAACTAAACGATGTATCTCAAGTACCTCCTTTGCACAATTAGAATTTTGTCGTGACATTGTGTGTTGTTATTTGTCATATCTTGTATTTTACCACTATTTATATATATGAGTCAACAGTTTAGAAAATTCTAGAATTATTTATTAAAAGAAAGAGAGATCTTTCTTAAGAAGAGGAAGATAAATATCAGGCACCTTCCGTGTCACTTTGCTTATTGATACCTCTTGTTTGGCTTTTTATATGTATCATTTCCGAAATTCTTCTTTTCATTAATGATTGTTCTGTATCTAAAATTCTTATGTTATCCCAATCCAATTCATGCATCTCATTTAAACGGTGACGTGAAACCACTGAAATTTCGAAAGAGGATTTTCTTATGTCAGCCTTATGTTCTTTTATACAAGTTTTTAATTTCCTTTTAGTTTGGCTAACATAAGATGATTCACAGTTTAAACAAATAATTTTATAGATTACTCCACAATGGTCATCCTTAGGCAAAGAATTCTTTCCCGTCTTTATAAATGTATTCATTTTATTCATAGGTTTAAAAGCTATATTAAAACCATGAACATGTGAAAGTTTTTTGAATTTTTCAGATACTTTGCCCAAGTATGGTATCGTGAAAAATTTTTTCTTTGAATTAACATTAGAATCACATTCATTATTAATTTCTTCGCGATTTTGATTTAAATTAGTTCTACTTTCCAATGTTTTTATTCTATTTGTTGAAAATGAATTTTAGAGGATAACCATTACTTAAAAGCGTGTGAATTAAATCCGAGATGCTTTTTTCATGAAATTTAGGATAGGATAAAAGTAAAATTCTATCAAATTGCCCAATGATTACTCCCCTTTTATGTACTAACGAATGATTCGAAAAATAGTTTAAATATCTCCCAGAATTGATAGGTTTTTTATATTATAAATATCAAAGATGATATTTCCTTCTTGTCTCATTAATTTAACATCTAGAAAATTTGTGCCGTTTTCATCGCCAAAATCAACAGTAAATCTAAGCCTTTCATGATGAGTTAAACAATTCTAGAACTCCTTCAACCTTTCCTTTATGTACAGTTAACACAATGTCATCCACATAACGAAAATAAAAAGATGAAATATTATTCGCGGTAATAATTTCTTGTTCTAAATCTTGTAAAACTATATTCGCTAATATAGGGGACAAAGGAGAGCCCATTGGCATGCCAAAAATCTGTTTAAATATTTTTTTATCAAATTTAAAAAATGTGAAATTAATTATAATCATAATTGCTATAATAAACTCATGCAAAGGAATCGAAGTCTTATTTTCATAAAATTCCACCTACGTTCAATGCTTTTTAATACTAATTCAGTCGAAATGTTCGTGTATATGGGACCACGTCAAATGATATAATACTAAAATTTTTATCGATTACCTTACCATTGAGTTTATTTACTAAATCGAAACTGTTTTTACATAACTAAAATTTTTTATATTATTATTGTCAATGATTTCTTTTAAGAAGGTAGCCAGTGGATAAAAAGCACTGTTAATACAACTAACAATTAATCTTAGAGGATAACCTTCCTTATGAATTTTTGGCAGTTCATAAGAACTCGGAAGTTCGCCGTCCGACACGTACAATTTTTTGTATAAATTTAAATCACTGTACCCCTTGTTTTTCCAATTTTTTAATAAATTACCAATTTTCACAGTTATTTTATTAGTAGGATCTTTATTTATTAAATTGTATGTAGTCTGATCATTAGTTATTTTATTAGTAGGATCTTTATTAAATTATATGTAGTCTGATCATTGAGAATCTCATACATTTTATCTTTGTAACTTTCTCGACTCATAATTATATAAATAGTGGTAAAATACATGATATGACAA